>NC_071100.1:33936666-34665000 GCF_024256425.1 Clarias gariepinus
GAAGGTCATTAACTATAACAAGTGCTGTCTCTGTGCTGTGATGAGGCCTAAATCCTAACTGGTACAGTTTGTTTATGCCATTTCTATGTACTATAGATATGAACATAGTTGCTGTGCTAATATCTTTTTCAGAATCTTAGAGATGAAAACGAGGTTTAATATCGGCCTTTAATTGGACAGCTGACAAGGGTCAAGGTCAGGTTTCTTAATTAGCGGTTTAATAACTGTTAATTTAAAGGATTTGGGAACATACCTACTGCTAAGTGAAAAGTTAATTATATTTAACAGGGTTTCTGTTATTGCTGGTACTATTTGCTTGAGAAAATGTAAATAGAATCTAATACACGGGTTGACAATTTTGAAGAAGAGATTAGTAAAGTTAGTTTCACTACTGTATGTTGTTGTGGAGATTTCTGCAGTTGTCTTGTTTCTAGTTAATGTAGCTAGGGTATTAAATAAAAATCTAGGATTATTTTTGTTATTTTCAATAAGAGTGGGGAAATACATTGATTCAACAGCACTGAGAGCTTCTCTATAGTTCAGTATGCTCTCCTTCCATGCTATTTGAAATACTAGCAATTTAGTTTGACGCCATTTGCGTTCTAATTTCCGTAGTTTCCATGTGTGGTCATTATACCAGGGAGCGAGTTTCTTATCTCTAATCATTTTCCTTTTAACTGGAGCTACATTATCTAAGGTATAACAAAATGTTGACTCTAAATATTTAGTCACCTGATCGAGTTCTGTGGAGTCAGATAGCGAGCCAATCAAAGTTGATAATTCTGGAAGATTATTGATAAAGCTCTGTGTGGTATTTGATGCAACTGTACAATTAATGTGGTAATGCGGCGCTGTGCATACATTATTACTGTGACCCACTTTAATTGAGCGACAGTGACAGTGATCTGAGGTAGCTTCAGACTGTGTAATTTTGGTCAGATGTCTTATACTTAATCCGAAGGATAATAATGTATTAAATCTAAAGTGTGACCTGCTTTATGAGTGGGTCCTACTACACACTGATTTACTCCTACAGTATGGACATAAATGCTGTTCTCAGAGGGTCTTCTGCATTCTCAAAATTAATATTAAAGTCTAAGACCTCTTCAATCCAGTGGGCACCTACTGGTGGCAACGACTCCTTCAAATTAAACAGGAACATTTCCTTTAAAAAAAAGGGCACTAAAGGCTATCATATTGTCGTGGATGTCATTCAACCAAACACCACTTGAGTCAACACTAAAAAGGGCAGTAAATGGGGATGGTGGTTTTAATGGTATTTGGCATATTTATGACAATGTATCTTAAGTAAAACTTGAAAAATTATATAACTTTGAGCATGTTCAGAAGCGTAGCTTGTTCCTGCTTACATCGGTCACATATAGGATTAAAGTCCCATCTGGATTCATAATTTTTTTTAAAAGATTGTTAGTTACTTTTACTTTTATATGTCACATGTAGTCACTGGATTTATTTATGTTCTTTGTTCTCTGATCAAGTTTTGAGTATCGTTTTCCAAGTTAGATTATGATGCAACCTAGCCTCAATTGTACATTGCTTATTTATTTATTTTATTATTTATTTATTTATTATTTATTTATTTATTTGCAAAAAAAAAATCTTACAAAAGAGAAAGCTGACAAAAATTTAAACAACCCAACAATCAAATAAAAAAAATAAAGATATTTACTGAGTAATAATATTACTTACAAATATATAAACTGTATATTAGTCCTGTCATGGGTGTATAGAAAGGGCTTGTTTCCTTTTTTGTTTGTAGTCTTGGTTACTATATTATATAGGTAGTAGTATTAATTGTATTTATTCAGTTATTATTTTTATTATTATTTTATATGTGGTGTGTAGAAAGGGTTTTGTTGTCTTGTGTCTCAGGCTGGGTTTTTTTTTTTTTATGTGAACAAAGGCAGACGACCAGCACATTCAATCCATTCTGTGGTACAGATGATTTGCATATTATTATTACTGTTTTTATTCATTTTTTATTGGCACTTTTCTGCTCGGTGTGTCGTCAGTGTTTTGCTTTTCTGGGACCCAGTCTGGGGTTTTGTTTGGAATTTTGATTTCCTTCTTAGGGCATGACGAAACCCAACCTCAATCCTACAGCGCAGTTTTCTCTGTGGGAGTTTCTCGAAACGCCGCGACGCAAATTCAGGTCATGTGACTTTCGGGTTCTCAGAAATTTCCAATCAGGCCCACGCCCCCCCCGCATTCTCGCGGTGACGTCAGCGATCGTCTATATAAGCAGCTCGTGTCGCTCACAAAGGTAGTTTCAACAGCCAGAAAAAAAAGACACATAAATGTATCAGAATAATTAGCGAGAGACGTGAATGGACGAAGACGCGAAGGATTACTTTTTCATTATGGCACTACTTCATTCCCGCAGACCAACGACAGTCGTCGAGCTTTTCAACAATTTCAGCATTTTAACGCGAAACCTTCACTGGAGCGCGCGCCAGGCTACGGGCTGAATGGCTGTTTATCAGAGGTAAGAATCGACCTGTTCTACTGCTCTGTTCTGTCTTACTCGGTAAATGTAATGTAAATGTATTGTTTGTTGTATATATACAAATATTACATTTAAAAACGAATATTTAGGCTGTTGCCTAGGTTACCACACGTAACGCGTCTTTGGAAAAACACAGTGTACCCGGACGTGACGTAACAGTAGACCAACTAGTACTCTAGATAAACTGTAAGAATTATAGTACAACCGAAATTTCTATGCCGTGGGGAATCTTAAAATTTGTATGCTTTTTTTCTAATAATTCCTTGTATATATATTATTTATTTTACAAATTTTGTGCCTTTAAATTGTAACGTTTCGTCTTAAAGCCTGTGAACTGCATCATGAAGGATTAATACATGGCTAATTAAGCAAGCTGTTTATGTTTATCTTTTATACAACAAGAGATTAGTTTAAAGAGTTTCTGTTCTGTTTTTGAAGTGTTTTCCTTTTTTTCCTCATCCTTTACACATTTACAAGAACCTTTTGTTTATAAACATTTCACTGTTTTCTTACAGATCGAGTGTGACTGCGATGGCATCATTTTCCACCCGTTTGTTTCTTCTGTTTGTTTGTTGTTGGCGACAACAGACCATCATGAACAATCCCTTCCTGAAGATCCTTAATCTTTATCCTAACATGACCAAGACTAGTGAAACTCAGTCATTCATCTCATACAGGAGAAGGTCCTTCCTTTGTGTGCTGCAAAACATTTGCTTTTATTTGTGTGACTTCCTCGAGGAACTCATCCATCAGTGTATGAGTGTTACAGAGCTACTGAACATAAACATGTACAGTGTTTTTCTATTACATAAGGACATGATGGTGAGCAAGATGAAGAACATGACTGTAGATGTAAAAAATTGGCCTGAACATGGCGCCTGGAACAAGGAAGTCAAAATGTCCACCGTTCTCGATAAGACTGTTAAATCACAAATGAAGGTGGTGATCCAGTCTGATCCGATGGAAGTGGCAGAATTCCTGCTCTCAGACTGGCTTGAATGTCAGTCAGAAGAGCAGGGTAGGAGCGATGATGATGACGACGATCAGACAGAATGGAGTGATAAAGAGTTGTCCAATGATGGAGTTTCAGAGATGTCCTCAGAAAACACTGGCGATCCCTACAATCCACTTCACTTCTGTTCTACTGAAGACCAAGTAAAACATTCAGACCATGACAAGGAGGAGGAGGAAAAGGAGGTTCCTCAAGAGCAAAATGAAACTGAATGGAGTGAGGAAGATGATTCTGATTGGTCAGATGAAGATGATTTGGAAATGCCTGCAGAGAGCAGAGTGTTATGGGAGTCCTTTAACAGTGATCCCTATAATCCACTCTGCTTCTCCGGTCCAACTGGAGTTAAAACCTCAGAGATTGAACAAGATCACAAGCCATCAAGCCTCACAGCCGGTGAGCTTGAGGAGAACGATCCTAAGCAGAGCACAAAGAGAAGCGCAAAGAAGGTAGATATTGCTTTAATATAGCTTATGTTTATCATATTTAATATTATGGGAAAAAAATTGAATATGTGGGTGCAAGAAGTGAGTCAATTAAATATTGTATTTAAGATCAGTTATGGATCAGCTGTTAAATAATTGCCCTGTTAATTATAGGAGTTTACAAGCAAAGACTTAGAGTCCTGTTTGCTGAGAATAGTGATGCAACAGTGTGCAATTCACAAGAAAGGATACTGAATTTATTAAACCTAGCTGCTCTTGACTACACATGCTGTCAGTATGATGCAATTTAGGAAAATTCATATGTGCACTCAGAAGCATTGTGAATGTTCCCAACTTCATGCATGTTATTTCTGACACATACTTTAACAAACCAGTTAAAAGACAAGGTTTGAGGTCTGTGTACTCTTGTTGTACAGTGTTGTGTTAATTCGCACATTAATTAGTCTGTTGCTCTGGAATTGTCATTTTCAGGTGCTTTTCAGTGAGAAGGTGACCATACACAACTTTGAGGACTGGGGCTCTGCAAGCCAGGAAGCAAGAGATGGTTCGTGCTGGATGGAGATGGCAAGAGATAGAGCACGTTTCAAAAGAAGAGTGGAGAAAACTGAAGAGATCATTAGCCCGTGTCTCACAGCTGAGCACAGAGCCAGAGTTTTGGATAGACTTTTGATCAGCTTGGACAGTGTCCCAGCCGATCAGTAAAGGTGAACAACGACCAAAAAAAGGCAGCTGTTATGTATAATATTTTATTTACATGGTGCTTTTGTACTTACCTCAAAGCGCTGTAGTTAATGCACTGTGATGTAGTATTTCTGTGAAGTTTTTTACTTTTCCACATTTTTATTTATTATTTGTATTTAATGCTCCTTAAATGTCCACTGTGTTGTCAATGTTCGGGGAAGGGGGGAGGGTGTGGAACTGGGATTTTCAATAAATCCTAAATGATATGTTCACACTAATCATTTGACTGATGCTTTTGTCTAAAATATTAAAAGCAGGAAACAAGTGAGCATTTTACAGTTGTGTTTTGGTTAAGGATCCAACAGCTTGGTAGTACTAAGATTTAAATTCATAACAGAAATGGGTAATAACTCTGGCTGAAAGGTGTACATCTGGCAGACTGGACCAGACCAGATAGCACAAACAAGTAAACTGTACACACATGCATTCACTGTCCACATTCTGTCCTAACTACGTACATGAAAGAAAATGGACAAGCTTCCATAGATTAAAGAAAATCTGTCTGGGGACTGTTGGTTAAAAGGACAAGTTGCTGAAAGTGGAGTAAAGGGTGCCTTGTGTTGACTACCACTAAGCTTTTTAAAACTGGGCAAATGTCATTTCTGAAATGTCTCTATCGCTCTAATCTGATCCTACAAACACAAGTTCCTTAAAACGATTAGAAATCCTTTACATTACACTGAAGCGTATCAGAAACTCAATAGCTCTAGACAAGGACACTTAAATGGTATATTGAATTCAAATAAGCCCTACAGCTATAATGTGTTAGAGATCCTAAAATACAGTACAATAGTCTTTACCAAAAAAAATAAAAGCACACAATGCTGGTTTCTGTATTATGAAACATTTTAATTATATAAATAACTAAAGTTACAATTTATTAGCAATACTTACAAAATGATTTGCAAATAGGAATAACCGAGTACAGGACAAAAGTGTACCACGGTTTGTGCTGTGTCCTGTAAGTGCAGTTATTTTGTCTTGATTAACAAACGTTTCAGATTAGTAGCTAAATGAGGTGATCTGACCTCCTGAAATGCTGATGCTGTTGTTGTGGTACTTAAATTTCAGCCTGTCATAGCAAAAAACTGCAAGGCTGGCTCACTGACTGTGTTGGTAGTGAGATCATGCCATGCACAATTACTTCAAGAGTCTGGCTTTCATTCCAAGTTTAAATGAAAACTATCTAACTTTAGAGTTTCCTGACTATATAAATATATATCAAACATTCTATTAAAATGTTGCATAACAAGCATTTATTTTCACAGAAGACATACCTTCTGGAAACATGTAGACACACAAAGCAAAGTAATTTTAGCACCAAGAGAAGTAATACTAAATAATCACTTTTTTTCTTTTGCTAGAACACAATTGTAATACAGTTCCATGTAATACTTTGCCCAGTAACTTGTGCAAGAAGCAGTACAAAATGGCTCACATTAGGATTTAAGTTAAACTGCATTGGGTCTTAAAAATATCACTTGTAATACTTCATACACACACAACGGGCCTTCATCACTGGATATTACAAAATATAAGATCAGTTAGTTAATGTTCATAGGAAAATAATTAATTCTAGTGATTTCTGGTAAATAGAGGTTTGATTTTAGTTTACCATTAAAATTTTCCCCTTTTGTTTTTACACACAGATAATGAAAAAACATTTACATGTGTTATATATGAGAAACAACCACAATATTAGAAAATACTCTGCTAACCATATCATGCCTCCTCAAATCCAGAGTGCATTAATTGGGTTAATGATTATTATTGTTATTGGATTGTTATTATTGTATTTTTTTATTTTTCAGGAGAAACAGTGACTTCACTTTCACAAAAGGGTCAGTATTTAGCTGTGTTGCCAGGAACGTTAAACAAAAGGTTCTTTAAAAAATTCTAACAAAATATGCATATGTGAATTATATAAGTTAACAATACAAACCAAACTATAACTAAGACCCACTGAATCCTTTAAAGAATCCTCAGTCTATAAAAGTGCATTGATCGCTGAAAATTGCAGCAGCGCTGGCTGATCATGTCACCTTGATGGATGGCTTACGGTGAACACAAAGCAGAGTTACATACGGCACTCCAATGAAGGCCCACTTCTCACTGGGCCAGAATTTAACCACCGGACCTTGCTCTGGAGCTTCAGACGCTGCGTCAAAGTAAGCGAAGCAAACACAGCCAAGATAGGAGGCCAAGCAGATGAGAATGTGCCTACACAAACAAATAACATCATATTCATTTATTATTAAAAGCAACAAAAACGTTTCTATAAAAATGTTCATTTTTATGTAATGTAAGGTTGGATAACTGCTTGCTCCACTTCTGCCTAATCGACCTGCGCTTAAAGGAAATAATCACACGCAGGTCGTATAGATAGTAGGGTGTGTCACTTGTGCTCATGTAAACATACACTGTGGATAAACTCACCAGGCACAGTGGAGGTACGGGAAGTTTACAGATGACCACATCTCACAGAAGATACGGTCACTGATCCAGCACATGAGCGCTAAAGTCCACCACAGTCCAGTGAGGAGGCCCAGTTTAAACACACGCAGATTCTCGCACCTGTCCAACACAAACGCATACAGGTTCATAAAAGGTCTACTACAGTTTGCACTCCTCAATAAATGAACAAACATACGCATTTCTGTGGTATCTCAGTACTGGATATAGTATCTTTGCGATACTTAGTGTGTTTATCTCTTTATCTCTGTGAACACACACTGTTTCTAACCTAAGGGAGTGTCATTGATTAAAATAGACAAACGAGAACTAGATACAGCATTTTAGTTACAAGCATTTAGGCTCATTAAGCTAATTTTTTGTATAAATCAATCCCAGTACTTTAAATGAGTTAGAAAAATATACTATGCTACATTTATTTCTTATCAGGAAGTAAAAAGCAAATCATGTTTTTCCTCCCAAAAGACTGCTGAAAAAAATTACTTGCAAACGTTAGAAGGAAACAGTGTGATAGTGATCTGAGGTGTTAACTGTGTCTAACTGCTGCTACAGCTTATAAATAATGTGCAAGACTACATATGCTATCTAATATGTTTAAATGAACATAAACATAGCAAGAAACTCCAAGAACTAGCAACATTACACATTAAATTACATTTACGGTCCCTAAAATCTCTATAGATAGGGGAAAATAAAATTTTTAGCAAAATGTAAGTTTATTTTTAAAGTATCCCCTACAAAAAAGTGACCTGAATCAGTCAAAGATTAAAAAAAAAAAACTTAACCATAGGACATAAACCAGTATAAACAGGTGCAGATGACAAATAAGCAGGCTAATGATTTGTATACAAGATCCATAAGATTCAAGAGAATTTCTTTGCCATTTGTACACATACCAACAATATGAGTGCATTAGATCTTTTTATTATTATTTTTTTACTAATGACTTTTTTTTATAATACAAGAATAAATAAAAGGATTTAGGATATCAGATTATAACAGTATAAAAGTGTACAGTATTTTATTGTACGCTGGTGATTCTGAATGCTGAGTGATTGGAACAGATGAGAGGGAAAATGAGGTTGCTGTTAAGGTTTTTACATAAAACATTTTTTATCTTTGTTTTTTTAGGCACTTTGACTCTTCTACTGTCATTTAAACACCTAAAGGTGCAGAAAGAGTGAAACAAATATTTAAGGTTTGCAATATTCAGTATATGTAAATATGACCATCAGTGGCCTGGGTCAAAGAAAAAGTGTAAGCTTTGCATGCTGCAGTCAGATGGTTGTGAAGATCATGGTCAGCATTGTTAAAACTTGTCAGTGACTTACATTCACTCAGACACTGTGAACATGCTGACTCAATCATTATACTCAGTAAACATGCATGTGCAGCAGTTTTCACACTGATAGATGCAGACACTTATCTGCCTAATTGTGTTAAATAGGTCAATAACAAGCACAATTGTAATTTAAATCCAAACCAACAAACATGATTTTTGCTTAGTGACAATGTCACCTAGGTTTGATCATCTGTACTGTTAATTTTATATTCAAAACATGCAAAGGTGTCAGAGACATCAAAGAACTTTTAACCTCTTTTGCAACTGCTCATTGTTCGCACTCTTTTTATGCATGTTTTCTCAATTGAAAAATTAATTAATTGTTAAATAATACTAATAATAATAGAATCCCACTCATCTCCCCATCATCTGATGCATTTAGTCTACGTTCGTTTTTTTTTTTTTTTTTAAAGACTGGAAAAAATAAGGGACTTAAAAGATGCTTTGTATCTGAATAGACACCCAGTGCATTCCAGGTCATGACCCCTGTAAGAATTTGCTTAAATTCCTTCAGGAGGTTTATTGGCGCCAGTATAGTCTCCTCTGTCAGCTGTGTGTTGACCTTAGTAACTGACGCTAAATCCTGGGGCACAGGGTTAACAATGATGGAACACTACGATCTGCCAAATGTACCAGTAGTGAAAGAGCAGGAAGAAGACACAGGGAGTGGAGGAAATATGGGCATTAGTGCCAATCAAAACTCCACCAAAGGGGGTGTGAATGCAAGTCAATGAACAGCAAAGGCAGAAAAGCACAAGGAAAAGTTTCTCAAGGTCTAAAAAAAATATATATATCAAGAACTTGGCATAAAAGTTCTATCTGACAAAGATGAGTTTTTAAAATGGAAAGTCAGGAAGACTTCTCTTTCAATCTCAATAAAACACATTTCCAGGTCTAAGAGAAGGCAGCTTTGCTATTAAACTATGGGTTTTAATTATTTCCTTCTATTAAATTAATTAAACTTCTTTAACTGAGAAAAGAGAATGTAGCCAAACTACAGTAGTGAAAATCCAAGGACAGAGAACCTATAATCAAGGAAGAAGAACATCCTTGGGAGATTAGTGAGGGACAGCGGATGGGTTGAGACAGGAAGTGGCTTGACCTAATATGATTTATTAAAAGTAAACCCTGTTGCAACTATAGCAACATAAAAACAAACTGTATAGAGACTATAAGTCATGCTAAAGGAAATCTTTTTATGTGGAAAATAGAAAAATACATGTCTGTGTTTGGCATGGCACATGTTTTAACACTTTAGAGAAACAAAACAGGAAAAGGAAAGAAAAAAACAGGAAAGAAGGGGGGGGGGACAATGAAAAAAATTACTAATGCCACATTAATGTCTTTTTTTGCTTCAGGCTGTTAAAATACTCTGTTTTGTCCTCAGACTTACAGAATCCATCACACACTTACGTGATCCCATGACGAGTCTCAAAACAGAAGTGGAACATACTGTCCCTTCATGTGTCCAAGCACGGCTGAGCTAAACAGATGATAAGAACTAGACTTCCTGTTCTGAGAATATGATGTCATGCTATACTATGTCCATACCACACAGCTCAGGAATAAACCTTTGTGGGACATAATGTACTGTACACTACAATGTAATACCAAACACAGGCATAGAGACATGTCCAAATCGTCATAATCATGATATGATGTACACAGTGATTTCAGAGCTACTGGAGCAGCCTGATGGATATGCGCTGATGGATCCTCATAAACAAAACATATTTTTTACGCATTACACAAAGATAATATATATTCTTAGTTTAAAATGTGATTTTTAGTTTTACATCTTTAACTTAAATAGCTACAGTGGTATAGACCATTTAATCATGGTGTAACCCTGGCATTTTTTAACCCTGGTTCATGGTGAAATGTCAAAGATCTACTTATGATGGAAAAATTTTATCTGGTAAAGAGATTATGTCTTATATTATGTATTATTGTGTCTGACAAACACGGATAAGGGTTACAGACCCACTGAATAAACAATCCAACATGGTAACCATGATGACAGTTATAAAATTTCAATAGTTTATGTAGCAATTAGGGTCTCCACTGTCATCATTTTGTAACAATCAAAGAAAAATGAAACTTTAATTTTTCCGAATATATGGAGGGCGTACAAATCAAGCTGGGACTTGTGATGAAATTTCTCGTGAATGAAGGCGTAAAACAGCTTGACCTTTGCAGAAAGCCTAAAGCCGAGGTGGCTCAGAGACTTCTACAGTTGTTCAGGGCATAGAACAGCTGATCCTTGAAAAAACACAAATTCGTGCCACATCCTCATACAGTCATGACCTCGCTCCAGACCAATTCCACATATTTATACTATTAAAAGGGTTTGTGGGAGGCCAGGGTTTCAGATGTGAAGCAGACAATCTGTTCATGGCTCTGGTGTACTTAGAGAACTTATTACTTTGTTGGTACACAAGCACCAGTGAAACGCATGGATAAGCGTATTGGTGTAGCAGGGGATTATACAGAGTAGTTCTGTAATAATCAAATGTCCCAGTTTGAATGGAACACCCCTCATATTTAAAGATAACGCAATGTGTTTCATTTCTCAGATATATGACGAGCTGTTTTGGGGACAGTCCTCAACAGTGAACTTAAATATACAAAGACTAAAAAGTAGGACACGTGATTCTGTAATGAACAAAAACTAAATTGTTGTGGTGTGCAATGCCCCACTCCAGGCCACATCACACCAGCCTGTCACTGATTCATGTTTTTTTTATTTTTATAAAACAGTATGCCAAGTCATGTTTGCCCGAGCCATTTTGAAAATATACAGAACTAAAATGCAGAAGAGTTGCTGAGTAAATACAACTCATGTTTTAGGTTAAATGTAGCATTGTCATGCAGAAACAAAAAAAATATATATATATATATATATATATATATAATTTTTGTATAATAATTTTTCCCCCACACTATATGATGAGGAGAAATAACAATAAAGTTGCCCGCATAAACTGTGCAAGTCCAGTATAAAACATTAGCAAAAAAAAGATCCTCTGTGTAGTCATCTCTCATCTCTTTCAATCAGTCACATCACCTGTTTGCTTAAAAAGGGTTATACTGTTATGATGTTGTTTTACTTAAGTAAAGCCACAACTAAAATGAAAAGCCCTGGGATGCCAATATTTTTATATTTTTAAATGAGCTAACCTCACTGACCTCTTAAGTTCTGTGATAAGGAGAGCTGTGCACGGAATTCCCAAAGTCATTAACGAAATCGAGTTTATTGCTGGCTTAATGAAGGCCAGACCAGTGGTGATCCCGGAGAGGATGCCTACAACCATTTTAAACCTGGACCTGGAGAAACAGACAAAAGAGCAAAGAGAGAAATGAGCCACAATATTGTAATAAAATAAATAAATAAATAAAAAAGTAGATTCAACAATGCTGAAATCTAATTCAACTAATTTGGGCACGTCAAGTCGGTTGAGTCAGTCTCACCTGTCTCTGCGAAAAATCCTAGGCAGGTATCTCTTGGGGAACCACATGCCAATAGCACACATAAGAACCCAGAGTATTGCTAATTCATCCAGCATCTGTCCCAGGAAACTCAGGGTAGCATGGAAATAAGTGGAACCAATTCCTGTATAAAGTGAACACAGAGATTCACTTTAGAACACAATCCAAGCGGGCGGAATATGACCTATATGGGACACTGTTTTAATCTCTCAAGAAAGCAGAATATATAAAACTACAGTACACAGGTAGACACTAGCTGGAATAGTATGACGTGTGCCATACTATATAATTCAATTTATTAAATGTATTAAAAAAAGTATTCACACTTTTATTGGACCTTGCACATTCACATACACTCACCTTGCTTTGCTATAAACAAATTAAAAAAAATTTTAAAGAAGGTATTTTACTAGGTGTGTCTGAACCAGCAGATTTTCTTTCACTTTTCTTTCAAATGAAGCCATGTCTGTTTAGATAGTTTTAGTAAATAGCATATGAACAACCCTGAGAAAGCAACACAAACATTCCATGTGTTAATGTCAGCATTTTTGCTCCCAAGCACTGCATTTTACTCTTACAAACAAGACAAATGTTTTCTTAAAATAAATTGCCACTTCAATTTCGGGATGATTACAGCTTTGCTATAGTTGGTAAACTTTGCTGTTTGTTACTGTGAGCACTTCCTATACTTTGAAAAATTACAGGAATGTTTCTAAACAAGAAAATAAATAATTGCATGATGAATGTATTAGGTCGGCAATCCCCAGGGAGTGATCGTGCTTTGAAAAACTTCCTGATGAGTGAGTCAAATGAATGGTGTTTTCCTGTAAGGTGATAATGTCTTTTGGGTTGGGTAGAGCAGAAGTTAAAGTTACCTTCATCTAGTATTACAAGACTGTTGTACTCAACCCCTACACAGACAGCATGATTAGCAACTGTTCACACTGTATTGATAAACTCAAAAAAATGACGAATGAAACAAAAAACAGAGTTCTCACACGTAGACTTTCTTGGGTGTTTCTGGCCGCCGTAAAATGAGCAGACTGGACCATATTCCTTTATTCGTCACATATCCCTTACTGCACAGTGAAATTATTTATTCTTTGCTTATCCCAAGTTTTTTTGGGGGCCCTAAATGTTCCTAATATTTTCAGACTAAAGTATATTAAAAAGGAACAACATTTCTTTTTCAAGAAAAAAAAAAGTCAGGAAAGTCATCAATCTTAAATTTATAAATGTATTTTATGGAATTTAAAATTCAGGTTTTCCTTAGCTTTCCTTATAACTTTATCTGAGCTTCTGAAACAGAGAACAGGTCAATCTAAACTGGTCAATCATTTGATATTTTATACGAAACTGAACATTTCAAACTCTTCTTGTAATAATCAATTTAGTCACACCATATGGAACATACCAACTTGGGGTGTGTTTGGGCAGATTTTAGAGCAGGCATTTCCAGTATAATAATAATAATTTATTGCACCATTCACCGCACTGACATATCTACAGCAAGTGGTACTGGTCAAAGGCCAGGAAGATAGTGAAGGACCCCAGCTGCCCAAACAAACAGACTTTTGCGATTAGGAAACACGTAGGACTCAACCAATTGGACTCAACTTTGTTTCCTTCACACCTGTGTTGAAGTACACATTACTCACCACATTGCACATTAGCACTTCTGCTCATATGCTGCACATCTCTTGTTTTGTGGACAAATACATGGACAATAACAATGCTGCTGACACACATCACTCCATACCTCATGTTCCACACATACTGCTGCCGTCATACATACATGCCATATCTTACTATATTGCACACCCTGTTTAACTTGTAAATTTTTTATAAATAATATTTTTTTAAATATAGTAATTCAAATATATAATATAAAAAAATCTATTCATACAATAGGTGGCATGGTAACTTAGTGGTTAGTCAGCACTGACGCCTTGCATCTCCAGGTTCTGGGTTCTGCTTGGAGGTCAGTGAATTTTTAAAAAATTTTAGGTTTTTTTTTCCCTAGTGCAACTTTGTAAACGGTAAATTTGAAAAATCCTCAAAATGTTTAAATGTTAAAATTCACATTTGTCTCTGTGAACTTTTCCCTTGCAATAAAGTCTTTGTCTGTCCACCCCAAGCACCCTTTCTTTTATTTTTTTTTAGGTTATGAAAAATCCTATAAGCATTTTGCCGCACATCCTACCTGTGTATGGTCATGTATGGGACAAATACAATGTGAATTTCATCTTCCTCATACGCACAAACACACTCACGATTTCAAAACAACAACAACAAAAAAAGAGGAGAATAACAAAAGCTCACGACCTCTGTTTTTCACATCCAGGCAACTCTTGTGCAAGTTCCTCCACACACTGGGGTTACTTTAGGTCAGATGACTTACCGACCACCACTAGGAGGGTCCAGATCAGGTAGATGCCGCTGTTGAAATGGGTGGCGTACTGACGAAAGAGACACATCAGGATAGGGGGCAGGATGAAGAATAAAAAGTTGCTTATCTAAAGAGAAATATAGGAAGTGTCAGTCAACTGGAATAAACACAAGACAGAGAGAGAGAGAGAAATAGAGAGAGAGAGAGAGACATGCAGTCTGTAGAGGAGTCTATATTTACCGAAGTGCAGCTTAAAATAAACTAGCGTTTAAGTTTGAGTTCGTTATTAACGACTGGATGGAAGCGGTTAGTGCACGCGTGAAGCTCGTGAGGTGAATTAAACCAAAGTCTTACCGTGTTATAAAACTCTGCTATTCCTGGATAGATGAGATAATTTCCTTCACACCAGTCCACCTCCGAGCTCCCAGCCTGAAGCTGATCCCATAACGCGACACTCATGTCTTAATCGCTTACACACACACACACACACACACGCTTATCCAGATAAACAATCCTCTCGTGCTGTGACAGACAGCGTTCGCGTGTTAAACAGCTTTACACAAAGAAGAGTTTCTCATTAACAACTGAAATGTCACGGCTTTAAAACTGCGTCTAAACCGCGTGTAGTTAGTCCACTCTGTACCCAGTCTGGTCATCTTTGTGTCCAGTGTCGAAGTGTGAGTGCAGCACTCTAACAAAAACCTCTCTCTCTCTCTCTCACTCTCTCTCGCGCTCGGTGCACGCACACCATAACAACACAGCGACACGAGTTCTGCGCATGCGCACTAATATCGCTTCCTGCTTGCTTTGTGCGTGTCACCAGCAGGTAGTTGAAGTGACTAAGTTTGCCGGTCTGTTCTCACGGAAAAGAATGTGCAAAACACATACGTACATACATACGCGGGGCAATTCCTTAGTCACGGGAAGCTCTATTTATCATCTGGTCACCATATATAGCCAGTTTGTCACATTCCTGAAGTGTGGACAAAACAATGAGCAAGTGTGCCAGGTGCAAGTTAAAGACCTTCCATTGACAGTATTATTTTTTTTACTGCAGCTAATTCTACACATAAACCAGTCGTTTTAATCCTTGTCCTACACATTTTAATGCCCTCTCAACCCCAGACATATATGTTCAGCTAAGTAATGACCAGTTATGAACTGAACTTGGTGTGATAGAGAAGGAACTTAACAGAAGTTTGAGAAGCTGAGGCAACACGGTGGCCTAATAGTTACTGTTGTGGCCTTGCACCTTCAGGGTCTGGGTTTGATTCCCACCTTGGAGTCCAGTGCGTGGAGTGTGCATGTTTGGCTGTCTTTGGTGGGACAACTGGTGAACTGGCACTCTCACTCATTTTCTTTCCTGATTTATCCTGTATTCAGGGTCGCGGAGGGGCCTGGAGCCTTTCCCAGGAGACTTAGGGCACAAGGCGAGGTACACAACAGTAAACTGGCAATTAATCAACAATGGAAGCAAAGGCTAGGCTGTTTGGGCCAATCCAACAGAAGAGATACTGTAGCGTAATTTGCTGAAAAAGTTGTTTCTGACATATCACAGTTCATTGCTGCTTGCCGTGTATGGGGCTGCAAAGCCACAGATTGGTCCCCATACTGAGGCCTGTCCACTGCTAAAAGCTGCTGTTCACATAAACTCAGCAAAAAAAGAAACGTCCCTTTTTTAGGACTGTGTATTTCAACAATAATGTTGCAAAAATCCAATTTACAGATCTTCATTGTAAAGGGTTTAAAAAAAATTTCCATGCATGTTTAATTACCCATAATCAATTAATTAACATGCACCTGTGGAATGGTCGTTAAGACCTTAGCAGCTTACAGAAAGTAGGCATTTAAGGTCACAGTTCTAAAAACGCAGGACACTAAAGAGACTTGTCAACCGACTGTGAAAAACACCCAAAGAAAGATGCCCAGGGTCCCTGCTCATCTGCGTGAACGTGCATTAGGCATGCTGCAGGGAGGCATGAGGACTGCTGATGTGGCTAGGGCAATAAATTGCCATGTCTGCACTGTGAGACGCCTAAGACAGCGCTACAGGGAGACAGGAAGGACAGCTGATCATCCTCGCAGTGGAAGACCACATGTAACAACACCTGCACAGGATCATCCGAATATCACACCTGCGTGACAGGTACAGGATGGCCACAACAACTGCCCGAGTCACACCAGGAACACACAATCCCTCCATCAGTGCTCAGACTGTCCGCAATAGGCAGTCCATGAGGAGGAGATGCACTGCAGTACTTCAAGCAGCTGGTGGCCACACCAGATCCTGACTGGTACTTTTGATTTTGAGCCTCCCTTCATTCAGGGACACATTGTGAAACATTTTTTGTTTATGTCTTATGGTGTTGACTCTTAGTGTTCATACAAATATTTACACATTAAGTTTACTGAAAGTAAAAACAGTTGAAAGTCAGAGGACATTTCTTTTTTTGCTGAGTATAGTTTATGAACATCAAAACTGGACCACAGACTAATGGAAAAAGGTGACCTTGTTTGTGAATCACATTTTCTTTTACTTTATGTGGATACCTGGTTACATGTGCCTCACTTACCTGGGTAAGATAATTGATGGACCAGAGTTGTTTCAGTTACACAAAAAGGACAATATTAGACTGGTGATTTTATAGTTGTGAGTTCTTGGCTGCTCCCACCAAGGGGTTGCCACACCAGACCATCAATCCGCACAACTTGGCACAGGTTTTATGCTGGTTGCACTTCCTGATGCAACCCTCCCATTTTATCCCAGCTTGAACCTCATCCAGGTGAGGTTATCTGGAAATTGTCATATCAACTGAACTCCTCTCTTGGTGAGTTAAACCAATTGAGATTGAGAAGTGGAATAGTCCTAGATGGGTATACATCAATCAGCCATGGATATGATGCATACCCATTTAGGACTAATCAACTTAGCAATCTTAATTGATTTACCTTAACAAGAGAGGAGTCCAGTTGATATGACAATTTCCAGATAACCTCACCAGGATGACTGAGAATCATTACAGTCCCAAGTTTACTTTAAAACAATAGCATAATTTTTAATATCACTTGTGACGAATTAACAGTTTAACAGAAGGCAGAATGGTTGCTTTCAAAGCTCCTCTGTAATAAGTTTGATGTCTTACCATAAAAAAAAAAAAATCCAACTTTTATTAAACAAATTACTACTATTTAATAAGAATGGGGATGTGTTACATGAGCAATCATGGAATGAATGCATGCGTGATATTTTCTAGTTTATCCCCAAATAAGTGTCAAATTATAACACACACAAAAAAAATCAATTTGGGAGAAGGCATGTTTATTGAAAAACAACAATGCTGTACACACTCATATCCATTTTACAGGATATTAAAGGGTAGATAAGTCACTGTCTGGACAGAACATATAACCTGCACATCATGTTGGAGATCCTGGCCCTCCTTTTTAAGATCATATGGTACGTGCCATATTCTCCCACTAGACTTTTTAATACAGAAATGATCTGTATGCTTTTCCTTTAACATAACACCAGGATATGTTTGACAAAAGAGTATCAGTTTTGCTATATGTGTACATAACCAGATACACTGGACAAGGTTGAACAAGCAGCAACAGCGGGAAGGTAAAATATTAACTGCAGTAAATGAAGCAATGTCAGCAATGTAAAATACATCTCTATCCATAAATAGGTTGGTTGGTGCCATCATTAGCAAATAGTATACACTGATATATTACAATAAACCCCCGAATTGGGAAATCTTTTAATGTTGGAATGTTACATTTAAGATTAAGGACAGGGTTAAATCACGTCATCATAACCCAAGTTACTGCACTTGAATCCGTATGTATTTGGTTTAATATTTGCTGATCCTTGATCAGTCACACTTACGTTACAGGATTACAGAGTTGGATCTCAGGTCAGTTGTGACTACAGTGAGTAAAATGCATCATATTCATGTTTCACATCAACACTGGGATTAATCTATGATCAATTTGCTTACAGAGTTACAAATGTGTAAACATAACATAAATCATGTTCTCACTGTCTTGTATGCTTTCAAGAAAAACATTCAAATACATCCAAATTCAAGCACTCCATACCTTTTCATTTACATTCTTGCAACAAGTAAGCCTTAAATGATTGTTTCTTAAGCTTTCTTTTAAATACTACAAAACCCCACTACCAAAATATCAATCTCATGGGAAAAATATAATTAATTTACATTTATTATAATCAAATTGTTGTTGCTAGAACAGTGGTTATCGGATTACTAACTATTTCTCTTTATATATACTCATCACCGTACGTCTCAATGTAATATTTTTAAACATATCCCCAAACAACCCTGAATTATATTACAAGGATAAAAAACATTGGACGATGTTTAACTTCACATGAGCTGTCAATTAATTATACAATAAAAGGATATGAAAAGATGAAGATAAATAAATTAAGGCAGACTGATTGCACTATGTTAATTTATTAGTAGTAAAACCTACCTTCTCTAAATAAAAAGGCACTAGAACTACAGAGATTTGCTGAATGATCATTTTTCTTTACAGAAAATAGTCTAAGTGATGCCTACTGAGGGCACTTAAACTAAGTGATGTAAGCAAAATGAATTTTAAGACGCTACTGAAAATGAAAATGTTTTAAAAAAATAATAAAATATTGATAAGTGAGAAATATTGTATTTTCATACTACAGCTTTAACAAACTGTTTAAGCATGTGTACATTTAAAGGGATAATTTTTTTTCTTCCTACGAAACATAATGACTTCATTCAAGACAACAATGTCCGAACAAATGCAGGCTAATTTCCTTTCAGTAGTTATACTCCCAAGGCATTCATTACTCTTCTTTATATCATAGGCAACTTTAAATTTACAATTAAGGTCCAAAGGTGCATAAAAGCTAACTTCCAGTAAAAGTACTTTACCGCCTATTACAGAACCTTTAGAATCTCATTACAATGCCACCTTGTTCATGACCAAATGTGATTGTCTGCTGCGACAGTTCTCTTAATGTGCTAATTTATATAACTGCACACACTCAGCTGTGTATGCACATGCACATACATACACACTTTAATCTTTCCACTGCAACACTCAAGACCCACATCGATAATATAGGCTTGGCATTTAAGACCGACTCCTTAGAAACGGGTAAAGATCCCTCTGTAAAAGGCAGTCTAGTTTGAACATCCCATCATGGAAAAAAATATATACAAACAATGGAAATAGAAATTAATTTGAAAGTGCACATTATTCAAGACCTTTGCCATCGGTCTCAGGAGAACACATCTTCACTTCCACTGGACGTCTTCCACAGGTAGGTTTGGATGGACACGACTAGAACGCAAGACAGTGATAAGGAACTGAGCACTTTTCCGTCCTCTTTACTCCCACTAGTCCATGGAAATAAACAGGTGCTAGGATCAAGGCAGTTGAAAATTTACACCAATAAATATCCATATGCAGCATAGTGATGTCACCAAACACTGTAATAAGCAAGCTTTGATCCTGATGCTGAAATCTGCAGGATGATAAAGTACCATGTTTGGGTAAAGGTGCAAGCAAGAGGACTAAGAGTAAAAAAAGTCTGTCAGTAAGTTCCTCGATACAATGACCGAGTGCACTTTTACACGTCCCAAAAGAATGAGCTCCTGATTCCTAGTGGGAAATGAAAGTTTTTCTGTTTGCTTACATCCAGGTCAGATGAATGGAGCTCCAAAGCACTTGAGGCACCACTGTATACTGCTGGAGGGTGGCCGATCAAGAGAAGAGAGCACTTTTAGCTGCTCCGGGTTCAGCCTTTCAAAAGCTTGTTGGTACTCTCGGTCATAGGCCTCTGTGGACACAAATTATAAAGATGGTGAGATAAGCACAACAAGTTTCTTTGAGCCAAAATGGAGGCACATTTTTCCAAAATAATCCATCAACCTCTATGGAAAATATTTTAAACCAATATTTACTTACCAACATCGATGTTTTCCCTTCCCAAGGCTACAAGCGATAGGAACAAAATCTGTCTGTATATACTCCTACAGATAAACAGAAAATCAAGAGTATTTTGTTTAATTTTTAACAGCATGTCAGCACCAAGGGTGACCTTCATGGCAGGAGTAAGATGTAAATAAACATATACAGTGCTCAGCATAAATGAGTACACCCCACTAAATTTGTCAGAAAACCATTAGTTTCCTTTCAGAATCAACTTTTTTTATGAGATACTATACTACAAAATACTTCCACAAATGTGGGCCATTGATTGCAAACAAGATTTGTTAATTTGAACACAAAAAAGTGATTTTTCTAACAAATTCATTCAAAGATACTGTAGCAAAAGTGATCCAAAAATTTAAGAAAGATGGAAGTGCAACCATCTTACAGAGACGTTCTGGCCATCCACGGAAGTTAACATCTCAACAAGAGCGTCTTCTGATGAGAAGGATTGAAGAAAATCACCATGCAAGTTCACTGCAGTTAGCTAAAGCAGTAGAAAGCCAAAGTGGAGTGACCGTTTCCCGTGACACCATACGGCGCACACTGAAGAGGAATGGCATGCATGGGTATCGTCCACGAAGGAAGCCTCTCCCAAAGCCCATGCACAAAAAAGCATGCCTAGAATTTGCTAGGGCCCATGCTGAAAAAGATGAAGAATACTGGGACTCTATACTTTGGAGTGATGAGATAAAGATCACTGTTTTTGGAACTAATGGTTTCAAAACTGTATGGCGTCATAAAGGTGAGGATTTCAAAGAAAAATGCATGGTGCCTACAGTGAAACATGGTGGTGGCAGTGTCCTTATGTGGGGCTGCATAAGTGCTGCTGGTGTTGGGGAGCTGCATTTCATTGATGGTATCATGAACTCAACAATGTACTGCTCTATACTGAAGGGGAAGATGCTGCCATCACTCCATGCACTTAGTCGTCATGCACTTTTCCAACACGACAATGATCCAAAACACACATCTAAAGCTACTGTTGCATTTCTGAAGAAGAACAGGGTGAAGGTGATTGAATAGCCAAGTATGTCTCCTGATCTGAACCCAATCGAACACCTGTGGGGAATTCTGAACCGACAAGTTGAGCATCACTCTTTATCCAGCATCCAGGCTCTAAAAGTGGTTATTCTTGAAGAATGGAAAAAAATAGATGTTGCAATTTTTCCCCCAACTTGTTCATTCCATGCCTAGAAGACTTGGTGCTGTCCTTAAAAATCATAAAAAATATGGTCATAAAAAATACTAAATGTAGTAGTTTTTGTTGTGGGGTGTATTCATTTTTGCTTCAACTAATTTGAATAAAACTGAAGATTTTGTGATCTAAGTTATATTATTAACCTTAATTTCATGTTATGGAGTTAAAAAAGTATTCAATAAAACTCATCCTTGTGAAAATTTTGGAAATTGTTCTTTTGTTCATTGAGCTACTGATTAAATTTATACTTTTTAAAGGGGGTGTACTCATTTATGCTGAGCACTGTATATATAAAATACAGAAAGTAACTAATAAACAAGCACCAAAAAAACTAAATACAAAAAAAAAATACTGTATACGAGTTATGTCAAGTGGTAAAAAAATTCTACAAGGGTGAGTCAAAAATTATCTTAACTCCTGTTATATTAAAACTTCTGTTTGTTGTGCATTTGCAAAACCTATTAAGCACCATGATCGAACTGGCTCTTATGAAGACCATCCCAGAAAAGCAAGACCAAAACGATACAGATAATAAGTAGCCGATATATCGCAACATTAACTGTTCAAAGAAGATTATTGCATATATTGGACACTAATAAGAAGAAAGAAAACTAATGTTATGTGGAACAGGATATATATATATATATATATATATATATATATATATATATATATAAATAAATCAGGTTAAAATGTAATAATAAATCAGGATATTTATAAAAATCAGGATGCATATAAAATTGCAATTTCAACTGAATTGGCACCAAAGAATCGTGATATCTTTTCGGAAGATGACTGGTGATTCCTTTCCCTACAATTAACAGTGCCTTTTACAGTGAGATGTTTACTGAAGAGCCGAAGCCTAAACATTAGAATAAACGCAGAAGACTGGTATCCAACAGCATTGTGATCCTGCGCCGTTGTGACAATACATGTCTGCACACATCTGCCCACACTGTGGCAAAAACTTTGTTTTGATGTGTAAAAGTCTTCTCCCTATAGTCCTGATCTTGATTTATCAGAATTTCACCTGGAATGTACCCCAAAAAACAGCCCTAGGAGAACGAAAATCAACTTCTGATGATGAAGTGAAGAACTGAGCTGTGAGCCATGAAGTACATTCATGGCTCACAGCTCAGCCTAAAACATGTTTAATGAGGTAATACTGAAGCTTGTTAAAAAATACAAGATGTTTTAAAAATGTTGAAAAATGGTATGTCTTTTCTAAAGTTTAATTTAAATTAATTCTACAGCTAGAGTGCAAATACTTCTTGAATTGTGTTACGTTCAAGTACCTCATTAAAAGACGTCCATATCTAAAAACATTCAATTATATACACGTACAATGGCAACAATAAATTTTGCATATGGTCACATGTACATGCTTGACTGGATAAAGTGACTAAACTGAACTCTGACCTCTGCCGTTTGACCTCCGGGTGTTGCTTGATCTCCGAGAGGAGTAGGTTTATGGGGTCATAAACATTATTGGTTTGGATGTTCTTAACGATGGTGTTAAGGAGAGACCGTATCTCCTGGTGGTCTGTAGGAGCCAAAAAACCTTTCTTCTTCACTGCAGGGAGAAGAAACGTAAAGATCACTCAAAACTTTTTAAAACTATTCTTATTTATTCCAATCTACTGCAACCTACAATGAGGTTTTGGCTTATGGTGATGTAGATATAGTAAATACAGCTCATCTGTGCTGCTCAATAATAGACCTAGTGTCCTGTAGTACTTACAGAAAGTCCTCCAGAGCTGGTAGAGAGGTTGGGTGGGCTCTTGGTGGAGATTCACATTGTCCCAAAGCAACCGCACGTATACTTGCTTACTGTCTCCACGCAGGGACGTCTGAGGCAGCTGTATCAGAAGGACACACAAGGAGCACATCAGGCTCATATAACCATCATAAGATTTACTGCAGAGAAACAGTAAAGGAGTTCTGATTAAATATTTCATTTACTTTCAAGCACTAATTATGACAAACATGATTATAAGGAACACCCAGACTGAAAATATAATACTTTTACCACCTAGTAGCAATGGGATAAATGAACCAGTTTTTAAAAATCAGAAGAAAATAACCTGTACTCCATTGTTGCAGTGTTCAGAGGTTAGAATAAGTCCAGGCAGAATGCTGGGAAGGTCCAGCCGCCGGAAATACCAAACCAGGTTCCAAAAGATGATGGGATGCTGGGTGAGGAACTTTTGACTATAGATAACCTGGAGAAACCATCATAAGAAGAGTGACATTCTGCACCGACTTAGAATCTTAAGCAATAACGTTTTAAATCTTTGTTGGGAAACATGTACCTGATCACCCTCATTTTCTAATAAGGACTCCAGCTCTTTCCTTAACACCAGAGGACTCAGGTAAGGCACTGAGATTGGCTTTGGGTTGGGACGCTTTTGATCCAATGTATCCTACGACATGAGAGGGAAACTTAAATGACCTGTTTTCTGAGTTTTTATTCCTTCACCATTTAAACACTTAAGTTGTTATTGGAAAAACTAACAACGGAACCACCAGTAGCACATACCACCACTTCCTGCAGGCTATTGGGCAGGCTGGTGGTGGACACTCCGTGATTGGGCCGCTGCACAGACTCCAGACTCTGTATGGGCCCGCCCACGCTGTTACTGCGAGTCAGTGACGTGCCACGCTTCTCTGCTTGCCTCTCTTGAAGGGTAATGGGGTCCGAAACCACTGGCTCTGGAGCTAGTCTGTGAAAATACAAAGAGTTTTTTAAAACACTGTCCTATGCAGAGAAAACGAGTGAGAACGCTATGATTGGCACATGGACAGACTATTTCTGTGCAGCAGCGAAAGTCTGTCCATGTGCTGGCATCAAGAATCCAAAATTACCAACCATGGTCTGTTTAAAGCTCCTGGTGATTTAACTGCTGCTGGTCTGATATAATCAGATTTCATACGTGGCAAAAAGAATGTTTACAAACACTAGTTCGCCAAAAATACTTTCTAAATTGTCAAATTTTTTAATAGATAAGGTGGTGTGGGCTAAAACAATAACAAAATAGCATGTCTCATTTTATCTGCAGGATGCAATGCACCACATGATCATTACATATGTGGGCACACACACAAAACAGCAAAGAGGTACAGTCTGGTACAAAAAAAACAACAGAAACATACACGTGGGAATTTTAAAAAGATAATGGACATGCCTGCTGTTTGTAGTGTCAAATACTTTTTAATTTAATGATAAATTATACCATGGAGCAGTAAAATTTATTCCACTCAGTCCGGAAACTGGTCTTTTTAATGTGATTTCTAGGTTAAAGTTGAATAATGTAATAGCATAACACAAGAAAAACACAAACGCATAATTTATATTTATTTCTGTAATATCCACCAGAATAGTGAATGTTTGTGAAGACTTGTTTAATGTATACAGGAAACCGTTAATATTCTGGGACATTTTTATTTTATTATTTTTATTACACACATGACATAAACATGGAAAAACATACGTTTTCTGTGTGCCGGTCTGGTAGGCCAGAGCCCCTTGAGTCTCCGTTTTGCTGTCAGGGGATTCTGAGAAGTCGATGAGGTCACTGGGGTCACTAGGGTTGCCCACCTTTACTTCTGTGGCGGAGGCTTGGGGCTGTGTGCTGCTGCTGTGGATGCTGTCTCCTGAGTTGCTGGTTAAATAAAACCTATGTTCACAAGAAAAAAATAAAATAAAAATAAAATTAATGTGAATGCTAAAACTATACACACAGCTTTTAACATCTGGAGCCAAATTGAGCATGAGTAAAATTATGTTACAAAAAAAAAGAAATTTAATTCAATAGTATCAATCAATTAAAAGCCAAAAAAAACATTTATATATTTTCACTCACCCAGACGGAGGACGCAGGTCCTGAAACTCCACATGCAGTAGTGGCAGGAAGGAATTGTTGCAAAAAGGACAGGACGAATTTAAGTTGGAGTCGTCTGCCATCCAACCTGCCATGATCTCCTCATCGTATACCAAAGCCTCACATGAGCGACACTGAGAGCAGCTCGACATCAACACCTGTAGAAAGATCATATTGATTCGCTATGTGAGAAGTACACAATAAGACATTTTTCAGGATAAAAGGTACTTCAGATGGTCAGATCTGTTATAGTGCAACAATAATACAGTACATTCTAACAATTGAAGCTTTATCACTAAGAGGTTATAAAAATAGCTGCAGCTGTAGTATAAACAGCAGATGGCGCTGTTCTTACCTCTAAAGCACAGTTCTGATAGATGCTGGAAGTGCTGGCATGATGAGAAGAGCCTTGCTCAGATCTCTCCGAATCCACAACCTTCATCGACCTGCCAGGAGTTATGGCTGTACGGCATGAACAGGAGCAGTCAAAAACAAACAGAAAACCATAAATCTGCAGTTAATTAAACAATATATATGTATTAACTCTTAACCTTTTATGTACATCTGTTTTAGCCTTATGGCATTCTTAGATCATGGCCTATTTGTGCTAGAGTGAATGTATGCTTTTGAAAAGTGACATTTACATTTTGTTAAGTTACTCTAGGTAGGAATATCTGCTAAATGCAATACAAACAGTCACCGGCCACTTCATTAGGTACACATGTTGAACTACTCAATATGTAAGTATCTAATCAGCCAATCACAGGGAAGCAACTCAATGCAGTTAGACATGTAGCCCTGCCCGAAACAAAGCTAATTAAGCTCTAACCGAGCATCAGAACAGAAAAGAAAATGAAAGTGTCATTAAAGTGACTTTAAACGTGGCATGGTTGTCGGCGCCAGACAGTCTGGTCTGAGTTTTTCTAAAACTGCTGACCTACTGGGATTTTCATGCATAACCATGTCTAGGGTTTATAAAGAATGAACAGGGAGAAAAAAAAAAAGAAAAAAAAAAACACCACGGAGACTATTCTGAATTAACTATGTGATGGTATTAGGAAGTGTGATTCTTGCTTTAATGTAACTCATGATTTTTCTCCATGAGAATTAAGATCACAATTCTCTCACATAATTATTAATTTTTCAACCAAAACTATTATTGCAGATATCACTTTTCTTAATTTAAGAAGCCTTAAAGTGAATAACCTAAAAGTCATTGAACATAAATAGAATGTTAGCAATAATAAATAAAAATAATTTAAACTGCCCATGTGCTTTTTGGAAACTCCAGGACTTCATGGCTTGTGCTAGTTTATAGAATTATTATTATTATTATTTATCAGCATATGGTAAACGTCAGAGGTAGTTAGGTAGTTTGAAATTAAATAAAATTCACAGTATCAATTTAATGTTTGAAAATTAAATAAAATTTACAGTATTCATTTATTGTTGCCAAGGGTCTTCTTTGGTACACATGATGTGACAGCGGAATGATGTGAATGGGGAAAGGAGATGAGAAGTGTTTGAGCTGTATGACTGAAGCATCCACTAATCTCTGGCCTAAATTGCCTGAATTAATAGTCTTTTGTTTGACACCGAGTGGGACCAATGAGTGTGGCCGATATAGCACTCAGGATAATTGTCAAGTAAATAAGTAAACACGCAAAAGCAGCTTTTTCAAAAACAACTAATGGGGCATGATCATGATTCAGCAGAACCTGAGGTCCCAGTTCATTTTCTAACCTGAACCGACGATGCTCTGCACCATTTACAACTCCATAGTACCCCAACAAGATTCTTTAAATTAAGAACAGTGGAGACTGTAGGGCATTGAAAAAGCATAGTCATGGTTCCTGATCATTTCCCGAGCCAAGCAGCATGATTTATGTTGGTAGATATTACAGTGAAAGCTCACTCACATGCAGCATGCTGTGTCCGACCGGCATCACTGCTCCCGCTGCTGCTGCCCAGACTGGTGGTGCTGCGCGTAAGGCCATTGGAGGCCAGGCTGGGCATCAGTCCTCTGGGCAGGACACCGTCTGTTCCTTCTCCAGACATCAGCTGCTCTTCCAGTCGAGCAGGAAAGCTGTCCCTAGGCTGGTTCTCCTCGTCCTGCAAGCAGTAATGCTTTATTGTTGTAAGATGAGTCAAGCTTAGAAATGCATGACAATTTCAAAGCCATAAGTAAATTCATTACGACCATTATATTCCTTATAAAGAGCTCCTTTCAATCACTGAAAGGCGCTCAGATTAAAATCAATACAATCTCATTAAGACAAGCTCTCTGTAGACCAAGACTGGAAACCACTGTTTACAAAATCCAGTGCTTCAATACAATGATTCATATATTTTTATTTCCCCTTGAATAAAATAACTTCCAGCTCACCTCATCATCTGAATTGGCGACGGCAGAGGCCATGGCCACCCACACTTTACTGGCTACGTTAGCTGCTTGTTTCATGCCTGACTTTAACATGTCCACTTTAGGTCCTGAAAGCAAGCTGTCCATCTTGATGCCCGAGATGGTGTTGATGACTGATCCTAATGATGCACTCTGTGAAGACCTTACTAGTGCAGTCAGAGATGTCGACCTTTGACCGTCACTGCTAGGGGTCTTCTGGGACCTGCTTCCAAATGTTTTAGAGCGTGTGACAGCGGGGCTGCTTTTAGGGGTTTCCAGTAATTCAGGGGTTTTTACCGGGCCTGCGGGGAGACTAGATCTTCGTCCCAAAGACTGTTTAGAGGAAGAAGAGTCCACGTGATTAACTTTACACTGGGCCTCCTGGTGCAGTTCCATGCTGGATGCCTTGGCTCCTAATGGGCTTTTAAGGTTCATGTACATCTCGATCTCGTCAGCAAGGTTTCGGGAGACCACCGGTGGGACGAGGCGTGCGGATTCTTGGCTCTGAATGGATGCTGCTTCCTCGCATTCTGAGGCCAGCAGTGAAAGCGGATCTGCCCCTATTTCCACATCCTCTCTTTCTACCACCTTGGAGGAGGAGGAGGAGGAACTGCTCACACTTCTCACCACTCCTTCAGTGCTTCCTTCAGGAATTACTTCCTCTGCCGTCCTTTCGTTTTCATCCATGTCTTCATCAGTTTTCTCCTCCAAACTGATTAACTCCATCTTGTCATTAACTTCCTCCTTAAGGGTAGAGCTTGCAATAGGCGTTATTCCTAGGTCACTAAAGACAGAAGCACAGGCTGAAGTAGGAGGAGGAGTCTTGCCACCCGAAAAAGCAGCAGCCAGGATTTTCGCATCAGCGCCCATGTGATCCACGCTCAACTCCAAACTGTTCTTTTTCAGCAACATGCCGGCTCGAGATTCTGCGCTGAAACTGCAGCTGCGCTCTGCGAAAGCTTTGACCCTCTGTTGTTGGCTGCTTTGTGCTAAGCTTGGGTGTGTAGTGCCTTCATCCTCGGGCAAGACAATGTCCTCAGTCTTACTGTGAGCAGTGAAGAGTTTGCCACCTAAAACGGATAACATTGCAGTCAGTCATGTTTAGAAATATGTCTTATTTTACATTCCTTGTAAGTAGATAATGAAGAAAACAGAAAAATACATTACACAAAGGGATAAAAATATTTAAATAAAATTATACCACTTTGCTTACTTGAATCTTTTCTTCCTATGGTTTTGTCAAAGTTCCCGCTGGGTTGTTTGACGATGCTGGCTGGAGGGTGTGTGGCCTCAGCAGGACTGGGAGGCTCGGACACAGCCATCGCACTATCCACAGAGCCAGCAATGTCCTCAACTATACAGTCTGACATCAAACACCATTCATTAAACACCATATAATATCTTTCAGAACCGCTTATATAAGACAAAAACCAAGTGATGAATAACAAGTGCATCATTAGAGGGAGGGAGATGTACTGCTAATCAGCAGGAGGCGCGTTACCATTCTGTTGACTCTTCACTGTTTTGCTCTTGTTGGCCTTCTCACCATCAGAGAGGGCGAAGGCTGTGTTTTTACAAGCATCTATGGAGTCCTGATGGAGCTCATCCTTAGAGCCATAACCCTGGTCAGATTGCCCTCCTAAAACGTACAAAAACAAGAAACAAAAACAAAATGATTATCAAATCTTAAATATTTTATCCATATATATTAATATTATTATTATTATTATATTATTAATCTTATGGATGAGAAGTGCCAGGTTTGCAGTGATTACACGTAATAATGTAATGAGCTAAATCTGCCTAAACAATATGACCTAAAAACTAGAAGTTGTCACATCAAGCAAAAGGGAGCGCATTAATTAAACTGGAATTTGCTTCCTCCACCAACTGTAACTCCATACTGAAGTAATGAATCATTTAAAAAAAAGAAGTGACTATTCCTTTACAATGAGCTTTGAATGGTGATAAATCTCCTCAAACTTCCTTCAAGAGCCTAACGCTTTCCACTAGCAAATGCCTGTTAGTGGGGCCAACAAAAGCTACAGATATGAGCCTAATGTGTTCAAGTATGCTCAAACTAAGGTTAATGAGGTGCTGGTAAACACAAAGTGGCTGGAACACTTGCATCACATCATAAATACAAAAACTACCACTCTGAGAACTGCATACTAGCTGTTTGCATGTGTATACATATACTGTGCATTACCTGTACTAATCTGACTCTCACTTCTGTCTCCCACAATGAGACCGCGTATAAACAGTGTGTGTTCTTCTCCGTTAGCTTCACTGGAGCTGTCGGCGCTACAGTGGCTGAGTCTGTCCCCGTCACCATCTGCTATTGCGTCCAGAGACACTACTACAGAGATATAACGGAGCTCAATAACACAATCATTCACAGCACTCTGATACCGAAACTTATACCGGTCATGTGATCTCTCGCTCACCCGCTGTAATAGGAGGAGCTCTTTTTGACCGTGCCTGTTTAAACTGGGCCACCCCTCGCACCACATTCCTCAGTTTAGTCCACATTAAGCGCCCGCTGCAGTTTCGATTAGGCCAAGGGTTCTCCAGGACAGCCTGCATACACACACACACACACACACACACACACACACACACACACACACAAATGAACACAGAGGTCACTGTAACCATAACATCATTTTTCCATGGTGACACATCCTGGATTTTTAAATATTTCCCCTATGCAGTTAAAAAAAATAAAATAAAAACCTGGAAAAGTTTATTGCTCTCTGTGATTCATGCTCAACAATAATGATCCGAAAATTATATGCTGATATGAATTTAAATGTGGAAAAACCTTTGAAATGTTCGAGACCTATTTAAGCTAATTTTAACAGTGTTTAACCAGGTTTTGTTATTCAAATTTCGTCTAGGCGTTTGGACCAGAAAACAGGCAGTGTCTCGACAGATTATACTGGGATACAGCACAGTGTTCATAAAGAAGCATTCATCTTTCAGCAAGAGATACTAACAATGTGGCAGCTTTAGGGACAGAAATTAGTTAGAACCCCAATAAACTGTTAATAGGATTTATTTAACACAACCCTGGTCAGCAAATCTGTGACAAAATGTTGATTTTGGAGTCATCACTGTTAATAAAGATCTTATTAATTTTAGTCTTTTGTTACATGCACTCATGACCTCTTTATTAGGAACAGTTCTATTTTGATCCACGGCGTATAGGATTAAAGAAACATGCACTACAGTGTACAGTAATATGTGACCAAGTTGTTGCATGCTTCGTGTGGTTCCATACATTCATTATCCTATATACAGGGTTGCAGGAAACTTGGAGCCTATCCCAGGAAATGTCCGGCACAAGACAGGGTACATTTACATTCAGGCATTTAGCAGACACTCCTATCCAGAGCAACTTATGAAAAATGTTTTGAAGTTGACATCACTGGATAGATACTTAGACTGGGTTACTAGGTTACTAACTAAGTGCCATCAGTTAAACACAACTGGGAAGAGTTGATTTTTTTTTTTTTTACTTTTTAGGGTGGGTAATTAGTCCAAGTATTAAAGAAACAGATGAGTCATCGTTTAAAGATAATCAAGGATTCAGCTGAACGACCAAGGGTTACACCCTTGACAGGGCACACACATACAACACACACTCATGTCTTTGGACTGTGGAAGGAAACCCACCAAACACGGGAAAAAACATGCAAACTCCATGCACACAAACCCGAGGTGGGAATCGAACCCCCGATCCTGGAAGTGCGAGACCACTACACCACTGTGCTGCCTGCTACATGTAATGAATGCACTACATTACCTTGTTGTAATATCCATATGTAATGGCATTGCCCGCAACACCGGCCTTCTTCATTTCCATCAGAACAAGCACGGCCATGACTGGCAGTCCCCACAGCCCACACAGCTGCATCATCACACGATAACACACCTGCAACAGACACACCATTAACCTTAATTTATGACTATATAAATACATATACAAGCAAAACAGTGTCTATGACCGGTTATTCGCTAGAATTTGTAATCTAAAGGAAAACACTTTAAAAGGTTTGGATAAGCTGCTAATCACGCTGCTCAACACATAACTAAGATAAATAATGAACAAAATAATTTCACATTCCTTATATTTGTTTTATTATTTAATTAACCCAAAATCTTATTTTTTATGTAAAATTTGTTACCTTTACAGCCCACAAGGGGGCTCCGGTCCAGACTTTGAACCACAAAACCAGACATGTTTTCTTTAAATTACATCAAAATACAAAAATATCTGCACATTTCACACAAATGTTAAGATCCACAAATGACAAACTAACCTCATCAAGCACCTCCACTTCAGAGCTCCTCATCTTGATCAGGACATTGATTGCTTGCTGCATGGCACGTGTTTTGGAGTGAGCCAGGCGCATGCGTGCAGGTAGGCATATGAACCACAGGCTATAGCAATGGCTGAACAGACACTTAGCCCACAATTGAGGGTTCGAATAGAAGCGCTTTGCCATTTTGTAAGCCAGCTTGACTTCCTATGACATGACAGACACAGAGAGAGCAACATTAAAGAGAGAAATACCATGCTGTAAATCGGTTATAATATGGATATTCTTCTCCAAGTGTATCAAATGTGAATTCTTTTCAAACCACAAGCTTTACCATATGACAATTAAGGTTCAAGCTAAATCTTGCACTCTGTAATTTATCTCAAAAAGCAGCCTGGTCAGGAAGTCAAAAAGATTAGTCTAAATACCTACATCATAAACAAGACAGAACAATACACTACCAGGATAAATGGAAGGATAAAAATCTTTTTTTATAATTTCACACAGGTTTATAAAAGCTAGCTCATACACACAAACTCCTCTAGTTAATAAATCCCTGTCCAACAATGCACATATGTTCTGTGTTTATGAAAGTCTTTAGTAAAAGGAGTGCAGTCTCAATACTGTGTTCAACAATGGCCTAAAAATAACATTTGATTTGTTTAAGAGATTCTCTCCACACTGGGACACTTGTTGCTGATGAAGCATCCGTTCCTTCAATAAGCCAATATCCTGCTGCTCCACCCAGCTGCTTGTGTGTCTAAACTAAGACAGTCAATGAACACAAGTGCAACACCAACAGAGCGGAATAGATATAAAGAAGCAGGAGAAAAACCAACATAAATTAAGCCATGATTGTGTACACCTGTTGTTTTTCCTCCATATTAATATACAGAGACCTAAAATGTGAGATTTCAGAAGAAATTATGAAGCGAGTAAAAAATTTTTATACACACACCCACACATATATCTATATATGTATATATATATATATATATACAAACACACACATAGACAGGGTACATGTATGTACAGTATATGAGCACAATCACTGCTGCTCATCCAAGTTGTCTCCTTTCCATTTCGCTCTGAAATTGATGCTTGTGCACGAGTATAAAAGAAGTCAAAACCAGAATAACACTCATTTTTATGTATATAGGTTGGTAACTTCTGACACTGTTCCAGGCTTACGGGCCTCTTTAAGGACAAATAAAATCGGCTACTGCATTGCCAGATCAGCCCCTTTTTTTAAATCAGATTGTGTAGGATTAATGGGTGTGTCATGGTTGACCAACAGGTATGAGTGAAAAAAGATTCTCACTGCATCAAGCACAAACATTGGCCTCTGTATTTGAGTCAACAATTCGAAGAGCAGCAGCAGCATGATGATTTTTTTTTTTTTTTTTTTTTGAGACCAGACATACAAATCATAAATCAACCTCCTCAGTTTCATAACGATGTCTAAATTTGCATTCAGGCTCAACTGTAATAACAACAATGTAAAAAACGAGTTTTTCAAGACTAGAACAACAGAAGACAGCTATGAGAGTAAAAACTTGGTAGTTTTATTTCTCTATATAATCCCCTCTACACTAATGTACTTTTCACAGTGTTTCACTAGTGTTTGGATACCATCAGTGTAGAAAGGTTTCTCAGTACACCAGAGCCATGATCAGACTGCCTGCTTCATGTTTGAACTTTTTTTTTTAAGTCCCTAACATGTGGATTTACAGCAAGATTGTAGTGCAGGTGTTGCAATAACTCCCAACAGAGCTTCTTCAAATGTGCAAGTTGTGTTTGTGAATGATTGTGTGTACAGTTCCCACAGACAAATGTGTCTCTTACGCATGTTGGTGACAAACATCTGTGTTTTTTTTGTAAGCATCAGATGCGGTCCACCCACCAAATGTTCTCATAAACAAATGCAGTGGGCTCCGAGCCACCTCGGCTGGGATCGTTATCCTCAGATGTATGATTGTTTTTGAAGTGTTTGCATCATTAAAATGTTTTTCCTGTTTCATCGCCATACTCTCCTTAAAGTAATCAGTAAGAAGTCCCGGTTTGACTTAAACATAAATGTTTTTTTTTTTTTTACATTATTAGGTACGTTTAAAAACCATCCATATTGATTATATCAAATTAACCTCTTTATATTCAAAATAGATCACTAATCCCAGAATATTCCTCTGAGAGTATGCAGACACTGAAAATGTAACAATGAGTCAGCAGTACTCGTATTCATCAAGGCACTGTTGTGTACTAAGAGTCACTGGTCTAGCATGTGATTAGTCTGTAAACAGAATCTGTTGCAAAATGATTCTTGTTCATTAGTAGCCAGAAAGTCACTGATTCTAACAAGATCATGAATGACACAGCAATTTCCTAGCATTTTACATGGTGAGCTGGAACACTGTGCAGCAGAGTGTAGTGTGTATATTGTGATCAAAATACCTGCTTGGTTCTTTTAGCCAGGAGTGCAGGACTGCTGGACACACTGGCACCTGGGGCTCGGACACTGAGTGCTGGCTTCAGCTTTACCGGACGATCGAATAGTTCCAGCCGTAAGCGAGGGAAGCTCTTGTAGCTGTTAAATAAAAAAATGTACATTAAATGCAATTTTAAAAAGTGACAAACATTATATACAGTCACTGAGCAGTTTATTAGAAACAACTGTACACCTACTTATTTATACCATCAATCAAACCGGCCAATCATGTGGCAGTAGTGCAATAAATATCATGCAACATCATGCAGATACAGACAAGCAGCTTCAGATAATGTTCAAATCAAACATGAGGATAGAAAATGTTATACCCTGTCGTTTTAACCCACAACAGACTCTAGAGTTTGCGCAGAATGGTCCAATAAAGAAAAAGCATCTCAGAATATACACCAGAATATTGAAGCAGAATAAGACCATGCAGGAGTTCCACTTCTGTTAGACAAGATCGGAAAAGCTGAGGCTTCACAGTGGGCACGGACTCTCCAAAATTGGACAGCTGAAGAAGTTTGGTCTGATAAATCTTGATTACTGCTTAGGCACATGGACGTTCAAAATTTGCCAACAAAAGGATGAATTAATGGAGCCAACCTGCCTTGTCTCAACAGTGGCGGCTGATGAAGGTAGTGTAATGGAGCATTCTCTTAGCCCGCTCTGTGCATGTTAAAATCAATTATTCATTGCTTTAATGCTCCAGTGTAATTCATTAAAAATCCTACAATGGGATTTTCTGGATTTTTTTTCTTATCTGGTCTCTCATAGTTGAGGTATACACATCATGAAAATTACAGGACTCTCTCATCTTTTGAAGTGGGAGAACTTGCACAATTGGTGGCCGACTAAATACTTTTTTGCCCCACTGTATTTGAGTTTTGTTGCAGATCATGTTTGCCACAACTTACATCTGCCATGTCACAAAGCAAAAGTCGTCTCAAACCGGTTACATTAACAGGAAAAATTTATTCAATGTTATTCAGGGTCTTCGCAGTCACCGGACCTGAATCCAGTACAGCACCTTTGTGATGTGTTAGAACGGGAGGTGCATCGCATGAAATGAAACATGATAAATCTGCAGGAATTGTCATAGAGCAGAATGCCAAAGAAATGTTTTCAACATCCTGTGGAATCCATGCCATAAAAATCGTGGCATTTTGAAAGCTCAGCCCTACCCAGTATTAGTGTGGCGCTTCTAATGAAAAAAAATAAATTTTTTAGTTAAACGAAAAGAAAAAAAAAAAAGTAAAAGGACTTCAGCCCCTAGACATAAACAGTAACCACAGTCGCCTGTTCGTATTTGAACAGGGTAATAAATAAACAGTGAGACAGTGGCTAGTTTGGTGGACTGAAGAATCAGATGCTTCCTGCAGGAGACACAGTACGGCTAAAAAAAAAAATGAATCCAGAACTAAATGGACTCAAGGCGAAAACCCAGCTTTTCTATCACATTGTGGCAGCAGTTAAAGTTCTCTGCAGGTAGTGGTATATTAAGTAGGAAAAACAGGCATGCCAGTTATTTTCTGAGAAAAACTTTACTTCATGGTTTACTGCACAAGAGACATAACACGCTTGTTGTAAAGGCAAGAAACGGTATAAATATAGAAACATCGCCAATGTGATATCACTTTGACCTGCCAGAAATAAGATATGAAATGATTAGAAGAAGAAAAAAAATTAATAAAACTTTGTATTTATGCCACCCATGAGCTCAGTTTGCATGTAACTTGGTGATGTGTAATTAAACTTGGCATGTGTAACCCAAGATGTCTCCCGTTGGCAGGAGAAAAAAAAAAGTGGATTGCAGTTAACCAAGCTTGTCTGGAAGAAAAGTGCAAAAGAGACAGCGAGCAAAAGCACAGTCACTGCAGAGTAGAAAGCTAAGTAACAGGCATGAGCGCTCAAGGCTGGAAAGAAACTGACTGTAAGACCCTTAGGTATTGACAAGTACATAAACAGATGACGCTAACCTTGTGCTAATGGATCTAATAGCCTTCACATGCTATTTAGGTACAGTAAGGAGTACAGCATAGGATCAGAGACTATAAAAACCTGATAGCAACTGAACACAAAAACCACCAAATGTCAGGAGAGGGGAGAAAATATAAAATAAAATACTGGTTTTAGCATGCATATAGCACATGCATTTTAACAGAAAGGCAGGCTTCAGATGGATGGCATTTTTAATGTTGGCAAGTTTCATTTACATAAAAACTTACTTATAATTTAAGTGAAAAGTGTGAGCATGTGATGGGGACACACCTGTATTTTAGAGGAGGATCTGTGCCATCATCAGCAGGGGGCTCTGGGGGCAAGATAAAGACCGTGTGCTCACTCTTCTGAGACTCATCAAGCTCTACCAGCCTGGTGTCTTCTGATAGCTCTCCTTCAACCTAAAAGCAAGATTAAAACAGTTGAACTCAACTGAAACTTTAATGTATTGCCTCCAACATCCAAGGCTGCATAAATGAAACCAATAATCATTATTATGCAATAATTTTGTAAGTGGCATTTAAGACTGAAAAAAAAGAAAGATATAAAGTGTCAAAAAAGTCACTCACAAATCAATAAATTATTTTATAGTGTGCTGTAAAAAAGATGTTGCGCAATGAAAATACATTTCATCAAAAGAAAAATTAATCCCTATTTTCATCTCAGAGCAATATTTACATACTGACTGTTTATTTAATGAGCACTAATTCCCCCCAAAACACACGGGGACTTTCCATGTCTTTTATGGCTTGACGTATTTAGATCAACAATGTGCCAAGACTTCCAACAGCAGATGGCAGAGTTAATTATTTACTTCATTAAACCGATGGTACTCCATATGAACAGCACACTGGCCATCTGGCCTTTAAACCTTATAAAAAGCTGATCTGGAGGCTGTTACATTACCGAGAGTCTAACCGAGCTACACACCAAAACAGTGCTCAGTTCAGTTCATCCACTTCCCTTTTTTTAGACACCAATGCACTTTTTTTTTTTCTTTTTAAACATCAAACATTTTGCCTTCAGGCTTAACATAACGTTTTTTTGTTTTTTTACTCTTCTGTCCTCATAATCTGCACAACCGTTAACTGCACTGTGCTGAAGAATAATGATGGGAGAGAAAAGTATTGCACAGGAATTTTTTTCAAGGGAAAATAAAGCTTACCTTTGTGCCCTTGTCTGTTCCTTTATCAGATGGGAAAAGCTATGAGAGAAGTCAGAGAGGAACAAACTCAACCATGGGAAACGCTGCGACTCGTGATAACAGTACAAGCGAAGGTGTTTTGCATATCATACTATGTCTTAAATTGTTCTGTTTACCTTTTACCTACTATAGTCACATAAAAAGCATTAAAACTTAATGTGCAGATTCAGTGTAGGTGAAGGTGAAAATCTGTCTGTTGCCAGAGGCAACAACGAATAGATTTGAAGTGCCAAGGTAGAGAAGTGGTAAGTGTGAGTGTCTGATACCTTTTCAATGCAGTAGTCAAAAAAGGCCAGGCCAGTGTCTTTGTCGCTGACAAAGGTGCATTCCTCTATGAAGCGAATAAATAGCTGAGTCTTGGTGAGCTGGGAGTAGAACTTCTGCTGAGCACGATCTCGACTCTTTAAAAACCCTGAAGCCAAAAAACAATTAATTGTGCCTTTAATTGTAGTGTTACACAAGATAAGTCACTGTAGAACTAAGCCTGTAGAGCAACATTAGACACATTATTCTAGCATAGATTTCATAAATTCCAGATAAACCCTGCAATTTCTGTTTTTACTGTAATAAATCCAAATTTATTTAATAACTACATTTAGTAGTGGAACAGCAGTACTCATTGAGGTACAATATGTAACTCAGCTAAAACTAGGACTTGTACAAACAGTCCCATGTGCATTTTTGTTTTTATTCCAGTAAAAACCACAACATGGAGAAGTGAGATACAGACAGCCATATCAACGCCATAAAAGAAAGAGAAACAAATTCAGCCAAACTGTGGCCAAGCAGTGACCCAAATCAAGCAAAACTAAATACACAACTGGAGAGGAGAGACTGAAATACCAGTTGCATGTGAATATAGTTCATCAAAATTAAATGGTTTATAAACAAAAGAACATTATTACAATTCCTCTTTTATTGTTCAATACATTTTAGGTGTCCACATACTTTTGGCTATATAATGTTTTTAATGTACATGCAACGTTAAAAAAAACAACTGTATTTCATATTATGAGTTTATTAGCCAACAACCTTGTTTCACCTAACACACACACAAAAACACAACGGAAACATAATACACACAAAACTGCAGGCTTTATTGTAAGAAACTCACAAATGTTTTAAAATATAATTTATAGATCTAAAAAAAAACCTGATATACACATTTAAACATATTGAGGCTTCTCATTATATTAGTGGTTTATTAAATTTGTGGTGGATGCCTCCTAAAATGTTTTTTTTGCCTTTTGTAAGAGAATCATTCACACCTTAAGCCACACATGCAATAATAAAAAATAAAAGTTTTCTTTTACCCTGCAGGTCGTAGAGAGAGCCAGCAGCAGTGGCCTTCTCAGAGGGCGCCTCAGTGATGGGTTTGAGGTAGTGTCGATAGCCCTTTAGTATTGAGGCCATGAAGCGCAGGAAGGCCTCTTGAACCTCCATCTCGAGAGCGGTCATCTTTTTATGCCACGTGAAGTCAGCCTCCATTGGGGTCATCTCTACGGCTGAGCCTTCTGGGGCTGTTCGCTTCACTGGATATTCATGAGTAAGCATTAATTATAAGGCCTTCATAACACAGATACTGTATGACAAGGATGGTACAAAGTGATAAAGGGAAATGGAAAGATAGCTGTAGTTCTGCAACTGTGGTTTTCTGAACACAAAAGAGCACCAGCTCTTTAGCAGTTCCTCTATTGTGGCCTACGCACTATTATAGGTAAATTATTTAGTTGATGGCTGTTCATTTAGAGACGAGCTACAAGGCTAGAGACATTAGCTACAGAGACAGAAAAGGGAGTTCATAAAGATTCTCATTTCCTTTCTTGTCTTTGGTCTGATTAGTAAACTGAATGTTTAAAGATCTGAGAGAGAGAGAGAGAGAGAGAGAGAGAGAGAGAGAGATACCTTTATCCTCCCCATGTCAAATTCTATGGCACTAAACAAAAGTGATACCGCCACTTCAAAAAGCAATCCATAAAAACTTCTAATGGTCCCATTTATAGCCATAATCCAATACTATAATTGGCAATTAAGCATTAAAAAGCAATTGTTATTGCCATTATGTTACGTCAGTTAAATATCAGGACCTTGTAAGCTAGGAATTGTAGGTAGCTGGACTTTACAGTCAGCTTATAGGCTATTTACTTTGTATCTAGTATAAAAGGGAAAATATGGCCTGTCAGATCAGCTTACTTCTACAGGACAGTTACTGTACCACTTAAATGATTAACAGCAATCAGATAATACACAGATGTCAGAGTCTGCTCCTGTCATAACCCAGATACCATATCTATTTAGGCAAGTTGTAAGATTAAGGTCCTTCTGAGTGATAAACCTTCTTACCAATATTAAGCTGGTGGTGCAGGTTGACCAGGGAGTTAATTAGACTCTTGCAAGGCTTCTTTGGGAGATTCTTCCAGCCTGAGTTCCTCTTCTCATCAGACCTAGCGCGAGATTAACATGTTATCAGACTTAACAAAAAAACTGTAACCTGTTATTAAATCTTCACTAGGGTTTTAATGTTCACACAAAGCTCACAGGTAGATAGTATTGGTGTCCAGGTCCACACAAACCACATCTGGTGGAGGATCGTAGAGGTCAAAATATCCCGAGTCCACTCCAACAATGAAAGGACATGGAGCATTCAAAACCCCAGCCAGGGAGAGAGGACACAGAGGGATGTAGGGACACTGCCACTGGAAAGGAAAAATCATCTGGAAGGAGAGACAGATGGATGAACATGTCAAACATCAAGCACAAACATCATGCGCTTTTAATGTACCGGAATAAAGCCAAATCCATATTAACTGTAGCATCACTTTATTCCATAGAGGCATGAAGGCATCATATGCTGCAGATTTTCATGGAACCATCCACCTTAAATGTTTAACATGTGTGCCCGAAGATACTTTCATGATCACCATGGTGTACTTTGAATAGTATACTAATAACCTTACTGTTGTAGTGTTTCCACCCGCAGAACTGGTGCTCCATGAAGCGCTCTACAGAATGCTGTGCATAATTTTTTTTTTTTTAATCCCAGAAGGTCAGCATTTATTTATTTTTTGTTAAACACAAACTAGTCCACCTGACACCAAAAACCATGTCACTGAGATCATATTTTGCGGCCATTCTAGTTACAAAACATTCTGTTTTGCCCTGCTGACACATGAATGACTGATTGCACAATTGTGTGAATGTACAGTACATGTGTTCCTAAAAAGTTGCTGTTAAAGAAAACATACCAACTGGGAGCTATAATAAATTTCAGTCATTATATTTTAAAACTAACCACTGTTGTGTCTAATCCTTGCTTCACTATATTTTTTAAACATAATTACCAGAATTTAGTTTTTTTTCATGGTGCATATAAATTTAAGTAAATTATGGAGATTAAATTCAAGAAACAGGAACAAATGCTTTTATACGACAGGCTGTAATGTGCTCAAAGATGCACGTAAAACAATCTCCTTACCCCTCTCATCTGTTCATCATCCGTCATTATCCGCACCTGTTTTGCACTGGTTCATGCTTTAAGCTAGATTTAATTTATGCATAAATTATTCATAGGTCACTGTGCGGCATAAAAAACTAAAATCGTTTCCCTGAAACTGCTCAGGTACATGGACTGGGCTGATAATGACAAACAAAAACTTGCCAAAAGAGGCAAAAAAAAATTTAAAATAATAAAAAACCTTCAGGAACCCTGGAGAACTATATCTCAAAATTACATTAAACTAAGTCTGTTGTTTTTGGGCAAAAAATTTAAAGAAAGTATGGGTGTCTTTTTTTTTTTGTGCGTATCACATGCCCTTAAACAAGCCTTTCACAAAAAAACCCTCCAATGTGGCAAAATTAAAACAATTCAGAAAAGAGGAGTGGGCCAAAATTTATCCACAGCGATGTGAAAGCCTCATTCATTGCCAGTTATCACAAACACTTGATTGTAGTTGTTGCCGCCAAGGAAGGCACAACCAGTTTTTAGGTTTAGTGGGCAATTACTTTTTCACATAAAACCAGGCAGGTTTAAATAGCTTTTTCCCTTAAAATGTGATCAATAAAAACTGCATCTTGTATTTACTCGAGTTATCTTTGTGTAATAATAAATGTCATGTTTGATGATCAATTAGGTTTAACAATAATAATAATAAAATAAATATAAAAAACAGGAAGGGGCAAAAACTTTTACATAAAATTGTGTGCACACAGGCATGTATGCATGCACGTACGTATACAGAAGCTTGTACCACAGCAACCACTGGTACGTTTTTTTCCTAAAGGTTAAAAAGCACTATACAGAAGGGTAACCCACAGACACAAAACTCACCGCCACTACTGCCTCAGCCACGCAAGTCAATACAGCTGGTCTGAGAGAGTGCAGAAGTATCTTGTTTTCCATCAAGACAAAATGCAGCAGCGTGGCACAGTTTTCTGGGCCCAGGTTAGTTAGCAGAGTGCTGTAGTCTGCACCACTGTGGGAGAGGAATGAAAGGAATTAATATGTTGGGAGGGGAAACCAGCTACAGAGAGAGGATACTGCAATCACCTTTTCAAAGGATTTACCACCACCTTGTGTAAAGCTACATACACATCTACAATCAGCTTTGACGTGGCAACTAGTCCTCTGTTTCCTTACTGAGACAAAGCACACATTGAATACATATTCCAAAAAGGAGACTGGAACAGCTGCCTGCTGTGAAGAAGTGGAGTCAGCAATTCCTTCCCTAAACTTTGGCTCACCTTACCACAAAGGAAAAACATCCGAAATGCTGTACTTTAAACTACTGCATATGATTTTTAAAAACTAGTCCGAATAGTTCTCTCACAGGTTTGTGTGTGTCTGTGTGTGTTGCAAAGCTCATAAAATTCTTTTATGTGTATAAATGTGTTTTTCATTAAGCTTGAGTTTAAATGGATGGAAAATTTTAATGCTGGAATGGGCAGTAAAGGTCACATTTGGCTATGCAATCCTTTTTGGAGAAAAAGCTCATTTTCTAGGAAATGTAAAAAGCAGCGCCATCACAATGACAAATCCAGTTTACAAATCCTGTCGCAAAAGTAGAAATAAAATCATCATTTACAGTCGTCATTGACATCATCAATGATACAACATCCAGCTTACCTTAGTGGTAATGGTGTACATACAGGCTGAGACAGCATTAAGCTTTCATGTGCTGAGAGCTAAGAGATTGGAGGGGGAAAAAAAAACTTAATGCTCTTCATATAATCTTCTAGCAGAACTTACACACATTGTATATAAACCTCATATTTTAAGAACATGGAATTATTTGTTATACCTGGACCAGTATTCTGGGTCTTTGTGGGGAGGGAAAGGGAACGTTGTGCATGAAATGGGAGATGTGTCTGAAACAGAAAATAATTAAGAGGGAAAAAAAAAAGAAAATACGGCAAACATGTTACTACAGGTTTCAGTGCAAAACCGGTGGCTCTTGTTGGTTCATAGAAAGTTCACAAAAGAATGTCTGACTAATTTCCCGTACTTCTCAATAGGTAGAGGGTTGACGCTGTTGACTGAGAGCTTGTAGAGGAACCGAAGGAACTCTTTAAAAGCATGGAAGAAGGGCCAGCGAGACAGGAGACAGATGCACTTGTTGGTGTTGACTGTGCGATCGGGAATAGGCTTCTTGTCGACGGTTGTAAGGAGTCCGAGCTGGATTTTCTGCTTCTCTGTCAGGTGATCTGCTGGATAACGCTCGTAGAACTGGATGGCTGCACCGTAAACCTGAAGAAGTAGAGGCAGAGTCTGACTTTGAAAAGATTTCAAAGGTGATTGGAGGCAGCTGCAAAGATCTGACATCTCATAGTAAAGAATTATAGTGATTTAACCAGCATGAAGGATAGCTTTTTTCTTTTTTCAAGGATTAATATTCTACCTTTTCTCCAGAAGAGTTGGTTAGGACGAATGTAGAGAACACGGGTAAGGGGTAGCGTGTGTTGGGGGCCCAGGACTCAATCTTAGCCCCCATAGGAAGGCAAAAAAGAGGGACCGACTCAGAAAGGGGGAAGGATTCGTAATCCTCCTCTGGGTAGCGAAAGATCAAACCTGGTGGAAGAAAAAATAAGGGCTCAGAACTCTGACAGTCAGAATCACTATGCGGCTTTTAAGCTTATCAGCTACACTAGTCGACAAAAAGTTTTTTTAAATCCTGCCATGCTTATCAGCACAATGTCTGAAACCAACGAGACATTAAAAATGAAGACTACTCATGCTCATCACCCTGAGCATTTCACTCACTATCAATCTAGTTTAAAAGGATTAAACAAACAATTTTGCACTTAAAATTAAATGGATGGAGAAACCAAACTGAAACAAATTGCTTATTTAATCACTCACAAAAAACAACATGGATGATCCAAGAAAAACATAAATGGAGTGATAACAGTTAAACGTGTAGTATATTTACACAAAAGGTATTTTCGCCCCTCATTTGAATTAAGACTAATCTCAGGTAGCTGATAAAACTTGGCCATGGATATCGGTTGTTTTAGCTAGAAAAACACATAGTCGGAGGGAAAATAAGGTCAGTCAGGAAGTCCTGTCTTTTAACGATTAACAAGACCACACTTGGCAGGAAGTAAGGCAGTGTGAAGATAAAGACTTGAGCTGTGTGCTCTATGAATATTAACCATGCTCTAACAGTATGAAAGGGCAAGACCATAATACAGAGTCATGTACAGCAGGCCTCTCATTGTCCATGTGTCTGTAACACTGTAAAGATCTTTGATGAACGAGACAAGAGCGAACACTGGGCATTCACTCCAATTCAAAAGAACATAATATAACTTTAAAAAAAAATACTGAATGCCATTTTTTGTAGCATTGTGCTACATGAGAACAGAGTATCTTTTAAAAAGAAAGAAAGGAAAAAAAAAAAAAAAACCCGAAACAGCCATGTAAAGGTTTATTCAGCTTAAATTTCTAAAGAACCAGTTAAAATTCTAGCTTATTTTTAAAGCTCTTAAAAACAAGTTGTGTTAGGGTGTTAAATAAAAAATTCATCAAAGTCTGTATAAAAAAAAAACAAAAAAAAAAACATTATCACAAGAAGCTGCCGTCAAGGAAATTACTGAAATAAACAAACAGGGTTTAAAATTTAAGTAGCTGGACTACGGCCAATGTTTTACCTTTGTTCAGTTCTGCTTGAGGATTTTCCCCCATTGCTCGTGTTTCATTTCCCCTTGCTGAAATACTTTCCTGGGTCTGAATCACCTCAGACTGCACTCCTGATTTATACATTAGTGGATGTCAGTGGACATACTGCCCACAGTGTGTTTTGTTTCTTTTCAAATAAAGGTCAAGTAAATTTTTTTGATTATGCAAGGTCTGCAGCATGGCGCCATCCTCAGAGTAGCTTTCATTCAGGTACTCTGCTATTGTGGAGGCCAGATTGTGCATAAATGCTGCATTTATGCACTATCTACTTGTGAAATCTTTGAGACAACAACTCACTTCCACTACCTACTTTAAACCTAGAATTTCATGCACCTTTATGGTGATTACTATCAAGAAATGACTGACAAGATGTTAGCCATGTGAGACAGACTGCGTTCTGATTAGAATAATGTAAAAAAACATAAAAATAAAAAAAACAACCAACACTCACCTGCTTTGTAAGCAATAGAGTTGGAAGAGGAGACTGACTTTTTATAGCACAGGAACACACTGGATCCCCACTGAGAATAAAGTGAAGTAAAAAGCAGACACTGTCAGGTCACGTTGTCCCAACATAAAATACACCCCTTCATTACCATATTATCTGTGCGAGATCTCACCATGCCACAGTTAAGGTTCTTGTCCACCTTGAGGAAGGTGTGTGGAGGAGTCTCCCCTTTGTTGGTGATTATCACACAGATGTCAGTAACGGCCAGAGAGTTGCGAGGCTGGACGGGTGGCGCGCGACGTAGCGTGATGAAGATGCGCTGCGAGGTTGCCGAACTGTTGTTGACGTTAGCGCAACGGCCGTACGGTGTGGCCTGAATCACCTCGCAGCCCTGGATCAGCCTGTCTTTCCCTTCGTACATCACCCTGAAACACACACGCATGTAATGGAGAACCAGAAACTGGACTTCTGAAAATAAATACCTTGTATTAATAATATAAGTGGTTGGGAAGCACTGAAGTGCACAGAGTAATCAATTAAAACGGCTTAGATTTTCCTGAAGTACAGAAAGAAAAGTTCAAAAGGGCATCTAACAATTAAACAACAGTCATGCGAGAGGTGCTGGCAGGGCATGACTTGAGTTTATCCAGAAGACATGACATTTCTTCCACAATAGTACTCGGTGTGAATAGTGGTGGGACATTACTGAATAACAAATATCTAAAGTCAAACGTTTAGCTGTAGAGATGGGGGGATTGATTCAGTTATAAATTGTGATTCTTTTGTGAGGCGACTTATGTATTGTCTCACTGACTCTAAATTATTATTATTATTATTATTATTATTATTTATTTTAAATAAACACATTTTGAACAGAGATGCACCTCTCGATTACCCAGTGACTGGAATTGTCTAGTTTTCAGTATGAGCAGCCTCGGTATCAGATATATTATAATAAATCAGATAAGTTATATTCTTCTATTTCGAATTAGTTTGTTTTATTTAAATCCTTCCCTTGGTTTTGAAGTGAGAAAACTCACGTCATAAAGTATAAGGTGCTGTACATTGAATTACTGATGTTCCATTCATTTGTAAAGGTGTTCAATAAAGTTATGGCTATAGTTATTTTAAATGTTCTACGTCTTAAAATTGTAAATAAATAAATGAATAAATAAATAAAATAAAAAGCTGGAAACTTTTTAAAATATCTAATCAGGATATTTATAAAATTTTAATCCTTACAAATTTAACAAATTGGCACCTGTGCATCCTAATCCCATCCGTATTATCAACTGTGTGGAATTGAGCAATTTATTAATAAATTAACATTTAAAACAACCAAAGTTGACAGAAGTGCTGCACATAGTTAAGATCACACATAAGTATAATAAAAATGCCAAATATTGTATACACAATAAATAAAATGGTAAAAAATATAAAACTATATAAAAAAAGTATAATATGAAAATCATGTTATGTACAATTTACACAATAAGTCAATTCATACTTTTAAAATAAACGAAATGAGAGAAATATTAATTTTTATAAATTCTAAACACACGTTGCGACTAGAAGAGAAAGCTGACCAGCTCTCTAACTACAGTATCTGATATGAGAATAAGGAGAAGGCCGAAGGATTACAAGAAAAGCTCCTTCTTCTACTGGAATCATATTTGTCAAGCCTCAGGTATGTAGGGGGTATTACCATGGCTAAATAAAATGTAATCATGAAGCACTTCATTTGAGCTCTCTTCAGAAATTCAGCATTACTGAATTACATCGAAATACTTAGTTTGATCACTTGATGAATAAGGGTCCTTCTCGCTGAGCTGAACTCTCTTCAGATTATAAATCTTTTGGATGACATAAATTTACAGTCTATAAGTGGTTATTTTGCCAGATGGGGGAAAAGAACGAAATAAGAGAATAAAAGACAAAATGGTTGTTAAGGGCTTTAATAACTCAAATAAACTCAAAGTAGTTTTCTTAGTGGCTAAGTGTCCCTGACACTTCCTTCTGTAGGCCAACTAAAAAAAATAATTCTGGCAATAGCAGAAGCTTAATGCGAGTCACAGTGAAGGTCATAGCAGGAGATGGCAATCAATCTGATGAGGAGGCACTCCTAATTTGTCTTTGGCATCAGCTCAAATCAGCTCATTATAACACATTACTCACAAAATGAAAAAGAACCTTGAGAGGAAGGAAAAAAATGTACAAGTCTCCCAAGAAGACATGCATCATCTACCCTATAAATGTGCAACATCTAAAAATGAAATAGCTTGTGCGCATATAGGGTTCCTAATAAACGTTCTGTGAAGGTTTCCCATAATTGGTTTTTAGGAAGTAAATATTATGTGACGACGATGGATGATGCAGACGCAAGACAGAGGATTGTGGTCCCTATGTGTCGCCTATTTTTTGCAGGCAACCAACCTGAAAATGGCTACTACACATCTACAATATCAAATACACAAGGAAATTCTCCATGACACTACATTCATTAGTCATACATCACCTGTAGAACAAGGCAATCATATCCTGCACCGCTTGTTATTGAGAAGGAGTTCAGCAAGATAGCTTATCGGAGCGATGTCGTAGAAAAACTACTTCCAGCTGTAGTCTACCTCATCGAAAAGGAAGTGCCACCTTGTAGTGTTAAATGCTTTTACCATTACTGAACCTCTGACTGTTACGGAGTATTGAACAGTATTAGATTAAAAACAAAAGGCAAAAAATTTACCTGTTTGTTACTGTTACTTACTGTGCAAGTTTCTCTGAATTGATTAGGAGGAGCTGCACATAGCAGATTTGATCCTGGCCATTTTGTTGTTGTTGTTGTTTTTTTAAATAAATAAATAAAAGATTTATTCCAAATTAAATAGCTAATGCAGATCCATGCTTCCTGCTAAAGGTTCTGTAAAGGTTTACTTAAACTGACATTTGAAGGAGTTGCGGATAGAAACGTAATGAAGACGTACAATGATCCCTATGCATGTGTATAGATAGTATCCCGATATTTATATCATCACTGGTGGGTTACACAAAAAGCAAAGAAGCATCAAAAACATGAAGTGATATGTAAAGAACATAACTAAAGCAATAAAGAGCTGATTTGCTTCTTTTAATATTTTGTAACAAACTTAAGTGAGGTTAAGTCAAGTACCTTATAATACCTTTACACCCAGCATTGATTTCTGCCAGTTGGAAACATTACCTATTTTGTCTGTGTGCAATACTAAACCTTAAAAACACGATTCTCATTATTAAATCCGGCCAGGGGAATTAAGCTAAGTTTCAGTTATTTTGGTTAAAATCTCAACAAGACGACAGCACTGTGATAGCTCATAGAAAAAGCACAAAAAACCTTTTGGAGCACATTCAGAAAAATAAGACTAGACAAAGTAAACTGGGTTTAAGAGAATTAACCATTGAATGATACTATACATTGTCAATCACCCATAACAGACCACAAAACTCTGTATGGATGCAATGGATTCTATTTTGTTCTCCATACACACAACACAGACAAAAGACACCCACGCACAAATGCACATCGAGCCACTATATCTGATGCTTCTGCAATTGCTGGATATCTCTTTAGTCTGACATTTAATCTTCGAGTTATACTCAAAAGACTACGGCCTCGTGGATCACAAGCCATTTTCCTCTGGCATTACGCAAGCTCGACAATTTGCAGACCGTTTGTAATAAAAGTGCAACGGAAAAAGAATGTGTTTAGATTGGGTTAAACTTTCGAAAGTGTTTCTATTCGGTTTATACAATTAAATACCTAAACCTGCTGATCAACATTGAGAAAACGTCTAACGTTTAGTGAGAACCTGCCAGAAACGTAAGCATGGGATTAAGAAAGACAAAAACGAGACTGGCAGCTTTGAGATGCACAGTGAGTACGAGCGTCAGCGTTTTCATGCAGCCTGTCGCCGGTTTCTCTGCAAGTCTGCGACAAGCAGAGGATTTAAAGATGATGCAAGACCTCTCCCAAACTAGCCTGGGCTGCCAAAGAACGCATTGTGTCCTCTTTGTCTATTGATAAACACAGCACTAACTGTCAGCACCGACAGCTGGTTTGTACTTGTCCTGTTCGCCGAGTTACTGTCAGTAACGTACTAACCAAAAAAGGAAGTAAATAACTGAATGAAAAATATGTGCACCTGTCCTTCGTAAGCAATACACTGATGTAACTGTACAAGTGTTACTGACACAGTTAGCTTACATTCTTATGGTGTAAACAGTCACACGAAAAAAAAAAAAACCATTAAAAACAATGTGCCACAATTTTGGTTTAACTTTTTAAGTTCTAGTCCATGTCTCCACAGGTAAATTTTTTGCCTTTTGTCCACACTCTAACTGCTGTTTTGACGTGCAGACAGGGAAAACTAAGTTCGGGGCTTTTAAGTGTGGTTGTTATCTCTTGATGTCAAAGAATAATGAACCAGATAAAAAAAAAAAGAAAAAAAAAAAAAGATATATTTCAAGCCTTTAAACTGGCCAACATAGCTTTACAGTTACCGCTTCAACATTAGTTTGCAAGTGCTTTAAAGTGTTTTTCATGCACACAAATCTTTTTATTTATTTACTTATTTTTTTAAGTGAGTGAGAATACCCGGTTTCAAAAAACAAGACAAAAAAAACAACAACACAAATGTACATGCGGACAAGGCCTGAGAAATCAAAAATGAAAAATAAAAACAAAAAAAAAAAAAATTTTTTTTTTTGTAAAAATGCCATGGCTCCCAATTATAACACAGCGTTCCCTTTCCCCAACAAACTGCGCTATAAAGGCAGTACCAGGACCATCTAGATAGTGCACCTTACAAATCACAAAGAACCCACAACGTCGGCTCTAAGCCAGCTCACTTGCTCGTGTTCAAGCAGCGTGTGCCTTTAGACCACCAGAGTGAGCGTGGTGTTTACCACATCATCATCAACATCATGGTGATGTGTAGGAAATGCCGTGCATATCACAGCCTTCAGAACAAAAAGGGCAGGTGAGAAGTGTTCGGGTGCAAGCCCTGCATATTTACTCTGCTCGGAGCACACTGTCACCACTATTCACTGCTATTTCTCAACAAACGGCTGCATTTAAATCCCGCCTGCATGCTGATAATTGGCTCCTATTTCAGAGTTCTGGTGACCTGAACAATCACAGAGGAAACCAAATATTTGTAACCAATCATCACACAGACAACTGAATTTGTGGAAAAAGGTTAAGTTACATCCTAATTAGGGTTGGGCGATGGCGACCAATTTGGCATCGTACAATGTCTAATGTGAAACATTGCGATGGACGGGGGTTGGTGTTAATTAATTTGTTATGAATTAATTATTTAGGTGTAGCCTACCGTTTCCACTAGATGACCCGCATGGTCTTAGTTTTACCCATAACCATACCAAAAATAAATAAAGATAAGTTAAAAACAAATTACCACCTGTCAATCACTCTGGCATGAATAGGCACAGTGATCTGTGTCGTTATAATGGCGTCGACAAACTTGGTTGGTAAAAGAGGTGCAAATTCACCTATCTGGCTTTAGACCGAATGAAAGAGGACAGCGACGAGATACGTCTGAAGTGGGGTGTAAAATTTGCGGTAAAGTTGTCCGCGCAAAAGATACACAGACGACAAATTTACATGACAATTTGCGTGTTCACCATCCCGCAGAATACAGCTCATTGCCAGTGTCATCACGCACAACTGAACCAGTGCTCCGTCTGAACGCGTGTTCAGCACAGCGGGTAATGTTGTTACTCTACTTCGCAGCTTATTAAAGCCAGAAAAGGTGAACATGTTAGTATTTTTGTCCAGAAACCTTCATATTTAAACTTATTTTTTTGTTCCAACCATGAAAAAAGCCATATTTGGTGTAGTTTATTTAATCTAATTAAATTACAATTATTTAGATTTTTTTCTGCTGTTTTTGTATGCCTCATTTATTAATGTAAACAAACTAGTTCGTATAATTCCCTTGGAGTTCACTGTAATTTGTATTGTGATCGCTAACAACTTCCTTGTTATTATTTCCTCATAATAATAATAGGAATAATAATAATAATAATAAAATAAGTAAAGATGCGGAAATTGAAGCATGCATTTCATTTGGCTATATAGTGTGATTAAGTGTGTGTTTTTCGCGAGCTGCGGGGGCGGGGCGGAGGATCGCAATGCCGGCTTAGCATCGTGATGTCTATCTACCCATCATCTATCGACCCAACCCTAATCCTAATGTGTCTAGAATAGGCCCAGTGCATAGACTGTATAAAAAGAACTGGACAAACCCTCTGTGATGTCACCCATATGTTTTCTGAAGAGTGGTTTTGAGGCTAAAATGTACTAGAGTTTGTTCTTTGCCATGCTGGCAGAAGTGGACTCTACCTAAACTTCCGGTTAATGCTGTTTGGAACACGTGCTATTAAGCACTGTTACTCATACCCTACACATCATTCCGTGTTAACTCCTACATTCCTTGTGGTAAGTTGAACTACGCTACAGTTAGCTGGTCAGCTAAAATGATGCATAGCAGACAGCTAGCAATATGACACTTGAAATGTCACCCAAATCAGTCTACATTTTATGCCTTACAATAATAAATTTACCTGAAAAGTTACATAAATTTCACCCCCTACAGCAGTCATGAATGGAAAATCTAGCTGTGCAGATGAAAACCATTTTTGGACCAGGCTGTAAACACTGTAAAGGTAGACAGTTTAACCTGGACCTCGGCTCACTTTTGGAGCCAGCCTCCAAGAAACTGAATGAGTTGGCACTTCTGCAATAGCTTCATTTTTTTCAGAACCGGAGGCTGCACCTTGGCCCAGTGCTGTCTTAGACACTCAAACACTTTAACAGTTACAATGTGGTCCAAAGGAAAAAGCCCAACACTGCACGAGTCTCAATTTGATCTTTCAGTATATTGTTTATAATGCTCTACAGCTTTAGTAACTAATTAAGCACGTTGTGTACTTACAGCTTACCCTATGTAAGACACCAGTGGATTCGCGGTCAAGTCAAAATCAACTTGAAATGACTCTGTTCATTGCATACAGAATGCCAAGGTGGAAGGATGGTGCAATATTCCTGTTTTGCACCAGTTCGGTAAATTGGGCTACCAATGGGAGGGAGGAAACCAACCAACCAAGTGCATTATGAACTACTGCTTAGGCTCATCACAGGGCGGCAGGACATACTTGGACTGTTTTGTGTCTACAGTATGTGACTGATTGACAAGGTAAAGAACATATCACTTCTACTACCATTTAAAGAAAAGAGCTAGAGTTGTTCCTTGGCTTAAGGCCATCTAAACAGCTGTAAATGTTCTACAGGTTATATGAGAGTAATCAAGTACATCAACAATCTGAACTTTCCAATGTAACTGGGGATTAACATTCAGCTTGCAGAGTTTCATAACAGTCATAATAATAAGATTTTATCTTTGTTTGGCTACAGTTCTCAAGAATTTCAAAAATAACCTCTACAATCTGAAAATGTAAACTGTGACAAACGCTAAATGCTAGCTGAAATATCAAAGCATTAACATCCCATATATTTTGAAGACGTTACCCAGCCCTATAACAACAAGGTCATGACCTCACTGACTTAAAAAGGATTTAACACTCTGAACAAGGTTAGTACATTTCTAATATACATGTTTTGTACTTAAATATGAAATAATAGGACATCATATATATTTGTCCTTATAAATACTCACCCAACATCACTTAATGGAGGTTTTCCATGGCCTCTCTTGTAGCACAGGAAGAGTTCGGGGCTCTTCAGGCTGCCGTGGTTCAGGTTGGCCGGCTGGCCGGTGTATGTGCTCTCTATGCATGTAAAACCCTCGGGCACTGTTTCACCTGCTGTTTTGTTGATGACTGCCAGGTCAATGATGGGGGCTTTAGGACCACTTGATTTGGTCTCGGACCGATCGACCTCCAGTGGTGTGGACTTGTCCGTCAGCCCAGCTACCACAAAGTAGTCAGTCACACGATGACCCTTGTCTTCAATCATGGCTGGACGTGCCTAAAAGAGACAAAGTGGCACACTTTGAGCTACAGGAGTTTACACATTTTCTATCTTTGTGTAAAAAACAAACAAACAAGAAAATAGAAACAAGTCACACTCACAGAACCATGCAAAAGTTTTGATTTATTTTCTACATTTTGCAACTATACTGATTTCAAAACTATAAAATAACACATATAGATTAATACAATTAAGTAACAACAAGGACAACACAAAGATCAGCTGTTCTGGAATAGTTCTGGCAAAAACAGTATTGCACCAAAACCCATCAAGCACCATGATGCAACTGGCTCTCATGAAGACCATCCCAGGAAGCAAGATCAAAATTGACCTCTGCTGCAGAAAAGTTCATTTAGAGGTGCCAGCCTCAAAAGAAAAACACCAATTAACATCACTTCAAATTAGATCTGTTATAATGGCTTTACGAAGCACAAGGAGGAGACACCTCTCACAATCAAGTTGAGATTTTTTGCATATTTTGGATGCTATTTATAAAAGTTTAAGTAAAATTATATATGAAATAGCATGTGCTAAAACTGGAACACAAAGTCACTCTTACTGGTTGAAAGCCGGTTCCTGCCTAAACATCATTCACCTGCTATAATCATGCTTTCCCAAGCATGTGCTGTTTTAACCTTACCTGAGTATAATTGCAGGTGCAGCCTTTCATACTGTACACTAGATGCTTTATTGCACAGGCATTCTTTTTCATATTACAAATCAAATAATGCCACAGAGTCAAGACTGCTAACAAGAAAAAATTTTAAATGCCAGGGAGAATATAATAAAACAACAAGGCTTCAGAGTCCACTTTTTCCATCAAATAAAAAGACCACAGTCTCGCTTTCTTTTTCTCCGAACAGCTCAAAGCTTGAGGCTTGCGACCTCACAGGACAAATATCATCTAGATAAGGCCTGCGTGAAGTGAAAGTAACAGCTACCAGAAGCGAATGCATTTCGGTCATGCCTTGCATATTTTACTGCTTCAGTGAGATGGCTTTATGTCGGACGAATTATGTGCATTCAGTCTGTCCGCTGAAATTAAGAAGCATCACAGTTGCAAAGTCAGAAAGACGTCATAATAGCTTTGACCAAAAGAACACTAGAATTGTTTGTTTAAAAAGCTTGGAGTTAAATCAGGATATTAACACTATAAAAACTAATTCCAAGAGAAGTTTACTCCTTTAAGATAGTATTGTATGCTCATGCAAACACACCCACGTTATCAGACCTTTAAAAATAAATGGTATTGTGTGGGCTACAATGCTTTATGCATGATCATCCCAGCTGTAGCAGGTGTGCATACACATAGGACGCATGGCTCACAACTAATAATTAGAAATCTAATTATCTAATCTCGTTATTACTGCAGTAATTAACATGGCTGACGCAGGGCACGGTTCATTACCTAAGACAATGTAAGGAGAGCCATTGCGGCTTTTTTAGATGTCTACTTGCAATCATTTACATTAAGGCATATGGCAGACGCTCTTACCCAGAGCTGCTTAAGGAAAGAGATTTTTTTATTTTTTTATTAGTCCAAGTACTGAAGAAACAAATACATGTTGACTCGTCATTTAAAGATAGTCAAAGACTCCTAAAGCAAGTTCATTCCACCACCTAGGTGCCAGAACAGAAAAGAGTCTGGATGAATGTCTTCCTTGATCCCTGAGAGATAGTGGGACCAAGCACGAGGCGAGCAGTGCTGGAGGAATCGGAGGAAACGTGGTTTGATGCAGTCCTACACACCACTAACAATGCATTAATGACGACCAGGAATCAGTTTATAATAATAAGAATCTGAAAGCGGGTGGAATTTTAAACACTTCAAGAGAAGTAAGATTTAAAAACATTAATTTACAAAAACAAAAGATGGAAAAAGAAAGTAGGCTTTAATGCTAATCTTCATAGTTTTTTCTGCTTGGTGCATGAATGAGAGATATGAGGGATTTCGCCACAAGATGTTGGCAAGTGTGCGATCAAAGCGAGATAAGCGCCAGCCTAGTCCTCTCGAAATCTGTTACATTCACGCAGGAAGCCTTGCTGAAGCAGCAACTGTGCATAACAAGAACGACGGAGGTTCTTTTATGACTATTTGACTCGTGTACAGTACTTCCTGCAACACAGAAATCAAGATGGAGGTTTACTGCTGAATTATTGCTACCTTTAGGAAAATAACGTCAGTTTAAATGTACAGTGTAGAACCATGCCCATTACCACGGCTAAGCAGATAATTATCAGCAATTACGCACCATAATAATTAGACATGGCTAATGTTTTGATCAAAGCAATTTTCAAGATAAGGCTTTTCAAAGAAAGTTTCAAGATAAGGCTTTGCCAAGCAGAGACTCCGAGTTAGTTTCCTTACATGCTTGCCATGGCTCTGCCAAGTCGCCTGGCATCTGGGAAGAAAAACTGCAGCATTGTCAGTTATGGCATTTTGTCAGCTATACTCTGGATTTAATGTGGATTTACAGGCCCAGTCGTAGAACGCTATTATGTACAAAACAGGAAAGGTATATATCCAGACACACGAAAGAAACTCATAAAAATTCTTAACAATGAACAACCCACACCTTTTCCTTCAGTTGTCAACGATGACGCAGGGTAACCGAGGGCGACCGGACAGAGCAATGTCCTTTCAGAAACATCCCAGAGTAGCTCTAATGTGTGTCAGGAGTGTTACTGTAAAACCACACAATGGAAACAGTGTCTAAGTCTGGGCTAGGCTTCTCAAATTGAAACTAAATCTCAGCATCCAAACTTTAATGAGTTTCTACAGTGATTTGGATCATTAAGATCACAAAAGCACTAACCATTACTACAAACCAGATCAGAAGACAAAATAAGCATATTCTGGTTGCCTCTCCAGTTAGTTACACTATGTTGTAGTTTATAACTAATTTACAATTTATAACAGTGGAACTTTAAAACCTTTAGGAAGCTGAGCAGTTTTCACTTTGGTTTTATTTGAAATAATCGGCCACGCTGCCGAACTGAATTAGATGTATTGCAAAAACGAAAGCAGCTTCAGACTTCACAATGAACAGTAATGAGAAAAAAAAAAGACAAGTGAGAACAAAGGAACACTTCTCCATCCATTTTGAAGCACTGATGTGCAAACTGTACTACATTCTGGTCTTTATTGTCTAATATTAGACAAATTTGCAACCACATTTCAAGTTGCTGCTTGGATGAAAATATAAATGACTACTGTATAGTGAAGTATTGTGAAGATTTATAGCTTTCATCACTTAACACACTGCATGTATGTTTTAAAGGCGTAAATCCAGTAATCCATTCCATCCACTGATTTTCCCATACACCCCAGCTTCATTTATGTGCTGTAACATCAGAAACATAGCAGAAACCCTTAATTGCTTTGGTATTCAAACATGTCTCAAGATGTTTTAACATCCACAATCAACCACATTTTAACTTCTTACAGATAGAACTTTTCACACCCAACTGCTTGGTGGGTTCTCGGACCTGTACAGGACTATCAGAAACTCTGACTTACAGTGTAACTCTCCCTTCGATCATCAATGGAATGCTATTACTTTTTTAAGGAACCAGGCCAACGGTTTTCCAAAAACTCCCATTTTTGCTATTCAGGACCAGCATCTTCTTCAATTTCACGCACTCACAAGAACTAAATGGCCAGATCTTAGAGATCCTATGACCTACGAATGTGCTCAGGAAAGCAATGCATCTGCAGGTCTGTACAAAATTTCTACAGGAATAATTTGGTTTACAATAACACTGCTCTTTTATTCATCGACAGCACATTAGGATCATGGGGACCCTTTAAGTGATGTGTGAATACTCCCTGAGACTTTTGTAGGATGCCAATCAATTGCAGAGCACCCTGTGTGTGTGAGTGTGTGTGTGAGTGTGTGTGTGAGTGTGTGTGTATATATATATATATATATATATATATATATATAAATATAATCTCCTCCTTGGGAGAACCCGGAGGAAAAATTCACAACTCCATATAGACAGGATGAAAATGGAAACACTAGATTGTTGCTTATATGACAATTTCCATGACCTGATGGGTATTATCATTTCTGCATGAAATGTTTTTTCATGTAACCTAATAGTTATCGAAATAGCCGATTTTTTTTACCATATAAACTAAATGATTCCTCTGCAAGGGCAATTGGAAAAAGCAATGAATAGGTCTGACATGCTCTGCCAAATAAACGTTACACAATTTGGCCTCTAGCTCTTTATGAGAGATTACTTTATATGAAGACAATAAAAAACTACAGAGAGTTCAGATGATATAAAAGTAAAAGGTTAAAGATTTTTACTTACAGTCATCAACCCAGTCAGATAAGTTTCTACAGGACCCGATATAGCTGAACTATAGCCACAAACTGGGAGGAAGAATAATAAAATTTTGTTAAGAACCACTAAAAAAAAAAAAAAAAAAAAAAAAAAAAGCACCAATAACCCAGTAAAATGAGCACACTGAGCCTTGCTGTGCAACCATGCCGTTATAACAAACAAAGAAACTATATCCACCTAGTTGGCTTGGAACACAAATAGAACAGAATAAGAAAAAAATCTTGTTAATTTTCTTAGGGGGTAGGGGGGAGGTCAAAAGCAACACTCTTGATTGACTTCCCACTTTATAGATGAGATTGGTGCATTCACATGAGACATCGTCCACTTCTGTTTTCAGGTAAGATTGGCTTCCATATCTGATTCGATCCAAGCCCAAGTATGATATATTGTTCTTGAGACCACCTTTTCCAGCAGACTCCGACATGGTTCTAGAGTACACAACAAATATGTTCTTACTGATTCAGATGAACCGGACTTGGGGGGGGGGGGTGGCACTTGTTCTCGGAAAATGATCCCGGGGCCCTAATGTAAAAATGTCTTCAGCTGTGATGCATTTTCTCATGTTATTCTACCTTGACCGACTAAAGAGAATAACCAGCGATCACGGAAATCCCTAAACACTCACACATTTCTTGTCTGATGAACAGAAATACAATTATATATATAATATATATTTAGAGAAACAAATTACACAAGTAATCATGGCCATCAATTGGAATCCAGACCAGCACACATCATGACAAAACGCTGAGTCATACTATAAAGATTATCCAATTCATCTATAAACACTACCAAGCTGTCATTTTTCTGACTAGTAATCTTTGAGCCAGAGAGACCGAGACGTAGGAAACACTGAGTCATGGCACATCTCCAATTCCTGGCAAAGTGTGTTCCACAATCTGCCAAGCACGAGTTCACCCCTGCTGAGGCGCAACAAACAAGCATAGCAGTAAAAACAGCAAACTACGTTGGCATCAAATACTTTTCACCTCAGTTTGGAGGGCACTGAACTCAGCACAAAATATGTCAGACTCCTACTGGTCATTATAAGCACTCAGTAGCATCGGGTCAGATGAAAAGTTGCACAGCTTCACAAATTTCTTTCTTGATCGAGTCCCAAGCTCAAACTGAGAGAAGTTCTAACTCTGCAGGGTAAATCCATTAAGAGCCAAGCTGATCCCAAAGAGATGAGCATACAGTTAATTAAAGCTGAGGTTTTATGCTCACTGCTCACACACTGCCATACACAGTGGCTTATCCCCTAGTTGTTCCCTTGGCAACTACGCTCCAACCTGACAGAAAAGAACCACAGATGAGATTACTTATTGAACACCTAGGCCATGACATGAAAGGGTTTCCATCGCCTTTAGCTCAACATGCCCAGGATGTCATTATATCAAAAGCAGAGGACAGACTGGTTTGGAGAATAAAGAATGCAGATCTGGTAATAACTCAGGAGAGATGAGATCAAGAAGATTTGACAGAGTTGGCTGCCAGAGAAAGGATCCACCATATTTAGGGCCTGGTTAATTACTGCCTAAGTGTCAGGGTAAATGGTTCACATTCCACAAGTAGTCAGGAAGGATGGAAAAGAAGAAAAATGCTAAACAAAACAAAGAGAAAGACAATGAGAGACAGATATATCCAAATGCTCATTCCTGAATCCAAAATGAATTCCTTTGCTTTTTAGACAAATTTGCAGGACAAATAGTTAATTAAGCGATAATACACAAGGGCGAATGCTGTTGTGCTGTATATCAACATGGCTGTGAAGACTTCAGCATCACAACATTGATGATATCCAGCACAACAGCACCTCAAGTGTGATATTGCTTTTATACAACAGCTACACAGAGATCACAAATCAATATATTATGTTTTGTTTGATAATTAACCAAGATAATTTGCTCTACCAACACACACCCTTCTGTGACTGGCGGAACTAAATATTTGCAACTGGTGGAGCTGGCAACAGACCGTGTAATTAACAGGGGTGAAAGTAGTTTTAAATTCTTACCAGTAGTATGTAACCAAAAGGGGGGGACAATAAAACATAGAAGTGGTGGACAGTCCTGTAAATCTTTCCCATTTTATTTCCACTTATTCCACTTTAGCATATCAGCTTAAAATCCCAGATGACATTAAAAGGAAAGCTAGTGCGCCATGTATGGTGTACAATCCACTTGTCCTACACACCATGTAGTGCCCTTGATTAGGTGTTGGAGAGGGATTTGGGATTCAGCCTTGTGTTAGAAGATTGTCAGAATAAATAAAACAACAAAGAGTCAATTTGAAACAACATGATGTAAAGATGACAATGTTATCAGATGTGTTTTTCTTAATGAAAGAGCTTCCGTTTCAGTTTTTTTTTTTAACCGGGTTTTGGCAGGCAGCTGCTCTACCCCTCAGTACTGCAGACCGGACTGAGCTACTTTCGCCCCTGCTGAAGACTGACGGTTAATGATTAATAGAACACCTGGGATGTGGAGTGATGTATATAGTTAAACGTCCTTGCGCAGTAACCACTAATTATCATCCCCATGGGAGGATAGGGTCTCATCCAACCAGATTATTTGGGCAGAATGTTTTATAACATGCAGAATGATGAATGTGCGTGGCTAAGATTTTGTTCTTTCAATTTCCAATATTGCAAACAGACATCCTACATACTGACAAATCACATACAATATCCAGGAGAGAAATTTTGAGAGTGAGTGAGAGAGAAAGCGTGCACATACTGATTCATCTTGTGCCAAGTTAGCCTATCACTGGTCTTAGTGGGTGGGGCTTAATTAGACCATTTGAGCTTCGTGCAGTGCTGTGGAAGAGTCGCAAAAAAAAAAGATAAAACAGAAACCACCTCAAGTACAGTTAAACATACTCCTGCCTATAACAGCATCCTTGTTCTTGGTCTCGTTGTCTGAAATATTTTCTAGGTGAAACACTGGCATACTCTCTTCCCCGTCAGTCAGTCACACTGCGTGGGTGTCTGTGAGCTGGTGTGGAAGAGCGCTGGTGATGCAGCAGTTTGAAAAGATGCAGTTGGCTGGCTTCACGTGTCACAGAGGAAGTGTGTTAGCCGGCACCCTCTGCGGGTGAAGTTTTAATGGGGTAGCTGGGTAAGAACTGGAAGGTGACAGAAGAAATGGGGGGAAACTAAGCAAACACACATCTTGCTTGATTTGTAAGTCATAGTCTATGAAGAAAAACATACACAAATGATACACAAAACACTATAAAGTCCTAAGGGGTGTACAATTAATTCTTACAAGGTATCTTTTTTCCCCCCGTAGCTATACAAGTTCTTTTGTCTAACTATTTAAAACAAAAAGGAGAATCCAAACATCTGAATGTCACTGGTTGCTCTGTGGAAATGTTTCTTAGCAGAAGCGAGATTTCTAGGTTTATATTCTTTGGAAAACACCACGTTTTATGGATATGTCTGGAAAAAGGAAGTAGATTTTGAGGAACTACAAAAAGGTCATATGGTGTCTATATGTGGAAACTGCACAACTCTAAGCCTTAACAAGATATGCAACACACTCAAAGTTTCAAATTATATATATATTCTGTTGTCCTCTTTGTTTAAAGGATAGCCTAAAAAGGCATTTGTCTTTGATACTTTCCTGATTTTTGATACCTCAGTATCCCAGTAAGCAGTAATTGCACTTATACATCACATGCTATGTGCGTGTACTTTCACTGGTGGGATGCATTTATGCTTTCCTATTATTTTTGTTTAGCCTCAGTAAGTGCTGCAGCACGTGTTTTTAAAAAAATATTACAAACAAAAACAATCGAAAATATTTACATGGGTGACACTATAAACCCTAGAATCACTGGGACATAAATAGGATCCAACAACATTCTCAGCATGTGCAAATGTTTGAATTGCACTGAATGCGCAACAGGAGGCAAAGTCCTGTCAACAAACACGCACACACACAGGTAAACACTGCTGCTTTCATAGCAACTGGCACTATGACTAAATTACACACTCGTATACGCATACGCAGGCTGACACTGATGACGTTCTTACAAACAGCTGGTCACGTTTGGTCCACGTGAACTATAGACGATGCACAGGCAGGTCTAAAGCCAAGCTTGAGGCATATTAAGGCAGTTGTGGTCAAACTGCTGAGTCAGAGAGCTGAGTGTGACTAGCAATCACCACCCCATTAACTATAGTCCATTTTGACGCAAGATAACATGAGTGACATTTGGCAGCTCTAAGCAGTACAATATTTAAACAAAAACAAAACAGCTATATTTTACATTAATGTACTCAATACAATTCTTATAAATGACACGTGCATTAAAACTGTATAACCCTTACTAATTTTGCCAGTTAGGCTAACCCTTACCATATTAACAAACGATTGCATAACTCGAATGCTATGTGACTTCCTTGGAAAACAGGCCTTCCTCATTTCAGAACTGGTTTTGCTTAGGTTTGCAGGTAGCGGCAGATTAGGTGACAATATGCTTTGTTTAGTAGAGCATCAAAGAGCAGTACGCCTGTTTAAAGCCACCTGCCTGCTACTATACGGTCTTTCTGCAGACATACAAAATAATGATTTAATGTATCACCACAATAACAAAAAAAATTTTTTTGTAAGTTTATTTATTTATTTATTTATTTATGTTTGGATTTGAGGTGGTAGATTTTTGCAGTTCCTCTATGATCCTACCTAGGTATCATGATATTGCATCTGGTGATGCCTGGTGATTCCCATCATCAAAAAAGAATAATACAAAAGAATCAAATACAAACCTTAAAGCAATTTCTAAAGATGGAGTTTACCCTTGGGTTTAACTTTCCACACACAAAATGGCTGTCCTGTAATTCATGAAGGCGAAGGCGCATTTGTGAAAACGCTAACATTTTGCATGTCTGTGTGGAAAACTGACATCAGAAATGTTTCAGCTCTGACCTGCCCATTTATGATTTATTGTTTGTGCTGATGCAAAAAAGGTATACGAGTGAGCATGTGTTAATTGCCGCTTGCCTAGCAATCATGTGCATTTGTGGGTCTATTGAAAGAAGTTAAGAATATGGCCCGGCTAAGAATGAAAGGGAAAAAAAACTGCTATGTACACTGCATCATGTTTATTACAGTGTGGAGCAAGTACGAAAGTAACAAAGTTACAGGAATGTCTTTAAATAAAAGGTTTTTTTAAATCAAGCCCAAAGTGGTCCAAAGTTTTAAACAAATAACTAAGTATACAAAAAAAAAAAAAGAAGCTAAATCTGATAGCTGGAACACTTCCGTTTCTACATCAAAGTTGTTGCAGAACACGTTTTAAAAGCTGCAGTTCCACTTACGTTGCCATCTTATGTTTTAGACTTGCTGAGAACAGGTGGGTAATTCAAGGTTTTCAAGCCATGGTTGTACTTCCATTCTCTGTTTTTTTTTTCCTCCCACAGAGCCTTCTTTTCTCACACAAGCGTACAAGCAGAGTGCCAAGCTCCTTTGTCTGTGGAAAGCTGAGGTCACATTTCTTGGCAGTACAACCAACCTCAGTTTGAAAAAGAATTGCAGTAAAAGCCCCTGGGCCTGATTTTTCTCCCATCTCTGAAACTGTCAAACTCTAGCGTTCCCATACTAATCAAGGCTCAGTTAAGAAAAAAAATTATAACATAATAATAAAAAAAACTTAAAAGTTAAACCTTCAAAAGTTTTCACATCTTAAGTAAAGTGATGCAACTGAAGTTGAAGAGCCATCTGCCTGATGGTTCTCTCCAGTGTCGTCCACAGTAACTGATCTTATACGGCACAAAAGGCAAAAAGCTTTGTATTGAACAGACGATCCACTATGTCAAGGGAGGGGGGAGGGGTGGAGAAACATCTAGTCGCCCTGTGCCCTACACCGCTTGTCTCAATTCTCTCTGCCCTGCCTCTGTAAGGACTTTACGATACAGCCACATTCAGGATCGTGTTGCCTGAGGGGAATAGCAATTGTCTGAATGTCTTTCATTTCCTATCAGTCTCTCCACACAAACATATTTTCACAAAGCAATTGTGTACATCTGTGCAATGGCGTAAATTTGTGTTCTTTCAGATTAACCACCTATAGACCTTTTCCCTTTAGCAAAAAAAAAAAAAAAAAAAAGGGAGATTCCCTTTGACTCGCAAAGACCATAGCTTGTCTATTTCCCTGATGCACTTAATGAGGTATTATACTTGATTTCTTACTGGAAATCTGGGCTGTGCATCATAAATTTTTTTTTTTTTTTTTAAGTTAGATACTAGTACTGAATACCTTGACTTTGATACCGTTTTTGATTCATTCTGATTTTTTGATACTATTTTTTCGATCCTTTTTAACAAGAGAGAGAAATATATGGCACATGTGTTTAATTTTACGAGGGGAATCATCCAGTTAGGGAGAATCATTACCGATGACGAGACACTGATTCATAACTGAGGTGAACGTGAGAGTAAACGGCAGAGTATGGAACCAGAAGACTGGCATTCAAGGTGCATTGTGAACTTGCATGACAATGCACGTCCGCACACACAGTTGACAATCTGCAAAAACTTTGAGGTTTTGAGGTTTTACAGCATCCTCCACATTTCAACTGTTCGGTCCCCTGAAAACAGTCCTTGGAGGACAAAGATTCATTTCAAGTCAAGACAAGCAGGGCATTCGTGACTCACATCTCAGCCTAAGACATTTTTTAATGAGGAAATAAAAAAGCTTGTTGACAGATGGAGAAAGTGTAATAAAGGGCAAGATTATGTATTTGTATTTTCTAAAAGTTATTTAAAAAATAAATATTACAAGTGTGGATAATGTATTTTCAGACATTTCATTTCCTTGACATGTTTGCACACTTAAAGATGCTTCGGATCATAAATATAAGCCTGTTTAAAACAGGGTGCTTTAACTTTTGATTTAACTCTCTCATTTTATGTTTTAGAAACCTGGTCTTCTTCCATTTGAAATATTTTTCTAACATACAAACACGTTTACCACAACTCAGATTGTTTGTAATGATGTCACACTTCAAAAGAGCTAGCTTAAAGTTCCCTGAACAGTGCACTGTTTCACGTCATCAGAGGAATCTGAATGATTTGCTCCATCTTTTACTAGTTTAACAAGGGAGACAGAATGAGGCACCATGGGTAACGGCCTTTTACGCCTCACAAAATATTAGGAATCATATAAATCAAATGAATGAAGATTTTATCGCTAATCTTCACCCCACTGCGTGTTAACATGGCTCACTTTCTTTTGTTGCAAGCTGAACTGTACACTTCAGATTACACCAAAAAAAAAAAAAAAAAAAAAAAAACAGTCGGTAACATTAATAAATAAAAAGTTACACAACGGAACCGCTAACTGAATGCAGATCTAGCTCTCTCTGGCTATAAGCTTAAAGCTACAGGGTCTCAGTTTAAAATCACTAATAAGTTTGGTAAATAAGTCACGTTGCAAATACATGTTTGCTAAATATTATCCTCTCTCTCAGTAATCTTGGAGAATGGGGAATCCGGTGGTGCAGATTTTATAACGTTATGTAAATGCATAAATGTATTCCACACCCACTCATGTGATTGTGTTGTCAGTCTGTATATTTTGCAATGCCCGCTGATAAAAGGTATAAAAGCTGAGAACAAAAAGCGAGCCAAACTTTTTGATTGTGCAGACATTTTTACACCTACTATATTACAAACAACTTAGTCAAGCCTCTCAAAATACAACGTACACAAACTCTCCGGGTGGCGTAATCAGCATGCTGCATGTTCACTGATTCAGAGTAAATTTACTCCTACTATTTATTTTAATACGAAGTATTAAAATTTTCTTTACTTGATGGTATCAAAGCAATTCATTCAGAGCCATTAAATGTATTGCAAGTTTGGCACACAGCTCTAACAGAAAAGTGTACAGTATGCATCAAAGGTTTCATACCGACAGATTTCAACCTGGATTCTGAAGATGATGGCCAGAAAAGTGTAGAAAAGATAACACTATGACATTAAGGAGAACTATGTAATGCTCATTAAAATTACATTACTGATTAGTAAGAGGCAGTGCAGAGGAATGAGTAAATGCTTCATAATTAACTTCAATTGAAATTATTTGTGATGTTTCCCTTTCAAAATTTTCCTGATGTTAATTTGAGCTTATTTTAAATGCATGCTATATTTAATCTTAAAGTGGAACCAGTAACTTTCAGCCTTTTAAATTTCAGGACGTGACTTAATTTTTTTATTTTTTTTTAAATGTAATTTTTTAAAAGTGTAAATGTGACGAAGCCAAAACAGTCAAATAAGCACTATCCATTTAAAAGCATATCGGTTTAAACGCCCAATTTAACAGAGCCGCCGGTGTGGCTTAATTCAGCGGCATACTGCTTATCTAGAACATTTGAGCTTGATTGTATGCTGAAGTGATCTCTTAGAGTTCACTGGTCATTTATCATTGTAAGAACACAGTCCACTCTATGTGACACTTAAGACATCAACAGCAGCAGCCACCATTGGAGATGTAGCACATGCCCTAGCCACCTGTCATCACAATGTGTTGCTGGCAAATGAAGACAACGAGGTGTAAAGCCACATGCAAAGATACACTTGGCTAAAAAATCTACATAGGAAATTTAATCAAATTAAAGTAATCAGGCTGTAAATTCAGGTTCTATCAAGCACTATTAAATCAACCTAAAAACAAAAAGACTATCTTTTCACTCAGATGAGAAAGCATAGTTTAAAAAAAAAAAAAAAAAAGCATTTAATAGGTGTCAAATGCCTTCATTTATCCCTGTAAGTAAATAGAAAACACTTGTGCTCCAATTTCTTGACAGTAATTCGATAGCAGCCCATCTGTAGCTTATCTAAAATTGAAGCCAAGTTTCCCTTTCCAAGCATTTAATTGCAGCCTTAGGAAACGAGAACAGGAAAGGGAACAAGGAGTCTACCACTTCAAACTTGCTCAGGCAGGAAAAATGAGTTGTGTGAGGAAAAAAACATAATGGGGTGTATTGTTACAGGAAAATAATCAACGCTGGGGCATTTGTAATGTGGTCTGGCATAAAGCAGAGACAATGTTAGAAATGGGGCAACCCACCTAAAATCACTATTGCTGGTTTTCTTCATACTTAATGCTAAGAAATAATGCAACTATTTTAAAGAAATACTGAAAGGATTTCAGATTTGTATCTGTATTAGTTACCGAGATTAAAGGGTTTCAGAAGGTGATGACGCGCAAATTTTACTGTGAAACTAATGCTAGAAAGAAAAAAAAAAAAAAAACGTACGAATTTTAACAAGTCACTGCTTTTTAACTATTCATGCTAGATGTGTACAATTTAAGGGTTTGTTCTCTTGTATAGTACCAGTCAAAAGTTTGGAGACAACTTTCCATGTTCTTTTCTAGATTTTGATTTCTTTTTTTACTTTGTAAATCAATGCTAAAGGCATCCAAAATAGACAGCAATGCTACTGTTACTTATGCTCCGTAAAGCCCTCATAACAGTTCTAATCTGAAGTGCTGTTTGTTAATTGGTAATTTTTGAGGCTGGTAACTCTAAATCAACTTCCCCCCCTGCAGCAGAGGTAAGTTTTGGTCTTGCATTCCTGGGATGGTCTTCATGAGAGAATTCATCAAGGAGCTTGATGGGTTTTGCAAATGCACCTGACAATACTGTTCTTGCAAGAGCTATTCCAGAACCGCTGGCCATGACTTAAAATAACAACTGACTGTTACTTAATTACATAATTCCATGTGTGTCATTTCATAGTTTTGAAATCTCCAGTATTGTTTTAAAGTCTAGAAAATAAATCACTAAAACAAACAACACTGAATTAGTAGAAACTCAAGTAGTTATATTATTATAATATTATAATATATATATTATATATTAGTTATAAGTATTTATATTAGGAAATGCCCGAAATATGAAGCTGGTACAAATTTTAGCTGTTATATTCTCAGATATGCCTTCATGCATCTACCATGGCTTATTCAATACAAACCACTTACTGTTCCCTTCTCTCTTTTTATATAGCACATGTGATAGAAAACCTTGCACACAAACTAATAGGAATAATTTTCAGAAAGTATAAATCTGGTGAACTGATGAGGATTTACACCAAGCAAATGTACACAAGTTGCAACAAGAAATTTACCACCCCTTAGCTATTAAAGTCCTGTATTCTGAATTCAGTGCCAAGGTAAAACAAATAACACTCTGTGGGAGACGCTATGTAGTGTCTCTCACCTGCAGCTTAAAACCGGCAGGTACGGCTCTAGTAATTGCACCACAAAATCAACGAAAAACAAGCGTCGCTGTCTGTAATGTTCCAGGGAAGAGTGACACGCTGGTCTGCTGATTGCTGATGTAGTGAGACTGACTTATGCAAGCATTTCTGAAAACCAGCCTCTGCATTCTAATGTGTATTCTCTAAGCCGACTCTAAGGTTTAGGAGGGAAGAGCGATATTTTTGTTCCAGCTGAGGAAAACATTTATAGTGGAAGAAATGGGTCAACATTTGAAACTCCAAGCAAACCACTGAGACTGTAAAAAAAAAAAAAAAAAAAAAAAAACCTACTTTAATAAAACATTTACAACTTTTTTTTTTCACAGCATTACTCAATTTTTTTATCTACCTACTGACAAGTCTATAAGAAACACATATTATAATGCTAAACATCATGAGTATCAATGGTGAAGCCTGTAGCATGGTTCATCACTGACCTGCTTTGTTTCGTTCAAAAAGTTATGAGTGTTAGATCACAAGTTCTGCAATTCATTAAACAGCAGGCACGGAAACTCTCAAGTGAAAAGTATGATCACGCTCATAGCACTTTAGTTAAAATGCTGGGAGGGTTTGTCAGAGCACTCATTTGCAGCCCTGTCTCATGGCAGACCAGAATTGAGGTTGAATTGAGAATTGAGAATTGAGATTAACATGTGACACACTCTGCAGTTTGGTACCAAAATAGTTTTTTAAAAAAGTTTTGGGATTTGATCCTTTCACAACAAGGTGTTTTTCACATTAGTCATGATTGATGTTTACCGTGCCTAAGAACGGTTGCTCCATGCTCCCCATTCCCAGTCTTTTTTTGTTTTCTGTACTTATACCTGCATATTTACACTCTCTGATACAGCAGGCATCAGTATGCATGTGCAGTACTTGGTTAGTGAAAAAATTGTCAAGAGTACCACCCTTGCATGCCTGCATACTTTATTAGCTATGGCTGTGTGATTTAAAAAATGAGATTTGTGCATTCCACGAACACACAAAGAATTTGGAAGAGAAAGACTGCACTTATGATGTCGCGTCTAAACAATGACCTACATTCTGTGTTCAGGTACAATTGGCTTGCATATTCGATTTGATCCGTGTCCAAATATGGCGTATCTTTCTCAAGACTGCTTTTCCCAGGAGACTTGTCTACGGTTCCCACTATGTTCTCACGGATCCAAATGGGGTGAAGTGTTCTCGGGAACAATCCAGGAGCCCTGGATTTTGAAAATGGAATAATGGAATTAATAATGTGCCATGATTTTTACCTGCCCCATGCTTCAGAATTTATATAAAAAGGGGGTCTTCCAAAGTACATGTGTCACCTGTTTATCGAATGTGCTACTTCTAAAAAATAAATAGCTAGGGCACAATGCTTCCTAAAAAATATTCTGTGAAGTTTTGGTCGAATTCTTATAAATAGTTTAGGAGTTAGACGGCTGGAGGAGAGGTGTGACAATTACGGACGACATCGGTGTGAGACAAGGGATACCCATGCAAGCAGACGGCACAAAAAATGAGAAACCCCTCAAGTTTTGTTTGTTCTAAATTGATAATTTTGTCATCAATAGGGTACAAGTAGCGTACACTTTGGTTTCTGATTTGTGAACATAGCCTAAGACAACTTTCCATGAACAAAAATGACTTCACACTTCAGCGCAACCGTGACTGGATATCATTTTTTCTCTCATAACATCAAAAATGCACTGAAAAGGGCTCCCTTACACTGTAGGATGAGAAGTCATGAATATTTACCATCCTGCCCGACTGAACTGGGAGCGGCTCAGAGGGGTTGCGCATAGATTTTACACACTCCACACTACAAGATAAGGTGGAAAAGCTGGATTCAGTTAACAACCAAACCGGGGACACTATTCACAACCTTCAAGGCGGGATGAATCTGCCTTGCAATCTTCTCTTTAAACCTCATCCAAGTGAAAGCGCTACAGGGTTATGGACAGATTACTTGCACTCAGACAACACTCCACCCAACTCAATCCAGGCTTTGAGGCATTCAAATGGGTTGGATCACTGGAACCGCATCCTAAAATGGCCACACCTGCATTATAATATCACCTGACACACAAGAGGATTCAAATCAGGCCATGAAACCTTTAACCACTCAGAAACAGAGCTGGAGGAAGATGTGACCTTTTGTCTATGCATTATTCTTAAACAAATACACATGGCTCTAATGTTTTTAGTGATCAACATTTATGGTTATAACAGACTTTGCCTATTAACCTGACATTTCTATCAACAGCACGTTTCTTTCCTGATTTTAAAATGTACACTTATATTACAAATTCAATTTCATAGTAAGTAAGCCTTTTTTCCACATGCAAACAAAGGAAAGTAAGTATACTGAGAGTGTAGAATTTATGCTGCCAATATTAAGCCCAATATTTTATTTAACAAGAAAACCCAAACTTGTTTTTTTTTTTTTTTTTTTTTTAATGTGGAAACGAGCATTATGCATCATGTTAATTTTGGCCATCGCAAGTGCTTTAAAGGCCAGATGATAACATTGTGAGCTGTACAAGCTGCTGCATTGTAGTCACTTAGAAAAGCTACCTGGAGGCAAAACTGTACAGCTCTCTCTATAGAAACTGTGCAGAGCTGAGTGATCTCATCCACAGCTTACTCCAGAAAGCCTGGGAAACATACAGTACTAATATATAATCTGCTTATAGCAAAGAACTTGTGTAAGGCGCTGTGCTTTTTAACGCTGATGTTTGTAAAGTACAGTTGGTGGGTTTTTTTGGCTGTGTTTTCCATCACAGTGGTTGAACTCAACCCTTAACAAACACATTGTGTTTATTTTCAAGTTCTCAGCTTGTTTGACTGGGCAGTTGAATTGAATGGGCTTTATCACAAACTCAATAAACAAAAATGTAAAACTAAGCACCCTTCAGTGAAAATTGGGGACTTATTGTGTAAAACCTGACAGTTACATTTTACAGAAAGTATACTAAAAGGAAAGGGGTGTCAAATAAGTTCTCTCAAACTCCACAAAGTTTGGAAAACCCTGTCCTAACTAGTGGACTTGCTACTTTAAAAGTGCTGAGTGGTTTTTCTTCATCTGGGCTGGCCTATAAAAGCTCTTACAGATTTTCATTCCAAAAGCTAGTGCACACATCCCAACAGACTGAGCTAGCTCCCTGAACTAAACAGCTTCAAATGCACTTAAATATATGGAAAAATTCAGCAGAGCACACACATACACATCAAAGCCAGCAGTGTCCTTTCCAAGCTCTACCTAAACAATGGCCAGCTAGCTGAAGGTGGAAAGGACACACCTACAGTAACGACAGTGTCGTGTTTCTCCTTTATTGCAGAGGCACAGACCTCCTGCTCTACACCCTTCTTTTACCTCTTTCTCTTTACTTTCCAGTGCCTTTCGTTCATGATTCGCACAACTTCTCAAAACATAGGCTTTGACTATGTGGTTTTGGCAAACCACAAGATCTGAATATTATATATTTTTAGTCTAACAGACTAAACACTGATCAACTCTGCAAGATACAAAGGTGCAGGCACAAGGTCAAGTGGAGTACAGTAAGGGTCATATGGTTACTCATCAACAAGTTGAACGTAGCAAAATTTTACAGTTGTGATCTTTCCTTTAGGTGGGTAATTGATATTTGGCAAAACAAAAAACAACAACAAAAAACACATACACCCTCCAAAATCTAACCACAATGTGAGGTGGCTATGGGAGGATTTCTTGCACCCAGGGCAGGGAGTGTAATGTATAATACATGTGTTGTGAAGCAAAGTTTCATTATCTTCATATAGACAGCAGCAATAACATAACATTTAAGGAAAATAACGTGTGTCAGTAAGAATGAGAATCACCAGTCACCACGCAATAAAAGACAATCATGATACTCATGTGACAATTCAATTAATATTGCGATTCTATAGGTATCACGATTCAGGTAGGTATCCTAATTCAACAATTTTTTTTCTGATTTGTTATAATTTTAAGACTGTGAACCTTAAGAAAATGTCAAAACTCAAGAGTTTTATACTTTAGTTTTATTCAGCAGCTTCACAACAGACCTGAACATGATTACTTAAATGTAGCTCATTTCTTATAACCTTAGTTTTCTCACTTAACCACCAAGGGCAGCATATAAACAATAGTACCATAATTATTACTAATAGACAAACTTAGCAAATAATTCACTCCTACCACACAGGATGCCAACGTGAGGGAATAGTTTAGAGAGTACAACCTGTAGGATTATAAAGAAACAGGAATGTTTTACCTGCGTCTGGCCTTTACTGCGCGTTTTTCAAGACTATTAGTGCAGGATACTTTTTTTGAGGATGGTGTAATTGTGTGTAATGAATGGGAAACTAATTCGCTCGCAGAGTTACAAGAAAAAGTTGATCGGATGTCCATGCACTCAGCATGATGTGTTTCATATTATTATTCTTTTTTTTCATAGCGTTATATTTAGCACATAATTCAATAGAAAATTGCCAATGGCAAGTTACAATCATGTTGTCAAAAAAAGTCCACATCGAGTGCCTTCATAACATGCCCAGAACACAATGCTGAGGTCAAGTGTCCAAAAGATGTTCCCTAAAACACAAGAACATTCACACTAAACTTTGCCCTTTGGAGGGAACAGGGATTTTCAACTGCTTAATGCCAATTGGGACAGTGTTAAAGAGAGAAGTAGTAAAGGTAAAGGACATTTCAGCAACATACTTCGAATGATTCTAATTTGAACATAATCATTTCAACAGCACATGCAATGTAATTTAGTGTTAATAGACTTTTCTTTTTATAAATCTTTATGAAACCTCTCGAAGGCACACAAATGGGCTTGGAGAGCAGAGTTAAACCTAGTACATTTTTGGAGAACTTGGTGACTCTTTAGGACCATTTAGTGACTTTATTAACAAAACAAACAAAAAAAAAAAAGTGCCAAAGTCTAGTGGCTAATCTGACACCTTCTAGAGGGGACATTGGCGAAGGAACTGCATGTTATCCCTCTTCAGCTCACATGTACTAGTTAGATGAGTTGCAGGAGCAGCTTTGGATACCGCCTGATCAGTGTGTAAGCGCAGACCAAAAAGTTGCGCTTGTGTAATCCTATGTTCCACTGAGCAATCATGGGCCACTGAATCATCAGTTAAGTTTGTGCGTCAATTACATTCTGTTTTAACCAGACTTTTTATTTTCCATGCATTCGATAATATTAGATTCAACTCTGTCACTGTGCATTGTGTATGTACAGAGCAAATTAAATGACTTTAGCATTAACCAGGAGTGCACAAGTGGCCTCATATTTTACACACAAACATTCAGAGGGCATTTTATCTCCTGGTAAATGTGTAAATATTTAGTTGTTTTTTGATGCCGTGACCAAAAACTTCTCCATTCATATAGGCTATAATCTACGGCTTTCAATCAATTCTACTGTAAACGTTTTTCTGCGCGCGCAACACGTGTCACTGTGTAAATAAGCACGGCAATCCGATTCACGTTGAAATTAGGATGTGACGTCACCTGGCAACTCCTTGACGACTTCTTGCGCATGCGTCTTCCACTAAAGAGAGTTGGCAGCAATGTTTCACGTAGAAAGCAGACTGGAAAGTTACCGATATTGCAAATACAATTAAACATAAAGGGAAATCCTCCAGGTAGAGGAATCAGCCATTAGTCATCCACCACCAGGCTGTCTTATCTGTTCCCGCCCTAAACTTCCTGGCTTTACCGATTAAAGCGGATGTGTTTCTCAAGAGCTCAATGACTCCTGTGTAGGACACAAGTTACCTGAGACACACCCTGAACCACCTGTAGCTTTTGTGTCGAAGTGCACTCATCATAGGGCCTAGAACTGTTGCGCACAACTGTTGCATCCGCTCAGAAGAAAGTCTGATGTGCACTACACCACTGACTGCGACACTTAAAGCTCACTTCATCGAGCTCGTCTTAATTCACTTTCCTTGTGTTTAAGTTACACCGCCACGCCATAACGCTTCACCCGGCGACTAAGGTTACACGACCTCTCTCTGTCTGTCTGTCTGTCTCTTTCTCTCTCACTGCGGGAAGTCAAAAGTGAAGCGCCATCAGCCAAACTGCAACATTCGTGTTAAATTGATTATTTTTCGTTGTGCAAAAATTACTTCCGCGCTTTTGCATCGACGCACAGCGACAGGCTGTTTCTGTAAAACCAAAAAACTTCCCAGACCCAATAAAAAGGAGTTCCATACCAGCTGTTTACGCGACTATAGGAAACAGTGCAGACATGTAGACCACTCGGAGCTCTCCTCTATCCTTCACACCGTCTCCGGGAGTCTCACACTAATGTCCACTGGAAGTCCAAAAGCCAGCCTGGGCCGCGTGTCGGTGGAAACTTTCCCTATCCCGTGCTGTCGTTACTCTTCGCGCTGTGTTGCGCTGCAGCCGGGCGCCATCTTTGCTTTGCTTCGCTTCGCTTTTGCGTTGCGTTACGTTACTTCGCTGTGAGGCTCTCGGCTTTCTCAGAGTCCTGGAGGCGGAATGGAGCCGCCCAGAACAGCCACTAGCTCTGCTCCACTTTTTATATTTCCACCTTCTACATTTTACACAGGTCACTTGTGCGCCCCCTATCTTAAAATGTCTGTCACAGTCTAACAGGTGTCCGTTGACCACTAAACAAATTAAGAGTTTGGGTTATCGAAATGATTTGTGGCTCATTTCAGTTGGTTAATCATACTAGCTTTATACTGGAAAACTTTTCCAGAAGAGATTATTCCTTCACTGAAAACAAAGTGTGCTAAGTCAGATCCCCTTTATAGATAAATATAGATTACAGTATATATTCAATTACAGTACCAGTCAAAAGTTTGGACACACCTTATAATTCAATGTTTTCTGTTTGTTTGTTTTAGTGAATATTTTTTATCAAGGTTTCTCTTAAATATTATGCACTAACCCCCCCCCCCCACACACACACACATATAATCACTTTCAAAAATTATATTACAACATAAATTAACATTTATCATAATCAAATATATTCTTACTATCATAAATGACCCCTAGTCACGTGACAGCCATCGAGGCTGTCATGTGACTAGGGATCATGTGACAGCCATCAGGGCTATTAATGAAAAAAAAATGCTATATGCTATTAATTTTTTAGCCCATTTATTTGGCAGAGGTAAAATATTGTACAATATTGTAAATGTGCGGCAGGGTGGCGTAGCACTGTCACCTTGTACCTCCAGGGTCCAGGATCGATTCTCACCTCAGGTTGGGTGTGCGTTGAGTTTGCATGTTCTCCCTGTGCTTAATGGGTCTCCTCACACGGGTAGCTTCTCTGACCAGTTTCCTTCATCAAAAAGTGCATTTTAGATGCCAATTTTTTTATGTTTAAAAAGGCTGTCATGTGACTAAGGATCATTATGATAGTAATATATTTGTTCATAATAAATTTGTAAAAATTATGTATAATTTTTTAAATGCCATAACTTAGTGCGGTCATTTTGGACCTTAAATTATCAATGCAATAATAATAGTGCCGTTCTTACCGTGAAATAAAAAGTGTTATAATTATCAATAAACTGTTAGTTTTGTGGTCTATTTGTAGATTCGTTACAGTGATTAAGGCTAAACCCAGAGATTAAGGCTAAATGTAATAGTTTTCCCTTCTGTCATGGCAACGTTACTGGAAACGCAAGACTTTGGCGTCTTCTGTTAGTGTACACCATGTCCCATGTGCAGCGAGAATGTCATGATCTAAATATGCAGAGCAAAGCTCAGTGTTTAAGTCTAGCAACCACATCGTTTTTTGGGGCCTAGATTTAGGCAGCTTATTGAAGGCAGACTGTGTCATTTCTCACACTAGGCTGCTGTGTTTTGACTTTCTTTGAAGCTGTTCATATGTTGCATCTTTTGCATGCTAAAATTTATGATTTTTAAATGAAAAAGTTTGACAAAAGTTGTTTAATTGTAAGCACTGTCGCCTTGCACCTCCAGGGTCTGGGTTTGATTCTGTGCTTGCATGAAGTTTGCATGTTCTCCCAGTGCTTGGTGGGTTTCCCCTGGCTACTCCAGTTTCGATGTGCAGATTAGGCCAATTGCCTTTCCTAATTTCCTGTTGTGTGTGTACCCTACGATGGATTGGCACCCCATCCAGGGTGCCCAAAGTATCCTTGGATAGGAGCCTGTACAGGATAAAATATAAAGACGAGTGCGCTTACAATAAAGCGTGTGTTTTCCTTGCCCATCCATGATTCCATGCAAGTTAAAATAAAATACAGCATTTTTAGAATGCCACAAGTGCATGTGACAAGAACAAACCAATCCCCTTCACTTTCTGTCCTCCTGGATCAGCAGGTAAAATTCTCCATGTTTTCTTCCTGTTTAAAGAGAAGGGAAAGCTTTTGAGCGATTAAGGAAGGATAAAACTTTCACTTTAAAATCATGGTTTTATCATGTGTCTTGTTTTGTACTTTAAGGACCTTTAAATATTGAAAACCCCTGTACTAGAACACTGGAGATTTTAAAACTATAAAATAACACATGGCATTAGGTAATTAATAACCGAGTTGTTACCAATGTCAGCTGTGTGATGTAACTGTTTCTCATAAAGACCAAATATTTTACTTTTGAAAGGTTACCAATTAAAGTTACCATGCTCAAAAATCACCACTTAACAGCACCACAGATTAGAGCCATTATGAAGGCTTACATAATGGCTCTAACAGGGTACATGTGCAACGAATATTATTGCATATTTTGGGTGCCTTTAGCATAATTTTACAATACAGTATAAGAAAAATTAGGAAAGACCACAGAAGTAGGTTGTGTATACATATTTGACTGGTGTTGTAAGGGATCCTAAGGGATTTTTGCTTTACCTAATTTGAAAACCCGCCACACAATTAAGTAACTACCAAATTGTACACTTCTATCATGGGTACATTCTTTGCACCTAAATGAAATGTGGATGTTATCACAAAAAAAAAAAAAAATAAAAAATACAACGTAAGGCTTGGACCTCACACCAAAATTACCTACTGTAATAGTTTAGTTTACACCTTCAGGGTTTAGGGGGCTTGAATCTAACCTGTGATATATGTGTGGAGTTTTACATGTTCCAACCTGTGCTTTGTGTTTCCTCAGGGAACTTCAGTGTCCACACACCTCAAAGACAATAATTATAGGCTAACTGACCTTTGTACCACAGCACACAAAATAGCAGTAAAGAAAATGTATTGATTGTTAAACCTAAATAACCACTGATGTGTTTTAAAGCTTTTTTTTTTCTTTTTTTTTTAAAGGTACGCTACATGCATCTTCAGGTTAATATAATGCATTAAGGTACCAGCACAGCAACAAGAAAAAGTAAAATTTTTTAAATTAGAGCATTTACTTTTAATTTTAAATCAAACCAACTCAAAGTAGACAGCAAATTTATTAAATAGATGAGAGGAACGAGGTGCAATTGTTCAGACATCTCAAAAGAAAACCTCCTAACAAACTATTTCTATGGCTGCATCAGACATCTAACGCTCACTGAAGATGCTAGAGCAGTCCCAGGACCACAGTGGACTGATCTTGCAGTTGGCTTTGCAACATCTGGGGACATCCCAGGATGAACTGGAACCTCTGGCTGGCTTGGACAGACCTGCCGAGTCTATTGGTACAGTGACCCTCCCCATGAGCAGCAGATGGACAATAAATGTATTCAGGGTCACCCCCTCAGAGTGTACTGACTGAGCTTGTTTATGGAAGTTAACAAACGAGTATTGTTTAAGACAAAAACAGTGCAAAGTTACTTTATTACAATTGAGAAACACTTGTTACATTTCTTAGCCTAATTCATGTTGACTGACGTTCGACATTTACACGCTTATTACAATAATTAACATTAAAAAAAATATTACAAATAGTACAATTAATCTGCACTTTCGATGAGCTTTAAGACAAACCAGGTATTAAAATAAACATTGTTAGAATGGAACAGAGCTAGTTTAAAAAGAGAAAAGCTATGACAGAGGGTAAAGTTTCTCCAGAATTTATTTCCCAGTTTCCTCAACCAGTTTGTAGATAGTGGCACAAAAGGTCAGAAACTGCATTTGTTCCTTGTGCGGTGAGTAAATTAAAGCTCAAGACATCAGGCACTGATTAGAGTTCATCCATAGGTGAGAACGTTACAAGATTGGGCAGGGTGGTCTCCTCTCGACATGGAGAAGAGAAACTCTCCAACTGATCCAAGTCCAGAGAAAATATCTTCTCACCACAAAAGCTACCCAGCCCTGGACTTGACTTTAGTGTCGATGGCACAAAGTCAGACTTTATCTCCTTAAACCTCCCCGTAAAAGGGGACTCATCCAGAGGGCTGCGACTAATTTGGAGTATAGTCTCGGTTTCAGGAGAACACGTCCTAACTGGAGGGAGGAGAAGTTCTTCCACCTCCTGTGAGCCATCACTGCAGTTGAAAGAACCATCATTCTCTGCATCTGGAAAGGTCTCATGAGCAATGCTGAAGTGGATGATGTCGCTCGAGTTTTGGCTTAGAGCCTCCAGCTGGGAGGTGTCCCAGGAAACAGTAGAGTGCAGAGAGCTCCCCTGCTTGGATGCCAGTGGACTACATGGGAGAGGGTCAGGGGTCATTATTGCAGAATCTCTCAAGGAAAAGGCTCCTACTCTGGGGCTTTTTTCTTTAAACTCAGAAATTGGTGTTCCAAGCCAAGAGGCACCACTTTGACGTTTCTCAAGCTGTTTCTCAGCCTTCCCTTCCTCCACTGCTTTTCTCCACGATGCTCTGACGTCTGTAACTGTAATAAAACTTAAAGTTACTGCAAGATCAAAAAGGTCAATAAAAGCTTAATTCATCTGACAATTGTAGTATTAAAAAAATTGTTACTTAAGTCATTCCAATGACATTAGAAATCTTAACATTAAAAAATTAATAAATAAATTGCAACAGAAACCTACTCAAGCTCTCTGGTGTGCGAGGGAGCTGCTTCTTTGTTGTGAAGGGGTCTGCTAATGTAATGAGCAACTGCTCCAGCTCCATACTGCTCCTTCTTCCTTCCACTGGACTCATGGTCACAGCTTCAGCAAACTAAATCCATACACAGGGCATTTAAGTACAATGCAATTTCACACAAACCAAAACAGGTACACAAGAATTGTCTGCTCCGTATCTGTCCGTTGCGATTTCTCTCAATTCGCCCCGGTCATCAGAAAGCAGGTATTATCTTGGGAAAGCTAGTGATGAGCAGCACATCATTTAGAACTACCCATGTATCAGTTTCCCACAATACATGCATTTTTTTTGCCATTAAATTTCATAATACTGAATAGTTGATATTGGATATTCTGTACATGCCTGACTTGCTAGATTCTCATATTCCAACTCCAGAATCTGAGCCTTTGGCTTCAGAGCAGATGTCTTAGTTTGTGAAAGCAAGGGGTTTCTCTTGCTAGCCTGTAAAGAATAAGAACCATTATGAAATGACTATACAACCAAAAAAAGAAAAGGGTTAAGACATTAAGACAAATCTGCTGATTCAATAAATTAAAGGAATGAGTTAAAGAGTGTTTTACAGAGACTTCACATCAATTTTGGCCAAATCTAATACAAGACCCTCAAATACAAGGATTGTCTGCTTCGTATCTGTCCGTTGCGATTTCCCTCAATTCGCCCCGGTCATCAGAAAGCAGGTATTATCTTGGGAAAGCTAGTGATGAGCAGCACATCATTTAGAACTACCCATGTATCAGTTTCCCACAACCTATACATGTTGCTTACATTTTTTTTTTTTTATTACAAAATTTGTCACTCCAATGAGACACCTACTATATAGCTGGCATCAGTTATGAATACAAACTGATCTCAAAGAACCTAAACCACACCTATACCCAAGATTTGAGATGGGGAATAAATCTGATTGGTTAACCAATCACACCAACTTCATTAAAATCACCCATTTTACCACTGCATTTAAAATAAAATATACATACTCCATCAAAAAGCTATATCAGAAGGTTTTAAATAACTTCTGTTATATTCCTATTGCCATCTCAGGGAGTTTTTCCTTGCCACTGTCGCCTTCACCCTTGGCTTGCTCATCAGGGACAATCTCATTATCATCTAGACACATTCTCACACATACACACTTCATACATTTTCTTTTCATTTTTGTGAAGCTGCTTTGAGACAATGACCATTGTTAAAAGCGCTATATAAATAAAATTAAATTGAATAGGGGCAATTGATAGTACCTTAACACAAATAGGAGATAATGGCCGCACAACAGGTGGAGACAAAGACCTTGGTGAAGCAAAAAGTATGTCTTCTGTTTTGTCCTCTGTTGGAGGAGAGCTGGGAGCAACAACAAAAAAAAAAAAAAAGGCCTCATAAGAAACCATTTACAAACAATTGGGGAATAAATAAAAAAGAAAAAAAGAAAAAGGTTTTTACTCATCCATCAAAATGTTGAAAAACATTTTACCTTAAGACATCACTTGTTTTAACTTCATGCTCAGTACAGCAAGGTTCTTCTTTACAGGTCTGTTCTGTAAGTTCTAGAATAAAATAAACAAAAAACAATAATGCATTAAGGATGCAGGTAACAGCAAGCCCAAACAATCTCAGCCAAATAAAGCTTACCAACTCACCAGAAAGTTTAGCTGGATACTGTGAGAAGATACTAGCCTTGAAGCTATCTTCAGAAGCAGCTTCAAAGGAGAGTGGAGGCATTGGAGAAAGAAAGTCCAAAACCTGTAATAATTCAGACATACATTAAAATGTACTCCTAGTTCCTTAACACAACTTGAGAGATTGATATCTCTAAAAATAGGAGAATTAGCTTTTCTCACTAATTAATTTCAAATACAATGCATAAACTAAAATAACTATTGCATCATCTTAGGCCAATCAATAAATATTATTGAATCACTTTACACTTACAGGATCATCGTTGAGGAAAGATACCAGGGGAGTGTGGCTCAAACATTCAGCCCACTTCTTTTCCCAGTCCAACTCCAGCTTCTTTATGCTGCTCTTTATCTGTGGTATATCCTCCTTGGACAACTTGCGCCTAGGAAGAAGGAGTATTTTTTAAGTTAGTGGATAATAAAAACCTGACCTACATAGTCTCCTAAATAAATCAATACTCACCATTGGACAAATAAAAAAAAAAAAAAGTCTTTGTATGAAAGATTATAATAAACCAATGGTTCTCAACTTCAGTGCTGGAGGAATACCTGCCCTGAGCACTTTAGTGTGTGCTCAGCTCCCAGCAGACCTGATTTAAGCAGGCCTTTATATTAGAAGAACAGACACCTTTCTCCTTGAAGTTGTGGACAGACAAATTGTTCCCACCCACATCCAATTAACAGTTCTGCAGTTACTCAGCAGCTAATTTAACTAATTAAAAGTTGTCATTGGGTGCTTTACAGCTCAACGCTCAGTCTGGTGGTTTTGTTAGTTACGTTTATTGTAGCAAGTCAGAAAAAAGCATATAAAATGCTCAATATTTTGCTCTAAAACTAATACCTCATATTTTTTAATGTCTCCTTTGAACGGTTCATGACCAAAGCTTGTTCCTGGAGACGTTGGTTGCTGAGCTGTGATGTCGGACCTGGAAGCTTGGCTCGTTCCTCGTTCAGGAGACCTAATCCAACATTAAGAAGCTCAAGCAACCGCAGGATGACTGGCTGCCCTTCCTCATACAAACTGCCAGCGCTGGTCTAAACATACACACATACACACAAATAAATAATTGTTTTTTTTAATTAAATATATATATTTTTAAGTTAGGCATATGCAGGTCAAGAGCTTCAATTAATCATTACATCAAACATTAAAACGGGCGAAAACCGATCTCAGTCACGGTGATGTGGTTGTTGGTTGCAGACAGAATGGTATGATGTATTTGAGTAACTGCTGATCTCATTACATTTATACATTTTGCAGTTTAGTTCAGTTTAGCCCTTATTTGTTACATACACATTGCTGCACAATTAAATAATTTTTTTGCATAGCTGGCATCAGAGTGCGGGGTGAGCCATGATACTCCACCAAGTTAAGATCCATTGTGTGCAAAAAATAAAGAAAAAAATAATGACTCCTGTCAGTTAAAGTATCTAAGGCTACAGCTGACACGGGCTCATCAAAACCATACTGTTAAAGATTGAAATCAAATGAGTGTATGAGACATGAGACAGGCTAAAATTGTGCATTTCCTGACTGACCTGATGTGATAACCTCTCCATTCTCTCTAGCAGAACTGCAGGAATCTTCACACTTATGTCCTTTCCATCCAAGACATACTGATCAACCTTGCCCTCGATCACACTAGCCAATACAGTCCGCTCTCCTTCTAGCCTGGACAAAGCTTTGTCAATCTCAGCCCATAAGCTTCGAACCTAAAATTAAAAAATGACAGTTAACAAATATAAGAAGTGCAAAAATAAACTGACCAAATCTAAACAGAAGAAATAGAAATGAGCACCAGAGTGCAAATGCAAATTCTGTACATGCATGTCTTCAACAAACTCTTCTCATTTATCTTTACTCATAATTTGACAGTATGACCAAATACTGCTAAATAGAAGTAAACAAATTGACAAAGCTACATTTAAGCATGTCAGCATTTAATTCAACTCATGATGAATGTAATTTCAAACTACAACAAACCTTGTGAATCTTTTCCAGGAGGTCTTTTTCCAAGTTGTCCTCATTCTCATACTTCCTACAAAAATATACATAATCAATTTATAAGTAATTAGCATTTTATCCCAAATCAATCAGTATATTTACTAAATAATGAGGGTTGCACTAACAGCAGAAATGCATGGGTTAATTCCTCTGGATTTAAAGGCTTATGTTGCCACACACGTTCACTGAGCACTTTATTAGTAACACTATGTTAATACCAAACTCATGATATGAATACAATATATTAAATATTCCATACACATACTGGACCTGATTGCATTACACAGTTCCTGCTGTTTTTTTTTTTAAGGTGCACTTTCATGTTGCAAATCTGGCTCTCTACCCAAATAACATGCTAGAGGCAGTCATTAGAACATGGATAAATTGTCAACTACAGTGTGGCCTCACACAAATTGTGCCACACCGCCACACCAACTCTACAAGCCTGAAATGTTGACATAAAGTAGGCTGGGTCAATGGACCCATACTGTTGTATCAAATTCAAACATCTGTTTGCCTCAGCATTAATGCCCACCACAGCGTTAGCTCTGTGTTCTGAGCTAACTAAAGTCGAACCCAGTGTAATGTCAAGCTGTTGTAGCCCATTTGCTCACATTTTAAGGTGTTGGGCATACTGAGTTGCTTTTCTGCTGACCACAGACTTACTAAACTAGAGTTACTAAAGCCTTTCTTTTAGCTCAAAAGTTTCTGGAAATTCCTCTCTGACCAATTCATCAACAAGGTGTTTCTATCTGGATGACTGGATGTTTACTCTTTTGTGTACCATTCTAAGCTGCTTGTGGAAAAGCCAAGATATCAGCAGGTATAGAAAAACTATGCAACCTACAATGCCCCCCCCCACCCCCCACTTGCACTGCTGCCACAGGATTGGATGATTATCTGTTTACCTGATTAAATAGGTGTACATGAGTTCCTAATAAAGTGCTTAAGTGAGTCTATGTCGTGTATGCAAGAACCAGGATTTAAAGCAGCTGCAAATAATTCAATTAAAAATTATATTTAAATCAGTTAAATCTTACTTGAGCAAATCATCATACTTGACATCTTCCGCTTTATGATCCTTAAAAGACTTCTCCAAATGTCTTAAAAAAAAAGGAAGATCCAACACTTACAAATAAAAAAAGAAAAACAAACACTAGAAACAGTAGAATCATGTATTTATAGCTCTCTAGTATTTTAACTAACCTAGCTCTCTTCTGATAGTCCTGAATGACAGCATCTTGCTCCATACACACTTTTAGGAAACGCCTCTTCACCAACTGAAAGCGCTTTATCTTTAACTCTTGAGAACTGGCAGGAACAGCTGCAGCCTCTGGGACCCATGTGCCATCTACATTTCCAAATTCAACAGAACAGTACTAACTTGTGCAGAGGTACAGTATGCAAAACTGCTGCTTTAAACCATTCTCAATGAAAGAGATCAAAATTATATACCTGAGCTAAAACTCCTCATCTGTTTTAGCATAACATATTTAGCCAAGTGAAGCATAAGATTGATGAATCTTGGTCCGGAAGAAGAGTGTAAATGTGATGCAACCACCTTGGGAAAATTGCTGCCTTTCTCATTCTGAGCACAGGGATACAGCTATATTACAACTTGAATAGCTAGAATATTAGTTAAAAACTTGTGCATACCTTGGATGTTACAAATTCTTAAGTCTTGTCAATGTACCATTATTTCTTGAAGCCATCCGAACGTCACCTTACGAAATTCAGCATCTGCCTTGTGATCCAAAACCGGCCAGCAATGTCTAAAGGACAAAACACAAAGTACTTGTGAACTAGGAGGAGAGAAGTAGAATAGTGTAGCATTACATTGTGTCTGGAACTGTTACTTACCTAAAGACCTCCTGTGCACGTGAAGGGTTCAACTTCTTAAACAAAAAATGGATAACAAGAAAGGAAGCCTCCTTGTTTGGTTTATCAAACATGTTCCTGTTTGATATGCAAAAAGATTAAATAAATTACACAATTTAGGAGTTACACACTTAATACTTCAGACTACCAAAATGCACTCATCATAATACATGCGCCACATCATAAAAACTACTGGTAACATTGTTCTGTCAATATGATTTTAGGTCTACAAAGACAAATTAGAACATTAGAAAGAAAGAATAAAAAAGGAAAAAATTTGAAGAATAAAACAGATTTTAATGGTCAGTCAGCTGTAACAACATCTCACAATAGCACCATTACATTGTCCTGTGGCCAGATGTGTGCTACAGCAAAATACAAGCATGTTTACCATAAATGTTCTTTCTTACTCTGTGTTCCAAGTCGATACAATAACAGGGCACAAAAGTTTTAACATGTAAGGAAGGAAGAATTCAGAACAAATAGAAATAGCTTGGAGTGAAGTCAGGACTGCATGGGGAATGTTGAAACTCTCAGTCAATTTCCTGTAATGTGCAAGTGGTGTTCATGAATGATTGATTGTACAATTCCCACAGACAGTTGGTAGCAAATTCTCCATCCATTTTCAAGGATGAAATTTCAACCCGGTTTGTCTTGAATGCCCCTCATAGATAGATAGATAAATAAATAGAGAACATATACAGCTCTACAGAGCATGCAATTGGCACATTATAAATGAGTATGTTGTAAAAATGACGACATACATATCAGTGGATGCAAATGTATAGGTGTAAAATAGGTAAAACACCGGAAAGATTAACATTTTGCGTTCCAACAGTGTCTTCGTCAAACATTTAAATTATGTTGGAATGATCCATCTTTGAGTGATAGGATTTAGACAGTCTGTACTGATTATCTTATAGTTTTTTTTGTGTGTTTTTTTTTTTTTTTACTTTTAAAAGTTAGAGAAGGAGGGGAAAAATTATTCAGGTATGAACTGCAATTCTTCACGCCACACTGGCACAAAAATAGATTTTTACATTAATAATTTTTACGTTTATGATAGAGATGAACTGGTTGATCAGCCGATGACCAGATTTAGCTGGGGTTCAATTTGAAAAACACCAGTGATCGCCTGATCAGCCTAAGATATAAATAATTCTGTATTGAGCGCAGAATCTTCCAAGTGGCGCAACAAAAATGGATTTTTATGGTATTTTATTGTCAAAAACTGCACACACTGAAAGCCTCCGATCTGCCTTTTTCTCCAAACTCGAATTAGTTAGCGAATTAGTCTCAAATCCACATGCGTTAAAAGCTGCACACACAACCTGCCAGTCAATCCGCACACTCACTGTTAAATTGAGTTTTGAGTATTTGAAGGCATTTGAGGAGGTAAAAGTTGCTGTTTCTTTATTAACCTACAGGAGACACACTGAACTACTTACAAATTTTCACCATGTTGTGTGAATTATTTCCCAAGTTTGCTTTGAAATAATAATTATGGCAGATGACAGAGATACGTGCTTCTCTTAGTTAGTTGGTTTGTACTGTTTAAATACTTCACTTGGCTTTTAAGTCAGAGAAAAATGCTATAAGAAACGGCCTACGTTTAATTAATCATTAAACTAATTTAAAATTCTAACAAAATCAGGTGTAACAAGTGTAATATCAAATCAGGATATTTATAAAATCGTGAAACTTCTAGAATCGCAATTGTAATCGAATCGGCACCCAGGTATCGTGATGATATGACTAGTGATTCCCATCCCTATTAGTCACAATAGGAACCATCTCTTCTGTTTTTTTTTCTTAGTTACACTTACCTCAGCCTGTCACTATTCATGCCAAGATGCTAGCACATCAAAATAAGAGAAGATAAACATATATGCTTCAATTTCGAATGCAACAGAGTTTAGTTCTCAGCTAAAGTGCAATAATCAAAGAAAATAAAACACGAAACAGATGACCTGATGCATGTGATGCGCTCAACTTACGCCCCCAGATTGAGATGCTTGATGTTTGTTTTTCCTTTCGTGCTGGAAGCCACGTCGAGATGGAACTCCATAACCTGAAGATACCACCACAAATATTTACCGCTGTCATCCTGAACAGTACACATTATTTTTACCGCAGAAACGCACTGGGCAGGTACACAGCAGAGCTCAGCTGAGCGCGGTCAGGTAGCGGAGCTCGCTAACAACACAACACTCATGTAGAGTTAGCTAGCCGAAACGGGTAACGTTACACCACGCCTTATTTCAAGTAAAGAATAAAAGAAAAAAATAATGAGATATTCAACTACTACACGACATCTATATTTTAGTTAAGGTAATTTGCGAAGTAACGCTTTGTTTACTAAAGTACCTACAGGTACGTAAAAACTCAAAATCTAATCCACCACTTCCTATAAACCGCCAAATTGTTTGAGACAATTGCATGACACAGGAAGTTATTCGTATCCACACCCGGAAATACATTGCTCTGACTCGAAGACAGATTCTAAAAAATGTATACAGTATTATGGACATGTAAACATTTAATACAAAATTATTTCAACAGGGTAAATGTCCAGGAATACGCTACGTTATTCTAGTATACAAACACGTCTTTTCTATAGGATTGGGTGCGATTTATATATTTGTTTGTTTTTTTATTTAATCTTAAAAGACGCCATCTTGGATAGGTCAAATATCCAGGGATGCGTTTGATAACGAAAGCGCTAGCCAGCTTGATCAAGTTTTAAACATATTCAAATTTGGGGGAAAACCCCCTTTAAATCAACCGTGGATGGATTAGAGACTCTCTGTAAGAAGTGGATTGTTGTCACAGTTCTGGTTAGGGTAAGAAAACTATGGTAGTACAAGGGGCGTTCAAGTCAAACTGGGACTTGGGACTGTTGGGCAGATAACAGAAAAGAACACAATTATGAGAGTAAAAAATTCCTTTATTTCTTTATATAATTCCCTGCTTTACCAAATGCACTTATCCCAGCATTTCAATAGTGCTTGGATGGCATCAAGGTAGAAAGTTCTTAGTACACATCAGACTTTCCGCTTTACGTCTGAAAAGCTGGCCTCCCAGGAACTCCTATAATGGCCTAACATGTAGAAATGGCTTGAAGCAAGGTCAGGACTGTACGGGTAATGTGGCAAAAAATTCCAGCCAAGTTCCTCGTGAGTGACAGTTCCCACAGAGAGACTTGAAAAATAGGAACAAGTTATTCACAGATTTTTTAAGAAGAGAGCTCTAAGCTACTTCAACCAGATCTCCATTCACGGACGTACATTGCTTAATCCTGTATACAGGGTTGCAAGGAGCCTGAACCCAGGAAGGTGCAAGGTGACAGTGCTAACCAATAAGCCACCGTGCCGCTCATGGACGTACAGCCTTCTTTAAAATATTTGCACCATTGCAACGTTTTACTGCAGCATCTCATTATTGTACTGTGCCTAATGTCTAATGTAAATGTTCATTTAAACAAATTTAATCACAAATCCCATTGTTTGGCTTGAACATCCCCTCATATGTTTGTTAATGACAACTCAATTTTGATGTTTTAGCCACATTTCCAGGAGAAAATTACGAATTCACACTACATATCCCAGAGCACCCCTATTGCGCCATGCTTCTCTGTGTTATGGTTTATGGCATTGACATTGCATCTGTGTGTACAGTCATTAGAAAACAGTGAATTCAACAGCCCCAAGAACTTGTGAGGGCTGAAAATGTTCCACAAGCATCCTCATTAGTGAACACAGCCCAAGCTAAGATTGTTGACTACTGTAGATCTGAAACGTCAGAGATGACATTGATGACAACGTCAGCACTGGACATGAGCCAAGGACACACCCTGATTGGGTTGCTCATCCATCACAGTGATTGGTTGACAAGGTCACTTTTTGCCTTTAACAGTATACATGTTCTTTTGTGCTGTTTTCACATTTAATTTTTCATTATTACTTAATGCCACACGAACATTTCTCTTTTTTTAAATGAATGTTTAGAATTTTATTAACATATGGTAAAATGGTTGCATGGTGTTATATGGAACACGATGAAGTGCAAAACACTTGTTGTTTAGATGAATTGGATTTTATTAGAAATGTAGATAGACAGTACAAAAGTTATATATTTCATAAGAAAGTTCATGAATTCAGATTTTGCAAAAAATGTATTAATAACTTGGTAATTTGTTGTACATTATTAATTTATCAATTGAAATTGTAAAAAGATTATTTATTTCATGGGTAGGAGAAAGAGGTGGATAAGTAGTAAAAATAGGTATAGTAGAGGATAAAGTTATATTTTCTAGTAAAGAATTTACATCACCAGGTTCAAAACAGAAAACAGACTTATCAAAAATTCAAAAGCCACTGCAAGGACCTAATGTTGATAAACTAATGTTCCTGATTAAGTGGCTGCATTTCCACTTCTGGCTGAACGCTGCTTTCTTCACTGGACTGGCTGATTGGTTTACTGATCGGTTCTGTGCGAGGGTAACTCGGACCCACCAGCCAGTTTAGTGGGGTGTTGTTAACCAAATAATCCATGACGTTGTCAATGGAATCTTTCATGCTCTTCAGCTGACCTCGAGTGTTGATGAGGACTGTGTCAGACAAGTCGCTCAGAGCTGCAGCATTGTTAAACCTGTTGTACACATCCCTGGCCATGTGGCCGATGGACAGTGTTTGCTCTTGGATGTTTTGTGGCAGGCCCTGGAGGTTGGACACGAGCGTCAAACAAGTTGTCTGTAGCTGCTGGGTCAGGTTGCGAGCAATGGTCAAGGTCCGGGACTCTATTAGCTACAGATAAAAAAAAAAAAAGTTTGCTTAACTTTTTTTTTTAGTGTAATAACTTCATAATTGAAGGTCTTTAACTGTGTGTGTACCTCTGCGTCGTTCTCTGTGTCACCGTCATTCTGAGACGTGGATTTCCAGTCCATTAATGCACTCAACTTTTTAACCACCTTCTGGTTGGCACCATTAATGTTCTTTCGTGTGTACTCAATCTAATAGAGACAGATTCAACATTTAAAAGTCAGTCTCACTAATACATTTCTCACAATATCATGAGCTTTCCTCCTCTACTGGACTCTGTGGTTCTGATAAGCTTCCCCATGACGTGTACACAGTGTGATTTGAGTGACGTCAAACTGGAGAACAGGTTTTATTATCCTGCTGTTACAGAGTTCAAACCTAACATTTGCATACTAACGTTCATAAACCTGGCATGAACAATAGATCAAAAAAAAGTCAAGCTCTAGGTAAGTTGGCGTACACATTTCACCATGCAAGCTATTTATGTATCACTGCTGATGATTGTCAAAATAGAAAAAAAAACATGAGATTCGGCTTTACAGGTCACCTACCAGATCCATGGTGCGATTTAGCTGAGAGATGGACTCCTGGCTGTTTTTCCTGGCATCACCAACCTTGCTGATAGCCTTCTGGTAGGCCCTCTGTCGCAGCTTGGTAGAGAGTGAGCCCAGTCGAACATAGTAGCTGGGTTCAATAGTCTTATCATCAAAACCTTTGATTTCATGTTCTGGAAAAGCATGTAAAATAAACAGATTTGAGGAAATGAGGTTAAACATGTTTAGATGTCTGGAAATGTTCACTGGAGTTATATAAACCAAAAAGATTGTAAAAACAACAACAAAAAACTTTGAATTTTAGTTCATTGCTCTCTTTGGGTTGAACTTGGTCAGATGAATGCTGAAAATAGTTCAGTTATTTATCCCATTATAGAGGAATCATTTTAAGACATTTAGGGACAGCTAAAACTCTTACTTGTTCATAAAAGAAATAAAAATACTATTTTAGCAATTAAATAGAAATTAAGCAAGACCAAGTCAGTATTATAGCTATTAACAGCTTCAGTTTTTACTATAGTAAACAAGACAGCACTCTCTCTCTCACCTTGGCTGTCCTCAGGCGCAGGCAGATAGCGCTCTACCAGAATCTCCGAAGTGCTCAGGGCAGTGTCCACACCGCTACTCACAAGCTTCGCCACTTTGCTTTCCATCATTGTGTGGACGCCACCAGTGACAACCAGCCTCGTCATCTCCATGCTGTCCTGCATTACTCCTCTGGTTCGGTCCATCACATGATTCAGGGTGTGGGACATGGTCTCCTTGGCCCCATTCATGGTTTCAGTGACCCGGTCTTTTGCACTGGAAACAAGCTGTAAGATTTGTCAACAAATTAAAGAATATCTGTTATAAGAAAACAAACAGCGTCAAAAGAAAATAATTGCTTATATGAAACATTCTGACCATTTTTGGTTGATATTTTCTAAATTGTTATCAACACTTTAAATGTTACCTGTCCAGAAGGCTGGTGAAGAATTGGCAGAGTCTTCTCTATTTTATCCAGACTCTTACAGGCAAGGTCGTTAGCCCGAGAGACTAAACAGAAATAGAAATAAAATCTAAGAAAGGCAATTCTGTGATAACAGAAGCTGTAAACTGATTAAACTTTAAAACAATGCTTACTTTGAGGTTCCAGCTTGCCAATAATTGGCAAGGCACTGGTAAGGGCAGCCGAAGTGATCGTTTTTACACCCATTTCTGCGGCCTCGCACACCGACTTGATGGCTGGATGGTTGTCTTTGGTGTTGCTGTACAAGTCAGACACCATGTCGTAGGTGGAACTCACCAGCGGGAGCTTGGCCACTCGGGCAACCACATTCTAAAGGATACAAAGGGCTTTTATAATATACTCAAAAATTTTCAGAAATTAAGGGATCAAACTTTATTGGATTGAATGGCACCATCAAGGTTGGATCTTTTGTACGTTATATTGTACAATTATGTAGTGTACATTTAAATAGATAAAGTATGAGATTAAAATATGGTCCTAACAGTCTAATTATTTGAATTTAATGTCTTTTTAGAGGTATGAAGTAAAATATTGTTCAAATTTTTTTCGAATGCTACCATCGAGGGGGTGCCACAGCGGATAGGTTTTACGCCAGGCACCCTTCCTGGCGCAACCTTCCATTTTTATCCAGGCTTGGAACCAGCAAAGCATCCAGTGGCTGAAGTTTGGGCATTGGGTGGGAATTCAACTTGGGCCTTATACATGGTAGACCGAATGACCAATGCCCATTTTAAAGGTATTGTATATACTAAAAGTAATAAATATAATATAATATATACATAAATATATATAATATGCCAATAATATACTATAAATAATAAAATCTAATATAATATAGACCTAAATATATATATTATGCTAATGATTTACTATAAATAATAAAATATAATATACTAAAAGTACAAAAGATTTTCCATTGACATTAGGGTACCACTTTAATGATAGTTTGTAGAAAGTCTGTGTATATACTGTTTATATATATATATACACACACACACACGCACACACACAATGTACAGACTTTAGGGGGAAAAACAGTTGTTTAAATCTTTTAATACAAAATCTATTTGTTATATATTGCTACATATATCATAATGTGGTAATAATATGGTAATATTATTACTATTATATCAAATTCAAAATTTATTTATCAATATAATATACAACTTTTTGGCTTTATATAAATATAAGTATACATATAAGTATAACTGAATGTCATTTTTATGAGCAATATTTATACACACCTCGTTCATTATTTCCACAGGAGGCATGTCTCTCACTGTAAAAGATTTAGAAAAGTCTATTAAACTATTCACATGAAGTATTTGAGGGAAATGAGTAAATATATATAAAATTACAGGATAATATTGAAAAACTCACCGTTTGTTGTGTGTCTGTATCAGGAAGAGAAAGCTGAAGTTTAATGTCAGTCAGTCCTGCTCAGTAAGCACTGCTCGAATCAGCGCCTGCTCCCGCTTTTATATCCCTCGAGCGGTTTCTCGCGAGACTGTGAACGTGACCGCCAAAAAGTAGTACAAAGGTGAACGATTACGTCAGCGTGGCTTTACCAGGACAACACTTCATGACGAGTTGTCTTCTGATTAACATTACACACACTTAAACACGCCTAGTCCCTTATAGTCGCACGTAAATAGTATCCGGAACTATGTATGCTTATAACCTCAGCAGTACTAGTAGGTTAATGTAGGTCATATTAAATGTTAAACGGTTATGTCTAGCCTCACTGATGTGACGTCACTCCCAGTATTGACACATTTTCAAGTTTTTTTAAAATAAACATTCGGTTTAGCATATACTGGCTTACATTACAAACTTTAACATTGTTTTGGAGTCTAAAACTATTTTGGTATGTTCTAGAATACTTGAGCAAGTTTGTTGTAACTTTCTGAAGGACGTCTGACTCAGGGTTGAGTAATTTCCTCTAAGACTGGGCCAGATCTGGGTAAAAGTCCACGCGTCACATTAACATGTGTTAGTGTATTTTACATGTTTAAGTTTTTTACATTCACTGAAATGTATCTTGTATCTTGTATCTTAATGCAATATTTTTGTGCTGAGTTGATATGTTTTGTTTTCGGTTAAACTAATTAAGGATGAGTTTTTTAAGACATAACTTTATTGATTCATTCATCTTCATTAACCACTTTATCCTGGCCAGGGTTGGGGTTAATTCCAGACCTATTCTGGGAACGCAAGGCAGGAATGCACCCTGAATAGGACACCATGCCCACCTTGGGTCAATAGAGTTTTAAAAAATCCACCAAACAGCATAGTTTTTAACTGAAAAAGGAAACCTATATAAACTTGGGATAACATGTAAAACTGCACAGACAGAACCTGGCAAGTCAGATATACAGTCATTTTTGTAGAAATTTCACAGATCAACCATAAGATTAAGACCACCTGCTTAATATTGGATAGGTCCCCCATTTTGCTACCAAAACAGTAATGACCTGTGTGTTCTGACACCCTTCTAGGAAACCAGCATTAGCCTTTTTAGCAATTAGAGCTACAGCAGCTCTTATATTGGATCAGACTACGCAGTCTGATCCAATATAAGAGCTGCATGTGCATCAGTGAGCCTTGGCCACCTGTTGCTGGTTCACAGGTTTTCCTTCCTTTGATCACTTTTGGTATGTCCTGACCACTGCAGACCAGGACCATTCCACAAGATCTGCAGTTTTAGAATTGCTCTAACCCGGTTGTCTAGCTGTCATAATTTACATTTACATTTAGGCATTTGGCAGAGGCTCTTATCCAGAGCGACTTACATTTTTATCTTATTACACATCTGAGCAGTTCAGGGTTAAGGGCCTTGCTCAAGGCAGACTTAAAACAGTGGCAACTTGGTGGTTGTGGGGTTTTGAACCTGTGATCTTCTGAACCATAGTCCAATGCCTTAACCACTGAGCTACCCCTGGCCTATAATTTGGCTCTTGTTACAGTAGTTACAGTTACAATGTCTCGTACCGATTGCACCTGGAAGTGGGTGGGTATATTAGACAGCAAAATAACTTTTTGTCCCTATAGTTGATGTATTGGAAAAAGAAATAATGCCTAAATGTAAGGATTTGAGTGACTTTGACAAGGCCACGGGCTAGACGACTGGGTCAGCAACTCCTAAACTGCTCTCTTGTGGGATGTTTCCGATGTGCAGTGGGGAGAAAAGTGGTGCAAGGAATTAAAACCAGTGAACCGGAAAAAGGTTCATGGGCATCCAAGGCTTACTGATGCACGTGGGAAGTAAAGGCTGGTCCATGGACTCTGGTCCCATATAAAAGTGTCACATACAGGTCATTCCTGTTTTGGTAGCACAAGAGGGGACTGCTCAGTAAGCTTCCCAATATTAAGTGAGTGGACAAAATATTATGTCTGATCAGTGTATGATACTGTTGAAATCACTGTAGCAGTTTGTGCATTTATCAAAGGTTCAACTGCAGTGACAAATCAGGCCAGAGTACAATCACCTTTCACTTTATAACTGCCACCTTTAGACTTTGATCTGATGATATGGAATATGATCTGATGGATCTATTCACATTTTCATCAGGCCACCAAATCAAAGTGTCACCACTGTGAAGAACAGTAAAACAAAGTCCACTCTGAGCATTACATCATGCACGTCATAGTTAATAGAATGATGTCACCTTGTCACTAATATATAATAAATTGTATATATGAAAAAACTGATTGTTTTTAAGATGGAATTATTTGTCACATATACCTTACCGCACAGTGAAATTATATTTTTTGCACGTCCCAGTAAGGAAGCTAGAGTAAGACGAAAGGGTCAGCCAGGTTACAGTACAGATAGGGTTAAGGTCCTTGCTCAAGGTTGGCAACTTGGCAATTCTAGGACTTAAACCCCCAACCTTCCGGTCAGTAACCTACAGCCTTAACCATTTGAGCCACTCTGTTTTAAGCTCTTTTACTGAAGTCCCTACATGAATATGATGTATTACCACTTTACAATGTTAACATATTTTCCCTTAAGATAATAGTCATGCTTTTTCCCCAGATACACTTGCATTATTTTATTTTTATTAAATATTTGCTTTATTTGTAGTTCTGCTGACCTAGGTGGTAAGCTGTGATCTATATTCCCAGATTGGTCCACGTAGGCTGTTGTGGTTGCCAACATTCAATGTCCTAAAGTGAACTTTATGCAGCTTTCTGTTTCAAATTCCCAGACCATACGAGTACAAATAGGTCATTTTCTTTTTTAGAAGGAATAAATACTTATCCTCTACTCAATGCCAGGAACGTTTATTTAAAAATAATTTTACATGTAAACATAGACTTAAATGGCTACGAATATTTAATACAAAGCTACGTGACAACAGTCTAGGTTTAACAACCAGGCGTTTTACATTAAATGATTTTTTAAAGACAGATTCCACAGAAAATGTAAAGGAGCAATACAGTATATTGATTTAAGTGAATCACGGACATTTCATTTTTACCCAAGCACTCCAGGTCTTATTATAAATTATACTATAACAACAAAAGAAAAAAGTTTCGAGACCAGTTTTTATAACACACAAACAGATAACAGCATAAGGCTACATGCACAGTCACAGGGAGCACTGACCTTCATAAGTCAGTGTGCCAAAAGACATCAGGAGCTGTGCAACTGGTGCTATTCTGACCATGAGCGTTACCACGTCTACTATTTCATCATGGACAGCAAATTAGAACAAAGGGCAAACGTAAAATTCTCCAGTCAATCCTCACGTGTGATTTGAACGTGCGCCGCGTTGCTGCCAAGTTCTGCCCAGGCTGCTGACCCAGGAGCAGAAGGAACATTCTGTCGAAATCTGCCAAGAAGTTCGTCCATGTGCTGTGGATGACCCGTCCTTCATGTTAAAGATCATTACTGGTGACAAAATGTGGGTGTATGTGTAGGACCCTTAGATGAAGCAAAAGTGTTTACAGTGGAAGAGCTCATCATCTCAATGACGGAAAAAGATGAAGCAGGTCCGCAGCTGGACCAAGAACATAGTCATTAACCTTTTCAACGTTTGCAGCATTGTGCATGGAGAATTTGTCCTCAAGGGCCAGAGCGTCAATAGTGAATTCTATTGCCAGGTTTTAAAGCGCCTGAATTTGATTTGAATTTGAAGCTGTTAGCATGAATGCTTGAGGAAAGGTCAATGCTATTCTGTATATTCAATGCGTCTGTATATCAAAACCATCAGTGTTACAGTGACATCTCGTGGACAAACTCGAGTATAGCATCTCATCTATCATTTAATCCTTATTACCTCTGAAAACATCAGGAGTAGCTCAGTGGTTAAGGCATTGGGCTTACAGTCCCAGGTTCAAACCTCACAACTGCCAAGTTGTCCCTGCTGGGAGCTTGAGCAAGGCCTTTAATCCAGATATTCACTCACTCACTCATCGTCTATACCACTTTATCCTGTATACAGGGTCGCCGGGGGCCTAGAGCCTATCCCCGGAGACTTTGGTTTTAAAGCAGGGTACACCCTGGATAAGGTGCCAATCTATCACAGGGCACACGAGGGCACACTACGGGCAATTTAGGAGTGCCAATTAGCCTAATCTGCATGTCTCTTTTACTGTGGGAGGGAACCCACTAAGCCCTGGGAGAACAGGCTAACTTTATTTTGATGGGAATTGAACCTGCCTCTGAAGGTGCAAGGCAAAAGTGCTAACCACTAAGCCACTGTGCCACCCTCATATGGAGAATACTGCAGTAGTCGTTCTGCAGAAGGGTGTCTGCCCAATGTCGTAAATGTAGAAAAAAGAAATCGTGCCAAACAACAGTGTGCCTAAACAACTAGAGCACTTCTTACACACTCTCGCAGGTTTCTCAAACAAAGACACCATAAACTGTCTATTTTAAGTATGTAAAAAAAAAAAAAAAGTGTCTGATGACAGTTCAACATTAGTCAGACACGTACAACGCTATATGAAGGTGGTATAATTGTCTTACCCAAAAGCTCACAGTCACAAAAGCATTAGCAGTCCTAACTTTAGCTAACACGTTCAACAAAGCATTGCAACTATTAAGAACATAGCCTAACAACTTTACAAGTCTCCAAATACACTTTCTTAGCTCTGTCAGAAGTACAGAGGTAGCTTTTTTTCCTATATTATATACAGTACTGTGCAAAAGTCTTAGGCACCGTGTTATATGCTGTACCAATTTTGTTATATATGTTTATCATGTCTGCATAATTATGTACAAAATCATTCAGTATTTCCATATATAACCTAAAAATGTATAAATTTATAACATTACAGAAGAATATATGCATGGCTGTAAAGAAAGAAATATAGTACAAGACAGACCAGTTTTCAGATGGAAACAAAAAACCTAATGTACGCTCCTGGGATTTGCATAAGATTAGAAAGGAGTGAGTGTGACAAAGTTACCAGAAGAACTCATATTCTCCAGCAAGCTCAGTAAAACCTAACTGAGCTTGGTTTTAGGTTAGGTTTTACTGAGCTTGCTGGAGAATATGAGTTCTATATAGTTCTGTACTATATTTCTTTCTTTACAGCCATGCATATATTCTCCTGTAATGTTAATTATTTGATTAATTTTTAAATTATATATGGAAATACTGAATGATTTTGTACATAATTATGCAGACATGATAAACATATATAACAAAATTAGTAGAGCATATAATATGGTGCCTAAGAATTTTGCACAGTACTGTATAATTTTACTAAATTAAGCCATTTTTAATTTTAATTGTTGATAGCGATCTTAACCACTGCAGTTTTCCAGGACATTTTGGGCATTGGTGGGCCGTTTTAAAGAACATGGGTTTTTATTGCACAAAAACCACCAACTGTCCTTTAACGCCCCATGCTGTTTGCTTTAACACCACAGAATAAATTGCCCAATGCCCAATAATCAGTGAAAGAAGAATGCCATTTAACAGAAAGAAAATTTAAGTTTTATGAATAGCCAAGCTATGTATGCAAGGGCTGGACTATGTACCACGTGCATTGATTAGAACATGGTTTAAAGCAGTAGTATGCTGTTCCTGACTGACATAAAGAGGTGAATATAGCAATCATGAACGGCAAGGTGGCTTAGTGTTTAGCATCGTCGCCTTGCCCCTCCAGGGTCCGGATGCAATTTGTGCCTCTGGGTCTGTGTGGATGGAGTTTTCATTTTCTTCCTGTGCTTGGTGGGTTTCCTCCGGGTTCTCCAGTTTCCTCCCACAGGCCAAAAACATGCAGATTATTTTGTGCAGATAAGTGGCTTTCCCAAATAAATACACTTTAATAAATACATCAGTTTATATTAGATTTTCTCATTTCATTACTTGAAAAGATGTTAGACCAAAAGAAGGACTTATAATGTCAATGGCATGGCATACAAATAGTCTGGACCTCAATCCAATTGAACATCTATGGTGGAAATTAAGGAAAATATTCCATGACAAGGCTCCAACCTGCAAAACTGATCTGGCAACTGCAATTAGAGAAAGTTGGAGCTGGATTGATGAACACTTTGTCGATAGTTAAATCAATGCCTCAGAGAATTTAAGCTGTTGTAAAAGCCAGTAGTGGTGTATGGTTTTTGTTTCATGATTCCATAATATTTTCCCCAAAAATGAGTGATTCCATATTTTTCCCCTGTGCTTGATCTGCAGTTTTCTTTCTCTAAATTTTATTTTTTTTTTTTTAAGTGTTTCTTAAAGCCAGAAGGTTGGAATGTTAAATGTAAATAGTTTTATGGCATGTCTGTGATAAGTACTTTTCTACATAATTAAAGAATTGCATGACCAAGACTAGTGATTCCATACATTTGCAGAGGGTTGTAGATAGATGAGTACCAGCAAGTTCAGTGTGTTGGGCCAGTTGTCGTTGCAAACGGACCACCTATAACTTATTTTCAAAAGACGTCCAACTATCAATATCCTCTAACACTGGCTAAATCTCTTTCTGGGAGAGGCTTCTTTTGCTCATGGAGCCAATAAATCAGAGATCAATTAAATCTTCTCCAAAAAGGGCCTGTGTGTGTAGATTTTCATTCCATCAGAGCAGAGGCCACACCTGATTCCACATGTTTAATTACTCTACAGAAAGCCAAGAACAAGTAATCAGGTGTGGTTTATGCTTGGTTGGAATGAAAACCTGCACATACCAGTTGACACCTCTGCAATAAACAAATTAAATAAAAAAATTTGAGTAGATTTATCACACAATTTCATTTCCAAGGCTGCATCTAATTCTTTCTCCTAAAATATAGGGATGCTGTGTTCATCACCATCCACACAACACAGCAGCAACAATATTTAGTGAGGGCCCAGTAGTGTGGTCAGCTATACTAAAATTAGCTATTTGCTTTCACCTCTACTGCCATATTTAATATTTGGTGTTTTACTTTAACATCTACAAAAAAAAAAAAAAGAAGAAAATGACCTTAATGTGCCAGGGTCCATAAACCTGGTTCTAAATCAAAAAAGAAAAACTTTAAATTAAGCATTAGTTTGCTAATGATTATATTTTACAAATTAATATTTAGCTTGTTTAAGTGTCCCTGTGTATTTGATAAATATAAAATATATTTTTTAAAAGTAGTTTAAAAGTAAAATTATACTTACAGTATATGTTATTTTTGCTCTCTTTCATGCAAGTGGTTAAGAAATTTGAAACAAGTCACATGTAGAACAAGTTGTTAGAGTTATTAAAAGAATATAATAATATTTTGAAAAAGAATTTATTAAAAATGGCCTATTGTGTTACATTTAAAAAGCACACAGTAATCTAAATACATTCACATTCATTCATGAGTTTTGCACTTTCATATTTACAGAAATGTCAGTGAGCACTAAAACAAAGTTTCATAGAACAGCAGTGGGCGGTATTGTGCACCACGGTTACCACATCAAACTTAAAACATTCAATGTTTTAGTATTATTTGAAAAAAATCAAGTTATTAAAACAAAATAATGATCAGTGCAAAAACTGAAGAAAAAAAAAGAATTATGTTACCGTTGAAAGGGCAATGAATACTTAAAAACACATGGTTGTTATTCATCAAAACGAATGTGCTTATTTGCATCTTTGGTACGAGCGATGATGATTTTCTCAGCCTTGGAAATGAGCTAGAAAAGGAAAATGGAACAAAATAAGAATCTTATAACTGAGCTGATTTATTTAAATACAGAAAGAAAATTTATTATAATACTTTACTTACCTTTTCTGTGCCACGCTTTTTGTCCCTGGGTCGATTTAGTTTAGCCTGTCGATCTACCAATATCTTCTGCCAGTACCTTTGCTCGTGATCACCTTAATAAATTATGATTTATTAATTTTATGAAAGACAAATAATTATGCAAAGAGAAGAAATCATCCTGATCTAACTAAAGCTAATATTGGTAGCATATTGCATAAAAAAGTGTTGTTTTTTTTATATGCTGTTTATATACTTTTAGCTTCTCCTGATTCTAATTAAAAAGATTTTTTAAGGATGGAAGAATCTGGTTTAAATGTATGTAAATGTAAATAAATGTAAATAAATGTAATGTGTGGGACTGCACCCCAAAAGTGGTATTTAAAAAAAATAAAATTAACAACACACATGTGGGAATAAACAGGGTTATATAGGTCAAATTCTTCAATTGCTTCAAAGTCCAGTTCTGATAACCAGATGCCCAATGTAGATGTTTTCAGCAGTGGATAGGGGTCAGAATGGGTACTCTGATGAGTCTGTAACTACACAGCATGATGTGATGCACGGTGTTCTCACACCTTTCTATCAAAGTCAAAATAAACCCTTTCAGCAAGTTGTGCGAAAATAGGTTTTATTATGGGATTGAACCAGATTAGCTTGCCTTTACTCTGCAAGTGCATCAGTGGATGCCCATAATCCTGTCAACAGTTTATCGATTATCTTTCCACAGATGACTTTTTGTAGGTATTAACCACAGCATACCAGGAATTAGTGCTGCACAATTAATCACACAAAAATGTAAATCACAATATGGAGCTGTGCAATTATTCAATCGCAAAAGGATGCAATTTTTTACTGGTAATATATGCATTGTCCGGAATTTATGTTAAATTTGTCAATAATCATTTTTAGAGATGATCTGGCCCAAGTTGTCTAGCCATCACAGTGGCCCTCATCAAAGTCGCTCAAATCCTTGTGCTTGCCAGTTTTTTCTGCTTCCAATATATTAACTTTACCATTGTTCATTTGCTGCTTAATATATTCCACCCACTGACAGATATTTACTTTTCAGTGGTTATTGTGTTGTAAAATGCATTTGATATGAAGACATGCCAAACAGAGTGTCTTGTAATAAATAATACGATCTAATGTAGCCCTTGACTGAATGATCATACTCTCCTGGAGGTTTTGCACTATTACATTATTTAGATCAAAGCAATGATACTAAAATGAACTGTATAAAGTTAACAGAGTGAAAACAGCACATTTTAACAAGCTGAAAACTTGCATTCCTTACTGTTTTGTATTTTGGTTGCTAACCTGTCAGGACGTCCAGATTCCAATTGTGCTTTTTCTGCAGTTCGGCACGAGCTGCAATTACCGCTTTGGCATCCTCGGGAGTCTTAAAGCGGATAAAACCCTCGGCATCTCCTTCCATGATGTCCACGTACTGCACTGCAGATATCTCGGACAGGGTGTCCTACAATCACAGAAACACACAGACGGAAAAGTTATACTTAACTTGAGTCACTCTCAATACTGACATTCATATTTTTAAGATAAACACTTATAAAATATGTCACCAGTGTTACTGTGAAGGGTATTGAATTTAAACCAGGACTTTTGATTGTGTCGAATAAAAACACAGTTATGAAAGCACAAGCTACGCTTATTTCACTATATAATCCCCAGCTAAACTATTGCACTTATCCCAGCATTTTACTAGTGCTTGGAGCCATAATAAGACTGCCTACTTCATGTTTGAAATGCTGGCTTCTCTGACATAAAGCAGGCATTAATGTCCCAATATGTGTACTTGAAATTGCAGGTCAGGACTGTACGGGAGTGTGGCAATAACCTCCAGCCTGCATCCTGTAATGTAGAGTATAAGTAGTTTCATGAATGAATGTTTGTACAATTCCTACAGACAGATGCATCTTTTCCGCAGGTTGGTGACAAATTTCCCACTGATTTTCAGGGATCAGGAGTTCCACCTGCTGAATATTTACAGGAACGTCTGGAGTGGGTTCTGAGCCACCTCATCACAGGTCCTGGTTTTACCTGAATTCCCCTTGTATTACACAAGCCACGATATCATACCTTAACACTTTTTTTGTTAGGCAAAGGCTGGTTGTGAGTGATCTTGAGAATGACTCCACTCTGAAACGCCGGCCCTTCAGGAGTTTCTTTTTTAGGGTTGCCATTACCTCCTGTGTAGTAGGGGATAAATAAATCATGCTTATTAGTACACCAACGTCATGCTCAACTTTCATTATGTTTTATTAAAAACATGGCTAAATGTAATATGGTGCTTCCCACCATCCTCAGTAGTTTGTAGATTGTCATATTCCGCTGTTTTTTGAATGTTGCAAATGTTCTTCTTTAGACTGGCCATGCACTGCTTCTGAAGAGCCAAATACTCCTTCTTCAGATCCAACCATTCTTTCCTTTAAACAACAAGAAGCACAATCGACTCATTTCAATGAAGACATCAAACCAAAATTGCGATTATTAGAAAATTTCTGGGTTAAGTAAAGAAAAAAATACATCCTGAATGACTTCCAAATCTATTACCACATGAGCTTCAGGAGTGTAACTTTTTAATTTAACCATAGTTCATTAATAGCTGGTCTATTTTAGGGCAAAAAAAGAGTGAATAGAATTTTGTACTCAAGTAAAAGTAATGTTACTTAAGTAAAATTAAGTTTTATAAGTTACCATTTAAAAAATCTACTCAAGTAAAAGTTAAAAGTAGCTCATTAAAAATTTACTCAGAGTAACAGAGTACAGAGTTCCTTTTTTTTTTAAATAGCGGGGGTGGAATTCTAGTGTAGTTCAAAAAAGACTAGGGAATATAAATATCAAAATAGTTGTTTTTAATTGAAGGAACACCCTTGCATAATAAAGCTGTTGGTTTTCTTGTGCTTGAAATCAAGGTGGTCGTTTAAATATGGCCAGGGGTTTTGCGTCATAAGAATTTTATGCTATTTTTCTTTCAGCTGGGTCTGCATCACTGGCATCTGTTTTGTCCGTTTCCATCGTCCTTGTGAGTTTAGCGCTATTGTTCTCCACGTCCTTTAATAAATATGTGCAGTGGTTTCCGAGGTGCAATTTTTTTTTCTTTCATGGTGCATTATTTTTATTGTTAGTTTTTTTTGTTCATTATTTTTTTTACTCAGTAACAAATATGATGCACAATGTAGCGAAGTACAATACTTATAACAAAACATACTTAAGTAAAAGTAAAATTACAGATCCTAAAAACGACTTTAAAAAGTAGAAGTACACAAAAAAACTGCTCAATAACGTGAGTGAATATAATTCTTTACTTTCCACACCTTTTGCTCGCTTACAGTTGCTCCAGTGGGAATAATTTCAACCTAAAGAGAGAGTGACTTCGCAGCTATGTCATGTACAGTAACTGCACTACATGACTTACAATTTTACTAATTCTAACTTAGAGAGCCCATTAAACATAATGATAAAAACATTTGTACATGATTACTTTTGTTTAAAAAAAATTTAAAATTGACTCACTACAGTCAAAATATTATAATAAAACATTCAAATGTGTTTCATGGTGAACTTTGCCTTTAAATTTATGCAATCATTATTATGATCCTTTTTTGTTTCATTGTAATAGCTATACATTCTTGGTTCCAATAAAAGTCAACAGGTATTTTAGTAAGGTAACTTACTTTGAGAGCACTCTGAGAGGAATAACCTCTTCCTCAATCTTCAGTCTCTCCTTATATTTCTTTTTTCTCTTCCTCTTGGCCTTTAACATGGAATCCTCTTTCTCATCCTTTTTTCCATCCTCCATTTCCTTATCTTTATTGTTCTCGAATGACAACTCTAGGAAACAATGATCAACTCCAGGTCATATCTACTGCTAATATAACTGAACAAGCAGTTAAGAAGTTGCAGCTAAGAAATTAAAATGATCACATCACTGTAGTTGCTTAAGGACTTAAAATTTCATATATAACTGTTCAGTATAAAAACGCTGTCCCAGGTTGTGCTACTGGTTTAGTAAAAGTCAGGTTTACTTCCAAGAACAAATTCTATTGGTTCCCTTTTTTTAATCTTGTGATTCCCAAAGGGTTTTCTTACCCTTTTCATCATTTGCTTCCTCATCCACTTTCCGCATTTTGGCAGGCTTCTCCACATGGCCTTCACCCCCAGACATTTCTGAGCTGTGTGACCGGCGTCTTTTCTTATCCGCCTTCTTTTGTGAATTTTTGATGGCAGCCACACACTCCATCTCAGTGCCCTCTGTAGCCTGTGCTTTGTTCCCGTTGGCTGCTTCAGTCTCTGCTGTGTGCTCCTTGTCAGTCATCTTTTCAGTTGCCATTTCCTCAACAAAATCATCTTTTTGCTCACTGTGTGTTCTCTTTTTCTTCTTCTTCTTTTTCTTTCCATCCTCATCATCATCTCCTCTACATTCATCATCTTCTAAAGGACAAACGGAATAATAACAAGTCAGTTGTGAAAAAGGTTAAAAATTACCCAGTAATTTACACTTCTTGAATTTAAAGGCCAGGTCTACCAATTTCATAATATGGTATTTTCACTATTTTTTGTAGTTTTTGTTGTGTTTAATTAAATACTAAATTAATGTGTAAAATTAATAAAGCATCTGAATTAATTTTCGGAATTAGCCATTTGTTTACTTGCCTTAATTTTTATCCGAGCACAATATGCATAATATACAAGCTGATTCTGCAGATCACACTGTCGTGCTCTGCTGGACATCACCAATTGTTTACGTTACCAGGGAAGACCCTGCTTTCAGTCAGTATTCTATTGTCTCAGATCAGGGGAAAAAGTAAAATGAGTCTGACTTTGATACAAGGTAGTTACAATTAAATCATGGTTTTGGACCTAGACTTCTAGAACCTAACATTTTATGAATATTATAGTTATTTAGTCTATAATATTTTAATATGACATTTTAACCCGTAACGCCATGCTGCTAAGGGTAAAGCTACAATCACACGAAAATATTCAAGATAATCTGCCTAAAATAAGAAAGGAAAGGCAGAATCCATTTATAACCAATACTATTTATATTTAGGCCCTGTCCACAAGTGGCCAGGTACTTTTAAAAACAGAGATTTTTATATGCGGTTTTGGCCTTTCGTCCACACGCAAACACAGTTTTGGTCATTGAAAACAGTGCTTTTGGAAAACTCCGTTTAAAGTACAGGCTTGTTGTAATATCACCTTGTGCCGATGATGTAATTGCCTGTGTGCTATTTGACGTTAGCTTTGTTTATGAGGATATTATGTGCAATGGTGGACGTACAGTATGTACAGTAAACTAGAAACCTAAAAGTGTTAACTTTGCGTACTGGACTTTTTACATGTGTAACCTACTCACATTACGTTTACGAACAAAGGTGCCCGAATGTACTACTAAGCTTACTGTTGCTACATACTGTACAAAACTCAGACGACACAGACCCCGCAGACAACGATGGCGGTTTCAGACGAGACCCATCACACTTCTACAAAAGAAAACCGGTAATGACGTTTTGTCCAGGCTTCTGATTGGGCCCCCTGTTGATTAGGGAGGCTCCTAACAGCACTTAACAGGACGTTTTGCGTTTTCATGTGGACAAAGTAATTTTAAAACCGTAGGTCATGTAGACAGAATTATTTTTAAATATGAAGAAAAATACCGTGGCCTTAGAAATACTTGTCATGTCCATTCGTGCTTGACTCAATTAATTCCAATCATCGTTATCTGTTTTTTTTTTGCCAATGCATAACTTTCCAGTAGAGATGTTCCGATATCATTTTCCCCCTCCTGATACCGATTCCGATACTTGGGCTAAGAGTATCGGACGATACAGAGTACTGATCCGATACCTGGGTGTGTATCTGTATATACAGCAGTAGATACTACTAGTACATATAATGAACTAGAGTGTTTTTATTATCTGACATACATTTAACAGTATTACTTATTTTTGAAAAAGAAACTGAACGTCAACATCTATAAAAAAAAAAAAAAAAAAGAACTTTAAATGCAGCCACAATTCTAACACTGTAAACTGAAAAAGGTATTTTCAAAAGGCTTCTTCACTGCCGTAAACAGTGGTTGCTTGTGGCAACAAGACACAACTTCGAAATCAGAATCGGAACAACCCTACTTTCCAGGCTCAGTAAGTCCGTCTTGATTTTCACTTGGAGCAGACGTACGAGATGGGCAGATTTATTCTGTCCTCTGTGCAGCTTCTTAAGCTACTGAGAGTGTTTCAGAAGCTGATTTCCTTCAATTGACTTTTGAGCTCTACTTGTTGTTCCGAACATACAAGAAGCGACTTCAAAAAAAAAAAAAAAAAAAAAAAAAAAAAAAACTGTCTACCTGTATATGTTTAATGGACAAGCACAAAGATGCTTCTAAAACTGCCCTGTCACACCTTTTGGAATCACTAGCAATAACTAAGACTTGCAGTAATCAGCTCTTGCTCCTTGGGACATGAAACAGCCGCTCCTGGAAGAAAGATTCTTATACTTGGTTGCCAGGAGTGGAACCCAAAGTGGCCATCTGTTGTTGTAGTCTGTGTTGGATATTCTGAAATGCTTCCCCAAAATTTAAAGTGATAAAATGCTTCCGCTTAAAGACATCTTCCCTAAGCATCCAATCGATCTGTGTAACCTCTAGTGACTGTTTTGCATGAAAATCCCCAAAGTGCAGCAGTTACTTAAGCACTACTAAATTTGCCAAAAAAGGCAGGTACTAAACACAACACTAACCAAACTAAGCATATAAACAGCATTTATATGTCGTGTGCGAGTTTGTGTTAATATACATTACCAATCAGAAGTTTAGGCACAGCTAAATGCATAGTCTTGTTCTGATTTTTATTTCTTTTTACACTGTAAAACAATTTGAAAGACATCCAAAATATGCAATAATCTTCTTTGTCGTTGACCTTGATATACATCTTTTACTTATGCTCTGTAAAGCCTACATGACACGTCTAATCTGAGATGCTGTTTGTGAATTGGAGATTTTTGAGGCTTGTAACTCTAAGTAACTTGTAAGTTTTGGTCTTGGTTTCCTGGGATGGACTTTATGAGAGCCAGTTTTTTTATAATGGTTAATAGGTTTTTGCAAATACACTTGATAATATTGTTATTGGAAGAACTATTCCAGAAGAGCCGACATTCGTGTCTCAAAATAACAGCTTAAAAAAATCCAATATTGTCCTAGAAAGAATGAAATAAATCACTTAACAAAAAAAGCACTAAATTAGACGGTGTGTCCAAACCTTTGACTGGTGCTGTAAAAATGAATGGCATGGGAAATGCATTGATGCACTTACATGGAAGTAACTGTTATGAGCATAAGCTGTATTACCTTTTGTGCTGTCTTGTACTGAATGAAAAGGAATTGTCTTTCTCCCCATGGTCTTTGGAAAAATGCCTGCCTTCCTTGGGGCATCCTCTGGAGGATTGTTCAGCATCTAAGACATGACAGAATGCTCAGAATGCTACTGTATTTAAAACCTCTCAACAACTAGCACAGACTAATGTACTCAAATTCAGATAGTAAATCAAACATGCCATTTAACTTTGGACTTGTTGTCAGTTTCTTTTGTAAATTCGAAATGGGAAACTGGCATGAGGTAACAACTGAGGCAAATGTCAGAGCTGCAGAAAAGTAATATTTTCTGGATATTTGAAATAAAAAAGAAAATAAGAAAATTCAAAAAGAATTGGTGACTGCAATAAAACAAACTTTAAACAAGTTGTTTACATATTTGTCAAATAATTTATTTCGTGCTAACAAAGTATTACCCATGCTTAGATAATATTTAGGATTTACTTGCATAAACTTTTTATTTTAAACAGCTGGAATCAGATTCCTTGTGTATGTCAACATACTTGGCGAATAAAAACTGATTCTGATGACAAAAAAAAAGCCACCGTCGCTTTGATGAGGTTTTATATTTAGGTGTCTAGACTTGTTTAGTGGATCGATGTGTTTAGAATAAATGAGCTACTGGCCAATGTGAAAACAAACCAAAAGCCTCAATTTCTCTTGGATTAAGATTATTACGCATAAACGGTTCTTAAAAAGCTGGATATTTTAACAGGTATTTCTGAAAAATATAACAGGTACTTCTGAAAAAAAAAAAAATCATAAAATTTATTTGAAAAAAAGATCAGGTACCTCAATGGCTTTCTGTGCCTGTGCTTCAGTCTTAAACTCCACAAACGCAAAGCCTTTGGAATCACCTGTTGACCTGTACCTGGGGATACTAACGTACACCACATTCCCACACTTACTAAACACTCGCTCGATCCAAACATGGGTAACATCTTTCGGCAGAAGTTCCTGAAAAACAAGAGCATTATAAGAAAATTCCGACTGAATCACAAAATCTGATAAATTAAAGCAGAATATTTAAAGGGGTGATATTTACAACATATACTGTGCGGTTATCTACATCACTTGGGCTGTCACCTAGCGGCTGTTTCCTCCTTACTTGTGTCCCTTCGAGATTTACCTAGCAGAAACAAAAACTGCAAATATTCATACACTTGAAAACATAAGGACATCGACATGACAAAAGCAACTCCAGTAGCACAAGTTATTTATTTGGTTTTGTACCTCTACCACGTCTGAATTTCGGAGAGCTCTAGCTATCAGCTTGCTATCTGTTGTCAACTTTTTCATTCTGTTGAATGTTGTTAGGAGAGATATATCAACATCTACAAAGGGAGAGAATTATACAATTAATCAGTCTTATCAGGGCTAAGAGTGAATATGCAAACTGTGCCATTTGTTATTAATATTAACACTTACAGCCATCCCTTGACTGCACGATGACGTTCTTCAGATATCTGTCCTTATGGAGATTTACATCACCAAACCAGAATTCGACTTGTTTCTTCACGTCTGCCAGAAGCTGTTTGACTCGAGACCTCTTCTTTTTCTCACTGTCTCGCTTCTTCTCTTCTGGCTCCTTCGCAGACAAGTCGTCTCCAGTCGTAATATTCGACATCCCAGCGTCAACCATGTCCACAACTTAGGTTGGACGCACACGTACACGTGTACAGCCGACTTGTACAATTCGAACCGGTGACTTTTCACGCAGCTTCCCTGTTTATGGACGCGAAAACGCTGCAGCGCAACCGTTACTGTTTCTGCAAGAAGGAGAAGGAGTGCGTTGGCTTCAACTGTAATAAGCTAGTCCCGTTCTTGTTCAGATAACGTTTCGATAACGTTTTGTGTTGTTTATGAGAATTTACACCTAACGTTACAGAACTCCAGTCCTACTCAAACGAGCACCCAGACGCTAGGGAACCGCTTTTAATCAGTCTACATTTGGGAGTTTAAACGCACAGCTCGGTGGTTTAAATTATTTAAAAAAGACAGAGGCATCTTGCTATGAGTTAAAAGTTCCTCGCGAGCATTCTCGGCGCATATCGATGACGTGTCACGAAGCGCGCGCGCGTTGGCTACAAATGTTAGTAGAACACAGACGAAAATGGGAAGAAAAGTGGGAAAGAAATAGCACAATATAGGGCAAGGCATGGCCAATCTAAATTTACCACAATTTTATTTTGTCATGTTTATTTTTTTTTTTATTAACAAAATAGAAATGAAATAAAAAAAATGTTTTGGCAAAAATTGGCCTAATAATTTAAAATGCCAGACATTTCATTAAAAAAAACGGCAGCCTTTGAAATACTGCAAAGTATTTTTTTAATTCCAGTAAAAACTGGCAAAATATTCAGGAAGATTCAATAAATGTTACTTTTATAAAGAATGACAGTAGTTTTAGTATATTAATTAATATTAATATATTGATATGTTTATATTCACCCTCATGCTCAATGAGCTGACCTTGATATGTGGAATTCTCTGTATAAAAGCATCAACATGCTTTATACAAACTTCTTACACTCTACTATACATTACTAATATTCAAACTACTCAAATCATTGTCTTGTAGTGTATATTATGTAAAAGCACCAACATCTTTCATCCTACTATACACTGTTGTTATTTGCACCACATCATATGTGATGTAGACTTGCACTACCATGCACACTCACTGTATGTAAAGTACTGATCTGTTACATACTTTGAATATTTTTGCTGTCTTTATTTAATCAGTATATATTGTGTACTTTGTGTATTTTGTATAGTGTCTTGTTTTATAAAAAACATAGTGTTTAATGTACAGTACCGTAGGTCAGTACTTTGAGCGGCACAAACAGCTGGAATCAGATTCCTTGTGTGTGTCAACATACTTGGCGAATAAAACCTGATTCTGATGACAAAAAAAAAAAGCTACTGTCGCTTTGATGAGGTTTGATGAGGTTTTATATTTAGGTGTCTAGACTTGTTTAGTGGATCGATGTGCTTAGAATAAATAAAATAATTATTGAAAGTGGAATATGGAAAGATGTACAAAAGGTTAAGGGAATTTTGAAAGCTTTACTTGTTCCATGGTGTTACACAATATTCTTGATTAAAATAACTAGTTCTTCTTTACCCCACATAAATGGCAGTGGCTATGTCAGTCACCTTCCTGGTTTAGTTTTTCTACAGTTATACCAAGACCTTTTAATATATTGTAAATCATCTTCTATACAGCTTATCGCTTATCTTCTATACCGCTATACCGCTTATCGCCAGTCAAAAAAATCCATTGTGTAGAAAATATAAAAAGAAAAGCACACAGACAACACATTTTTTTGTTCAATAGATTGCTAATCTACGGTGTCTGGCCAAAGAAAGTTTATTTAATTAAATTATCTTTAGTTTTGATTACAGTACACAATGTGTGTAGCCACTTCATAGGTAAAAATTATTTCTCATGCTCCCAGACAAACTGAATATAGTCCTGGAATATACTTGTGCCGTCAGGGAAAAAAATCTCTTGATGTGTTGATGGGATATAATTTTGGAAATGATTGGATCTAACGGTCATGTGGTAGGATTGAAGGAGCATGTGACTTTCAGGATCTCATCTGTTGCTAGATTAGAAAATGATGCCAGTAAAAGTGTAGGGGAATTCTGAGTGTAGGAGTGAAGGACTGTCAGATTTGATCAAATCAGCTAAATGTGACATGTACCACAACAGTGGCTGATAAATCCCCTTAGGTTAAGTACCATATTTGTCCAGAATTTAATTTAGCAAGAAAAAAAATGCCATAACATCACTAATGTATTATTTTATTAATATTAGCCATAAAGTAAAATAGAACAGCTGTAAACACTGATGATAAATATCAATGCAGTTACCTCTGAGGACATATTGCTCAAATGTTGAGAAATAAAACAATCTCAGTAAATAATAATAAAAGTAAATTAATAAATAAATACAAATTAGCAATTATACATATGAAATATTAAATATTAAATATTACAATATAAAGTATTACAACATCATCAGAAATAATATAAGGGGACAAATTTTGTCTTTGGTCTACATATATAAAACAGCTTCTAAATTCTCTTAAATTCCAGCAGTGTAAACTCCTCTATGTGGTCAGAATTGTCTCAAACTTCACCAGTTTCTTTCGCACATCCTCTTCCAAGCACTGCTCGATTCGTGTCCTTATTAATTTAGTCAGGTTTGTGTAAAAAGCCTTGGCCCACTGGCTTTCTAAACGACGGACAGATATGTCACACACTTTGTACAGGATTGTCACCAGCTTCTCATTGCTACTCACTTCACATCTTTGAAGAACCCAGTTTGCCCAATCTTTCCACATATTGTTTTCTGTGAAGGACACAGCGAAACAGGGCTCAGGACAGAGGCTGTTGAGGCGCTCACCTTCATCATCAGTTACATTGTTCCAGATGGCACTAAACAAAATCACAGATGTATTGTTACTTAACTCTTTAATATAATTATACCATAATAGTGTCCAATAAGAAACAATATATAATGGGTGTTTAAGTCAAAGCTGAACCTTTGATAGTGTGGCAGAACAGAACACATTTATGAGAGTAAAAAACTAAACCAGAACTATGATCGGACTACCTGCTTCACATCATTGTTAATGGCGAAACACTGGCCTCTCAAGAACTCCTTTAATGGCCAGAAACTCCTTCAAATTGAGTTGGTCAAATTCCTCATATGCTCACCACACCACTTGCACATGACAGGAACTCGACTGGGAGCTACTCAGCATCTGTACTGTAATTTCCACATGTTTGGGGGCATTAAAGAGTTCCCGGGAGGCTAGAGTTTCAGATATGAAGCAGGCAGTCCAAACATGGCTCTGGGGTATTGAGAAAACCTTATACCTTAATGGTATCTAAGGATTAGTGAAACACTGTGATAAGTGTATTAGTGCAGCAGGGAAATAAAGCTAGTTTTTAATATCATAAATGTGTTTTGTTGACTTGAACACCTCTCATACAATACAAAGTCCTTCTTATATTCAGACACCCCATAATAATCCTACTGTGTATCTGTAGTCATTGCTCAACTTACACAACTCTCTCAAGAGGAGAAGGTGTAAAAGCACTTAAGGGTGATAAGCCTGCAAAAGTGATACTGTTCCCCTCCATCCTAAGCAAAACAGAGGCAAAAATAGTCTTAATTTATAAAATGATGTGTGTTCTTCATATAGTTTAATACCTGGTTTATGTGTTATGTAATCTATATAAGAGGTATATATTTTTTTATATATATGTTTACATAAAAGTTTGGTTTAAGTAGAGGAAAATATCAACTCACCAGAGGTCTGTGAGTGCTTGCTTAGTTTCGATAGCATTTGTGAGTAGAAAAACATGCTCGTCACCGATGTTTGTCCATCCTAAACTGTATCCATAAGGTCAATGTATCCTAAGGTATTACTACTGCAATATTTTATGTGGCAAAACAGTAAATCATGAATTGAATGTTGAAGAAATAAACCTTTACCCAATTTCCTTTAAGACATCAGAAGCTTGTAGGATGTCAGCAACTACCTTGATCGCATCCAGATCCAGACTATTTTCCCCCAGCCTACATTAGATATCAGACCATTAAATGCACGGCTGTAAATTTGACAATATTAGTTATAATTCAGGATCAAGCCTGCATATTCTGTCTAACACTTAGAACTTAGACTCACCATAGTTTCTCACATCTGAGCAAGTACGGCTGTAAATCTCTTAGTGATTCAGCATTGATGTTCGTCCCGGTCAGATCCATTTCTGACATAGTAAGTTGCATTTCATTGAGAAAGTGCTTCACGGCAGTGTAGTCCATGGTGGACAAAGTGACATCACTGAGGTTGATGCGCATACCTTGCAGCTTGAGCTCCTGAATTAGTAGCACATCCTGTTGCTCTAAAATGCAGTGCAACTGTGTTAGAATGTAAGCGCCATTCTCACAAGTGGCCTGAGTATCCGATATCAGTTTCTGTCGGAAGGATTGCATTTTATCTTGCTGCTTTTGAAACCCGATATTTCTGGAGAGCAGTTCTTGGTTTCTTTCTGATAGCAGACCAGAAAGAAATCTCATAAACAGATCAAGGTTTCCTGGCAGACTATTGATACTGTATTCATTGCCTGAACCTAGTGTGTCTGATAAGGATACATCTGCCATGGCACAATAAAGTGCAGCAAAAAACTCCTGTATTGTGAGATGTGTAAAGGAATACATGTCTTCTGTGCAACCTGGCTCCTGAATGGATGTTTTGTCTAGAAAAGCGCTTGCGATAACACATCTAGCTATTTCATCATTGTTGCTATAAAAGAGAGTTTCTTGATTAATTAATTTCTGATATGCCAACCTGCCAAGCTTTAACAGGATTTCCTGTAAGTGTCCCTGATGGTTTATGCCAGTGACAATGTTTAACGATTCAATTCGATTGTTTGTGTGTGATTTGACCAATGCCAGCAAGTACTGCACGTAGATATCAGTCATTGTCCTTGAGTTAGTTGGGTACAGCCCATTACTTTCTTTAAGAATGCTACACACAATATGACAGAAGGCTGGTATGTAGCAGAGAGTAAGCATCAATTCATTTGTTGCCACTATTTTGAACATCTGTGTAGCTAACTCCTCATCCTGAAAGAAACGTTGGAAGAAGTCATGGATCTCGACAGTCGAGAATCCAGTTATCACAACAAAGCAGTCAATGGATCCAATGGGAATGTAGTTAACAGCCACGGGCCTGCTGGTAATCAGCACAGAGGCTCCTGGGAGGAGTTCTCCTATCATTAGGCTGGATAAGACTTCCACCACCTCGCCCTCCTCATCAAGATCTGTCAAAAAGACATCCACATCACAACTTCTGTAGTGCTTAAATTCATCAAAGCCATCCAAAATGATCAAGAGTTTAGCATCATTTTCAGTGATGGTGTCCAGATGCTTAGCAAGATGTCCATTTTTACGGAGAATAAGTTCTCGTAAGCTTACTGGCTTGCTGACAAGATTCAAGTCCCTGAAGGTTAGGTGAATAATGAAATCAAAAGACTGATGCTCTTTGTGATTACTGAAATCGCAAAGAATTTTCTGGACTAGGACAGTTTTCCCAATCCCTGCTACTCCAGTCACTAAAATCTTTTTGCCTGTCTTTTTGCCAGTTTCACTGGAAAACAGCTGTGCTGGCTTGATTAGTCTCTGCTCCGTAGCTTTCTGCTGCAGAGAAATGCGCTGCTGTCCAAAAGTTAAAACCTCATGTCTTTTTATTTCTAAACTATGGTGACCTTTTACAATCAACAGATTGACATAATGTTCAGAAAAAGGAATCTTCTCTCCATGACGTGTGTTATAGTACAGGATACACTCACTTCTGCGTTTTAAGACGGCTTTATGTTTTGCTATGATCTTCTGGTATTCTGAAACACATAAAACCCTATTTAACCACACACCTTATACTGTATAGTATGCACATACAATCCTATTTAACTACATTACATAATGTACACATAAAATACCATTTAACAACACACATGACATTAAATACCTTATATTGCCTTATATTGTGACTCATTGCAATAATATTGTACATAAAAAATGTACTGTAAAAATAATACACACATTAAATACTTCATAACGACACAAATTACACAATTTACACATTAAATACTTTTAAAATACACATCTTACATAGTAGTATATAAACACATTTTATACTATACTACATCAGAGATTACAATCATCCAGTTGTTGATTTGTTTACATTTTTTAAAGATGTTTTTATTCCATGTTATTAATTCACTTACCTGATGTCTCTTTTAGACAGTGATCATCAGCTTTTATGATCGACTCTCCAAGTTGCCTACTTACAGAAATAAAGATTCGGGCAGCCTCTTCCCCCTTGCCCTCCAATATATCCAGAACTTTGCGGACCTTTCCACGTGGCCCCTTCTCATATTGTATCTCCTCTCTATCATCTCTAGTGAGAACCTTCTTTGTAACTAATACGTCTATAAGTGAATCAATGTGGAACTCGAGTTTGTCCACAAGAGTAACACGGCGATCCCTGAGGCTCTGTAGGCAGGGATCGGGTGTTCCAGATAATGTCATAACAAAACTATTTCTGCATTTAGAATTAAAGACATAAATCAGGTTTGTCGTGCTCCAAGAAATCCGTCAAAAGTTGAAAGAAATGTCCTTCCAAGATCATCTCTCTATCAAATTGCAAACCAACCAAAACTGTCCAACTCCAAATATGTAGCTTACTTGGGTTATTGCTTTCATAATGAGTCATCCAGAATCGTAGCATATCACAATACAGAAACCAAAAGAGGAAGTAGGACTTCCGTATTGATACTAAGAAATGCTGTACTGTAAGGTTTCATGACATTGTGTGACATTTCTCTTGTCTCCTCCTACTATCTCTTTCAGTCTGATATTAATGTAACTTTCCCTGCTCTCTCCAAGTTTGACTTCTATGCTTCTCTCCCCCTTTCTTAATCTAACACTTCCTTGTTCACCTTCGGATGGAAACTTCCACTCTTTGTCCACCCAGATTTCAGCAAGACATGGTAAAATGGCCTTATGTACTTATGTTCTATAACTAATGTACATGACACCAAGCATTTGGCCAAACATATAAAAACTGTCTTTTTCTGACAAGAAACAGAGAGAGATCATCAGGCAACATCATGCATGTTGTGTTTATCTGTGTGTGTGTCTCTGTCTCCTGGCCGAGAAACATGTGAGAGCCGGCCGTTAACACTTCAGATAATTCATTAATAATTTTAACAAAAATAACTTTACAACTGTTTGTTGACTTTTATTAAAGTTCTAATTGTGATTGGTAAAATTTTAGGGGGAAAAATGAGCAAAGGCTCATGATTTACAACAAATGGTCTCTTGGGATTTGAAGAAATATTATTTATTGGAAAAAATAAATGACCATGGAACCAGTATCTCTGACATATACTGTACATTGTACCTGTATGCCTGTGCCAAACCTAATATTTACTTACTACAGTAAAAAAAAAAAAAAAATCACGATTTGCTATTAAAAAATTGACCTACTACTAGTGATGAGCAATGACATAGAAAATATAGGCTTGGATAGTTTCATCACAATGACGTTTCATCTGCAGACAAATTGCACTTATATAAATCAAACAAAGAAATAAATAGCTCTGTGAAAACACCTTCACTGTAAAAGAAAATTCCTAAAAGATGTATTTTCAGCAGTATTTTTTTTTAGCTCCTAAATGATTATTTAGTTTTAGGGCCCAGTTTCTAGGGACTGTGCTAAAAAAAACAATAAGACCTGTAACATATGAAATTCATGAGTTTTTAATATTTTCTAAAAGGGTGTAATTTTATTCCCTATGCCTTAGTTTAATGGGAAGTTTATTATGATTATATTATGAAACCCTTATTTAGGGATGATCCATACTAGGCACAACTATATTAAATTGATAAGTGGTTAAATCTTGGACAAAAACAAGGACAAGTTCAATTTATAAAACAATAACACGAGCAAAACCAAACAATAATAAAAATAATGAAACAATACCCAGGCACATTTAAAAATGGATCTGGAAATTATGAGTGCAAAGCTATCAGGGTTTCCATATACTGAAGTCCCTTTTTTTGTGAAGTCACATTTGTAATACTGGGTGATAGGATAAATTGCCAATTATTAAAACATGTCCAAATAACATTAGTGCAGCTTTTTTTCATTAGTTAAAATTCAAACATCTTCATAGTAACATTATTTCAGAGACTATATTTGAATATACATCTGTCATTTTTATCTACCGTTCCTTTGCGTGGCAGATTACAGAAATATAACAAGTTTCCAATATACTAGATGGTTTTCCAGTTTGCCAATTTGGGTTACACTGATGAAATTGTTCCGATCAAAGGCTTTAAACCAGTGTGGATATTCGTTTACAACTAGCGAATATGTGACCTTTATATGAATATAATCTAGGATGTGCAATCCAGTGAATTCAAAATGTTTTTACATCTTTCTGGACCATCAGACAGGCAGGAAATGCAAAACCATGGAAAGAGTAAACCAAAAATAAAATATAATTAAATCAAAGCCTTCATTGAAGTTAAATTAAAATCAATGTTCATTACTTTACAGTTTGCATCCAGTCTCACCCTCCACTTGTCATTGGGCTGATTAAAGGATGACCTGGTGACCCCAAACCCTCACACACCTTCGTCTTTGGATCATGTGCTGGTTTGTGTGGTGGGTTTGTAGGTGTTCATAAGAATCTTGATTAGTCTCTGTTTCTGTGCTTCAGTCCTGGTAGAGTCTCAGGTGTCTCTGCAGGACCGGCAGCAACGTGCTTTAAACTGGGGTAGGGGGCAAAGTTCCAGCTGTCGGACCTTCTCACAGTACCTGGTGCTGTCTTGGCAATCACCTGGGAACACAACGAAGCAACTTTTTACACTGACAGTGGTACAGTTTTATGGGGCGAAATATTTATATTAAAAGCAAATAACTTTTAAATGTGAGATCTAGACTCTGGAAATCCCCTATGTACAATCCTTCAAGGCAACTTGGCTTTATGAGAAAGGAATCTAGTACATGCAGGACAAGACAAACTTGATTTTTAAACACTACATTTGCATGTCACATTTGCTGTTTATCATAACTGTAACATTGTTGTTTTTGTTTTTTAAAGCTTTGACCGGGCATGTCAGTGCACAACTTGAATTACAGGATGATTCGTACTTCTCCCACAAGACAGAATGTTGCAACGCTGCCAGCTTGCAGGGCGAGGCCTCCAGGCACAGTGAAATTCCCGAGCTAGCTTTCCAGTACGGCGGTGCACGCATGTGACGTGGCGTGACTGAAAACCATGACGACCGCAGGTAGCAGTGCACTGGGTCCAAGGCCCAACACGCCAATGCAGAGCGCAGGCGTCTGTGGTGCAGTTTCTAAGTGAGGGAGGCCTGAGAAGTAAGAGTAATAACATGTATTCTGTCCCATTAATTCGCTATGGTGGGTAGCATTCTTTCATTTAATACATGCAAAACATCTCTGCAATTATCCAAAATAGACTCACTGAAGTAAAACAACTCAGATGAATAATTTAACAACTATAATCAAAAGACACACATTAAATAAGGCAAAATATTGTATAATTTGAACAAATCCTGAAGATCTCTTGCCTGGGCTGCCTGCTGCACAACTGATGGGCGACCCTAGTTCTGTTCTTGTCTTGACAGAAAACATGTCTGTGCTGTAGTGCTTTCTGTGGTCCAACACACTGCCCATGGCACTGTGCAAAACACAAAGTCATATCATAATACTGCAATCCTATTGTCAGATCTGGAAACAAATGACTTTTTACTGTGCAACGACCTCACTTAGGGATTTTTTTCTCTTGTTTCTTCTTTCTTTGGAAGTAGACCGTGGTAAGTTTACTTCCTCAGAAAGCTTGCTGATGACAATTTTGGTCTGGTAACTTTCTTTGTGAGTAATCTGTTGTGTAAAGCAACCTTTGTGTAAAGGCCATTAAATGTACGTATACGAGAATCAAAAAAGAAAGTAATAGTCATAAATGAATTATACTGCATAACTTATAAACTTATAATATTTATAAAGTATAGTTTTACAAATTGAAAATATAAGATAAGAAAATAATAAATAAATTAAACAACTACTGAATTTAGTATGCAGTTATAAGGAAAAAAAAGACATCTGCAACAACAATATAATGTACAAAATGAGCTTGGGGTGTTTCGGATTATTAATACTTGTCAGTGTGTATACTACATAAAAATGTAATATAACCCCATATATTTCCTTATATTGGTTGCATGCCTTTGCTTTGAGGCATGGAATAGACAAGTTCATATACAGTTCATCTAACTTGTACATATATTCATTTCAACTGATTTTAATTATTTAAAATTATAATTTATTATTTAACTATCGAATTTAAAGATTATAGGTAGATGGCAAATATTCTTAGAAACTATGGCACAACACTCTTCCTATTCTTATTCATCATCATATGACTGAGTTGTCATTACTCTCGTGACGTTTTACTCACAAGGCCCCATGGGGTTGTTGTCCAGGCAACGCAGGGTTGCGGGTTACAGGACTTGGTTTCTGTTGGCTTTCTACCAGCACTCATGCAAGAGCGCCCTCCCTTTGCAGCCCAAAGACAAGTAACATTGCGCCTCTGTATCCCTCCACCACAGCTTACAGAGCAAGGAGACCACGAGGACACGTGCCATCTGAGGTATAAAAGCAGGAAGGTTATGAAAGAGCGTAGGAAAAGGGCGCAAGAAATGTTGAGAACATATTAACCTAGATGACATACACAAGAAGCGAATGGAACTTTATACACAAACACAAAAAACATCACAGATGAATCAAGACAAGTCTATTTAGATACAGCTATGATAAGGTAGTGAGTAGGCTGATTAGATATGAAGCGCAATATAGGTAAATTCAGTAAAACTTGACTGCATAAACCACCATTCCACCATTCATTGCAATTAGTTTTATTTTATTAAAAAGTTATTTGCTTCCAACAAGCCAACATTAATTTCATAATATATTTTATTATTAATTTTTTTTTAAATAATCATTTAAGCTTCTTTAATCAACAGAAAAACACCAGAGTCCCTTCAACTACAGTTTTTTATTATTATTACATGGTAACATATGGTCTTTAAATATTTATGATTGGTTTATATTCAGTAAGATCAGATGCAAAGCCAGAAGATTCAGGTGGCAATGCAGTACTGTTCTGGTACCTGTGGGGGCAGTGTTGTCCATTGCAGCCTGCAGATGACTGGAAATTGCTAGAACATGAGCTGTTCTTTTTGGTTGTACCAACTGTACAGCCACTTCCTGTGGAATGAATAAAAACCCAATCTGTTAAAATACATTAACATTAATAATAAAATACATTAAATATAATAAATACAATTTTATATTATTTATATATATATATATATATATATATATATATATATATATATATACTCAGCAAAAAAAGAAAAGTCCTCTGTCTTTCAACTGTTTTTACTTTCAGTAAACTTAATGTATAAATATTTGTATGAACACTAAAAGAGTCAACACCATAAGACAAACTAAAAATGTTTCAGAATGTGTCCCTGAATGAAGGGAGCCCCAAAATCAAAAGTACCACTCAGTATCAGCTGCTTGAAGTACTGCAGTGCATCTCCTCCTCATGGACTGCCTATTGCAGACAGTCTGAGCACTGATGGAGGGATTGTGTGTTCCTGGTGTGACTCGGGCAGTTGTTGTGGCCATCCTGTACCTGTCACGCAGGTGTGATATTCGGATGATCCTGTGCAGGTGTTGTTACACGTGGTCTTCCACTGCGAGGATGATCAGCTGTCCTTCCTGTCTCCCTGTAGCGCTGTCTTAGACGTCTCACAGTGCAGACATGGCAATTTATTGCCCTAGCCACATCAGCAGTCCTCATGCCTCTCTGCAGCATGCCTAATGCACGTCCACGCAGATGAGCAGGGACCCTGGGCATTTTTCTTTGGGTGTTTTTTACAGTCGGTAGACAAGTCTCTTTAGTGTCCTGCGTTTTTAGAACTGTGACCTTAAATACCTACTTTCTGTAAGCTGTTAAGGTCTTAACGACCATTCCACAGGTGCATGTTAATTAATTAATTATGGTTAATTGAACATGCATGAAAAACATTATTTAAACAATTTACAATGTAGATCTGTAAAGTTCTTTGGATTTTTACATTATTGTTGAAATACACAGTCCTGAAAAAGGGACGTTTCTTTTTTTGCTGAGTATATATATACATATATATATATATCAATATTGGTACAGTTGATGATACAGGATGGGCTCATATGAGTATTTCAGACAATGTTGATCTCCTGGGATTTATGCAAAACAGTCACCAGTCACTACGTGTTAGACAGAAAAAAAATGCATAGAAAAAGCATAAAAAGTAAACAGTGAGCGACTGTGGGTTGAAGCACCCTGTTGATAAGATTGGTCAGAGAAAAATTACCAGATTTGCTCGAACTATCATGAAGCCTATGGTAACTCAAATAACCACTTAGGATAGCTGTGGTGAGCAGAAAAGCAACTCAGAAAAAAAAAAAAATACTTCAAACTTGGACTACAACATCAGAAGACCACATCGGATTGCCAACATCAGAAATCTGTGCCAACAGAAAGCACAAGCTCCTCAAAAACAAACAGTTAAAGACTGGAACTTCTAAATCCAATAGAGCAGCTCTGGGATGTGGTAGACCAGGGGATTTCAATTTTGAGCTGACAAACTCTGCAGCAATTATGTGATGCAATCATGTCAACATGGACCACAATCGCAAACACATGTTTCCAACACAATGTGGAATCAATGCCAAGTGGAATTAAAGATATTGTAAAATCAAATGGAGCCTTATCAAGTATTAGTGTAGTGTTCCTAATAAAGTGGAATGTATTACCTGTGGCATTTAAGTGATATACCATTTATGTTACTGGCATTGATCTACCTTTTAACATTAAACAACTTCATAATTCGAAGCTCTACAATTATATACAGGACATAAAAATTGAAAGTGGTCATGTTTCTCTTGGTTTTAAGGAATAAATTGGACTAGTTTTTACACTAATCTTTAACCTGGCTGTTCGTGTTCCACTGTGTTTCAAGTAAAAGAGTTCTGACATCCATATATCATTAGGATAATTCAAACTAAACAAGACTTTCAAATACTTTTCACGGCAGATGATGTTTTACAAGTAGGAATGTTAAACATAATTCACAGTTACACTGGCTCTTATCCACCCTACTACAAGGTACGCTACCCTAATTTGTTTTGAAATGCTCTCTGGATCTTCTAATTGTTGATGGATGCTGGGAGAAAGTCCAGCACAACAGGAATGGCCGGGCTTTGTTCTCCACGGCTACAAGGTCAGGAAGTAATCACAAAATTGACATGGCTCATGGCTGACCTCCATTTCATGTCACTACCAGTACTGGCAACTGAAACGTTAAATAGAAGGTCAGCTTACTTGTTTATATGGACAGGAAATTAACATATTCCTTCTGTACATAAAAAAATTCCTTATGTATGCATTATGCATTCTCATGTACATGTGTGTGAGCTAAATTTCTGGATAACCAAGGATTTCATTAGACATTTCACCATTGATTAGAAATGGTAAATAGATGACTAAATCCAAAAAATTTTACTTACTGTTGAAATCAAAGAATGCAATTAACTTGAAACAAGTAAAAAAACATCTGTTCTGCTTTCCCTACAGTAATGAACATTAATAGATGCTGTCAGACCATCATAACCTCACCTATTTTGAGAAAACCTTTAAATCTACACCTACTTCAACCCAGATCCCCAGGTGGTTAGTTTCTGTGTAACTTTATTTACCTGCTTTTTGCAGTTGAAAAGACAGCGAGGTGGACCCCAGATCATTTGCGGCATGGCAAGTATAAAATCCAAAGTCAGTCTCCTTGGGAACCTCAATGAACAGGGAGATGTCTGGCATCAGGCCTACTCTGCCACGACACAGGACAACAAAACTACTGAAAGCCATATAATGACAGCCTTTTTTTCCATTGCTAATGTGTTTTGACACTACTACAAAAATAAAAAACCATGCAATGTCCACTCTTACCTGCTGCCATTTTTTAACTCCATTCCCTCTTTTGTCCAACTTATTACTGGCTTTGGGTTGCCTTGGACTTCACATTTAAGTTCCACCCTCATGGCTTGCCTTGGGACTACAACAAAACTACCAGTACTAGTCACAATTTCATGAGGGTACTTGAACACCCTTGAAAATTTCTGAACAATCACTGGTCTTCTAAGAGGTCCCTTCCATTGTCTGGTGGACTGAGAAGCCAGTCTTAAATCATTTCCTTGAGCAAGATACTCCTTTGATGTGAATTCTTGTTTCTCATGGGCTTCCAAGGTGGAATCATTGTTTTCACCAGTCTTTTTGGTTAGTTCCTCTAAAAGTTGAGTAATAAGTTCCTCCTTTTGTGTGCTCTGGAGTCCACCAGATAAGTTACGAGATATCTCATCAAGTTTTTCCATGTCTGCCACCAACACCTGAGGGCTCTGAGAATCAAAAACCTCATCTTCACCCAGCAGTTCTTTAGAGACAAAAATCTCCATTGACAAATCTTTAAAATTAAGCAAGTGCTGCACGACTACATCATAGCGATTAAAAGCGAGAATTTCTTTCTCCTTAGATGATACTTGGTAAGTCTTTGCTGAGGATTTGTTACCATCTGTTGTCCAGATGTCAGCTTCTGGAACTGACACCTTCATCTTGCTTCCAAGAAGTTTGAGGACAAAATTTTCCTGTGCTTGGCCAGCAACACAAGTATACATCCCTGCATCTAAGACACGGATCTGCTGGATCTTGATGTAACCCACAGGGGATATAGAAATATGGGGCAGTAGTAGCAGTGGTTTTCCATCCTTTAACCAGTGAACATGGCCTTTTCGAAAATGACGGGTTGGGCAACTAAGCACGATTGTGGTCCATGGAAGCAAGTAAGCGTATCCACCAACAACAAAATGCAGTTTGGGGCCTTTCCTCCATTGAATATAGACCTTCCTCTGGGTCAAAATAGCAGGATCTGGTTTTGCAGCTGCTGGCTTGAAAGTCTCTGTAAACAAAACATGCAGGTCTCATTACTGTAATAAAATCTGCTGATTCACTGACTAAATATAAAAGGAGGCAAACAACCCAAAAGTTTTGCTGGAGCAAAGAGCAAAAAGAATTCCCTGGCACTGTAATACTACAATTCCACGTTCTCTATCAGCCCACTGGATATTTTTCATATTGCTCTTATAAGTGCTCCCACTTCTTGTACTTTATGCATGTCTCCTGCTATCTTCCTTGCTATCCTTAATTTTTTTTTAAAAACCTAATGAATAACATATTTAGATGCCTTGTAGGACAGTTTCTGGCTCATAATGTGAACAACAACATAAACTATTAAATACATAAATAAGTCTTGGACAATAAGACAATAGAGTGATTAATAACAGCGTTTGTATTTTAACCTGGACTCTTCGCAGATTCATCACAGTCAGATTGGAATTTTTTAGTGTGTGCTGCATTTTGCAATCTGAAACAGAAGCTGGCATAGAGCCAAAGGTCTCTTACTCTCACAGGGTCCAGAGGAGCACGATCGAGCTGTCGAGGGCTTCGGAACAGAAGCGCAGGCCTCTGGAATCAAAGTTCGGTACTGTCCATTCAACTCCATCCTCCTGCACATCACTAGCAACCTCTGGGTCCCTTCTCCACAGGTTGCTGAACACTGGACAAGCGACAAATAAGCATGATCATTCACTATGTACAGATGACCACATTTAGCAACTCTGCTGGAGAAAACTCATGGCCAGGAGCTGTTATGGTAACCCTGGCATGAGTAATGTAAGTGTTGAAATCCATTAGCCATATGAATTTATCTCACAGTAAAAAAAAGAGAAAAGAAGCCATTATTGTGGGATCCGTCAACCTCACTAAATGCAACAAATTCTTTTGTAACTTTCAAACACTTTTCTGTCAAGTCAGTGTGACAGAAAAACCACAGAATGGAATATAAACCTGTGCTTAATATTACAGTAACATAACCTTGGTGAGGCCAATGAAGTCATTCTAAAACCGTAACAATTTATTAAGTTTGCCAAGAGCGTTTAAGGGTGACATTCCGTACACAAAACACACAATAAAACAACGTTGAACCCTGTAGCTGCACAAAAAGTATGAACAGTAATAATTTGGTCGACAGAGTTTTGAAACCTGACCAGGAACATGACATCAGTTTCTTTAAGAGAATATATGTTCCTGACCTGTGTCCAATTTGAGAAGACCCACTGAGCAGGGCAGTCTATTAGGCCACAAGGCTGCATTGTGGGCAAGCTTGGAGAGGGACAGAAGGTTTCAGGTAACTCCAGTACACTTCCATCTGCCATTCGCTGCTTACACATCACGTCCCTCTTCTGATGGCCACCTCCGCATATATGAGAACACTGTGCAGAGACAAAGACTTCTAATTGAACTCACCTTGCATTGGCTGCCAGGGCTATGACCTAACTAAAAAGCCAAACTTCTATCACACAATGCACTCTGGGAAATTACAAGAAGGCTTTTTATTAATATGCTGCTTGATATTGCTATGGGTTCAGGTCAAGTTTGACCTAATAATTATATGCAAGGCATATACATCATTAGAAGTGTAGTTACACTGAACAAGATGCTGCAAGGCTCAATTTTCAACATATGGTATTGTTATTTTGTTTCACCACACCCCTTTGAGAATTCTGCAAGACCGGAGCATTTTCATATCGTACCTGACTCCATTCCTGTGGATCCCACATGGGAGGGCAATCAAAACGATTACAGGCCTGCAAAGAGGAGGGCTTGGGCTGCCGACACTTCTCATCTTCAACCCTTTCGGTGTGGTTGCTGTGTGCGCTTACTTTCAGTGTGCAGGTGACAGCTCGAGTCTGGAGGCCAACACCACATGTTGCTGAACAGGAGCTCCAGGCCTCCAGCTTCCACCTGGACAGACATAAAGAACCAATAAAAGAACTGCAAACAAATGCATGTTTTTGATCTACAGGATGGTTTCTTGAAAGTTGTAATATAAGGCAAATATATTGAATGTGATAGCTATTTATTCATTTATTTTCAGAACAAGTTCCTCCAAGTGGCTTTCATTTGTCTAACAAGTGTGCAGCATATGTGGGAACTTTGCTGAAAAAAGTGGCTCCCTATCAAGCATGGTGAGATAATGCTAAAGGTAAAGCAAAGCTACTTGTAATACACCTTAGTTTAACAGCTGTTTTTGTTATATTTCCAAGTTATTTCATAGTGTAAAGTCTTCATAAAATTGAAAAAAAATATATTCTATGAGTAGGTGAGTCCAAATTTTGAAATGACTTCAAAATCATAAACAGATTTAGTTGGTTTGCTTGCTTTATTTACATATTTTGTCAATTATTACAATTGTTCATAAACTATTCACATTTTGAAGGAAAATCTGTGCTCCGTCAAATAAAATTTAAGCCATGAGGTTCAAGAATGAGGCTCACATGGACATGATCAAATATCTACATAATCGCCGCACTGAGAAAATCACGATCCCACTGGTGCCTTTGACCTGAGGGTTACCTCTTTAACTCTGATAGTGGCAACAGCTGAAGTTGGAATAGACCAACACCTCAGACACACCAGGACCACCAGCAGTTATCTCAATCCTAGCAGCACACCCCTGCAGCCGAGCAGTCAGTCTGGGTCTCCGCCGATGATATGACAGTTCAGGCTGGAGGAGAAAAGCTGCAAATTCCCTTTATAAGGAGCGCAACCAAAGCACTAGAGGCAGTGTTAAGGGCCCGGTTACGAACTGGCAATAGCCAAAGGAAACAAGCAGAACACAAAGTTTGTTGTGCTTGAAAACAAAAGCAACACTTGGAAAAACAGGCTGGGTTTTTATGTCCATGGCATGAGTTGTGGAAGTCCAGCACAATGAAACGTAGTGTAGGTGGGCGGTATGGATTTTCCAGTCTTAGACCAACACATTTTACACACTTTACTGTATATTTTAACATCAGCGAATTTAATGCTTTAAAACATACTTCTCACTAGCACATGCAAAATACATAATTTAACACTTAAACTCTTGCCTATATTATGTTATGTATTTCAGCTTGCCAAGAATTTCTTATAGTAGTCTTGTCAGTACATACTAGTAATTAACCTATAAACACATATAACTTAAACGCTTGTTTCCTTTTCCATTACAAACTTTAATGAATATGAGACACTGGTTTAGGTGATGGATCCATCACTGCATGAGGCAGATAAGCCTCGGAGGCAAAGACTTGTCTCTACAATGCATATCTCATAGCTGTATACGAAACGAATATACCTGACCCTTAAGCGCTGATTAAAATATGCATGTAGGCTTCATTTCCTGACCTTGGGAAAGGGTTCATTTTTATTACCAAAGCATAGCTTTCTAATTCTAAGAGACAGTTGTCTCGCACAGAAATATCATTCTTGGACTTTTTACATTTTTTAATTAAAACTTCCTTTTAATTTAAGGAAGTATTGATTATATTTGCAATTTAGTAAAATTTAAATACAGTAACACCACAACTATAAATCTTTACCAAATTGTGGCATTCGGACCAAAGACAAACACATACACACACGGTCATGAACTTACCTGGGTGGACAAGGTTCAGTATTGCAGGTCTGCACAAGTTGAAGAGGTCGCTGTGTGCTCACACACTCACTTTCATCTGCGGCTTCTCTCGTCTGCTTGTTCAAACAGATCACTACTGCCTCTTTTATCCCTAAGGCACAAATTATATTTAAAAAACTAATGAAGTAAGAAACCACGTATTATATTACATCTCATTAACGGAGTGAATCCATCAACTCACTGAGTGACATTTCAAAAGGGATTATGAACATACCGGTAACCACATGCCACATTTCGACTGTACAGACAGAGGTACAGATATACGAGTCATGTGAAATATTAGATGTGTTTCTCCATCCAGGAATCTTACGTATTATGTCATGTTGTGTGGGAAAAAGTTGGGGATGGTGGTGGAGGGAAGCAACCCAAGCAACCCATGCAACTCCGTACAGCGATTGGTATCAAAGCAAATGATTTCACAATTGGTGCAACAAAGCAGTTCATTTATAATTTCTCATAATTACACCGTACCGTGGATGCTTGCCAGACATTACGCTAATCCTAGAGCTGCTTTCCCCACTGAAACTGCAACCTTACAATATTAAACGACTCTGACAGGAACTAATTTTTCAATAATTACAAAAGGGATTCAGCTCACACCGAACTAAGACAAGGTCTCCTTATAAGAATATTAGAGATGAGATAAGTCAGAGATCATTACAGAAGGTCATGATGGGGCTGATAATGAGTTAGCTGGGAGAGCAACCGGCTGTCATTAAGCAAGGAAATCATAAATCTATACTGTAAGGATTTAAAAAAAGATATGGAGTCAGGGAAGGAAAGACCTGACAGTTACAGGGTCCGAGACAGTGAAAATATAGCTGTATATGTCAAAGTAAGACAAAGCACCACAAGGCGTTCATGTGCTGTGCTTCTAGAGCAGAAGCAGACGTGCATAACCGTGTGCCATGGTGGAGTCGGGATTCTAGATGAAGCGTGTGTATTGAGCGCATGCACATCGGCGTAATCACGCACGCAAGGTTACAGGCACACACACACACACACACACAGTGCTAAGGCATAATTAGCGAAGCACATAAAATGACTCATTTAGCTTAAATCTAAACACTCCTTGATTACACTTAATGAACCAAATTACATAAAAAACATGCTAGGTTGTGTAGCAGCTAATCCAAACAGAGCGGGTGATAATTTTTTGCAGCATGCAGGACATTGTGCGAGACCCAGACTAATGAATGAATGAGTCATTCAGCTTTCGTTCTGTTAGCGGTGTCAGAGCCAATAATGAGCCTTGAAATTTGTGTCTACCACATCAAAGAGGCTGTGAGTGTGATGCTATACAGGACTCCATTCCTAAAGTGTGTGTGTGTGTGTGTGTGTGTGTGTGTGTGTGAGAGAGAGAGAGAGAGAGAGAGAGAGAGAGAGAGATGCATAGCAAGTATATTTAATGGTTGTGTAATAATATGTGAGAAATAACAGCATGCCAACAGTGAACCAAGGTATTTTTTCAGCGAAATGGTACAGTATTTTAGTACGAGGATCATGTCTGGTGTATGTTCTGTTTCTACAATTTCCTCTTGTTGTAGTTCCATTCGAAAGGACTATTAAGTGAAAAAGCTTTGGTATGAGCATATGTAGGTCTTAAAATTAAGCATTTGCAATTATAGGTCACCATACACATGGTATCCTCATTCTTCACACCAAGTTGGCATTTCTTGACATGGTATTCAATAACACATATATTATGTTATTAAATTATTAGTGAAGGAACAAAAATGACTAGAATAGTCATTTAGTTCTAATGGCTTGTGTTGTCTTTGTTGACATTGTGAACCTAAAAAGATTAGAATGAACCAAAAACATTATCTTTTATATTACACCGATCAGACATAACATTAAGTCCACCTTTCTTATTACCGTGCAGGTGTGCTGTGGTATCTGGCGCCAATGAAATATTAAAAAAAAGTACTTTAAGTCCTGTAAATTGCCAAGGGTGTCCAAGGATTGGATATGTCTGTCTAGCCTATCCTATATATGTGCAGTTGAATTCAGATCCTGGAAAGCTGGAGGCCAAGTCAACACACAAATTTACAATGCCCATATCTGTATCTATTTAATAGTCCTTACATTTATATACATTATGTATTTCAATATGGTCGAGTCCTAGGGCTGGATTAAATATCATCCCTACTACTACGATCCTGTAAACACTGAAAAACACTGGATGAAAACCTAAAGGTAGCAATGGCAGCACCATCAGTGTGGTCTGTGAATTACGGCTCTGGCAGTTCCTCAAACTTGTCTATATCGAGGGAGTTTATAACTGATGTCAACTGCAGATGGATGCAGTTCTGCTTTTTTAATCTTGTTATTATTTTTGTTCACTGAATAAAAACTCCAGAGTAGCTAACAACCAACAAGAACACACAACGAGAACCAACAACCTGGAAGACTATAGCAACCGAAAGTGCCAAAGTCACAAATGACTAAATAATGCTTTCAATCATGATCCAAAAACAAAAGAAAGAAAAACAAAATCAAGACTATCTAAGATTTATGCACAAATAGATGTGCCAAAGAATGACCTCACAGAGTTTCTCCAAAGATATAAACCCCTCTTAAGCCCTAAGAACAGTGATATTGCTGAAAATACATGAGAAAGCAATTAGAGCTGTGGTGTATAGTCATATTGACAGATGAAATCAAGATTAACGTGTATCGGAGTCATGCAAGGGAGAGAGTATATAGATAAATAGACCTGTTCAGGGTCCAAAGCATAGGAACCACATCTGTAAAACATCACGGCATAGGCAACGATAGACGCTAGTGGAATTGTTCACTGGTCTTTATTAATGATATGACTGATGACAGCAGCTCGGGATGAACTCTGAAGTGTACAAAAGCATCCCAACCGATCAGATCCAGCTAAAAGTCCCCAAAGTCAGTCAACAGCACTTTACCTAACAGCAGGATGAACACCCAAAAGACATTTTTAGAGCTAAAGTATGGAATATTCTTGACTGGCCAAGTCGTTCAGATGACCCGAATCCTGAGTCAATAATCTTACATTTCTCTTTAAGGAAATCTCACAGACCTATAGAAAGTGAAAATGATTGCATGTCCTTTACAACCATATGTGGGGTTTTGCCAAACTGTTGCCTATTACACAATTATCTATTAGACTTTTGGATTCTGTTGCACTACAAGATACAGCTGTCGAAATGTTTCAGTATGACAACAGCGACAGCCATAAAAACATGGTTTGCCAGAACTGGTGTGGAAGAATTCTAGTGGCCTGCAGTCCTGACCTTGCTCCCACTGAACACCTTCATAATGAATAATAGGAACGCTGAGTGCACCCCAGGCCTCCTGGAACAACATCAGTCCCTTACATCACTAATACACTTGCAGCTGCACAGCGGAAAGCAAAATCTAGTGGAAAGCCTTTTCAGAAATGTTCGGGTTATTATACCAGCAAAGGGAGACTCAATCTATAATGAGATGTTCCCAAAGCAGATATGGGCGAAATGAACGGGTGTCCACAAACTTCTGGTCATACAGTGTACATGAACTCACCAAAATGATGTCTTTTTTAAAGTAATAGATTTTCTAGTCTAGTCGTTTGGACTAGAAGCAACTCACCTCCACCACACATCTCGGAGCATTCAGTGAACCCATCGTACTCCCAGTCATGCAGCTCCTCTTGCTCTGTGGCTGTGTTTCTGAATTTCTCGCTCTCCGGCTCAGTTCTCACTCCAGGACAGGGTGTGCGGTAACAGGGTTGCATCTCTGGGGGCTTCTGTCCCTCACACTCATCATCCGGAAGATCAGCAACTGTCTGCGAGAAAGACAGCAACACCTGACACTTCACTGTGCGCCTCTGTGTGCCGGCACCACATGATCTACTGCAGGGCCCCCAAGCTCCCCGAATGAACCTGCAACACAAATTGACACAAAACAAACTCTGATGTGAAATTCTAATATAATTTGACACTAATAAAAAGCCTTTTTGACAATCTGGCTTCCTACTGGTACTAATTTCATTTTTCTCATATTTTACTTTACATATTTATAGCTAAGTTCATAAACTGCACTTTCTCACATCCAGCTGTTATTGCAATTCTTTAAGCAGCTGTTAGGCATTAAACCTCAACACTCTTGAATAAACTACGTTGATGCATGCTTCCTCATGGTTAAAAATCAAACAGGAAAGTGGAAATATTATGAGATCAGTGTTTTTATAGCTTCTCTTGGAGCAAGTGTTTCCTATTGTCAACCTGAGAGGTAGAATAGCTATTTATATTGTGGATACAAAAACAAACAAACTGTGAACCACAAGGAAAATGAACCTAATTATCATTTACTTTTGTAAGCTATAGTTAGTAGAGTGTGGTTATGTATCACCACACCGATTCCAAAAATCGAGCTTTTATTATTATTATTATTATTATTATTATTATTGTTTTTTTTTATGTACAAGGGTGAGACAAATATTATCCCCATTCCAGGTACAGTATATAAAACTCCTGTTGGCCGCACTTGGTCTTGGTCTTATCTTAACATTTAACATTAGTAGAAAAAAAAGATTCAATAATTAACAGTGCTCATTAGAGTGTGACACTTATTGAAAAACCAAAGCCTAACTTTCATGTCTTGCATGACAACACACGTCCTCACACTTCTGCACACACTGTGGACACTCGGCAAAAACTTTAGCCCTGGTGTTTCTCCATCGGCCTTTCACCTACTTGGTCCATGAAAGCAGTCCGACAAGGACAAAGATTCACTTCTGATGAAGAAGTGAGGACAGTGGTGCATTCATGGCCAGCAGCTCAGCCTAAAACATTTTTAATGAGGGATTATGAATGCTTGTTGACGGATGGACAAAGCGTATTGAAAAGCAAGGAGATTATGTTGAAAAATAATGCGTTTAAAATAAATTAAATTCTACAGCCAGAGTGTGGATAATTTTTGACTCACCCTTATATTTTATAATATGCATTTGGGGTGGTAAAATGTTGCTGTCCCACTATAATTCACACTCCAAACTATTCAGGAGGGACAAATAATTTCCTGGGTTTCTTTCAAATGAAAAAAAAAATATTATAAAACTGGGATATTAGTTTTAGATCCTTAAGCAAAATGCAGAATCACAAGTACAGATTCATCCATCTGTCAAACCAGTACCTAGGATTCATGATAATATTGCATTGTCTGGTCCTTGGTGAATAATGCCAGAGTGACTATTAATTTAGTTTAGAGCAGGCTCATCCGCTCTGTATTCCCGCCTTTGCTGTCACCGTCCAACAGATCAGCTCTAAGGAATTTAAGATGATTCAGGAGCACTAATGCCTTCTGAAGAGCGTTATATATAAAATCGTCCTGCAAATAAACCACCCAAACCATCAGTACTCAGGAAACCTGACATTTTAATTATCTTCTAGAAGCCCAGACACCATCGTAATTCAGATCTCTGCTAAAGATCCATCAAGTGCAATTTCCTTTTGAGTCAACAAAACTCTTTCATTAAAATCGCAAGCCAATCTTGGTTTCTACTGAGCAGACATTCATCCATCTGCATCCCAAATAAATACCAAGTCATTGGTACAAAAATACTGTGCAAAGAAGACGAGAGTACTTTAACTGTCATCAGCTGTTTAAAGCATATGGTAATGCCTTGCCATCTGTAAGAAACCCGTGGACATAATAGTCTGTAAGTGTGAGCCTGTGGACATAATAGTCAAGATCTGTAATTGTTCTCTATTCAGTCTTAGCTCCTTGTAGCCAGTTATTGTGATCATGCCTCTGAGACTGTCATGCAGATTTTTTTTGCTGACTGAACTGTGAAACCACAGCATAAGCATGCTTCCTCTTTTTATGACCCAGTGCACTGAGAAACCAATAACTAGGTTCTGATGGTCCTCAACAAGCACCCTAGTGGTCTTTTTACAACATCCTGCAGGATGCATCCAAAATTTTGGTTAACGCATCAACAATGAAACATTTACTCAGATTACATTTCTCCCAATACAGACAGTCATTTGATGTGAGAGACTTTTTCTTCTGTTACACTTATAGCAACACTACGGCCTGTCTTACACTGATAGCGGTTGACAAATTGTCTATTGTCTATCATGGTCAAAATTGTCAAACTTGGGCAATGTGTTTTAATCTTGATCTTTGCAAGTAATTGCTACAGCGGTTTAAAGTGTATTTGAAGAAAATAAAAATGGCAGGCTTAAGGCTTGGCAGCAGAGGTGCAATAAGTCTAACACAGGAATTTCCTTCTTGTTCCTTTCGCATCCGTACGCCTGCGCCCATATGGCAAGCAGATATTGTTGTTGGCTTCTGGGCGACAGCGTATTATATGCGGTTATTTATGTGCTTTGAGGGGAAGACATGCCTCTTGCAAAGAGCAAAATCATATGCTTTTGCAATGGACGATTCTCTCACTCTGCATAACTCTCAAAAAACTTAGAGAGAAACAGGTCGGCAGTGTTAAAACATATAAAGCATCATCCAGCATAGATCAAAGCTGAGGTCTTTCAAAGGTGATTGTATGCACATTCCTTATACTTTTATAGATTTCCACAAAGCATGTAACCAAAGAATCATTGTACATACATGACTTAATATACTTATTGAGTTATAGTGATATAGAGTTGGAAGAGAGAATAGTGAAATGCATATGAAACAGAATCCAACCATTTCATCCATTCCAATGCTTCCCTTATGGTTAAAAGTATTTCTTTAGATCACAATGGTTACTGCATTGTTGAAATGAATTTTAAGGGCTATATAAATCAGGCTTTGCCTCGAAATTTCATGAAGTCATACAACGAAACGAGTCTCCAAGAGATTAAAGCGTATGTTCCAAATTCTACTTTTTTTTGTGGCTTTCACCTTAAGCAAAATGCATGACTAGCACCAGATGCTTGTTCATGCTACTTCAACTTTATCCCCAACAAATTCAGCTACTTCAAGTTCATGTACTGTATGCTTAGGCCCCATATTTACCCCTTTAGCCCCACAATTCAAAGTTAAAAATACAGCACTGTAAATCACCATAGGTTTGTGTAGTGCATCAGTAGACGCCATTGTTCAGTCCTAGTCATCTGTAAAAATCATCATTTACCCCAATAAACTAATGGTTCCAACAGAACTTTAGCTCAAATAGTTATGCTCCCCTGTTCCGTTGACCAAAATTTTCTTTCAGTTCACTCTATTTCTACCAATCTCTTTATTTTAACCCAAAGACCTGTCAGTTTCAGACTTAAGTCCCTCAGTCTTGTAACAGCATACGTTTTCTTATGCTTTTATGCGAAGTGACTTACAATTGAGACGAGCAAATGAATTTTGCCAGTCTTGGGATTTACACATCCGGATAAGAAATAAGAGATGTGACTGTTAAACCACCAGTCAAATAGCTGGAACTCTAAGAGGTACTCTAAGAAGTAGCAGCCAGCCTACTCAATTATTTACCTTTTATAACATCATAATTTATGATGTTATAAAATAATGACATATATGAAAAATAATGGTAAATTATTACAGGTTTTATGCATTACAGTTGATCCACCACAGGATGTAGAACAGGTTGAAACAAATAAGAAAATGTACAGTATATGGCATTGAAAGTAACAACTGTAAGTAAGAAGTCCTCATAAGTCTAAGGGGTTGAAAAGAACAATGGAATAAAAGAGAATTTATGTACCTCTTTGAAAGCAACAAGCCAAATAAATGGTCTTTTACGGTGACTTTTTCAACAGTTTTTGAGCTAATCTACACACTTACGTTGGTTCCTCAGAAACGACTGTATCTTCCTCAAGTTCTATGGCTTGCTTGAACCAAGGTGGCTTCGCCTCAACTGGTAGCTTCTCTGAATGAAAGAAGAAAAGAAAACCAAATTAGTCAGATCATACCACACACCAAATGATGCTAATGTACAGTTAAACAGCAAACATGAACACTGTGTACCTGCAGGCTTGTAGCAAGGAACAGGAACCAGACAGTCTTCCTTTATGTGTGGCTTTGTGATTGGATTGCAGCCACCAGCATGTAGCCCTCTGTGATCAATGCACAGCACCACTCTATAACGTAGGCCTTGTCCACAGGTAACTGTGCACTGTGAATGACATATATTTAAACATTTTCATATACCCATATATATATAATGAGAGAATACATTTTGTCCAAGTTTTGATGTTGAATATTTAGCTGATGATTTATGTTATTCAATATTCCATCCACTTTGTGCGATGCCCCAGTTCCACCAGCAGCAAAACAGCCCCAAATCAGAATGCTACCACCACCATGCTTAACAGTTGGTAAAGTGTTCCTAGGATTAAATGCCATACCTTACCCCCTTAACAAAGTTCTGGCTAAATCATTTCTTCAAAAGGTTTTTTTGGTCAGCTGTAAACTTTAGTGTCAAGTTTAAAGTTGTGGATTTGGGGGCAGGGGCTTGTTTCTTGGTCGGCAGCCTTAAGTGCATGGTTATGTAAAACTTGCTTATCTTTAGACAGTGACACAAATGATTGAGCAGTAATTTTAACAGCTATGTATGCTTTGGTAGCTCCTAGGTTGTTCCTTACTATCCGAACTAACTTCCTACCATCTTGGAGGGTCTTTAAAATCTTGGCAAAGTAGCTATACCTCATAATAATTTGCACTTACAATTGTTTAGAGTGATCTTGGAATATCTTGTATAGGGGTGTGTAAATCTACTATTTTCATTCTAAGATCTGAACTGAGCTCCTTAGACAAACCTATAGTATTGTTTTGGTCAATACAATGAGTGCTGTCAAACAAGCCCTTTTTTTCCTCTTGGCACAGAGAATCTACCAGCTGTAGTCAATCATTATGACTAAAAGGAAGATGAAAGGCATGAGCTTAGCAAATTAAAATACATACTAATTTTGACCCTGTGTTGAAGTCCGAAAACCCAAAATAAATTAAACATTGTGCTTCAAATTCATGTTTTTTTTCTTCTATTAAAGATATATGATGTACAATCATTCTGTCCAGGAAAAAGACCAGTTCAAAGAAATCACTGAAAGCCCAATATTGCCATGACATTTGTGTTGGTGATGAGTGTATGTAGATTTCCGACCACAACTGTATCCTGTATCATTATAAAAATAAATACATCTGCAGGTGTACTGTAAGTGCTAGTCCAGCATTATAAAATAGTTTGCCACGCAAGAAACATGAGTTATATACAGTGCATTAAATAGGGATTTGCAACTTGTATACTTTATGGACTGACAGATCCATAAAGCACATGCCTGCATTTCATATGCACAGAGTAGTAATTATTGTTTCTTTACTGACAACATGGAACTGGAACCATTCACCCCAAGCCCTGTGCCAAAAGAAAAGGAAGAAGCCTAAAAACTCTAGATACTTATAAAATGCTTATTAAAAGTGTCTTCAGCCAATACAAGCATTTAAAAGAGGTTTAGAAAGACGAATAGTCATGGGGAAGCAAAATCCCAGGTTTTCACATTTTTTCAGGAGGGTTCATTAATTCTTGGTTATTCTGTTTTAAAAGGAAATTTACTCTATGAATAAAGAAAAACAATCACGAGAGATACAAATGTGATTCTATGGCGAGTCTGATACTCAGCTCCTCATTTAAGATTAAGATACTGAACCTAATCATGTTTTTGTTCTCAGATGGAATTTTTGGCTTGTTTCGATACTAGATTTAAGGCTTGTAAAATTTTTAAGAGTTGTAAAGTTTTCTGCGCTCAGCAACTTGCAGTGATGCAAAGCCCTCTAGCTTGATACGGTTAATAACACTGACCTGTAATGTTTTATATCAAGGTCTTTTAGTGGGTGCTTCTAGCTTCCAAATCAGGGGTAGCTCAGTGGTTAAGGCATTGGACTATCATACGGAAGGTCCCAGGTTCAAATCTTATGACCACCAAGTTGTCCCTGTTGGTTCTTTAAGCAAGGCCCTTTAACCCGATGTATAACGAGGTAAAAATGTAAGTCTGGATAAGTGCTGCTAAATGCCTAAATGTAGAATCTACGTTTTTTTTTTTTATCTCTCTTTTGTAATTCTCACATTGTGCTGGACTGCAGTATGAGATCAGGAAAAACATATAGTTATAGATGTAATAATGTTAGTTGCAGGAACGTTAGGATAATTCAGAGTTACCATAAGGTCTGGCTATTATACATATTTAACTGTGAACAGCACAAAGCCCAGGGGCAAACCTGAGGTGCTAAATTATTATTTCTGTTGAAGGGGAAAAAGCCTGGAGTGTGGAATAACTCCTTTGGGCTACAAATTTCTTACATTGAACCTAAAATGCAGCAATCAGTACAGTTACTTATAGTCAATCCCCTTACCAGATATATCTTATATTTTTGGCTTATGGATTTGATGTTTAAAATAGTTCAGATGTACTTGTGTTAAGTGCCTTAAATCGCTAGGGACCAACCAGGAAATTGCTACTTAGCTCATTTTAAATTACACACCATTAAAAAAAAAAACACAGTCCCCCCCTAAAAATCAGAATAGTCTATATTCACATGTTTAATCCTAAGGTAGGTTGGAGTACTAAACCTTATAGTTGAGTCGAGATATTCACATGTATCAATATTTGGATACAGAAGCTGTCCTTGTCTGCATTCATATCACATATGTAAATATAGAATTATTTATGCACATGTGGAAGAGTTAGTCAAATATTAAGTGAATGAGAAATGGTTCAGTTATATGTAATTCTGAGATTAAAATTTCTTCTTGTGAGATATCAGCTCTACTGAGTGTTACCATCAGATTATTCAATATTACTTTAATAAATCACTGAAATTTTTGTTTTAGACTGAAAATACAATAAAAATAAAAATATGAATTTTACACACATTACTGTGTCTTCATCAATCAATTAATTGTATTCCTGTAGTCCATGTAGTTTTTGCATGGAAGAGGTTGGATGAGATAACATCTATTTGAAAAAAACTAATTATCCATAAGACCTAAACTTCTGAACTACATAAGCTTCACATAAGTGCTTGATTGCTGAAGTGAATTAGCAAAAACACTCCTAAGATTTTATTAAATTCGAAATATTTTAATAGTTACTTAGATAATTAAATATATTCCATGCACTCCATGACCTTGATTAACTTATAGTTATTGCTTTCTGTTGTTGTGCTTCTACCTTATTATGTAGAAAATCTGATGTGCTAGATCACTTGCTATTTGATAAGCTGCTGAATAAGGACAGTATAGGCTATATTGGAAAATGATTAAAACAGAGTAAAAAAAAAGTGTTTGACAGTTATATATTTGCAAATAGAACAGAATAAATGTTAATCACCGGTGACCATTCCTGTGCAATCCATGTTGGACAGTCAAACGTGTTGCATGGTTGTACGATGGATGTCTTGGATGCGTACAGGCACTTCCATTCATCTGTAGGAGTGATGTTTCCCTGCATGTCTTCTTCCACACATGAGACGGAACGACTTTGAACTCCGCCACCACAGGATGTAGAACAGGCAGTCCATGGGCTGCTCCCCCATCTTACATTAGAGATTTCAAAGTTGAACTTTGAAGTAGTTTTGCATTTCAGGTCAAAAACTTCTTATGTTAGTGATAAACACATCATATTAATCAAAATCACAGCAGAGTTTTAGGCATTAAATTAAGAGCAAGCAATACTGACGTGCACAAGAACGCCTAAATTCCCCTAAGCAGTTCACTTCTGATTTGCTGAAAGGCCATACTACAGTCTTACTGGCTTAAAGCATCTGCACTGACTACTGCAAGAGGACTGAAAGCCTTCACTGTCTCAGCCTGGCTTTAAGCCCAGTAAGTGCTTCATCGAAATAGAATGTGAAACCTCTGGCACTCCGCTATTGTGGAAGAGAACTTGAAATGTTACTCGGCAAAGACAGGCTGAGGTGGACTGGAAAGCTGGCCAGGACCGAGAGGTTTTGGGTAGGCCAAGGGAAAAGTGCAACATAAGGCTAGGAGGAAGTTGAATTACATACCGAGGCAGTGGGTGGTAGAGGTCATAGGGCATTATTTGCTTGTATCCATCACTAAAAATTGTACATAAAAAAATGCAATGTTAAACACAAAGCTATGACATTTGGGTTAAATATAAGCCAGACATGTCATCCTTAATCAAGTGATAAAGAACAGTTACTTGTCTGTGTCTTCAGCTTGTGTAGCAGTTACCAACCTAGCAGGACAAGGGTCCATGTTGCACTCCTGGAGTCTGGGTTTAGGCTTGACATTCTCAGGGTAATAATGGCAATACTGGTCCACAACCACACGGTTACCTCGCAGGTCAAAGCATTCCGCTGAAGTCAGCTGATACCCTGGGTATGTTAAAACGAGATGAATTTGCTGGCAGTCATATAAACTAAACAGGGAATATATATATATATAGTAAGGTCAATAATTATTTGATCACGCTGTGACTTTGCAAGTTCTCTTTCTTAGAAATCATGGAGGGGTCTACAGTTTTCAGCATAGGTGCATTTCCACTGTAAGAGACAGAATCTAAAAAGAAAAATCCGCAAATCACATTGTATGATTTTTTAACAATTTATTTGAGAATTACTTTGTCAAATAAGTATTTGATCACTTGCTTATCAGCCAGATTTTTGACCACAATCAGCAAAAGCCCAAGTAGATACTGTACATGGGGTATCAATGATGCTAAGAATGGTGAAGAATCAGCCCAGAATCACACAGTAGGAGCTGGTCAATGCCGTGAAGAGAACTGGGACCATTGTCTTCTAGGCTACTATCAGTAATACATGAAAATTTTCCCTGCTTAAGTCAGCCCATGTCCAGGCCCGTCTGAAGTTTGCCAGGGTTCATTTGGATGATCCAGAGGAGTCATGGGATAAAGTCCTGTAGTCACATGAGACCAAAGTAGAACTTCGCTGCGTTTGGAGGAAAATGAATGATGAGTACCATCCCAATAATACCATACCTACAGTGAAGCATGGGGCTGGAAGCATCATGCTCTGGGGGTGTTTTTCTGCACAGAGAACAGGACGACTGCACTGTTTTAAGGAGAGGATGAACGGGGCCATGTATTGTGACATATTGGGCAAAAACCTCCTTAGTCAGAGCATTAAAGATGGGTCGTGGCTGGGTCTTCCAACATGAAAATGACCTAAAGCACACAGCCAGGAAAACCAAGGAATGGCTCCGTAAGAAGAATATGGACTATTTAAAAGCAAAATAACTGGTCTTTGAGTGTCAGAAATCTGGCTAATAAGCAAGTGATCAAATACTTATTTGACACAGTAATTCACAAATAAATTGGTAAAAAAATCATACAATGTGATTTCCGGATTATTCTTTTTAGATTCTGTCTCTCACAGTGGAAATGCACCTATGCTGAAAATTGTAGACACCTCCATGATTTCTAAGTAAGAGAACTTGAAAAATCCCAGGGTGATCAAATACTTATTGACCTCACATATATATATATATATATATATATATATATATATATATATATATATATATATATATATATAAAAAAAATTTAAGTTGTTTACCTCCACCACACGTTACAGAGCAAGGAAAGAAGTCGGTCTCTCTCCAGCGATGAATGATTGGCTGGTAAAAGATAAACTGTGCTGTACTGTCTATACTGCTGGAATAACGAACCTGTATAAAAAGAATTTTAGCATGTGTCAGAATAAAACATACCATTTCAACCCTCTCTGAGAGTATTATTTGTGAACCTCTCCAGGCACAATTATGTCGAAGTACAATCAAGTCTTGAGAAATAACAACTTCTATATTGACTATAACATTTCAGATCATTATTTAACCTTTTACAATTTTCAGGATGCAATTACTGACAAATGTCTTCAATTTGTGGTTAATAAAGTAGATAGGGTAAGCCAGTTTCCCAAAATGTGCAGTTATACTGAATCATTTTAGCTGTAATGAGCTAAATAGCAATTATTTAACTGTGTAAACTGGCTAAAGGCTCTATATTTGTTTTTGCTGGGAAGAAGGCTCACTATTCTATCATAACTATGACTATTCTGGCAGAATCTATGGGAGCGATCACCTTGATTCTCAAAGAGATTTTGGTTTCATGTAACTTGACTTTGGACAATAAAGACATCACTGAAGGCATGGAATGGTGGGATAAACATTCCATGCTATAAATAGTAGTATTTAGGATGTGTTAATCATGCTCTATGCAGCAATGCCAGCTATACAAACAAAATATAGACCAGTATTACACATTACAGCATCTACTTTATGGATATGTTCAAATTCTCCCTTTGAAGCATTACTTTATGATCAGACAATACCAAGCTAGTATTATCTTAAGACTGGTTGTCATCAATCAAAAGAGTGAGACAATCAGAGTATCGCTGAGGGGGATTGACTAACGCTGCTGAAGACTGGGGCTCGGCACATAGCCAGCAGAACCCCTGCTCTATACACACTCATGCAATTGAAGTACACTTTCCCTATATGGACAGCTCTAACGGTTGTGGTTACAATGTCTGTATACGAGTCTCTAATAAAGACACCTGGCATTCATTTTGGTCAACAGTGTTCAGTACATACACCAAGTTGCAATCGAACCGTGTACTAAATAGGTTCAGGCTAACCCTGTCACCCTCTCAGAGGATCTCATAAGCTTTGTCTTCACCTCCTTGACACTTAGAAAAGCACAATAGTGCAAAGACTTAAATATTCAGAGATCTCTTTTTCTAGTTCAAGATCAAGCCTTGCCCAAATAAACTTCCAAGACCTGTCACATTCTTTAGTGGTGACAAAAGTGTTTCTTTGAATGGTAAGATATCACTCCCCATACATCCTTACTGAGTCAGGCCTGGAGCTGGGTAAAACACCCACCATCTCCAAAACTTCATCCCCTAATAAAGCCATCTATTGAAAACATACGCTGGCCAAACCTCCCACTCAAATACTTAAGCTTCCTCTCGGACGCCTTTTTAGTCCCAGATGGGTTGTGTCACAATGCATTTGAGAATTTTAGTAATCGTTTATTGGTTGAGAAGAAGGAGATTCAACCCATCAAAGAGATTTTAAAGTTATTCACAATAGGAGTTCGACCTGCTTGGTGCCAGAAACTGTACGCTAGAGACATTGGTGTACAGAGTTGCATCTTCTGTCAATTATATTTACATAAAAAAATAAATTTTTAACGATTTACAAAGTTCACATAAAATGATTTCCATGAAAGGGTAAGGAAAACAACGCATGCGAATATTACGGAGTAGGTCAGAGGAACAGAATAATTCACACATTTATTTACAGTGGAATCACTGTCTGGCGTGTTTTAATGACTTTTTATTCCACTTTCTCAGCTTTCCTAAAAATTGTGATATGAGCTGGCCATCTTCCTGGTATCAAATTAGAAAATTAGGCATTTACCGCTTCTCAGATTTCTGTCTCCGACATTCCTATTTATTGTGTTATTTTGGATGGATTTTTGAAAGGAAGAGAGTTGTTTTTACTGGCATTTCTAACTGTTGGCTGCTTCATTTCAAATTGGCTATTCCATTAAGTGTATGACAGCCAGCACATTAATCTAGGGAGCTACTTAACAAACCGGGTAAAAGCAGAGGCGTAATAATTGGTGGGTGGCTGTCGGCCAGGAATTTAATTCGTTTCTGGAGGGAGTTAGGGTTGAGTTCACCAGAGGACTTCAATGTGATAAGGGAAACTCATAATTATCCATGGTACTGTATCCCTCCTTCCTCATTATATACCTTATATAGCATGCACCTCGGTCAGACACAGATATTTGTAAAACTGCTCATTTTTCAAAGACTGATCATTGAACTACTGAGTCCAGGAATGAGGAAATTCATCATGAACCTGATTTAGGATGACTAGATGCTCTTAGGTCAAATCATTCTCTTACACTTCAACAGTAGCTTCAAAGATGCAATAGTAATTTAAAACACTGATTGTCTTACTTTGACTGTGAAGTCAGCCTCTAGTGGTCCAATAATTTTAAGGATCTCCTTGTCAGTGAGCTTCTGGAAGTCAATGATTGTGTTCTGTAAGATGTTTTGCTTGGTTCCCTCCAGAGAAAGTTCTCCTTTGATCCCCTGCAAGGTCTTACTCTCCAGATCTAGGAACAAATATAACAATCTACTAGGGTTGCACCATTGTGGTTAAGATGAATATCACGGTTATTTAGATCAATACTGAGATTATGATATTTTATCGTGAACATTTTGCTTTTAGTAACAAACTCCCTTCACATCTATGTTATGTTACATTCCAGCTACAGATGTTTGTATTAAAATAAAATAATGATCCTAGATTTTGCCAAAATTAGCGAGCACAAATTTGCGACACCTGAGAGGACATAACAACAACAACAATAACAATAACAATAATTTTAATAATAACAACAACATCTATCCAACACATCTATCCATTACAGTATAGGGGTATGAGAGCCAAAACCCTTTGGAACAGAACCATTTTTTCCCAGCACACATTTTCAATATCGGTCGCTGTTCATTTAATTGTGGGAAGCCAAAATTGTGATCGAGATTAAAATGCAATTAATTGCGTAACCCATAATCAACTAATAGCTTTTATATTTAAAATGTTTGGCTTATGCAAATCCCACACAACCGTAGCCATATGTGGCACATGGGCTTAATATAAATTTTGGTACATGGAAAACGGAATGTACAGTTTATATTTTATTCCTTTCTACCTTATCTACATTGTATAGATTAATGCATTTTGGTTAGAATCTTGGTGTTTTTTCCTTACAAACTGCCAGCATAGACTTCATTTTATTCTTGTTAATATATTTTATTTTCTGAAAAAATGTATAAAAATACAAGACCCCTTAGTGACCTCAGTGAACGAACTATTTAGGGAGACTATGTGCTTTACTAGCCTGCTGCCTTTTTTAACAAATCAATGACATCACCCACATCACTGACACTTTATACAAAGCTGACACATAAATCAAATTCCTTATACCTAACATATAAACTTAACATATTAAATATATAAAGGTTTTTTGACACTGCCAAAATTCCAAAACGTTATAGAAGCCACAAGGCAACCACAAGAAATAATAAAAACAGTTTAAGTTCACGCTATTACTATATATGACACTTGTTCTGTGCCCAGTCTTCTTTTGATTAAAATCAATTAGTAATCCAATTACATATCAGTAGTAATAACACCATATTAACTAATTATTTGTCCTGATGAAGAATTTATTGTAATAAGAATTTAATTTAACATCCTCCCGGTGACTGAACTTGTATTTCTTTTTTAGGCTAGCCCGTACACTTCTAAAGCTTTCAAACCTCAATCTCCAACTTATTTAAAGTGCTTTTAGCACATGCTTTCAAGTGCTTAGTGCTATCAATGTCAATTTCAGATAAATTTGCACCACAATAAAGTTGCGCCTTGTCATGTAGAATAAGAACACCACCAAACGTCTACCTTACATTAGTTGTTTGGCACATGGGTTAAAAAAGACAACAAATTCTCGTAGTGACTTTTGTACAGTATTCAGTTGTGCATGGCTCTGTTGACATGGTGTGGGCTTTCCAGGCAATGGCAGATTTCTTGAAGTGTATCGCCTTGCTCCCTTCACAACATGGCCTAAAATCAACCTTCGATTTATGGGGTCTTGTCTTAATCCAGTGTGGACATTTACAAAATACCAAAGTGGGAACAAAAAACCCTCCAAGAGCGTAAGTAATTGCCAACAGGCAGCTGGTTACTATTTAGTTGCCCACAGTAAGAAAGTTGCCAAAAATGTGTTCATGAGAAAAACAGCTATGCTGCATCTTCAGAAAAAAAGCTCTTCGCTGGCTGTGATGAGAATAATGAAAGGATGGAAGACATTTGTTTGAAATTTTATGCCATATTATGCGGATGGTTGCCAACATCTTGACATCATTGATACAATCCTTGAACATCTTTAAATGTGACTGCAATGCAATGTAAAATAATCCCTCTCTCTAAATTGGTGTCATCTTTCAGGGATGAATTTCTTGGCCTAATGATGAACAACAGTGCAAATCTATCGTTAATGGTTATCAAGAGTATAAGCCTTCTAATAAAAAAAAAAATTCCTCCTTGGAACATACAGGAGGTATCAAGGCGATCATCAATCGGCCTTGTAACAGTCTGGCAGCATGAGCTAATGAATAAAGCATGCATCAGCCTTTAAACAACCAACAGTTTAATGAAATTAGTTTTCCTGGGCGCAGTCGGTGAGGTCTGATCATTCAGAGATTCTAGCTGTTCTTTTCCCTTCTTCTATTCACAGCCAACAAGTCCACCAGGAAATAATACTCTCTTACTTAAACTCCATTTAGACATAGAAGATATAGTTATTTCAAAATAAACAGGATAAATCCACTGTTTATCTTCTCAGTTCTGAATGGAAGCCCCTGGACCTACCAAGACTTACACAAGTGATCCTGGCCTTTCAGAATGAGGCGCACATGACGACTTCCATAAGGAATAACAATCACAGTGTCCTCAGCTGTGGAAAGGGGAGGAAAAAATAGGAAGGAATGATTAAAGGAAATACAAAGCTTTTCATTGCAGTCAGATGTGATCATTAAAGTGATCTAAGCTGTGCAGGAACACTTGAGTAAAACCGAGAACAATAGCAAACAAAACCTACACTATGTGCGATGACTGGAATATATAACGCTTGAGTGTGACGCCGCATCCTGTTTAATAGGGTTGGCTTGGCTTGAGTCTTTGTCCCATTTTTTTTTTTTAAATAATAAACCTTTTTTTTTTTTAATAAAGCAAAAGATAGATGTCTTTGGCTGCGGCTTGACATCCAACCCTCTTCTCATTTCTTACTCACAATGATGCAGTACGAATGAAGCTGTGTAGGAACTGCATCAAGTGGGACAAAGCGTGGACCTTATTTATATCAGGGTTTAACTGGGAACATTGCTGAGTTAAAAACCTCTTTGATAAAGCAGTATAGAATACATCTGCTTTGAGACAGCAGCTGTGCGGTGCAGGTGCACCAGGGTTTAAATTAATCACAGGTGCAAGTTACAGGGGGGAAAAAACACCCACTGACATTCTTAAATAGCATGTACAACCAAAACTATAATTTCAACAGCTTGTCAAGCCTTGCAAAATATGCAGTGGGGATCATCTAATTATTTATACAGTTCCCTGCAAATCTTAGGCACATATACAGACATTCTGCAAAGCAATAATCATAAAAAAATAATAATAATAATGATGAGTACTTGGTGTTTAGCACTGTTGCCTTGCACTGCCAGCACTGTTTGGGGGTTTGCCCAACAGACTGCTTGTTTGTTGTTTGTATGTTTTACTTTTAGCTTGGTGGGTTTTTTTCAGTATACTCTGGTTTACTCCCACAAAGACATGTTGTAGGCTGTTTTTTCCAATGTATGATTGGGTGTATGAGTGTGTGTATGAGTGTGAGTGTGTGCTTGTTCTTTGCAATGCGTTGGCAACCCATCCAAGGAGTCCTTGAGCACCATGGGATGGTCTCTGTGGCCCCAGTTGCGCAGAATGGAATAAATAATTACATTTATTAGAAAAAACTTGGTATAAAGTTGACAAATCAGGCTAAAATGACTATATTGTTTCTCTTTCTTCTACTAGTGGCTTGTGTGCAGATAAGGGTCATCCAAAATTCTGATGCAACCCAGAATAGAATATGACATCTTCCTATAGCAGTCAACCATCAAACATACAAAATCTCGGTTTTTTTATTTAAATTTAAAATATCGTCGTTGTCTATACCGCTTTATTGTGTATTCAGGGTCGCAGGTACCTGGAGCCTATTCGACGAGGCTTAAAACACGAGGCGGTGTACACCCTGGACAGGGTGCCAATCCATCGCAGGGCACACACACACATACACATACACACACTCACACGCTCATTTACACACTACGGGCAACGCCAATTTACTTAACCTACATGTTTTTGGACTGTGGGAGGAAACCGGAGTACCAGGAGGAAAACCACCAAGCACAGGGAGAACATGCCAACTCCATGCACACAGAGACGGGAATCGAGCCTGGTCGGGAATCGAACCCAGACCCTGGAGGTGCAAGGCGACAATGCTAACAATTTAAAATATATACAATAAAAAAAATTTAATAAAACTTATTTCCAGAAAATGTCTGTTGTCTGGTAAGGTAGGTCAAAAACAAAACTGCAACGTCTTTAACCTCTGCGTGTTTAATTACTATAAGAGCAAATTACTGTGGAGTGTGATAACACAAATTCACTGCTGAACCCTCAAAACAGTCATACAATTCCCTATGTGTCATTTGGTTCAAAAGAGATAAAGAGAAAAACATCCTCCTTACTTTTCCCACTGGCATGTTGGGATTTGTATTGTCCTCTCACAAGTCTGCAAGAGGATCCATCTCCATTGCAAACTCCACAATTATCTTCTTTAGCAGTGCTGCCTAGCTCATAATCACAGCCAACAATCTGCCAAAAGGGAAAAAACAAAACATTACATTTTAGAATAAAACATATTTCCAATCAACAAAATGTAATCTAAATGGAAATATGTGGCTTCAGTCTGTATTTGGATCTTAAGCGTGTAAAATACTAGTCGTCACGGCATTCTTCACGCTTCATTATGCAGGTTGAAACGTGAGCCGCGGTGAGGTTAATCTGAATTGTGCCATTACTGATTTAGACATGTAACATTGCAAATATGCATCCAAGCATGACCAGAACTGTCTTTGAAGATCAAAACCAACATGAAACATCACCGTGTTTGTAGCTGTATTGGCATACAGCTTACAAGCCATACTGTATATTGACACTGCTTAAGGCACTGCTAAAGAGTCTTAAGATTACTAGAGTTGTTTTCAAACATAGTGCAAACCTGACAGGCTCCACTGATGCACATATCCAAAGATTCAGTATAGCAGCGAGTTCCATCCAACACCTTCGGTGCCAGCTCAAGCACTAGGTCGGTGCCTTTAGCCTTGCATTTGAGGGCACATGGGTTTTCGGGGTCGTTGTCCACTGGCAGCCAGTCGTGGTAGCGACCCTGGTAGCGCACGTCAGCGTGAGCCGAACACTGCTGAGCGCGGAAATCTCCGGAATCTGGTGGACAGTCCTGAGGCAGGAGACATCACCGTAAGAGAAAAAATACCCCCCAAAAAAGAAAAAAAAAAAAAAAAAAAAAAAATATATATATATATATATATATATATATATATATATATATATATATATATATATGTGTGTGTGTGTGTGTGTGTGTGTGTGTAATGCTTTATATTTTAACTTGTAAATACACCTGTTCAAACTGTTTTACTTACCACATTACTGCACGTGCGGTACTTGATATTCTGCCCCTCACAGGTCCTATGAACGTAAGAAGACAGCTAATTTCAGATGTGTGTTCCCTTAACTATTGATCAAACTCTGTCCACATTCTCTCCATCTCTTTCGGTTTCACCTCAGACAGCATATCATTAGTAGGATTCAACAAGTCAAATACGCTCTATTAGGAGTGATCTCCTTAACATTTTCCATCCAATTTTAGCTTAATGTTCTTTCAAGCTGGAGTTCACCTCATGCTTAGAGGCTTAGGGATGACAAGTAATCAATGAAGAGCGCAGGATTATTCCAATGGATAGATTCGACTTCAGTGACATACGTGAAATTCCAGTGTCACAAGATCCTAGCAGATCTGGAGCTGTGATTAGAGGCTACATGTCAATATTATGATTCATGGACGAAGGATTATACTCTTATACTATTACGTCCGAGAAGACCATGGATGACTGTGGAGTCAAAAGCAAAATCCTTTGAGCTCGGGAAAAGCATTAGGCCAGACTGGCGCCTACGCCAAGTCAAACAGTGCATCACGGGCCCCAGACCAACTTTGATGCAAGATGAGTGACAGTCAGTCAAGATATAGACTCTCTTGTGAAACGAATACAAAGGTGATTCATTCCATGTCTGCCTTAGGGAAGCAAAAGAGACTCTGTAGACATTGAGTGTGAGCATCATGACTTTAAATGAGACAAGGGTATGTGAACAATACATTATGTCGTCACTCATATGGGAATGAAGATAAAGTTTGATTCCGAGCTTCTTTGGCAGACACAAAACACACGAAATGCAGTTACCACAACCCCACTTCTTCCGCTACATCTATTAAAAGAGCACTTCTGAACACGAGTGCATAAATTCTTTCCCTGACCAGAGGAAAACTGGAACTCCAATGCTAAAAATATGTTACAAAAGTAAGCACACAAACAAAACCCATCACTGCGTAAAAGTTGGCCATATACAACCATTAATCAATATGCACACATATTAAATTTCCATATACTGAACCAGTCAGCCATAACAGTACAACACAAAGAATTAAGTCTGATATAGTGTTGATTCCACTTGTCTGGGCAGCTCTGGCCCTTGGGGCATGATTCCAAAAGATCATTGGGGTGTGCTGTGGTGTCTTGGAGGAGCACAATGGCAGCATATCCATTGGTTGCTGTGGGTTATGGGGTTGGGCCTTCATGGATCAGACTTGTTTGTCTGCAGCATCTCATGGGTGCTTAATCAGATTGGGATCTGTGACCTGTGGGGCACTGGGTGTTCCAGTGCCTTTCTACTGTTTTTTTATTTGGTGTTTTGTGCTGCATTGGCTTTTCTGTGGGATCGGCCTGGATGAGGTGGCCTACCAATCTACTGGTATTTAATAATCAATTTTAATGGGTTAATGTTTTATGGTGTTAATGTTATGGCTGATCACATATGTCAAGCCCTTTAAAATAATTTATAATAAGTGGCAAAGAGTCCAAACTTTTAAAAATCACAATACTTAGTAGTGTGTGTGTGTCCTTCCTGTACCCTGACACAAGCTGTATGCCTTCTGCAAACGCTCTGAAACAGTCACAAAGGTGTGGCCAGTTTTGGACAGGAGTGGTCCCATTTGGCCTGCGGGAGCTTGAACGATCATTCACAGGTCTATACAACGATACAAGGTTTGTAACTGCTGGCTGTAAACACCCACGGCGTGAGCAGTCTCAGACTAGCTCAGACCAGCCTCTAATATCTCAATTGCTCTTAAATGCTATGAACATTTACAGTAGGGCGGGGTATCAAAAATCTTTTTTTTTTTTTTTTTTTGGTATCCTTTAACAGAAGCCTTTTGAGAATCCAAATGCAGCATTTGTTCAATTTGTTTTAATCAGCACAATTTAAGAGTTTTTTTTTTTTTTGGCACTTGAGGCACCTGAAGCAATCAAGCATGACATGTTAAGCAAACCACAACAACACTGTTTATCAATGAGGTAAATTTGCACAGTATTACAGAACTATGAAATAATATTAATATGAAGAGAATAATAATATTGCATTAAGATATTTATAGTATTGTGATACTTACAGAATCGCAATACTAATTGAATCTGCACATTGGTATCGTGATAATATGGCATCGGGTGGTCTGTGGTGAGTCCCATTCCTAATGGTAAGTATGGTAATTAAAAGTCTATAATTGTCATGAAATCCACTGAAAATTTGGAACAAATGGTTTATGTTTGCTGAATGAGCTAACGAATTTTCACAACTGAAAGTTGAACTAATGTTTTAATAGCACTGCTGCTGCAACAGGAATGACAAAAAGTCTGCAGATGTCTGCAATTACAACACATGCAGCCCAGCCCAACTTGAAATCTATAAATATAATGTGTCTTCACATCATAACATTGTATTATTATTATAAATATTGCAACATACAACACCTAATGTGATGTTTCCATATTCAAAAAACTCGTAAATACATCATTACCATTTGTTTATACAGTAGGGGCCGTCAATAAATTTTTAGTTGCTTAAGACTCGCACTGCATTTCAAACAAATTTCATAGTGAGACTGCTTGTTATGTAAGTGTGTTTCTTGTTATGAATAAAGAACACACACATCGTGGCGTGACATTACACTCTACTGAGCTGGCCAATGGCTAATTGAAATCATATGACCTCGAATTTTCTGATTACTCAACCACAGTCCTGGCTGAAACACCAGTGAATTGTACTAGTTACCATAATTTAAGTGTTAATTGAGGTTTCACCACATGCTGTAAGGGCTTAATGTATTTACATTCAACTACTTATTATTATTATTATTTTAAGGATTACAAACATAAATCTGTACTGGAGAGTCGATGCTGAGTATATAAACTTACTGACAGTCTAAGACTGGACTTTGGAGGTTTGTCAAGGATTTGAGGCAAAACCAAAATGTCCTTTTCCAACATGCAACCACAATGCAGGCCTATTATTTCTTTTTCTATGTAACACATCGGTTCTGTCAGGGTTTTTTCTTTTTTCTTTTCCTAATTTCTTCCTCATTTGCCAATATTGTGCTGTTTTTGATATATCCAAACTCAATTATTCTATTGGTTCTCTGCCACTTTTTCCAAAAAAGTGAATTATTACTAAAGTTCAGTGGCGGCATGGTGGCGTAGTGTTTACCCTGTGGCCTCGCAGCTCTGGGGTCGAAGGTTTAAGGGTTCGGGTCAATGTGTTTGGAGTTTGCATGTTATTCCTGTGCTTGATGGGTTTTCTTCGGGTACTCCGGTTTCCTTCTACAGTCCAAAGACATGCAGATTAGGTAATTGTGGTTGCTAATTTATAAATTAACTGAACTCTTATTACAACTGGAATTTTGTACTTAGAGATACAGTAAGTAGAAGAAAGCTTTTTTGTAAATTGGTCAGAATTCACTCTTTCAATATTATCCTTAAATTGCATACATTGGCAGACCAGAAACCAGTCTCAGTCTGTATGTCTGTCTGTTTGTCTGTCCAGTTGATTCTGTCACAGCATCATGAAAGCTGTCTGGACAGATTTTAATGAAACATTGCCAGTCTTTCGGTATTTGCCTTCATCTGCGCCATAAATGAAATCAAAATGTTGAGTAAAAGGGCCGTTATAAGCAGTTATTACCAGAATACGATTTGAAAGATGTATGGACAGATTAATATATGTTTATTCTTTCTGTGGGAAGTTTAAAAGCAGTTTGTCTCATCTGTTCCGAAACTGCGACGCAAATAAAAAGAGTAAAAAAAAAAGCACCAGATAAAATACAGAGCATACAGACCTGAACCATTCTGAGGTGAGGGTATGTAAAATACCTAAACTCAGAGTGTCGTGTGTTCAAATCAAAATGTTTGCTTTTGTTTGCACATTTGCACGTGCACTTTATGTTGTCTGTTGTCTGTAAAAACCCTGTAGATAGTCTTCCTTAGTTAGTTAGTTTTTGTTAATTTATGTTGTAATTTATGTTAGGTCAATCTGTCTTGTCTCTGCTAGCCAGCTAACTAGGTCTCTTAGTTAGCTAGTTTAGTTTTTCTGTTAATTTATGTTGTAAATTTATGTTGGTGGCCCTCCACACGGGCCACTAAGGTGTTTGTTCAGCACCTTGTTATTTCAGACTGGACTTCTACCACTCACTTTTGGCACATCTGCCTCTGTGCACTATTCGTTCTTTGCAGCTGATCCAGAATGCGGCTGCACGGCTTGTTCTCCACTTTCCTAAATTCTCCCACACCACCTCAATTCTCCGCTCTTTCCCCTGGCTTCCTGTAGCTGCCTACACCAAATTCAAAACACTGATGCTTGTCTCCAAAGCTAAAAACGGCCCAGCACCCGCTTACCTCAAAGCACTTATCACACCCAGCACTGCACCACATGCCCTTCAAACCCCTCAGCACCGCCCGACCCTCCCACTCCAACCACCACATCCTATACACAATTTAAAAATCCCAACAGCGTTTGACTGATGGTACTGTACTTCTAGTTAGTAACTAAGTAACCCAGTATACGGGATCTATCCAATGATTAAAACTTCCAAGCATTTTGTAAGTCATTCTGGATAAAGCATCTGCCAAATGCATTAAAGAAACGCAAATATAAATGGTGGAGAAAGCTGTTTTAAAACGGCTGTAATAATGATATGAGTGGAGGTTGTATGTGCATGTGGGTGTGGGTGAGCTGATGAGAGTCTTGGAACTGTGGCTTGATTGTGGTTATAAGTATTGACATTTGACAGACTTTGAAGCACATCTATGTGTGTACTGGCATGAGATGTGTGTTTATTTGAGAGAGTACGTGCTTGTGTATAACCTACATGTTGTCTTTTGGGGAACATGCGTGAGGTGTTGCAAGACTATTTACAATTTTCTCTCAGTAGCACATAAAGACCTTGTGTGGTTCCTTTAACAGGACTTTGATCTACAACCAACGGCAGGGTAACTGAACCCTATTCCCACGCGATGACTGCCTGCTATACCCAAATTCCGAACTCCTCCCTCCAATAAGGCACGGCGGTTCACACAAACACCCCCTGGCTCTCCAAATCCCCACCGCAACTCCTCATAAAGAGCAGAACCTCAAACAACTCTTAACACAAAATCACAGGGGTCAATTTTATTGCCATTTCAATTTGAGGTTTGCTCAACCGAGTAGCTCTCACTCACACAGCGAGGTTTTAATGAAAAGTGCTCTGTATAATCAAACCGCAAGGCGAAATGCTGCTGGAGTGAGTTGGACAAGGTTTGCCGTGGCAAGTTCAGCTATTTTCAGTTTGTAAAGAAGCAATATAAAGATTAGCAGAACCAAACAATGTAAAGTCCAATAACATTATTATGATCCCTGTGCAGGTCATATAGTGAAACCAGGAAGGAAAATATGATTCAAAGTATGAGCTTGAAGTAATATAACATCCTATTTCATTTTATTATGGTTGGCAACAATACACTGGTCCCGTAGGTGTGATGTATCCTGCTTAACTATCCTTGTCACCTTGGCCGGTATCAAGACAAAAGGGTAACACAGACTTGACCTCCTTGTTTAAGGGTTTATGAGTATTTCTTTTGGGGAGCTAAACTTTATGCAGATCACAAAGCATGAAATCCATGAGCTCATTGCACAAATATTCCTCAGCCAATAAAAGTGACATTTGTATAGAAAGCAGTCTCGTGTGCCACATCGTTCCTTCTGCAACTCACTTCCTGACCGGGTGCACACCCCCTGTCTCCTTTCTTAATTGAATTTCTTGAATTCGCCACTATACGAGGTGGGTTGTGATTTGCTGGATGTACTGTATGCGATGTGGATAATCAAGTTTGCTTGTTTCACCAGCGATGAACTACAGACAATGGCTGGAACCCATACGCCTGAAAAAATACAAGCAACAGCATGCATTTCCTGACCCACAGGGAGGGTTTTAAAGTCAAATAAAGTGTATTTTGAGCACTTCTATTACAGCCCATGGGAGAAGAATTCATGCAGAGATTTACTTGCATCATTAGAAGCATGTCCATGTCAATTTAGGCCGTATTAAACCATGCACTGAGAAAGACTTACTTCCATCAATGAGGGCTATTAATGAGAATCAGTTGAGCGCACTTACTGTGTAATTGAAGGATTACACCTGACTCCTTTAAGTGCATTCTACAAATTATCCATAGATATTTACATTCTGGTGTCGTTTTTCAAGGGACATCAGGGTCGTGGTACAAGTCAAGCTTTATTTCCCAAAGGGTGTGTCGAAAGCATTATTTTACTATGCACTGAGCATAGTTTATTTTGACTGGATGACTATGCACCAGTACATTTGCACTACAAACGATACCTTACCAAGTGATCATGTCTACAATACTGCATAAACCATTTGTTTAATATTTTAGCATCATTTAAGACATTTTTGTAAATGATTGATTTTTTTTAAATTACAATTTTTTTTTTTATATATTCAGGACATTTCTGCAGTATAATATTCATAAATTCATATACTGTATCATATTTTTATTAAACAGGAATTCGACAAGGATACAAAGTTTTAGAGAATTGCTCTGAGAAATATATAATATAGAATGAGCTCAGTAAAGCAGTGGCTTACTTAGAACTGAGACAACGTCTGAGAGAATAGGAAGCTCCTCCACCACAAGTGCGTGAACATTCGCTCCAGGTGCCCCAGGCATCCCATAGAGTGTCTCTGTCCTCCTCTGATCTGGCTGTCCGTGAGTTCTACAAGAGTGGGAGAAGAACAGAGAGAGAGAAGGACAGAGAGATAAAGTGCAAAAATTTAATACATCATTCATACTGCACTTTATATTGAACATGTATAATTTCAGTCACCACACCATATTCATGCACTACTTCGTTCAACGTTCACACACATTCCTATCCTAATTCTTTGGAAACTGAATGTAGCCACAATATCCACTCCTTTCCAGTGAAGCTTAGCAAATTTCAACATTCACCCTTTCAACACTTTTAACTCACTCCTTGATTGGCAATATAAATTTAAAGTGATGACAGATGATACACTATAACAATCTAGCTGGTCCACAATAGAGTCCTTTACAATACAAGCCATCACTATCAGATCTACGCCATCACTGCATGAGGCATGGGCATGTGAGACACCAATATAAGGTCAAGTGCTTAAACTAGCTCCAATTAAACTGCCTTAAAGTAGTGGCGTAGTTAATTACAGGCACTCGGAGACATTCCTCAACACTCTATTAAATGCGGATGTTTTTGTAGTATAGTAAGTAGTGGCATGTCCATATGGGTAGGTGGGAGGTATATGTTCTTTATTCACAACGAGTTTCAGAGAGTTACCAAAGAATTAAAAAAAATGCTATTTGACAGACAAGCCTGTGTTTCATTGATTTAGTTGTACTTCTAGATGTTGCACAGTCATGGAGCAGCATGTTGAGCAACATATTTCACTCCATAGAGTTATTATAGCTTGGGAAATACAAAAATGCTAAGAGGACAACTGGGTCAGGAACCGTGCTGCCCCATGAGTGCGTTTTGTTTGACTTTTGTTTATGTTTGGAGCGGGAGGAGAAAACAGGACAGTTAATACTTTTCCTACTTCTGTGTTTGTTACACACGGTCACAATGGCAATAAAAATCACACATGCTGCATCACACCCTGTAAAAAAAAAGACTTGAACAGAAGTTCAAACAAAGTTTTTAATACGTAGTTTTATTTTTTTAAGCACATAGTTAATTTTTTTTATATGAGGCAATTAAAAGCAAAAAAACAAAACAGTGAGACCAGATTAAACGAGATTAGACCAGATTAAATCTACAGTATTATGGGCGTACTCTAGCAAGATCAAAAGTAAAAAGTATTTTGTATAACCATACAAAGATCAGCCACAACATTTAAACAAACATTAAAACCACCTAGGTTTGGGGTTCCCCTTGTCCTCCCAGGGCAGTCCTGGCCCATTGTGGGTGGCTCTGCAGGGTCTCTGGGGTGTGCTGTGGTGTCTGACACCAGGACATTGGCAGTGGATCCTTTGGGTACTGTGGGATGTGAGGTGGGGCCTCCGTGGATCAGACTGGATTGTCTGATGCATCCCTTGGATGCTCATTCGGATTGGAATCTGAGGAGTTTGGAGGGTTGGTGATTGGTTCCCAAGTGCATGGGTAAGCCTTGATTCTGTCACCATTTTACTGTATAGTTTGTGATCAATGCTCTTTAGTTTACCTGCCGCTGGTATATAGTGATATGCACTGATCGGCTGATCAGTGCATATCACTATATCATATAATTACCTAGCATAGTCAAGCTGTGTTCGTGGCTGTTTGCATTTAATGGTACACTGACCTTTTAAAATCTATGGTCAACAGCTACTTCTATGTTGTATTATTGTTATTGGCGATAATCGTTTCCAGAAAGCTAAAGCATATCAGCATCATAACCCATAAGCATTAGACAGAAAAAAAGTGACAGGTGGAGAAAATGTAAGCCAGTAAAAATGGGAGACAGGTGTCTATCAAAGACTGAGTCCATCCATCCATCCCTCTAGGAACATCTGGAGTCCAACTAGGGGCCGTAGGGGCCAATTGTGACTATTTTATTTATTCCAATTTGTACGTTTTTGTACTGTGAGAAGAGACCGGAAAACCCACTAAGCATGGGTCGAACATTGCAAACTCCATGCACACAGACCCAATGCTGAAATCGAACCTAGGACCTGGAGGTGCAAGGCAAGTGTGCTAATCACTAAGCCACTGTGTCACTTTAAGAGTGAGTAGAAGACGATAATGTCTAGTAGGAAATAGACAAAACTCTCATGTTACCTTCAGCTTATTTCTGTCAGGTGTCAGAGTCATCCTCTCCAGTGTGAAACACTACGCCATTCTTAACAAGCTCAAGCCTATTTTTTCCCTCTCATGATAATTGTGGAGAGAGGAGAATTTCACTCGGAGGATATATGAGATAGGATTTTGGTTCCAAGATCAATATTATGAGAACTTGAATTCAGCACTTGCAAGGACAATGTGCGTCTCAGGCATGCCGTGACAGCCAGTGGAGCAGCGGCTCCATAACTGGTCCAATGCCAAAGATCACAGATCAAAAACTAATGCTATTTTCACATAGGACTCATCACCCATAGAATATTTCACCTTATTCAGTCAGTTATGCAACAAACAAAACAAATAAAACTCAAATGGGACTCATCCATGTTTATTAACGCATAAGATAAAAATAATCAAACGTACACCAAAAAGATGCATGTAGAGACGTGTGGTGTGTTTAGAAAATTGCTAGTCTCTATGGTCACAGTAGACAGCCAGGCTAAACCAAGATTCAGAAGGAACAAAGAAATGTCTAAACCTGTGATTGATCTGAGGTTGCACTACTTATATGTGTGCTCTGGAGTGTGGAAATGTCCCCAGTGAACTCATTGTTACTGACGAGTTCTCACAAGAATAATGGACATTTTAGCATTAGACAACATCACAAATGGGGGGCATTTAAGTGCACAAAAGAGCAAAGGGAATGCATTAAAGCCAGCTCCCTTTGCAGTATTAACCCATAATAGCAGTCTAAGTGCTGGTGTCCAGACTGGGACCATATTATGAAGAGGTTCTGTAAAAAACACCTGCTCTGAAATACCCACAGCTGCTAAATATTTTTTTCTTTAGCCAAGTAGCAAAATAATAGAGCATTTCTATCTCCTGACTGGAACTGCTAAGCAAAACCCTGGCAGGATCTTTGGAAAAAAAAATACATCAAAGTATTGGCTCCATCCCAAAAATATGGCATCCTGTTTAGTTAGGGATAAAGAATAACCCTCATGACGAAAGAAGATACCACGTAATGACACTGCTAGTTCGTTTCCTTTGAGCCAGTAGCGAAAACACTGCATTATTCATAAGCACTTTCAGATTATTCAAGAGGGAATACCACAAACAAATCAAAGTCTTGAAATACTACATACGATAGAGAAGGTCAGGAAGATCTAAACACAGCTGATGGAAAATAGAAAGAGTCATATTAGCAAAGGACTGTACAGTATAAAACGACTTTAGTCAGGCTACATTTAAGCAAATAAACCTCTGGATTGACTTTCCTGTCCTGGTTGCCCAGTTTCTTTTGAAAGTAATCAGAAGATTTGAACTGAATTACTGAACGGCTGCTCATTCGGCAAAGACAACCAAAAGCAGCTAAAGGCTAAAAACGGATGTTGTTTTTTTTATATAAGAAAAAAAGGGGGGAAAAAATCCCTGTTACTTCTTATCGTTCACTGTATTATTGGATGATAGCAAATTGTAAGGGTTAGTAAAGCCTGTGAGTCTGTTCATATCCCCTCACCTGCCAATCAGGCTGCTTTATTTACTGTATATGCTATAATCGTTTAGATGTTCAGAATCATTTGATTTATGGACTCATAAATAAAAAATCTATTCAATCCTGTGCAGGATGGAGCATGTTGGCGTATGGGGCAGCTCCACAGTCCCGTGTTTCGATCCTGGATTCGGGTTACTACTTGTGTGAGTTTCACATCTTCTCTTACGTCTGTCTGCTTTTCCTCTAAGCCCTCTGGTTTCCTCCCCCAAATACATGGCAGCAGTTTGACTCTAAAAGGTCTCAAGGTTCACAGAATGCACTGTGACATTTAACAGAGCAAAGCAGTTATAGAAGATAGATGAATGAATAGAGAAACAAATGAATGAAAAAAAAAAATACTAAACTGGAAGATAGAGGACAGCTGTTTATTAGTAGATATGCATTTACAGACAAAAAAAGTGGACACCCTGGATACAACATTTAACTTTTTATGTTAGTTAAACCTCTCAAATGTAGGTTGAGTTGCACAAAAATTACATTTTTCCAACAAGAAAGAAGACAACTTTAAAATTCCACAGTTGCAATAAAGGATAGAAGGTTTCTTGATGTCTGATCACTCAAGACAGGTCTAAACTATCTTTATTTAACAATCAGAACCAACTTGTATTTTTCTTCCTCCGACTTACTGACATTTCCTAACACCCATGCTATACTGTTTTCATTACTGACTGTTCATGAGGTTGTTAAAAGCCAGTCATCTTTTTATTTTAAGACATTGGTAAAAAAAAAAAAATGAAATAATAAAAATCATATCCACACTGTGATTTGTTTAAGTTATTTTCTTAGCAGCATAGACCGCACCTTAAATCTAAAATGCACGACCTGTCACTGTAATCAAGTCCCTGGGTCATTTCAGTCTGTTTTTCTTTACAGCCTTGGCTCATTATTCCAGTTGGGAACAATTCACTATGCTCATTCTTATGAATGCAAGCTTATTATATTGTGATGCCTTTTTCTTACTAACCTGAAGATTACTAGAAGCATAATTTTAAATAAATTATGTTAAATTGACATGTCTGATATTCCCAACCCATGGATTAATACTTGAGAGCTGCCTAGGTAGGACCTGCCATTAGCAGAGCTGTGAATGTGATGAAGTAGATTTCTTTGGGTAAAAGGGCAGCCTTTGACAACCTGAAAAGAGCAACATAATGCTCACTTTCACAGTCTCTAGGTTACATCAATATACATGGTATGAGCTATTTAATTGGGAGGCCATATGAACATCTGTTTAAATTCTTGTGTCCATGTACAGAACTTTTGTATTGTACATGCTCTTTTTATGTAAAAACTTATACAAACATCAGAAGTGCCAGGAGAACTGCAACACACTTGTCGTTCCTTATAGAATATATTCTCACTAAATAAAAAAAAAACTCCAACTCTAACATACAGTAAAAGACTGTGTGACATACATACAGTATAAACACAACTAATCCAATTCATCTAATGCAACCTTTTAATATCACCTAGCTTTGCTGTCATATAAAGTCCCACCTGAGATCAAAAACCCAGGAACAGACAAAAGCCCTAAAGGAATCTAAAGGAATAAAAAAAATATGCAATAGTTACATTAATGAAGCAAGTAATCAGAAATAAAGTTAAGAAACTGTACCAGAAGCACAAGAGAAGCCAGCAACACGGCAGCAGCAGTGGGTTGGTCCATGCCTTGAGAGACGTAGAGAGACTAGCACACGTGTGTGAGTGTGTGCAAGTGTGTATAAATATGTGCCGAGCGTTTAGATCTCTCCTCTCAGTGGCTAATAGAGTCGGTGTGACTGCAAGTCTCTGTTCCAGCACTCTCTCTCTCTCTCTGCCTCTTTGCTTATTTCTCTGCCTCTTTTTCAGAGGAGTCAGAGGGGTGCTTCGAGCCCCAAGAGCCTCCAGGTCCAACCTGCCAACCAATCAGAGAAAGCCTTGGCTGAGTATGCTAAACCAAACACAAGACTCGGGTCAGCTGTAGTTCCACTCGCACACGTTCTTCATTTTTCCCCTTTCATTTCTTGCTTTCTTCTGATTCTGATGCTTTACCTTTTTTTAGTCTTTTTGTCATGCTTTCCCAGGTCCTGCCACTGTTTTTCATCTCAGCCTTTCATCATCTATCTAACTTTCTCTCTCCCTCTGGCTTTTAACTCCAGCTAATCTTAGTTCTGGTCTGCCCTACAATATCCACAACCCACGTACAATGGTCACCTTGGAAAAACTATTGAATGACTAAATCACTAAAAATTCCCATATCCAGCTCTACGACCACAGGCATTCTCTCATTATTTCTTTGAATTTCTACCCAAACCCTCATTCTGCAGTTCATCTTATTTGATCGGTACAACTGAGATAAAACAGTGCCATCAAACGATTTAGACACAAATCGCAGAAATTATGTTCTTTTTCACTTGAAAGGAAAATAATCTGTAGACTTCAGTGAATCTCTTTAAAAACATCTGCCTAGAAAAGTCATTCAGTGAAGGAAAAGAGATAGTCATTCCCATATGTGCCTCTGGAGGACAATAGTAAGGACTTTAAATCCGATTTATGAAAAAGTAGTTGAAGTAAAAATATGATTAATTAAGTTTGATGACATAATCCCAGATTTTTCTATTCTGGTGTTCTACACAACATGTTTACTGACTAGTTTACTATACAGTGACCACATTACTAAAATATTAAAGAATATACAACTCATAAAAAATCTATTGTTAATTATTATAAAATAAATTAATATAAAATGAAACTTTGAAAAAGGTTGCTGAAAAAGGACCATATCAAAGTATGAGGGGTGTTCAAGTCAAACTGGGACTTGTGATGACCTTTTTGCAGTTATAAAACGGATTTACAGAAGACTTCAAGCAGAATACAATGATACGACTCTTAGCTGTAGTAAAAAATTTTTTAGAGAAGGTCATACATCAACAAGTGACGATCCTGGCTGGGGTGGTATTCAGCGAGTGGAACGGCTAATCGCTGAAAACTGATGGATAACTTGTCACCAACCTGCAGAAGAGACACATCTGTCTGTGGCAACTGTACACACAATCATTCCTCAACGCCACTTTCACCACTTGCACATCACAGGAACTCTATTGCCACATCCCACTTCATTTCCACATGAGTTCAGACCTGAAGCAGTCCGATCATGTCTCTGGTGCACTGAGTGAACTTTCTATCTCGATGGTATCCAAGCATTAGTGAAACACTAGGGTAAGTGCATTAATGTAGCAGAGGATGTTTTGTCATTCTGCACAATCAAAAGTTCTGGTTTGGCTCAACTCCGCACCCCTTGTATTTTGGAAAGAAAAAAAAATCAGTACCTCAGATAACTTATACGTGGTGAAGATATTCTGTCATTACACTGACCTTTTTGTTAATAGATAGTGTTACCAATGATTCAATTCCATCCCTTTAAACCCATTACCCCTTTGTCTAATGAGGTGAAGTCATGTCTGAAACGGCAAAGATATTGTAGATTGATGTGATGACTCCTCTCCATCAGTCCTTAATTTTATCGAAGCGGTATTTGACTGTTGCCTGGGTTTACAAAACTTTAAATTAAAAAATGATGTGCAACTGAGAACTGTGTGAATGCCAGGTCCGTCTGCAGCTACAGTGTAAAGAGAAATTTGTCATAATATCTAAACCACCAGCAGTGTACTGTATATCAAACATATTATCTTTAATTCGAGTAAGATGAGGTCATGCACAGGAGACATTTGACGTCATAAATCAGGCACCACGACAAAAAAGTATAACCCAGTGATGAAGTCAAAACCTTCCTTATTTTTGTGTCTGTTCATAAATTGCTAAATTGTGAAGATGTGCCATGTTTATTGCTCCACTTTCCATGTAGATTTTCTGATGACTGAAATATGATTCGCAATTCAAAAAAGATTCTGCAGAATATGTTTTAAAAAAAGCCACAGAGTAATCAAATTAAGGAAGGAAGAAATTACAGCTTATTCCAAAAACAATACTAAGCAAGTTTATTCAAAGTGAGCAGAGAGCAGGATAACAAACTCTTTAATCCCAAACATACACCCACTCCAAATGCTATCCAAGAAGGCTACCGCGTATCTATATATTCGCCAAAATAAATGAATAGTGAATGAATGATATTAAAATGCATCATGAGGAAATGAACTTTTTGATTGGCATGCCCTGTAGACAGGTCCTCATTTAAGGAATTGGCAAGCAACGTTTTGCTTCAATTACTTTCCCATAACTGTAGAATGTCAGCTAAATTCAATCTCAATATGCTCCGTCTACTGAGATCAACGTCTAGCCAATTGCATTCTTGTAAAGATATAGCTATCTGCCTGATAGTTTAAATGCAAAGACTACTGTTTAGATAAAATTACATAACCAAAAATGACCCCCCAACAAAACCCTTAAGTGAAGGATAACTTATGATAGGCCTTCTTTTTTTGGTTGAGTGGACTCCAACTTGTGTGAGAATAAGTTCATGAATGAAATACACCGCCATGGTATTTAGCAAAAGCCTACCCATCTTTTCTTGTACAAATGTCAAATGGCAGTTGTGACAGGATGACCCGAGGAAAGAAAGATGTTATTCAAAGTTTATTCCGTTACTCTTGTTGACTTTTCAGAACATATTGTACACTAAACACACATAGACACGCATACTGTAGGGTGCTGCAAGTGGATTTCTCGCTCTCACCTCCATCATTCTGCGTTCTATTTTAGTACTCCCTGGCTCACTGTAAACAGTCTAATAAACTACTGTAGGTGGTGAAATAAACTTTCCTATCTGTTTCTTAGAAAAAAAAAAAAAAAAAAACTTCCCAGCAATGTTTTACTGATGGTACTTAGTTAGCAACCTAGTAACCAGTGTAAGGATGTATTTAATGATGGGAACTTCAAAGCACTTTTGTACAGTAAGTCACTCTGGATAAGAGTGTCTGCCATATGCCTAAATGTAAGCGTAAATGTAATACGAAAAATTGTGTTCATTCCCACTCACCTGATCCTAGCTCCTTTCATGCCAACAGAGCAATCAAAAGAGTTAAGCAGCCTTTTCTATGCTTTAGACAGAGTTGATATATATACAGTATAGGAAACAAAGCTGCTGCACAAAAATCTAAAACTTAACATAAACAAATTGGGGGGAAAAAAGCTAAGCCTGATCATGAGAATCATGCGAAGAGAAAGCAGCCATGAGATAATGATGATGATGTAATGAGGTTTACCACAAGCCTGACCACCAAGCGACTGCTGCCAACAGGGTCCTGAGGCCTTTTTTCCACCATTTTTCACCAAGTCAACTGGGAAAATGGGTGAGACATGGAACAAGCCTGTTTGGGATCAATAAAAATCAGGCTGTCTCAGTCAGACTATTGGTGGCTGACCATGGTCATGTCAGAGATAGTCACAGATAAAGTATTACTACTATTACTAAGTATTATTATAAGTGGAAACATGACTAAACATGAATACTCTTGGCCTGATCACTGTCACCTACTGTCATACTTGACTCCACCCCTGAGCTAGGAGCCACCGCTCCTAGTCTGGTTCTAATCCAGTACAGAATTTGCAACTCTCACACTTACCTAACCACTAGTTCACCCATTTCCTGTTTATCATCCATTTAAACATCTTATTCAACATCGTTCTTTTTAGGCTTTGCAATCCAATAATTTTGTACTACTGAACATTAATCCCTAATTGATTTCCTGGACCCATATCCACAAAGTTTCTTAAGCCTAAAAGTTGTTCCTAGTGACAAAATTCTAAGAAAATTCTTAGAATTAGGACATTTTCTTAGAATTCCCCCTTAAATTTAGGATTAAATCTTAAGCTAAAAGTAAAAGATAAAAATGAGATAAAACGATTAATAAAACCTCTTTTCCCTAAAAACAGCTCCTAAGGTAAAAATTGTTAAGAGTAGAGAGGACGACTTTCAAGAGGCTTTAGAGATTCAATAGCAGAGGACCAAATGGCAGAAAGAATAAATATTCTTTAAACCCTGAACATAAAGCTAAAAGTAAACACTGCTCTTCTGTCCAATTTGGTTTTCTTATTGTTTTACTTCCTTCCATCTCTCTTGGATAGTTGACTACATACTATCAAGAGTGCAACCTAAATAGACTGTGCTGCAATCATGTAAATTAGTAAAAGGTTTGCCATTTTGCTCCCATCAATCTAAAATGGATTACAAGTAATAAAATCAGTATGGTAAATAAATGTAAGAACTTAAAGATTGTAACCTCTGCGTGGAAATTGGTTGCTTTAAAAGTAAACACAACATTTCAACATTTGTCTGTTTTAATTAACTTTAAGATATTTAGCCTATAACCAAACTTTCCATAAAGTAGCCTGTAGTTATGATTATACAATTTGATTATATACAAACATTATAATTTCACTGTCTATTTTATTATCATAAATTCTATTTTCACAAAGAGCACATTTCAAGACCTTTACAGAAGTCAGAGGTTATTTTTGTATCAACCAATCACAGTCCTTGAATAGCTGCATCATCCCTAGCAACGGGGTCAACCACGCCTCCTCACATAGGAGCTCTCTGAGAGAACTCTAAGAAGCTTTGTGAATACGGGTCCTAGTTTGACTCATGTCAAAATTTCTCAGTGTCTGATCTGGTTTTAACATTGCACTTACATAGAGTTGACTCCTAATGCATGCTTTGCATAGGTCTTGCTTTCTATAACCATTGCAATGTCTGATTTCTTACTCATAAACCTATGCTAGACATTTATTGTACTAGATTTCCGAATTTGAATAACTATATCTTCATGTTCTATAAGCCGCCTGCGTTTTGTCTAGTTACGTACAGTACTCGCTAAAACGTTAATGGCATAGTCATGTCATACATTATCTTAAATGCAGAAGCAAACAAATCAGTCTCAGATTCCAGGTTCCTGAGATCTGACATTAAGCTATGGATCCAAACTCCCAGTCCAGTGAGAATTGTAAGAGTGTATGAGTGGGATAAATGATGCCCTCCCATTCGCTCCCCCAAAAATGGTGCATGTGCTTAAGGCATGATTTACACTTAAGGTCATGATTTAAATGCTTTCTGGTTCTAGATATAAAATGTTTTTCCCTAGAAAGTGATTTTACAGCCAGCAGTTGAAAATCAACCACAAGCACTAAAAACCAAGGATTAAAATAAAAACTTAATTCTCTGACACCATATCCCATTCATTTTATCTTTGTGGCTTGGGGAGGAGGAAAATGACAGAACACAGAACATTAATCCTGTAACACATATACTCAGCCTATTTAGAAAGATATGGCACATATTCCGTGCCATAAATAATTTTTATGGCTGTATCGAACAATTTAGATGGAGTTATAGGGGTGTTTCATAAAAGCAAGACCACATTTTAGACCATTGGACCTTGCATTACTTTGATTCGGACATCTGAAGATTCTACTAACTGCTCTTTTCTTCTTTTTATCATGACTTTGACTATTTATTATAATAAACTATTACTATCACTAGACTACAAATCAATGTCAGCCTAATGTTTAGAAATGATTTACATTTGTCATCTTGAATTCAAACACCATCGCCACTTATTCCATCTCAGACCTTGATCGACGGTTGGACAATCATGAGTCGTCCCAAGACGAGGCAAACCACCATTTTGACTCAGTGCTGGGGGTATTCCAGAGAAGATAGATTCATTTACTTATTAAAAAGCTAAGTAGAGGAATAATTCTGAGTCTGGGTTTTGTGTCTGACCCTTTTTACATAAATAACATCCACATGGGAATTAAAAATGGTAGTTGGACTGATTGGGGAGTCTGTAACTTCCTGTTACTCACCTACTAATATTTACATTTTGGATCACTCCATAGGAAGATCGTAAGCCTAACAAAAGCACAAAAATATGTTTTCCTGTCCTTTCTTATACGGCTAAAATAAAAAGGGAGTCTTAAATTAATTACGCCTTAATTTTGTGAAATAAAATTGACAGCAGGGGAGACAACAGCACATGCTGGACAGCTAGATAAAGAGTATAATTGGTACACTTGTTACTGCTTTTTCACAAATGATATATATATATACTATATACTCACACACACATACACACACACACACACACACACACACACACACACACACACACACACACACACACACACACACACACACACACACAGCGATCAGGCATAGCATTATAAGCACTGACAGGTAAACCGCTGAACTGGCACCAGGATTATGGGCAGTCAAGGGGGGCCCATGCCAAAGGACCAAAGGCCAGTCTGTCTGATCCAATCCCACGGAAAAGTCAATGCAGTACAATTAGTCAAAAAAAGTCAAAGCTGGCCTATATAGAATGCACCAGCACATCCAGTGCTTCACAGCCTGCATTGTGAGCTGGCATCCAAACTCCCCAGATCCCAATCTAATCAAGTACCCATAGGAGGCGCCTGGCGGCAAGGATCCGCTGGCAACATCCTGGTGCCAGACACTACAGCACCCACACACACACCTGAAGGTTATTTTTTAACAGAACAGTGGCCAAGTGGCCATACACACATGCACACACACATGCACACACACACACACACACACACACGTACACATAAAAAAAATAAAAAAAACTTTGAGAAGCTATATGTAAATTCATGTGTGTATTAATTACTTCCCTGTTCATAGCATAGAAGGAGGAGTTGCAGCTGCTATGTCTCAGAATTTGCTTTTACAAGGTCCTGGAGGTGAAATGTCATGACTAGGATAAAGAACCAAAAACATTCTCCATTCATTCATTATTATTCAGCATATCATTTCTTTTTCCTTTCTATATCCCTCAAGTCAACATCAAATTTTATAATGGTTAGAGCAATACACAAAATCCCCAATAAACAACCAAATTAACACTTTAACTTTACAAAAGAGTGACATGCACTGTGAATTTTTTTTTTAAAGTACATAGAAGCAAAAACAACCTACAGCCATGAAGTGCTGAACTGCTGTCAGATGTAGTCAATCACTGATGCAGTTAGATCACCCATCAATGTCTCTTCTTTACTCTGTTTAATGTCTAATTTCAAGCTGATTTAACCACTTATATCATTTCCATGATTTTAGATTAGTATATATCGTTTACATCGAAACAAAACAGGATTTTTGTAAATGTGGATGATGTAAAACAAACTGCAAATAAACGTGTATATTATGTATGATTAAACGTTCAGTTCTACTCTATGCCACATCGCATTTCATCTTTTTATCCCAATACCCCAAGCCAATAGGAATCATATGGGTTTCATTTCTCTAATGCTCTGGTTTTATGTTGGTTTTGGCTTATTAGATCTATGAGGAAGTTTGATAGTGATATGATAGGAGATGGCCAAAAAGATGTTTGACTGGAAGGTTTGCAGCATGTTTTCATTGTAAAAATTAGCAGTGAAATCAGTGAATATCAGATATCAGTCAGCTACTCCAGCAGCTGAGCTGAACCACCGATGAGCTCACTTGCTTTTTGGGTGAATTCACAGTCACCTCTGTGTAGTCGTTTCATTCTAAAATCTAAAAAGGTTCACGTCTTTACGGTGTTAAACTTTCCCCTGACAAACTCTGCATTTACTTGATGGATCCAGTGTGTGACTCCACATAACCTACCCAAGAGCCTTTCTCTTAAATGTGTTATGAAAGCGAATGTGTCAGCCAGCCTGGGGAAACTTAAACACTTGTCAGACCATGAAACCTGTGACACTGCAAATCAAATCAGCTCAATTTCATGCCTTAAATGAATGAGAAACTGATGGCAAAACACTGAGAACTGTATGTACTAGATGTTTTTCTATGTCTAAGGCCATGATTTGATGCACTTAGTATTTGATGATCAATAACTGACTTAATATTTGAGTCAATAGTTATGTTATTTAGTTAAACCATATATAACCATATTTTAACAGATGGACATAACTGCCGTTTAGACCAGTTTATGAGATCAGTGATGAAAGAGTGACTTGCTGAAAGGTCTTTTGACTGGAAATAGAACAAACAAAGATTCATTACTGCCTTCATGTAATTTCTCAGAAAACTAGCCAGTTTTCAAGCCATCTTACTTCCATTAAGAAATTGAAACTCTAAAATCAGGCCTTTTTTACTCAACAGCATTTTTACATAGAATAGTCTAATTTACTTTTGCTTAGCATAAAAAAAGATTCTACGAAACGTTCTTATTTGATTTCACTTATTCATGGTACAGTAAATACTCAGCATGCGTGTAATGTAAGAAATAGCAAAAGAAGTCCTGCAGAAAAGCATGCACATACTGGATTCACAGTATGATATATTCATCTTCAATCAATCATCTTCTATACCCTTAATCTATATCTTCTTTAGACATGCTGCCAATCCATTGCAGTGGACACATACACACACATGCTTCCAGACACACACACTATAGGCAATTTAGGCTAATGTGCATGTCTTTGGACTGTAGAAAAAAACCAAAAAACATGGAAAAAACCCAACAAGCATGGAAAGAACATGATAACTCCACACGTACAGACCCGAGCCATCAATTGAATCCTCAATCCAGGAGGTGCAAAGCCACAGTGCTAACCCCCATGCCACCGTGCTGCCTTAATACAGGATTTCAAACCTAGTTGGATTTCAACTTAAAGAGAGCATGCCAATCGCACTCGTGTAACTCTTTCTCTCTTTTTCTCTGTGGCTGGGTCTCTTGTCTTTGTCTTGTCCCTGATACCTTCCCAGTGCTACCTAATGATTACACGAAGTGCGCAGGTATCAGGGCCCTTAAACAAACACGTCGCCAGGTGGGGCTGTCAGTTGGCAACTGTGTATCTGGGTGACCGTGACTCTGCCTGTTCAGAACTCTGTGGCTTCAGAGTATTTTTACGCGGTTCTGCTCCTCGCGAGACCCACATCGTTTCACAAATAAGACTGAATAAAATGAAAAGAGCTGATTTGATGCATCAGTATTTTTTTCCAATGCCAGGTTACAGAGTGCAATGAAATATGACCATATGATAATTACAAAAGAAAACAGGTGACATCACCTTGAACAGCGGAGGAAGCTGAGCAACTTGAAGCGAGACTGGCGCCCCCGTCCCCTGCTGGTGTGTGCTTGATCTGACAAGGTCACATCCAGTTCGCTGTGTAGCGAGGTCACGGATGTGACCAAACCTGAGCCAGTTTCTGGAGTACAAGTTTGAGGGGAAGGATTGTAAATAAACATCTGGTAAGGCAAACATGTTCTACAGAGTGATGGAGGTTCAAACTGAACTTTTCACCCTGGAACACAAATTTCAAACAAATAAACCCTGGACGGGACAATGGTAGATTATAGAGCACCATGCACACATGCATTTACACACTCACTGACAAATTACCTAATCTACCAATTTATTACATTAAACTATGAGCAGATACAGCGCCCCTGGAGTAAACAGGGTTGAGGGCCTAGTTTAAGGGCAAAATATGCTTGTGCAGCATTCTCTTTTCTGTGGGATTGGACTGGACGAGCTGGCCTTTGGAGCCCATATGATACTTGAGTGCCTTGTTCCTCTACTGTACATATCATACACCACATATCATATTGTACTTGTTAATGTTATTCAGTTCTCCTGGTGGTGGTGTTAATGTGATAGCTGATTATTGTATAACCTCATTATGTACTCTATCCTTGTGAAAACTCTCACATGAAGACCGTCTGGTATTACTCTATTGCCAAACTTCCCTATCTTTAAAATAAAATTGTCAAGGTGCTATTAAACAGAAACAGTGTAAAGAAAATGCAACAGTATAGTCTCTTCTCAGGAGGCTTTTTTTCCCCCTTTTTTAATACCTGTTTTACATACTTGTCCCCTGGGCAGCAATTAATTCCCAGATATTTCGATTCTAAACTCTGACTTTCATATAGGATTTTATATTTATGATTTTCTAATGAAATGTTGATTGTAAGATAAATGAACATTTCTGGAACTTTTTAAAACATTCTTTTTAAACGAGAACTCATATTTTACTTCATCTTCTATACAAGAATTTGATCAAATCTACATTTTTTCCCTAGCCAGACTCTGACATCATTGTTTTAAAAGTAGAGTCTGCTTCCATGCCTCAGTAGGATACTTCCATAAAGGTCTCACAGCCACAGTGAGGATATCAAGCTCAGCCGCACCATTTATGAATTAACCATTGACAAACCAATATAGAGCAAAAGAACTGTATCTGGAAAGAAATATTAGCTGGAGTAACCTGTATTAACCTGCAGAGACTGCAGCCAGAGCCACACAGATTCGGATAACTGCAGATTAGAATATAATATTCATCACAAAGTGACGCTCAGGCCATGGAGGAAGAACAGACATTTCAGGGTCATATGCAACAAATTATCACCCATGACGTCCAGGCACTAAACGTTCATGTCCACTGCAGTGACTAGAATCCGGCTGTGCTACATAATCACTGGTACACTTTACAAAAGCATGGCATGCCCAAGCCGTTACACATAACATGAGACAGCAGGACCACCCTGGTGCTCTGAGTACCGAGACAGGAGTCACACAGCCAAGGCTGAAACCAGATATGACACATAGATCGAACTTTCACACATTACAGACCGGCAAAAGACATTTCACCATGCTGGGAGTTCTTTGTGTCTATGGTTTCGCTTCATCACTGTACTATTCAACAAGAGATAAACCCGCAGGGTAGATCAGGTCAGGTATTACTGTACTCTGGATCATAGTCTTTATTAAATTAAAATTTAAAAACATTAACTTTATATATCTGTTTAACATGCAGTTCACAAAACCATAGAGATTTATGTGAAAATGTCCAATATGTTTATTTTTTGAGGTCTACCACATACAGGCATCTATATCACTAGTAGACTCTTAAAGCTTGTTTCCACAAAAATCACAGTAGATCAGCAAGATCAGGACAGAGAAAACAGAGCTCATCCATCCAAAAGCAATCCCTTTACTAAACCACTGGACTGTAAATGGTGCTCAGAAACAGATCAGCTGGGATATGTGTCCCCGAGGAAACGTATAACGCTTTTATCGTTATAAAGCCACAAGACAAACATTGTGCCACATGAAATCTTTTTAAATGCTCACACACACACACACACACACACACACACACACACACACACACACACACACACACACACACACACACTCATACACACACAGTCTAAGCCAGAAGCAGCAAAGAAGTTAAAACACTGATATGGAAAGTAAAAGAAAAATCACAAGTGGGAAGTAAAAGAGAAAAAAACAACAACGTTCTTCTAAGAAGACTCATACGCACAATAATAAGGAGCACACAAACAATGCAAAGTTAAAATATCCACAATGTCTTAAATCAGGAAAAAGCTTTGAGCAAAGAAATTCATGTAATATTTTCCCAGAGAGATTTACCAAGAAATAAAAACGACTAATGTCGATCACTGACAACAGAATAAAATACCACGGCTCAAGCTAATTAAGCTGTTATTACATTATAGCAACAACAATTGCTAAACATACAAATGAATGAAGCAATCTTATGTAATAATACACAGTATATACATCAGTCATTTGGAAACGTTTAAAAGTGTAATTTGGCAACGCAACAAAAAACGAATGAAAAAGAAGTGTGTTTTACAGTGCCGTTATTTGAGATTTACCTTAAGCCTGAAATATTTATAATTTTACATTTAGCTTTAGATATTTAAGACTGTAAAAAAATTAAAGAATTTAGCTCAGTTTCACTCTGCTTTAATGAACACTGACATCTAGTGTTCAGGTGAGTTAGATGTAGCATGTCAGCAGGCCTGAAATCTTTAACAATTTCTGAGCATCTTTCTTTGAATACATGACGTGGCATCTAAAATATCTGATTTTGGAATCCAAACCATGGACAAGACCACTAAGCAGAAATTGTTAGATAAGCACGTAGCTGAAATCATACAGGTTTATGGGCTTGTAATAAAGCATGCCAAGCAGAGCAACTTCATCAGGTTCTCGTGTCTAATTAGAATGCTCACATAGCAGGTGTATTACGTCCAGGCCACCTGAAAAGATTCGGTATCAACAGTACAGTAAAACAGGTGGATGTTTAAATGGCAACTTATTACCATCTCCACTAAAGCAAATAATAATGATATTCTTTCCTAAACTGACTAGTTCATGTTCTTACAGGGAAACAGCATCCTTGTGCATTTACTAGTGGATACTAATGGTATGGAGGAAAATCTGTAGTGTGGACATCATTTCAGAATGATAATGCATGTATAAAGTCCATCACATATCTGTTGCCTGATTGATCCTGCACCTGCCTCCCATGCCTTATTTGGTATAGTTGATGAATCCACAAGATGGCTCCACATCACCATTTCAGGCCCAGCTGAGTTATGTGCATGAAACAGTCACCATAAACTCACATGGAGACACCACCCTGACTCCTGACTTTAACCCTAACTTGGGAAGAGGACGCACTTACAGTAGCCTCTTTTTTGTACCTTTCACAGCTCATTAGGAGTTTCCTTTGTCTAACCTCTCCGTTCAGATCTTGTCATCAATGTGTGGCCCTAGTGGAAGCTGGAAACTCCAGGTGATATCTCTATCCATGAAAGGTTGTTGTATAAATTTCTCCTTACTATATCCAATATGACAATATACTCGTAAATAGGCCCGAACTGATGTGCATATAAGTACACTATATAATGTCTTGGAAAATGTTTTAAGTTTTCATACTCTGCAAACCAACTATGAAGTTTGTCACCCAGTTTGTCACAATGGAAACCGTCACACTGAGCCACGTTTCCACTACGCCCGCAAAAAATTGGGTGAACCCAATAACCACTTGTACAGCTTGTCAGATTCAAAGGAAGAATTTTAGAATTATTAAGGGTGTTTTATTGATATTATTGAACAGTTAACTGTATAACTACCCCACCCTTTGGATATTACTGATATACTACAAGCATGGTGCAGATGGAAAAGATTTCTAGAGTTGTCATTGGGATGTCACTCTTGTTGCTAGGTCAGAAGAGCTCTCAGCAACCTCTTTAGCCATTTGCTATGACCATGATAGGTCTGGAGCTCCTACCATGATTGCACAAAATGGGAATGAACACAATGTCCACCATTGGCCTAAACGATCCCTAGTTGGACTACAGAGGTTTCTGGATGGATGGATGGATGGATGGATGGATGGATGGATGGATGGATGGACGATGGTCCATGCATTGTTGTAGAAGACTGCATTAAATTCATATTACTGTATGTTCTTCTAGTGATTAGTTCCGGTGAAAGAAAAGTGTTACATTTGCATTGAATACACCATAACTTATATATAGCATCTCGGTTTACATGAGTATCAGATGCACTTTGGTATTTTTTGGTAATACTACTTGCATACTATGTGAAACTCATACTAAGAGATTTTTCTACATTTACAGTAGCTACTGTAGGTAGCTCACTCATTGTTTAATGCCTTACTGAATACTAGAAAATGATTAAAGTGAAAAGAAGTGAGCTAGCTAAATGATGAAAAAGCAGTCAGGATATAAGTTGATGGCATAACGGTTAATAGATCATTTAGATTCTCATCCACAGCTCCATACAGCCATGCAACTCTATACTATATATGTTTTGAAACCCTATATACAGTATCATTATCATTTCAACCCACATGAAACTTTTTGCACTCACCACTTATCTAAGAAACTAACTCTAAATCATGCAACATTATCAACCCATACGTGCTGTAGTTGCAAAAAAAAAAAAAAAAAAAAAAACATCTAACACAGATAAGATTGTTCCAGGTACACATATTTATGCCTGTGCTAAGCCTTGATGGAATTCAGATGGTGATTTATACAGACTATCCAACAATCAACTTTTTAGAGTTGCAACCGTGTCCTTTAAACATGTTCAGATAAACCTTTTTACTGGATTCTTGTGTCCCATTTCCATAATCAGGCTTTTAAATTCAACTGCCAAATTCCTTGCACAGGGTGAGGCATAATCAGAGTACAAAAGGTGAGAGTTGTCTTATTACAAGAAAAAAATGCAGCATGGGTAACATCTTCAAAACAATATATTGTGACTCAATATTTCTGCACAGACATTCTGTGTGACCTGATGATGAGTCTGTCAGTGTTTATAATAATATGCTGTGAGATGTGTTTTGCTGGTGAGAGACCTAAAACTAGGGCTGTCACACCTACAGCATGAGAGTTTATAATCTCGACAATCCTCATATGCTCCATATAGTTACATTCAGACATTCCCGCATCCCTCAGACCCTGTGGGCTCATTCACTGCACAGCTCATCACATTAATCTTCCGAGATTGTCTACCACGGTTTGCTTTTGTAATCGGTAAACACTTAGTTGTTGAAATGTGAGCCTGAAGCATTGCTAAAATGCTGTTGCAATGTAAGTCATGCCATTTCTCTTGTTCCTGTTTGATTTTGTCTGCTTCAAAACTTAGATATGTTGTTACATCAGATATGAATGCAATTTTTTTTATTACCAAACAATGAAAATTAGCTTATATTTATTTATGTCTGTGTTTACACTAAATTTAATTCTGTAATGTATACAATAGTAGTGAAATGCTAAAGCAAGCTGAAATAAAGGCTTATTCAGTTGTTGTAATTTAGTTTAATTGCGTGGCATATAATATGGGTGGCATAGGGGTGTATTGATTAGCACTGTCGCCTTGCACCTCCAGGGTCCGGGTTCGATTCCTGGCCAGGCTCGATTCCTGTCTCTGTGTGCATGGAGTTTGCATGTTCTCCCAGTGCTTGGTGGGTTTCCTCTAGGTATGCCGGTTTCCTCCCACAGTCCAAAGACATGTAGGTTAGGTTAATTGGCGTTTCCAAATTGTCCCTAGTGTGTGAATGAGAGTGTGTCTGTTTTATATGTGTGTGCATTGTGATGGATTTGCACCCTATCTGGGGTCTCCCCTTTCTTGTGCCCTAAATCTCCTGGGATAGGCTCCAGGGCCCCCACACCCCTGTATAGACGATAAAGCGGTATAGACGATGAGTAAGTTATTATTATTTTTTTTATATATTATTTGCAATAACATTAACAACATGGGGTTTTATACATTTGCAGAACACAGCACAATATACAAGGTTAAACGAATTAGAAATAAACCCTGGACTGAACCCTATAGGCTGACCATATAAAAATCTTTCTAATAAAACTATAAAAATAGTGCATACAATATAAAGATGAATCGTTCATTTATACAGCAGGATAAACGTTTTGGCTCAAGAGACACAGCTTCTGAATATTTCAACAGCAAACGCTCGGCAGCATAATTGAGGAGAGACTTACGGAGTCTAAAGACCAAGAAACACGAGAAACCATCATAAAAGAAATAGATGGGCATCCATTACAGTGTCAAAACCCCAACAATCCATTCGTTTTTGTCTCTGACCTTCTTCCTAACGCTCATTTGTCATAATGCTACATACCAAAAGGAGGCAGATTACTCAGTCATTTATAAATGCCTTCACAGCGGGCACTGTGACCCACCTATGCAATAAATCTGCTCCTAACCTGCTTTCAAGCATGTTTAGTAGGCTGATGATTGAGTAAAGCGCTAAAAGGTGAGCTAGATCTGGCTCGTCTGTTCTCTTGAAGCTGAGCAGGCTACCATTTGCAAAGCACGAACAAAAAACAAAAAAAAATCATGATAGCTAAGAGAAAGTTTTCCTTTTATTATGTTTTACCAAAAGAAAAATCTGCTTATTAGCAAGAAAAGCGATTACATTCATTCCACTCATTGCCAGGTGAGCAGGGAAAAGATGATTCCATGATTACATTCGACCACCCAGCAGCAAAACATCAGCTTAAACTATTGTGCACGTCAGTTTTTTGTTCTGCTTTTCAGTATTTTTGCTGAAATATCACACTGCCAAATTGCATATCCTCATGGATTAACACTTGCGTATGCTTAATATGAAGGTGATACCTCTGAGAAGAGGTATGAGAACATGCACGTATAGCATTTCGGCAAAAAGAACCATGACTGTGCGGACAGATTTCTTTTTTTTTTTACTTCTTCTCTCTCAATGCAACACTTTCTTCAATCTAAACCTCACCTGATACACCTTCAACAATCCAAAATCGAAAGCCAAACCACTATGCAAAACCACCAGGCAGAAATCTGTCCGACAGATGCATGCTTGAGCTCTCATTATCACATGAAACAAACTGAAAAATTCTAATTGAGACTCGGATGAAACCCAGGAGAGAGTAAGGTTGTGTTTAAGTACATCACCCGTATTTTGTGCAGAGAGCATGATTTTCAGCTTGGAAGCACTTCAGGTTATTTTTCAATTTTTGCGGCTGAGAGACGAGAACATTCGCCGACTCGGAGGCAGCGCTTTGTGCTCCGTGCCTAGCTGAAATACTGTATCGCCGTTGCCGCTGGTGAGTTTGTGTGGCCTGATTATGCACACTCTGCATGGACTTCATTTGTTTCTGTTTATGCTCTGTAAAGCCACTGAATAGTTTCAGTAAATGCTTACTGCAGAAGTAGAAGAAAAGAAGTGACCTTCGTTCCAAAAGGGTGCAATCCGATTCCAGGCACAGTGAGTAACTCTGAAAGCCAGACTCGGTAACCTAACATCCTCCCTTCTGGAAACGAAGCTTTGTATTCAAGTAGCAGACAATCTCCTCTGGGAAAGCTCCACAAATGAATATTAGGAGCAGACGCCATAAAAAAAAAAAAAACTTCAAAAAGATTAGAAAGTAAAGCTAAAAGTAAAAGAGTTCCTTTCTTTCTTTCTTTCTTTGGAACTACTGCAACAAGCATTATGGTTTCTGTAAAATCTGGATTTACAATTTTTGTTTTCTATGATTGTCTCATGTAAAGAACCTGTTCCCCTGTATTAGAATCTAATACTAAAATCTGTTTGTTACACAATATGGCTGAAAGCTTCCAGTCATCCCCGGAATTATTGGCACCCCTGTTAAAAATCAAGCTCATAATAATTTATCGTCTGATCAATTACGAGGGGTGTTCAAGTCAAACTGAAACCTTTGATTGTGCCGAATAACAGAACACATTTATGGCAGTAAAATCTGCCTTTATTTCTTTATTTAATCCCCTGCTCCACTTACGCACTTATCTCCAGTGTTTTACTAGAGCTAAGATACCATCAAGGTAGAACGTTTTTTAATATGCCGGAACCATGATCAGACTGCCTGCTAAATGTCTGAAATGCTGGCCTTCCAGGAACTCCTTTAATGGCCCAAACATCTGCAAATGGTTTGGAGTGAGGCTATGTGGCAACAATTCCCAGCCATGTCCCAGTAACATACTATACAAGTGGTGTTTATGAAATATTGTGTACACAGTTACCACAGTCAAAAACATCTTTTCTCAAGGTTTTAACAAGTTATCAATTGATTTAAAGGAGATTTCATCACAAGTCCGAGTCTGACTTTGATTCATACTGTAGATTAAGCTCACTCTTGACCTTAACATTCATTTCCCAGAGTTGAAAGGATCAAGAGGAATGACTGGTGATCTTACGTCCAATGCTTTAATAATGTAACCTTTACCATAAACTATTGATTAGATAAAGCAGAGTTGTCAATAAGGCATTTTAATGGTTTAAGTGCTATCATTACTTTTTCGGGGTCTACTGGTGATAAGCATAGTTTTAGGGGCTTTGACTCAAAACTGGTGGAAATACAATCCTGACCTCTGCATATGGTTAATGTTCATGCTACACTTGTCATCCATCACTGTCATTTTTATAAGTGTTGTTTACAGCTACTGTAATAAATACTCACATGGTCATATAAATTTGGTGGTTTTAATTGGTACCACTACAGACCAATTTCAACCAAAGAAATCACTGGAATTAAGGCACTTGTTTCCCTTTATTTAAATAAATGCACGAAACTGAAAATGTTTAATATGCGCTTTGGCATATACTTTGGTTTTGACACCTGCAACAAATTTTTACAGACATACACATAGGGAATAAGTAATGGACAAAAGAAGTGGGTAGAGTATATGTATTAATACCTTCATTGTCCAGGAAAGGAGCTGTATAGCCACAGTCACCCTCTGAAGGTAAGATACTGTATGCAATCTTATACTTACCTATAAAAATAAACAGATAAATAAATCAAAATAAATTATTAAACTACTTCAATAAAATCTAAAAATAATTGATTAGTTTATTACAAATAGTTTTCTATTTATTTTAAATAATAAAAAGAAACTCATCAAAATAATTGTGAAATTTGTGCCATTATTTCTTTTTCGTTTTGATTATGAAAGCAATTAGAATTAAAATAATTTCTGCTATTAGTTATTAATATTTGATTTAATTATACCTGGTCATTTTTTCAAACTGCTTCACATATTCACAGCAAACCTCTCTGGTTTGTGGAGCCTAACCGCATACTGTAGCGTGATTTTCATCAGATCTGTGCCAGCACCCATGATGCATTGGGGTTAGACCTATGCACACACCACAAATGAAATGTAACATTGCAAGCCTCAAGTGCCAGAGCATTTCCAGCAACACACACTTATTTTCAACTCACTCCGCAGTACTCAGCACTTCTGTGCAGCTGTGCTACAAAGGCCCTTGTTTGCCATAAGCCACACATGTTCTGACCAAGCTGAATAGTAACTACATCAAATCGAGCAAAGAAATAATGCTCGACCAGGCTTGATCCAAGATAGCGCTACCAGCTGCTCCTGAACCATTTATTCTCGTTTTCAGCTTAATTTTCTACAAGCACACAAAAAGGCATTGATGCAAATGATGCACGATGGTACACCATAACCCCGAACCGTCCATGTGTTCCCCAACTTTCCTCTTACATTTACTGTCTCAAAAACAGAGACAGAAGCTTTATGTTGTGTTTATATTCACATACAGCTGTGCTCTAAATTTGCATACCCTAAAAAAAATTGCTAAACATTAGCAAGTTATTTTGAAAAAATGATTGACAATGCAAATTTTTTTTTCTTATTTAAGGATAGTGAAGTCATTAATGATCACATAGTTGTTTGACTTCTTTTTAAAACCTAATGATAAATGAAACCACCCAAAGAACTCTGATTAAAAATTTTAGATATCATTGAATGTTTGACCAAATTATAATTATAAACGCACAGGTTTATATGGATATTTAGGAGAAATTTGCACACCTGTGACCTTACTGTAATTGTAATCAGTGTCTTGCACCATGGGAAAGAGACAAAAGAGCTGCCAATGGACCTGCGTAATAAGGTAGTTGAACTTTATAAAGCAAGAAAAGGATATAAAAAGAACACTTGAAAATGCCACTCAGTACTGTTGATACAAAGCCACGGTCAGGTAAACCAAGAAAGATTTCAGCTACTACTGCCAGAAGAATTGTTCGGGACGCAAATAAAAGCCCACAAACAACTTCGAGACAACAACAGTCGACAACAGTCTGGAAAAAAAAACTGGAGGCGCTGTTTTAAGGAGCACAATAAAGAGGTACACAAATGACAAAGAAAGCTATTACTGCGTCCTTGCCACAAAAAGGCCTGCTTGCAGTACACCAGACAGAACCTGGACAGAACTCACAGTTTGGACAAAATTGAACTTTATGTTTCAAAAGGAGTCAACAAAGCCTACAGTCAAAAGTACACCATGCCCACTGTAAAACATGGTGGTGAATGTCTTATGTTATGGGGCTGTGTGAGCTCTGTTATTATTATCATTATCTGTTGTTGTTATCAGAAAATACTAGCAGACAATTTGCATTTTACAGCATTTAAGCTGCGCATGGGACGCTCTTGGATGTTCCAACATGACAATAATCCAAAACACAAGGCCAAGTGTCTCTCCAATGGCTACAGCAGAAAATGGTGAAGGTTCTGGAGTGGCCATCACAGTCTCCTGACCTCAATACTATTGAGCCCCTCGGGGGGAGATTTCAAACGTGCAGTTGAGATGAAGCGCAAAACAGCCAAAAAATAAAAAGGAACTGGGGGCATCTCACCTAGAACGGGCAGCTATAGCACCTGAGAGAATTAAGGACCTCATGCACAATTATCGCAAAAAACTGTATGCCATCATTAATGCTAAAGGGGGTAATACATGAGATACTGCCTATTTTCTTTATTGTCATGTTTTGTTTTATGATTGAGCCATTCTCTTATGCCTTACATACCAGTATAAACTTGAGTCCTGCTGTATAATAAATAAAATAAATTAGTTTTGCCTTCTCACTTAAAAATGGTATACATCTTGCAAATTCTTTCAAGGTATGCACATTTTTGAGCACAACTGTATGTGACTTATATCTGGTATAAATAAATACCAGCTATAAGTACTCTGAACAATGATTATAAAATTGAATCTAATATAATGTAATCTCAATTGCAACTATGTATTTAAGGTTTGAAAAAAGATGTTAACCACTTTATCCTGATCAGTGTCATCAGTGTGTATAGTATGTGATTATGTCAACCGTGTGGGGCCTATACCGGGAATTGTGGGTGTAAGGCAGGAATACACGAAACCAATTCCATTATAAGGGATGGCGACAATACAATCAAAGTTAAATCTACAATTTGGCCTGTAAGCAGAGGTGGCTCAAATCTCAATAACCTAGCACAAGGACTTGCCTAAAAATTGAGTCCACTACAAGTAGTAATAGAACTTACATTGTTTTTTGTAGAAATACTACTGTAAGTACATACTCTAAAATATAGCTGTCTGACTGAGTTATCGATAAACAGTATTTTAAAGTATTATAAACACAAATGAAGCTGATGCTGTTGATAACATGTGCAAGTCTAGTAGAGATACGTTTTCTGTGGAAAAATCTAAAAATGTCAATTCACCCGACTGAGTGGTGGTAGTAGCCTTAATGTGGGAGCCTCCTAGTGACGGGGAGGAATTGGCCACGACTAGATTGGGGAGAAAAATCGGGGAAAAAAGAATTGGACAGGACTAAATTTATATAAAAAAATAAAATAAAAAAAAAGAGCCAAAAAGTGGAGTTTTAAAATAAGAGCATTTATGGGCCTACAATCATGAATAGCAGATATTTACCTCATTTGCTTTTCTCATTGGAGCACTGTTGGAGCAAAGCCATGAGGGATTATGTACAGTAGATCAATTAGGAGGTTAGGGCCACTGGGAAATTTCCAGGTACTTCCAATGGCCAGTTCCGTCCTGCCTATAGCACAGGACGACAAGGTCAACATATCCTTCCTCATAATAAAAAGCTTAATCAGGCATTGAATCGAGTAGGATTATGTTCAGGAGCTTCACAAGAATCTCAGCTGAAACATTTGGAACTGGACTACATCCCAAGACTCGATTTTTGCTATGATAACACTGCAATATAAAGACCTAAAGGGGGGGGGGATAAGCGATTGCGGTTCTTAATGCTTGACCATCCATCCGGAAAGCAGCACAAGGCCAGGGCTCGTCAGTGCTCGCAGACTGAAATGAGATTTACACTGCCAAGGAGGTAGAAGTGTGAGCTGGCCAAGGTTATGCTCATTAAAGCGAAGAGAAAGAAAAAAAAAACAATTAGAGTGACAGTGCTTCTGTCTCACACACACACCACTGTTATCTGGAGTTCCTGTGAAATTTTATCTCAGGAAATAAAAGGTCTTCTGGTGCGGATATCACAGATAGGGTGGCAGATTTGCTTTGTGTTATCTGTAGAGTATTACTCATGGCTACAGCAGGGAAACAGCTTTCTGTTATAAAAATACCAGTGTAAGCACTTATACTGATCCAGATGCAGATAAGTAACTTATAATGTCCTTATAGTGTTTAGATGTTAAATCATAACAGTGCTGCTGGATTCGCAAATCTTTTAAAGCAGCTCCGTCAGTCGTATATATATATATATAGATGATGTCACGGCGTGCGCATGTGATGGGCGTGCGCTTAAATCAATATCACTTCTCGCTCACTAGTTAGGCGGCCTCCCCTTTGGGTATGTGAAGGAGCGAGGCTGCAGAATTAGGCACGGCTGGTGAGCTATCGCCGCTAATGATCCCGGGCTTCTCCCTGCGCTATAAAACACAGCAGGGAGTGTAGCTCGGGGTCTGTCGGTTGGGACCTCTATGTGGTGCGGTGGACCTCTCGCGGCTCTCACTCTAGCTTGCAGCTGGATTTCGTGGACCTGCCGCTGATGAAGGAAGGGCTGCCAGGGGCACACATTACGGCCCCTGTTCCCAGCCGGGGAGAGCCGCCCAGACGGACGTCAGAGAAAACTCCTGTCTGAGGCCGCGCCCACGGAGAGAGCTGGGAGGGGCTGGTCCGGCCATCACAGAGAGCAAAGTCAACGCAAACTGTGCAGGAGCTGCTGTCCACGTGGGCTCACACTGCCACTCTGCCCACAGCAACAGCTCACCAGCCTGCGCCCACATGCCAGCCCATTGCCAAACAGACCAGCACGTGCACAATCCTTTAACATTTCCTTTCCTATTTTTTCCTAAATAAATAACCCTTTTCCCGTAAAACCTCGCCTCGCCTCCGTGCTTCATGGTGCCGCCTGTGCAAAAAGAAAAATCCCCCAAAATAATAATAATAATAAATAAAAAAAATACTAATTTACTAATTAACAGGCAAATTAATTTAGAACTCTGCCATGCTTTAATCTGTATGTCAGTGCTTAAAAAGTTTGTTTTAAAATTGGTGTCTAACTGATAGTCACAGCACAAGAATTATAAACTATTATTTAAAAAAATAGTTATGTTTTCTGTAATCACAACGATTATAGACAACATATTGAAGAAAAACATAATTGGTAATAGTTTTATATCGATTCAATGCTTGGACATTTTACAATCAAAAGTATACATTTATACAGATGTTTAAAAAAAAACAAAGCTGCTCATGATTTTCCTCCCAGAGGAGTTATCCCTCCCATCGTAAACATTTCATAGGCACAGCCAGAGGATGTCCTCTTTACTTTGGTGATACTGAGCCACCCATTTCAACCTGCATGTGTCTGTGTTCCAACAGAGCATATGTGTGCAGGTTATGCAGCTTGAATGATTCATCTGCGCTCATCTGATAAAGCTTTTAGAATAACTACCACTGTCTGCAGGGTACGTGCACAACATTCCACAAACACAGGAAATAAAAAGAGAATGAATCCCTCTTTGACAACATAGAAATACCTATAAGCTAATAGAGGGAGTGATCCATTAACTACAGAGGGGTATTGTGACTTAAAACGTTTTTTTCTTTGCTTTTAAAAGGTTAGTTTCTTGTAATTATTGCTCCATTAATCCTCCTGTGCCAACAACATTCCCTACCAAATAGTCATAAATGTCCTGCTTGACCAAGATAGCCAATGAAAATGTTTTCTCTCTCTCCAAGATCACTTCCTCCGCGTCATGCCAGAGTAACACGCCAAGGTCGCAGAGGCCGTTAGTCTCCTCTGTAGCCCTACAACCCAAAAAACAAGCTCGTGAATCAAGACGGCGAAAACTTCGGAAGCTGCAATGTATGTTCAGGGCAACAGCTAATTTCTCTGGCACTGTGGTAAAACTAATAATTGCTTAAGGATTTGAGGACATGAGGCAACACTACCTTAAATCAAGTTCCACAGCCAAGTGCCACGTGGAACATTTCTTCTATAAGCACTTATTTCAGCTACAGTATATTCGACTTTATAAATGTAAACCTAATAACATTTAAATTTAAAAATGCATGGCAGGAATTTAGTAGTTAATGAAGACACAAACGAAAGAGATGATGTGGATGCACAGATTAACAACAACAAAAAAGTGGTATAATACAGCAATGAGATAAAGCGCAACAAGTGTAAAACATACCACGACAGCACATTCTAAGTCCAGGGTTCAAATACGGCCTCTGGCCGATGTACTGTTGTTTACAGGTTCTCCCTGTGCTTTGTGGGTACTTCATTTACCTGAACCAGTCAAAAACATGCACGGTAGATCGACTGGTGTTTGCAAATTGTAAAAAAAGTGTACAATTAGGTAAAAGGTTGTGAGATTGTGTGCATCTCAGGAATCCCATCCAGGGTGTCTCCCATTATGTGCTTTGAATAGGCTTCAGGTACCCTTGCAGCCTAACACAGGACATGCAGTCTAGAAAATGAATGAATGCAATGAATATTTAATGTAAAATTAATGTAAAATTATGCAGTGGCAAAAGGGGTGGCTCAGTATGTTAAGGCACTGAGTTACTAATCGGAAAGTTGGCAAGTTAAGCCCCAGCTATATATATATATATTTATATATATATATATATATATATATATATATATATATATATATATATATATATATTGAATATATGCTATGTGTTATCTTCATTTTAGATGTCAAAAGGGTTTTGTGACTCCTGGTGTTTTCTTTTCTGTGGGAAACGGGTCCAAATGGCTTTTTGAGTGTTTAAAATTGCCGACCCCTGCGCTATTTAATCGGGATGGTGGAGGTCGGTGGAACAACTCATATTACAATATTTCCTCTGTGAGCATCCTGCAAAAGCTTTTATGCATCACTGAGGGTTTTAATCCAAGAAATTTACAGATTTTTTCATCGAGTCATTTTCAACAATAAAACAGGATGTTCACTGAAGCAATTCAAACTGAAATTGCAGAAATTGAATAGTGGCATTATAGCAGTAAAACATAATGAGGTCCACAGCTGGCATCTATTTGCTCCAAGTTCATGTCATTCGAAGCTTACGTCATTATTTTGTCTAAATATGCTCCTTTCATACCACACATACAAAATATGAATAATATGGTCTCATTTTAAGTAGGCACATGATTCTAATTCGTTTTGAATAACCCGATTGTTCATATTGGAAAAAAAATGTAAAACAAAGAGAAACCACGTAAAAAAAATAGGGTGATCAATTTCATTTCAAGATTTAATGGTAGACATGTTCTCTACAGTATGTTAAAAAAAAAAAATTAGTCAAAGCGAACGAATGCAACTGCAGAAGAAAAGAATTATCGTGCAATATAAATAATCTCAACGTATAACAAGCAGAACATTGTGAGACAAAAATAAATTCAAATAAAAATATATTAAAAAGTGTGATAAAAAGGTATTAATGAATCTTTGAATAATAAACTATGTTATTGTTTAATCCACTGCCTCCAATGAAAATGCAGTGAAAGTGTGTGGATTAGGGTCTGGGTAACCACATACACTGTGTTGCAACCGTCAAATGCCATTAACTCAATGAGCATGACAGACAAATTCCTTTAGACACAATATATTTTCACATCAATATTTTCTTCCCATCAATCATGTGTGATCGTGCAGTAATTACATAACACAAATGGGTGACGAATGGATTTAGGAAGCAGCTGGACTGTTCCTAAGTGGGTCTTTCAGAGCCGTGTAAAAGGGTCAGGTCACACAGATGTCAGACCTTCTCCTGAATGTGCGTCATACGCTTTTCCCATCTGTTCTTCTTCACTACATTCATATCCATGCAAGAGTCACTGATGTTAGTGCTCGCTGTATAGAACCTTGTTTGCTAGGTCTAAGAGTTTTATGATAGGACAGGTGATTAGGAAACTATGTACTGTACACAATAAGACAACAGGAATCAATAGCCAAGAAAAAGACTTAAATATAAAAAAAGGGATACTGTTTGAAATAATATAAATGGCCTTGTTTTAATTGAAAAACATCATACTGTACAAAGTTAGACACTTACAGAATCCTCGGATTTGTGGCTTGTAGGACCTTCACTTAAGAAATCATCAGGGAGGTCATCACGCCGGCTCAAGGTGAACTCACGGATAAAAACAACTTCTCCATCATTAGCCTCCACCCACACCTGAGAAAAAGCAAGAATATTATTGTATACATGTTCCCTAATCATGGCATGATGTCCTGTGTAACATCTTTTTAGCTCTCGTTATATATTTCATGTTGGACAAAACAGTGATTGAAATGGGAGAGCATTGGCAGCATTGCATTACTGAGGAAATTATAAGAAACATATAAATGAAGTATGAATAGAGACAGAACACAACCCTTATGTGTCTGGGATCCATTAGGCCCTGTCAAGTATTTGCCCAGTGCTTCCTTATGTACTTTGAAAACAATGAGCGTTCTCCATTAAGGGCTAACACCACTGTTTCTGTTTCCCACTCCTCCAGTGTACCACAAGAATTATTATAAGTATTAAAATTATTATTCCTAGCATTTCATGCACATTAAAATGGTTTTTCAATCTGTTTGCTTCACTAAACGGTTTATGTTATGTGGTCAGCCCTTGCTGTGCTGGGTATCCCTTTCGTGTTTGAAAAAACTTCCCGTATTAGAAGTCACACCAGGGGAGAGCTTGGACGGGGCCCATTAACAACAGCAATCATTCTCAAGGATGCACAGGCTCATGAGCGCCAGCCTCGGCTGCTCTCCTAGGGCCATAAACGCCCCATAATGAATAAGGTCACTTGTAGGCCTTGGAGGGGCTGTGCCAAGCTGGTGCTTATGGGGGCAAATGGGGGCGCCTTCAAATCTACTAAGGGAGGTCTCCAAAATATGGACAGAGAAAGCTTGAGTAAAAAAACAACTAAACAAAACAAACATGTGCTAATACTTACAGTTTAATACATTTTGACTAGCATATTCTGTATTTACCAAATGATTTGCCAGGCAAGAGATTGTGCAGCAGTGGTTGATCAAGTTGTAAAAAATCACAGGACTTTAACAAAATGTAAAAAAAATAGTTTGATAAAAGCAAGTGAACCTATACAATACCATATTAGAGAACCTATAAAATAACAGAAATAAAGTAATATACAGAAAGCCTGTTCTAAATTTTCAATTACGTTTTGCGAGTAGCTATAATACTGTACGTCTATAATATATTATTATAATCATCTAATTCATGAGAGGGTTTTGTGCCATGGCTTCTTATAGACAGACCATTTATATTTCTGATTCTGAGGCATATTGGGTGAACAAGCAAAATATACATAAACACATTATCACAATGTAATATATGTATAGGGCCTTGAGTTACAAATAATTAGGTCTCTGGTTCCCCTTGTGCCTTGTGTTTGTTCGGAACATCCCATGAGTGATGAATTGGATTAGGATCTGGTGGACTTGAGGCCAGGTCAAGAATCTTGAACTCTTTGCTGGCTAAACAGCCTGTGTAGGGCAGGCTGTAATGTTGGCTTTTCTGTGGGATTTGACCAGACAAGCTAGCCTTTGGTTCACACAGGCATAGATGTGCCTGGTTTCGCATAATCCTGTAACCAGTTTACTGGTATATAATTGATAGTGTTATTCAATTCACCTGGTAGTGGTGTTAACATTATTCGGGATATAGTATCTGGGTATGTTTATTAAAAATTAATTAAAGATAAGCTATTAGAATTATAAACATACCGTATCTCATAAACGTGAGTACACTCCTGATTTCATTTTAGTGTATCTTCTTAAAGGACAATACTATAGAAATAAACCTTGGATATATTTTAGAGTAGCCAATGTGGAGCTTGTACTGTATAACAGTACAGATTTACTGTCCTCCGAAAATAACTCAACAGCCATTATTGTCAAAAAAGCTGGCAACAAAAGTGATAACAGCTGTACATTGTTTAACCATGCAAAGTCACATGTCCTATTCATCATGTTCATGTGTTTGTCAGCTTGATAGGACCATATAGATTTGTGGCATCCTCTTCCACTCCTCCATAATGATATCACAGAGTTGCTGGATGTTAGACACATGGTGCTTCGCCACCTTCTGCCTGAGGATGCCCCACAGGTGCTCAATAGGGTTCAGGTCTGGAGGCATAATCGGCCACTTCATCACCTTTAACTTCAGCTTTTTTAGCAAGGCAGTTATCACCTTGGGGGTGTGTTTGGGATCGTTATCATGTTGGAAAACTGCTGTTGGGCTTAGTTTTTAAATGAGGGCATGATGTTCTGCTTCGGAATGTCACAGTACATGCTGGAATTCATGTTTCCCTCAATGAACCACAGCCCCTCCCCAGGACCAGCAGTACTCATGCAGCCCCAGACCATGATGCTACCACCACCATGCTTAACTGTAGGCAAGAGACAATTTTCTTGGTCCTCCTCACAAGGGCGCCGCCACACATTGTGGGCAACAACTGACCCAAACAAGTTTATCTTAATCTAATCAGACCACAGGACATGATTCCAGTAATTCATGCTCTTCGACAGGTTGTCTTCTTCAAACTGTTTACGGGCTTACTGTGAGCCAGCTTCAGAAGCTTCCTTCTGTGATGATGGCCATGCAAACCAACTTGTTGAAGTGTGCGGCGTATAGTTTGAGCATTGACATGCCACTTCAGCAACCACTGAAGCAATTCGGGCATCGGCCTGTTTTTTAAAGCCAGCTTATGCACCTGACGCAACTCAACTTCTTTGATTGACCTTTGCGAGGCCTGTTCTGAGTAGAACCTGTCTTGGAAAACCTCCGTATGACCCTGGCCAGTGTACTATTTCAGGGTATTACCGATCATCTTTGTGGAGAGTAAAAATTCAAATCCTCTGAGAGTTCTTTGTTATGAAGTGCCATGTTGGTCATCCAGTGGTCAGTATGTGTGAATTGTACTTAAAGCCCCAAATTTTAAGTACTCTAATATAAGATACACAAATTTGTATGGTCCTATCAAGCTGACAAACACATCAACATGATGAATAACGGCTGTATGTTGAGTTATTTTCAGAGGACAGTAAATCTGTACTGTTGCACATTGACTACTCTAAAATATATCCAAGGTTCATTTCTATAGCATTAGTTCTGTACCAGGTGTTTGTGTGCTTTTGTGTACATACAGTAGCCCATGATTGCTGTAGCTCGTTGTGCGGCCTTGCCTGCAAACTGTTTAATGCTGGTTTAATAATTAATTGCCTGTTTTTCGATTATGGATGCTACTGTAGCTGAAAGAATTCCAAGTAGTTTGGATGGTTCCTAGATCCAGTATAGTTTAGTTCTGTTTTTCCTCCTGAGTCATGGATGTTCTCACCTGTACCCGCGTCCCCATTTCAGGAAAATAAAAGAGTCTAGCACTTAAGCCAAATTCCTTTGTTTGTTTCGTATTTAAACCTTTTTATAGTGTAACTTACTGTAATTATTGCAATGTAACAAACCTTTTGTTTTTGTGTAGCAGTCATAGAATCATGATGCTGCTTTCATTTGTACAAAAGTTTCCTTATTAAGCAATGAAAAAGTGTGCAAAAAAATAAGGCGGGTATTGTGCATACCATCTCTTTCTAAAAATTGAATCGGTCGATATCAGACTGCTAATTTGAAATAATGTTATCCAAAAAAAGGCATATGACTAAAGAGCAAGTAATATGAGGCAGAGAACTTTGGCATAAATGGAAATTTCGAACATGTTCTGACTTCACTTAGCACTAAAGCATGGGAAAACAAGATATGCTTTTTTGAACAGTACCTGTCTCTAGCTGCCATCAGAGGAGGACATGGATGAACACATTAAATACATGTCATACACATTTACATGCAACATCAAAAGGCTTCCAAAAACAGGCCTTCATGTGCCAGATGATATTTTTCAAAGTCATTCAGTCACCCAGAACTATTGGATGTGTGTTTTTTTGGCGAACTGCCACAGCCCCAAGGCATTGCTGATGTTACAGAGCGGGTTTTTATCACGTTCTTGGCAGCAATATCACATTCAACAACTTCCAAGTACTGGTTTACTTGCTATGTCCTCAATAGCCTGAACCCTTGAGCAATTACTAGCCATTGTATAAGCCATGCTAGTGAGACTCATACCCAAAAACCAAAAATAGATCACAATTTTCAACTGGCCTTTGCAAAAGACATTGGCACGAGTGCATAGGAACTGACAACAAGTAAAACATTCAACTAATCAGACTCTAGACACGAGACATAAATAATGGGTACAAATGGAATTCCTATTAACCAATAAGCATTTTTTCCAATTTACAGAGATAACCTCAGAGTTTTTGACAGCCAGCTGACATTTTTCGGCTGTAGTGTGGTACGTATTTTCGGTAAAAGGCAACCATGAAATGATATCCTGAACAAAAAGACATTAAGCCTTTGGCACGTTTTTTTTTTTTAGGACAATCTCTCTAGGGTCACAGGCACAATCCCTCCAGTGATAAAACAGAAAAAACGTACCTTTAAAGGCTTATCCTATGAGACTCCATAGATTATCTATATTATACTGTCCTATCAATCATACCCACGTTTATCCAAAAAGAGAAGGCCGCCGAGTGAAACCTGGCTGAACTACAGCCTAATGGAGCATGGCAGCCAAGTCTTTTCTAGAATGTTTAAGACAAATTTATCAAATTCCCTTCTTAACATCTTGCTTAAGAAAACAACCCAGCTGTTAAAATCAGCTGTCATGGGGCCTGTACTCCCACTGGACATAGATGTTAAGTGCTGGCAGAAATCTCTTTTCTTAAGTCAACAACACTCTCCATGGAAGTCTATGTCCTTCTGTTGTGCTTCCGTTATGTCATCGTTATAAACCTTCTCTTAATGAATATTGCAAGATTATAATATTAGAAGTCACAATCTAACTTCTAAGCACTCAGCCTAAGAAAATATTATAGCAATTTGCTTGACTGTTTGGACAACCTGAAGATATGCTTTCTTCAAAGACACCACTTTTCAATAAGCAGCAAAACGAAGGTTAATCACGCATCACTGTAATCTGCGCATGAACGTGCTTGTGTGTCAGCACTGACTCCTGCTTCTGGAAGTGTCTTAGCTTATTCGTACCTTTAGAAGATCTGGAAGATCTCTGCTAGTACAAGTAGACAGAGAAGCACTTCTGTAAGTCCATAAATGTACCATAAATGTAAACACTTGTTATTCCAAGCTTTAAACAGAGGCAGTTTTAAGGGTGGTCACTTACAGACAATAAATACTTTCCATATATGAAGCACATTAGAAATATGTTCGCTATTTTTGGAAAGGAATACATCATAATGCAAAACAACTCCGCTAATGGCAACTTGCACCAGACTTCAAAAACATAAACAGGACACTTAAGACTAAACTTTTAAAAAGATACTGATTTAGCACACAGGGTTCCATCCACCTAAGCCCACTGAGTGCACCAACTTAGTGAAGAGATGTGACTTCCAACACTAACAGCAACGATGATGAATGTATGCGCATGTACTAGAGAGTGAGCAATGTGCGCTTTTTTTCCTTTGGCAGCGAGATTGAATTTCAAAGTACAAGAGTGGTGCACTGAGACAGAAGGAAAGTGATCCCAGGTCAAAGCAGGCCTACAGAAGAACACAATCAGAAATAATAACACCAACCCGATATTATAATTTGTCTTTCCTAGTGGGAGGTTCCAGGTACGAGAGCTGAGGGAAATGAAAAGGAGGACCGCATATTCTGCGTGCAATCCCAACCCTGACTTCTGTTTCATTCATAGCCTCCTAAGATTAATAAGATATCTTTCACTGTTTTGATAACAGAGTGCTCCTTTCCTCCCTGCTCCTGACTGTATGAAATGAAACAGGAAGAGGTATTTTGCTAATCTCCTTTTAAAGGGATCAGTGCAAGGTTTCTTTTAATGCTTGAGTGATGAGGAATTCTTGAATGATGTTCACTGATGTGCCACTTGTCTTTTGTTCAGTGTCTTTTTGTTCTTCTTCCTTTTGAAACCACTAGTGCTTTCACTCGTGACAGATATTCCTTTTTTCCCCAAGCGTTCAATCGCTTTCCTAAGGGGAAATTTTGTCACTGCAATGTTTTCCATATTCATGGCATGCTGCAATGGCATGTCATGATGTACAGTATAGGATGACACAGGTGAAGATATACCCTCAATACTGTATGTACTTGGTATATAAAAGAAAACGTCAAATGACAGGGTCTTAGATGGCTTTGAACATTATCCCCTTTGGTGTTAAAGTTCCCCTTCATGCACTACTGCTCAATAAGTAGAAATCATTGTCCAATGGAATTTGCTCTCATATTTATTTAAGGGGGGGTGCGGCTGTGCAAGCATTAGCTTAGAAAGTAGCTTTGTTTATAAGGCAAGTAAGTAAGCAAACAGAAATATCCCAGAGTTTGTAGAGATAAAGAAAAAAAAAAAAAAAAAAAAGGAAGGAACTGTCACAGTCTTGGACAAAAAAAAGCTAATGCTGATTGCCACAATCCTCATTGTCATTTCAAAAGTTCTTAAAATAAGACATTTGTCTCCCTCTCCAGACTTACTGTCTGTGTTAGGAATAATTTATCTTTTTCTTCCCATACCTTTTATAGCGCAAGCATCTCTATCTTACGGCCAAGTTATGTAAAGCAATCCTGCATGAGATCTGAGAATACCTTGCATGGTGCCAGTCTGACCAAAGTAGCCGTGACAGCACTGAATCCTTTGCCTCTTATGGAAATATGTAGCCACACGATCTTGACAAAGCCTGAAGAGAAAGGTGGCAACTTGAAGTGGTGATTTAGATGTCTGTTGCTTTCCGGCCCATGACTAACTCACAGCCCATTTATCTTCTGCTGTTTAACGGTTAACATTCCTGAAAGGCTTTTGGACTATAAATGCATTCTGCCATGCAAACCTGAAAGTGTCAGACTGTCGCGCTGCAGCCCTCACTGCAGACAATTCTAGTATTTGATTAAGATGGTCTTGAAGTTGAACTGCTATTTAATGTTGGTATAAAATATATACCTACTAATACAGTATGCTTCACTCCTAATTATAGTTTAACATCATTTAAATGTCATCCTGAAACCTATTTACATTCCCTAAGTTGTCTCTTATTTTAAATCATTTACTTTTCTTTTTTAGAAAAGTTTGCTTTTTGGATACAGTATTAGTGTATGAGTGATTTAATACTACAGACTCATAAAGGCTCTTACAGGTACATACTGTATATAATCTAATAGACGATTTAGATATTCTATTTCCCCTGAATTTTTTTTTTTTTCAAAATAGAGCTGAAAAAAAAAAAAAACCTAACTTCATTAGCTCTTCTTGGATAAAAACATGGTACAGTAGTTATATTGTGAGTGTCATTTTCAATCTTACAAAGCATGACAAAGACATGAGTAAGATAAGTATGGCACTTATTTAGTACATCACTGTGAAGTCGAGCTGGGCAATATGACTTCGAATCAATGTTATAAAAATTGCAATTGCAAAATTGAACATTTTACTTTGATTATGATTAATGATCGACGATTATCCACAGTGTTCACATTTGACTTCTTTTTGGTTTGTTGCCGTGTGTCTTCACTAAAGCCAAAATGTGTCCAAATGATGGACACCGCAATTTTCTTTGGTATAAGCTGCTCGAGTTGCTTAGTTGGCACCGTCTTTGAGTTTTACTACATGTTGCTTTCGTGTCAAAAAATAGACAGGGCAGAGTCACGTGATCGTATGATTTTAAGGGGACAATGCATGGACACACACACACACAGAGAAAGTATTAACAGAATATACATAAATAACAAAATAAAAATAAAAAACATGAGCAAGATTACATTCTGAATGTGGGTTTCGATTATTTTTCAATTTAATGCCCAGCCCTACTAAGTCTTCCTGTACTACCTACATAAATCATTTTCCCAAAAAATGTAACCTTCATAATTAAAAGAATTATGTCAGTTTACTGTCAGTCATTCCTTATGACATACCCATGTGCCATAGTTATATGCGCTGATTCACTTGTTCAAGGATAATAAATCTTCACTTCTCTGGAAATGGTTATGGATCCCAAATAATATCTTTTTTCATTGGTATGAGCTGACAAAGTAAAGCTGACAAATTTTTGGAGTGGTATATTTTTACAGGTTTAAAGGGTCTAAAGGCTTAAATAACAGCTTAAATAAAATTTAAATACTAACCTACCAAATGTCTAGTGTGTAGACCATTCCATTGTTCATTTGATCACTATATATTTTTAGGGGAGGCTAAAAATAAGTCACAAAAAGCCTAAATTAGGCTTCAGACCATGTCATTTGTGTGAACAGGGTTATTTTTAGTTAAAAATGTGAGCTTACATTGACAAGGAAGTTGGCAACAGCAATCTGGTTTGTACCTTATCTAAAGGCAAAGAATGAATTGACGTCAGCGCCGACGGGCATTTGAGCCGTGCTATACATTTTGAATATTAGAAGAATTCATTGAATTGACAATAAGGCGATGATAGCAACTTAATGATGCAACTTAGAATGAAACACATACTGTATCAATGTGAATTATAGCCCAAAATCAAATGACATAATTATGGCATTAATTTATTAAGCCGTTTCATACTTCTTGTATCATACGTGCCATGCAAGTTTACAGTATATTTTATGTGTGTAGTCTCTGCCATGAATTTCTGAATGTCTATATGGCATCTACTGTATATGACTATTGTCATGTCCATATAAATGTTCTGATTATATAATCTATTACAGTAGAACTTATAAGCAGAAGCATTATGTAATGTATGAGGTGTCTGCTGATCAGTTTTTCAGATCAAGTTCACAGGTCAGGCGAGAATATCACATTGAAAATGTCATGATATGTTTTCAGTGGAAATCAGAGACAGACTTAAAGCACTATTAAACAAAGCAGTGCTGAACCAAAGACAGCGTTGTCTTTAAACAGGGTTCATCTCTTACAAACTTGAAAGGCATTTGCAGTGTTTAATATTTCATATATTTTTACCCATTTAGAACAAGCATGCAAACCCTTTCTATAGAAATGTTAAGGAATTTTTAGCCTCGTGTGTATGTGAAGCAATGCACTTCATTCTGATCCTTTGTACAATTTCAGCAACAAGGAAGTTGGCAACAAAAACTTAAAGGGTTGGACCATACAGTACACTACCTGCAGTATTACCAAGATACATCAATGCATTTTGGTAGAGCAGTGCTTGGGATGGTTTATGAGAAGTTTAGATTTTTAAGCTCTGCAGAATTTGCTTTAATGCGAAAAGAAAATGAAGGATGCAGGCTGCAATTCAACATTAGCGAGGAAGACTCACAAAAATTCCACTGCTACATCATCGGACAGTTTCATTGGCCCAGAGAACCGAACTATGCGAAAAAACCAAATACATCGTCTACATAAGGATGTCTGTAGAGTGAGATCAAAAGACCTGGATGAAATTTTTCGGAAACAAAAAAACCTGACCTAAACAAGTAGGTGATATTTTTATTTAATTGGAAAAAAAAATATTTCTGGGTCGGTAATAAGACTGCAGGTCTCTTGTGAGAAAAGGAGGAAAGCAGCAAACAATGATTTCTAAATTTGCTGTGATATTTTAACGAAGTGCAAACATCAAAGTAAACTTTTAGTAAGATATTGGTTTAAGTACTAAACTTTGGTGCCTGGTTTCTTAGTAAATTTTTATTTTTATATTTTATTTATGTTTCTCTGTTCTTTTCAGGAATGTTGCCTGACTGGAACTTCCAGAGACCTGCTCTTTCTGAGCGATTATGCTTTCATGTAATATGTAATGAAGCATACAGCTGTACGCACAACTGAAAACACCATGTAGGCCACTCTGGATTTTACCTCCACCGGACTCTTAAAAGCTTATACACATGGAGCAAACTAAGGGTGGTTGATGCCTGGAGGGAAACCTTGGAATGATATCATGTTCCAGTTAAACTTTAAGGGACCTTTTGACAGGAAACCTCAGCCCAGTGATGTGGTACAAAAAGAAGAGACTTAATCACAGTACTGTTTGTTCTGCTGTATAACAAGACTGCAGAATGTCTCCTGAGCAAGAAGACGTAATGACTGCTTGTTGACGCTGCGGTGAAACATCTATCAATGCACATCATGTCCTTATAAAAGTTCTCTGTCACTTATAAGAACCTTGTGTCACAAATGCTTCCACATTCTTACGTGTTATATATTTAAGTAGTCAGATTTAACCCCCTAAATGACGTTATTACAATTAACAGGATAAGTGAACAAAATATGCATTTTACAGATATATATATATATATATATATATATATATATATATATATATATATATATGTTTTTTCAACTACAGTATGCCTTGAGCAAAATAACAAGCAAAGGAATTTTGCACAATGGAATTTTGACGAATCACGCACCTAAAAAAATTATCAAATGATAAGGCCTACTTCTGAACAACGCTGATGATGGATTAACCCTACCAGAAACATTGTGTACTTTTTAAGTACATTGCTTATTTCTTATTCCACTCAAGAATTTTTTTTATTTACATCTTCAATATAATGTATTGTTAAATTAGAACAGATTTTGTTTTTAATTCCATGGGATTTTGTTGTTTCTACTTGTTATATTGCATTTTAGCAAAATAGTAAATATCACTTTATTACACCGATCAGCTAGAACAATAAAACCACTGACCGAAATGAATAACAGTGATTATTAATGTGTTAATAGCACCTGTCAAAGAGATAAGATAAATCAGTCAGTTATTTAAGCAGTTATGTTGGAATCAGGAAACATGGGCAAGGGTAAGCTTCTAAGCGACTTTGACAAGGGCCAAATTGTATCACAAGGCTCATGTGGGGAGAGAAACCTAGCCCATCTTACATGTTAGCCATTATGATAGAAAAGGATCACAACATAGTGCAGCTTAGATTGCTGCATATGGCATATAAAGCTCCTGTAATGAGAATTAAACTTGGACCATGGAGCAGTGGAAGAAGGTGGCTCTGTCCTGGCATTCAAGTGGATGTTACATTCAAGTGGACCCCGTACCTAGATGTTGCTGCAGACCAAATACACCTTGTCATGGCAACAATATTTCCTAATGTCTTTAACCTCTTTCCCTGCCACGATATAAAAACTGTTCAAGAATGGTTTGAAGATCATGACCTCAACAAAGAGTTCATTGCCCTGACTTGATCTCCAAATTCTTCAGATCAAGCATGTGTGGGATGTACTGAACAAACAAGACAGATCTATGGAGGCCTCAACTCACAACTTATATGACTTAAAGCATATGCTACTAACATCTTGGTGCCAGATACCATAGCATATGTTTAGAGGTTTTGTTGAGCCCATGCTACGCCTCGAAGGGCCAAAGCTGTTTTGTTGGAACAAGCAAGGCCTGCACAAGATTAGGCAGGTGGTTTTAATGTTATGGCTAATATATAAGTGCATACAATATAAATACATATTATATAAAATACATATTGCATATAATGGATTGTAATGTATTGCATTGTGTATTGTATGTATTGTAGTGTTGCAGTAAACTAGTAAAAAAAATAATTAAAATAAACAAAAGTGCATTTTATAATAAAAAAAATCTTGTTGCACTGTAATTTATTCCACTAAGCCATTTTTATCGTGCTTGCATTTTTTCTTCTGATTTGTCCTGTATTTCTGATGTATTTTATGGTTTGCCTAATTTATAATCGATAAATACATCATTTACATTGCATAGCATATATATATATTATGCATTGTTGTTAAGTGCTGGTGTTTACCCTGACTTTTTTTTTTCTGACCCTAGACCACCATCAACAGAGAACAGTTTGCCACAAATTCCCAGCAGTCTTTCCCTTTTGTTTGGTTGTACTGACCTAGACAATTTCTATAAATTGTGTGTGCATGTAGTGGCCTTTCTAAAAAACTGATTTAGCAAGTGCGTTACAAAAACTTGATAAATTCCAGATGCCATGGGGCACTTACGGTATTGTACCACTTTTAGTAAAACTTTAAATAAACCATTTGGCCTTAAAGAACATAAAGAATAAGCAAACAAAACCAAAGGATTTTTTCTATCAAAATAACAGTCCATAGGCTGCTTGTTAGCCTTGCACATACCATCATAAATGTGTCAGCATCATGTCAAATCAAATTAAATGTTACTATGTACCTCCCAGTCATTTCTTTTTTTTTTTTTTTTTGTTTAAAAAGAAAATCATGTTCTGTCATCATTCATTACCCCGCACCAAAATGATCATGGTATATGGATTGAACGCCACATTGCCCGGTGCTTTTCGGACCTTTCCCAAACTCCTAGACTGTTGAGTGACCCATGTCCACATTCATTAGAGCAGTCGTATGTTATACAAAGTGAACTTGATTACATGGCTCCACATGGAGCAGAGTATGAAATACAAGGCTCTGGGTTGACCTTTAATCGTTCTCAAGGGATGAATAAGTGCAAATGAGAGTGTAATTCCTGTCAAGTCCCCACTTGTCTGAAATCTCATAGTGCGAACTCGATCCTTCGTTCTCAGGCTACAAACGGAGTCATGGTATGCTAAAGGTGTTGAGTGGCTGTAAATATCAGGTTGCAACGAAATTCGCAGTTCCTGAGAAAATTACATATATTGACATATAGTGGCATTAAAATGAGTGAGTTAGCATTTTCAGATTCATGACCAGGCACTAAGTGTAAGTTGGTGTAACCTGGTTTCACCTCCTATGACCCTCAGTTGTTTAAACACTGCCTGCAATGGTTAAACACCAACAACAATAATATAAAAAAGCTTCACACATGGCCATGGGGGGTTTAATTTACTGTGGCTTTAAAGATATGTTTATACTTTACGAAGCATCCAAAGTCTTCTAATTGTATACACAGATGGTTGTACAGCAACAGCTTCTCCTCCAAGTCATAGCACGCTCTATCTAAAGCTTGTGCTCTCACGACTCAAGAAAAATGAGAGAATATACTGTGCTGACTGTTCTGGTTTTGATTTTCTTCCTGCTTTACATCCTCCATCACATCCACTTGAGGCAAAAAATAGCTTTACATTTTTTGTCTGAGGGCAACTATTAAGGATGAGAGACAATTGGCTATATGTTGCCTGGGTATTTGTAAGTTGAAAGCATTTATATTAACAACTAGATATGACCATGACTTTGTTCGCATGGAATTTATTTGCACACTCATAAGCACATTTTTTAAAAAGTACAATGCCATCTGTTAAATTTTTGAATGAACAAAAATTTTTACTTGTAGTGTGCAGAATGAATGTATAAGATCGCGTTCATTAAGTAGAGTTCAATTGCATACTCCTAAGCGTATTTAAAAAAAAATACAGTGCCACCTGTTAAATTTTGTGATAAACAAATGAATTTAGGAAGTAAGGGCGTTTTTTTATTTAAAATGTCAAATTAGCATATCTCTTTCCATGGGTCAATTTCAATGAAACAATGCCTATATGTTTTCTCAACCTCGGCCAAATACACATGTGAAACGCCCGCTTAAATTCAATCAGTAGTGCGATGTGTGCACAAACAAACAGACAAACAGAAAGACAAAAATCCAATAACCATCTTTAATGTGATCGATTATTCATTTTATGCCCCCTGCCCCCCAAAATTATTTTTTCGCAAATATCTTTAAAGTACAGACACACCAACTTTCCAGTTTTATTATATGTATACATTTGTAAGTGTAAAACACTAAAACAGAGTTTTTTTTTTTTTTTAATTGTGCAGTAATATAGTCCATCAGATCCACTTACTATTCTGAAGTAAGGTTTGATTTGCAGTTGAGGACAGACCCTTACTTTGATGATTTATAAAGTCAAGAAAGCTACTCTTGAGGGAAATGTAATGAGATAATAAGTAAAAGAGGGCTGGTTGGTTTGGGTGGCACATGTGGGGACACATGAACTCTAAAAAGCTTAAGGATATGATGAGCCAGAAGAAGATGTTCTCCCTGTGAGCCTGACTCCCTCAGAGACCTGGGCTGAACTTACTGAATCATCCAAGGTATGTGAGTCAGTCAGAGTATAATCTATTTGAACAGAAGGGTCCATATGTTGACATTTCCCTTAAGGACAGTAAAGTACCTAGTAATGAATGAACACTGGCCACAAATACTAAAACAAATAACATCTTAACATCAGCTTGAGAATAATAGTAGAGTTTAATATTAACTGGGAGGGCTAAAATCTGATATTTAATAAACACTCACAAATGGAAAAATATGATGTGTTGAATGCATTATATTCCAAGGTTTTATTACCAACAGGAACACTATAACTAGTACACACAAAGAAAAGGGCAGCAAACATCTAACCTGGCTCAGTTTGTGTGTATACACTACATGAATGTTAATGTGTAATGACATCCTTCATTTGAACCTTTCTCACTCACTCACTCGTCATCTACATCGCTTCCGCTTCATTGCATAGGATTAGGGCACAAGGCGGGGTACACCCTGGGAGGGTGCCAATCCACACATACACACTTACACACACTCTATTGACAATTTGAATTTGTGAATACCAATTAGCCTTATTCACACGTCTTTGGACTGTGGGAAGAAAACTGAATCACCCGGAGGAAACCCACCAAGCATAGGGAGAACATGCTAACTCCATGCACACAGAGGTTGGAATCAAACCTAGCCGGGTATCAAACCCAGACCCTGAAGATGCAAGGCAAGGCAGTGCTAACTACTAAGCCACCGTGCCGCCCAACTTGAATCTGTTCAGTTATATTTAGGTTAAAATGAGGCCATATCTAATACGTGGTACGTGCCATGGTACAGTAGTAGCTCATTTACATCAGACAAGTCATGAAACGGGGATTTAGGTGTGAAAAATCATCCGAAGGGTATTTTAGCTAGACCATTAGCAATCACACTGAGAGTACATTGAGAACTGTGTTAGTTTGTAAAATTACTTAATAACACATAAAATATGTGACCTTTAAGTTATTAAATTATGAATGTTTCAGCTGTTTTTTTATCTGTAGTAAAATATATATATTTTTGTTTTCAGAAAAAATCCAGCAAATAAACTGATGTCGATGCCAAAAAAAAAGGAAACCTTATATTCATGTCTTTTTTATGCAGGAAAGACAGCAGAGTATAGCTCTGTTATCCCAGCTACCCCCCGCTCAATTGTAATTTTTTTTATCCAAAGTTGGTCAAATGGACCTTTAACAGAAAAGCAAACAGGAGTATGTCACACACCCAGTGCACGTTGTATCTGAGAGCAGAAACACCCTGGCATGTTAATTTCGCATAAAACCACACACACGCTCATTCGATTGCCTGGGCACTAACATGACAAAAATGCCCTTAGGCAGTTATTATTGGGAACAAATGCCAGAACAGCAGTGCCAAAGGAATAGCATGGCAGAGAAAAAGAGCAGTAGCGCAAGGCAGGCAGGTTTCAAGCGCCAGCTGCCTGACTGTGTATGTTTAGAGTCTTTCATCAAAATCCATATTGACTAGAACTCCTAATTAACTCAGGTGAAAGCAGCTATGTGAAAGTGTTGAAAGTATCGTCGGATTAGTCCACCCTAGCAAACGGTCCAATTGGCTGCACATTTCATAATTATATAGTCTGTCACAAATGAGTCTACTGCCCATCTCTTGCAGAGCCGGTTTGGTATGCTGCGGTTTTAAAAAGTGCTCCCTGTTCAAGCATTTTAATTACAGGAAAGTGGGTATGCCTAGTTTTGATTTAGCTCTCCTTCTCCATCATCTGTCATACTTCATCATGGATGGATTAAATAAGATTACGACAGTAAAGACGTTTATATAGCATATTTAGGGTACTACACTTTTTTTTTTTTTTTGCTAGGATTGAGCGTTTCACAGTAAGTGCTTCAATCTGAAATAGATTTTCGCATTTCTCCGAAATTAAATGCATTACTTTACTGGTGAAGCTGCTTGGTACAAATGTATTTAAAAAGTTTATTAAGATTTCTTTAATTCTTGCCAGGTGTTAACTTAAAAACTATGTGGTTAATGTTTATATACAATTACGTAGCTGCTTTGTCATGAAGTTGGCCTGCTGCTAGTATTGATTCGTACTTTGGATGTCTTAAAAAAGTTTAGAGTTTGACACACACCTTGCGCTGTTCAGCTGAACTGCTATGAGAAGAAGCAGGAATTCCAGATGCTGAAAACTAACATAGTGGTGGAGCACTGTTCGGAGCCGAGTTCGATATATTTTTTAACATATATTTACATGTCTCTTTTTATAAATCTTTACACATTTCTCTCCTTTTATCCTCTGGTTCATGGGCTAAGAAGTACAAGTCTAAAAGACCTCCCAGAAACCACTGTTTTCTTTGACACAGACACAAATCCAATCTGGCAGTCGAGCCATTAACTGAAGCCACACATCTCAACAAGTAAAACCATGCAGGCCTTAAGTGGCTGATACAGTACATGAGTGACTGAAAGCTTATAATTAGTCATAAAAAAGAAAGAAAGAAAGAAGAGACAGCTAATGTAAAGGGAGTTACAGTACCTACAGAATACACCATTAAATACTTCTTATGATTAATCTTAAATCATATTTTAAGGATAATCTTATGGTAATATTGAGTGTGTGCTTTGTGTGTGTGTGTGTGTGTGTCTATGGAGTTGTGTTATTGCCTAATGTGAGTAAAAATCCCAAGTATCTCTTTTCCCCCAAGCAAGAAAGCTGATGCTATGGCATGAAACGAGCAGCTGTTGTTTGGAATTAAGTATGTTTTAATTTTTCATTTATCTATCCAAGTGAGCTTCAGATTTCTACATTAATCTCTTTAGCTGCCACACTATTGTGCAATGAGACTACATTCGCTACATTTATTAAGGAGTGGCAAGGAACACAGTAGAAACATGCAGTTTTTCTGTGCACGCTCTAAACCTTTGGTTATGATAGTGCTACTCAAAAAAAACAAAAGAAAAAAACTTTTTTTTTTAAAGGCTACTTTTGACCTTTGTCCATTGGCATCTTAAAAAAAAAAATGTGCACCTCATTTTAAAGATAACATTAATAAACTTGGGCACATCTTACTAAGTGCATCATCTGTGTCAGCAAGAGAATACACTACAGTATATATGGTACTGGGTGTTCCCGCTTGCTCCTGTAATTACCAATACTGGATTTTTTTTTTTTCCTGAATCGAGACCTGTTTAGTTCTTCGTATTGGCACACACTTATCCCATAAATTAGATCTCCATGTCTGAAGTCTGACTTCGTAATGACACATACTGTAGCAAAGGCAATGTGGGTGGTTCTGGATTACAGATTTCTTCCAAGTTCTGAAGGTGGTCTGAAATATTGCCCTGTTTTGGGTAAGACCTATTCATAAATAGAGTACTTTAGCACCAAGTATTATAAAAAAAAACTATTTAAAATAAAATGTATAATATTTTTATATTAATACATACATTTATTGAAAAAAGAAAGAAAAAGTACAGTCTAAGCACTGTTCATTGACTTCAACTCTTGGGTCACCAAGAAGTTCCTGGTTAAAGAGAAATTATAATCAAATGCTGAAATATATGTGTCCCATAGGAGCACGACCACTCCTGCAGGCCCTGCCTCCACTAGAGGACCCTCATGAGAGCATGACGTATAAAATCCTGGAATATGTTTTGTACAGTATTTGGAAGTGGCTATGTATGTGTAAAATTGCTGTCAATTTTGTAGTGGTGCTTTACTTGGCAAGTTCCTATGTTAGTGAGATTTACTGAATGTTTAGAAACAGTTCACTCTTTAACTATAGAGTCAAAAAAGAGTTACTTTGATATACTGTACATCAAAGTACATACAAGTGATTAAACAAAAATAATAGGGCGAGTTTGAAGAACTTGCTTATTACTGCTATGTGTTAAGTCTGGCATACAGTATATGAAATGTTTTTATAACCTTATAAACATGCTGTAAACATTAATGTACATTTAACATTTGCTCATGCTGTTTTCTTCATTAGTGAAGAAACAGAAACGGACAGTTAACGGTCTTACTCGACTTGGTGGTGTTGCTAGAGCCAAGATTCTGCACAACCAACAATCAAGAGGATCTGGCTACTTCATCCTACTAAAGACACTCAGGCGCTTGTTCAGTCGCTTGTAATCTTGAGATTGGAGTGCTGCAATTTGCTTCCGACTACTCCTCTCGAGCGTGTCATCACACCGCTGGAACTGATTCAAAATGCAGATGTGCAGTTTGTTTTCAATCTCTCTCTCTCTCTGAAGTACTCCCACATCATCCCAATGCTGTGTTCCCTTCACTGGTTTTTTCTAACTGCCCGCATCAGATTTAAAACACTGTTGAGTGCCTACAAAGACAAAAACAAACCCCTACCTACCTGAAAGCACTTTTAAATCCTGTCTGTACCCGGTTTTCTTTTGAGCCACAGTCACGGCTTGACTTAACTCACAATGCCTCAAGACACAAGAAGATATGCATCAAGACTGGACTGGCACCAAGATAGTGGAATAGGCATTTCCTGAATGCCTCTATGTCTTCATATATATATATATATATATATATATATATATATATATATATATATAAAACACCACCTACTCACTAGTAGTCCATTGGCATGCTTTTTCACAGACTCTGTATACAGCTTTTGTGTGACACCCTGATTTGTGGCTTGGGCGCTGTTTCACAAGTTTGCGGTATGCTACTGATGCATCTTTCAAGTTATGGTCTGTCAGGTCTCATGTAATTCAACAATGTGTTTGGTTTACAAAAAAACACTGATTATGAAGGGACACATAAGTGCACAGTAGGAAGGACAAAACCGTCATCCATCATAGACACCCCAGCTAAGTTCTTTAATCTTTCTGCCAATAGCACTGATGCAGTATTAGTTCTTTTAGCTGGTTGCGGTTCAACAAAAGCAAAATGTTCCCCAATAATACTTTCAGCAACAATGTAGATCATTGTGCATGCATAATGCAAGTCACCGTTACCTATGTATCGCTGAGTCTATGTAAAATGCTTCCAAATATACTGATATATCAAAGGTAAAAAAAAACTCATCCAGATTTTAGTATTTTAGAAAAATACTGACCAACCTAATAGACAGCTCTCCAGCTCTATTTTACATTCCGTAATACAGCAGAAGAGATTTATTGGACACCATATGTGCGGTTTCTGTGTGGTAGGCTCTATAACATGATGTAGGTCATTGCCTCTTGCTTCCAATGCTCTGGCTCTCACGTTCAGTAACAGTCTCCCAGTAGCTGTTTGCTCAGTAGATTTTCAGCGCCAATGCCTTTCCAAAATACTCCGGTGCTGAGAGATGGCCACTGTTTGTTTTCACTGTTACCAAGATGACCAAAACAGTCAGTTTCCTTGACTATCTTCATCTCTAAAATAAAAATATCAAATGCTGCCTTTTGTCTTGAAGAATTTAAGTTCACTACTGTCATTTACTAAATAATTGGCTTTGTCTTGCTTAACTAATATCCTATAATATTCTCAATACATTAAACTTGAATTATACTAATGATACTAACACCAAATACTAATGGCACTGTTTTAGTATACAGTAGGTCAAATCTAAAACAGACCCTCAATCTAACTGTTTTCACAAAGTATAGCGTACAGTCAAGCTAGTGAGCTATTACAAATATGTATACACTATATAGTATTAGAAGTGTACAGAAGTGTAAGCTTCCTACAGTACAGTAAGTTTATTTATATTTGCACAAATCCAATAGAACTTAGTCTAAAATGTATAAAAGTCTAAAATGTACATAGATAGCAAGATAAGGTTGAAAATTTAAAGTAATTAAGGGAATGTCATGTCTCTGTGTATGACTAAACTGATGTTGGTCTGCCAACCGATAGTAATCTTGCAATCATAAGAAAACTGATATATTTTTGACTGTTTTTTGACTAAATTTGAGGCAGTGCAATAAAATAACAAAGTAAGAGAGAGAGAGAGAGAGAGAGAGAGAGAGAGAATGGACATGGGAATAGGTATAGAGCAGGAAACATCCCCAAAAAGACCATTAACATGTCAGCTGCGGTCTAAAGCCTGTGAAGTTTCCATAGCTTTTCAACCCGTCATAAAAAGAAAGCACATACCCTTATATTTTATGTCTGCCTACATCTTTATATAGTTGGCTAAATCAGCTCAGCAGCAGAATTCAAAATATCTGCACAATATTATCAGTCTTCAAAACTGGCAAGTACAGTATATCACTGTATATTTCTCTGTTGCTAAATACGGCACAATAAATGATAACATTTATCGTGCTATGGATGTACTTCCTCCAAAACATATACATTGATGGATATACAAAGTCAAAGCTGCCAGTAAAACAGCCAGACTTCTGTCTCTGGTGGCCATGATAAACACAGAGGGCACTTGTTTGCTCACAGTCTGTGTTGACTAGTGGAAGATGGACTGCCGATTTGCCAGAAAGTTGACTTTCGTGACTGCAGGGGCAAAATGTCTCTGCTCCGATCCCCGGACTTGTCAGAAACGAGCGAAAAAAAAGCAATATAACCTCAATAGAATCTTTGTATATATGCTTTGCTGGGAGGCCAAGCTATAGATAAAAATGTGGACATCTAAAGCTGCGTTTGTGAACCTTAAAAGCAAACAGCTTAATTTAGATGTCCGGAGTGTGTGGAATGGCAGTACAGAGTACTGAGTGTGCTCAGTGATTTTGTTCTGTTTGTACAGCTGAATGAAAACTCTTTCCATGTCACTTGAACGGTATGATGGATAACGTACAGGCTAGTGAAATCTTTGGCAAGACTTAATGCACTATAATAAAACAAACAAACAAACAAAAATACCTTCCAAAACATGGTGGCACATGTCTTTAGAGGCCAAAATGGGTTATTTGTCTTATATTGGTTTAAAAGGTCAAATGTGCTTACCCCCCCCCCCCCATTAGTGCATTCCCCAGATGTGATTTTTGAGAATAACATATAGAACTGTATCAATTGCTATTTACAGCTGCTTTGGCTGACCATATGGACAGCAGGCATCTGGGCTAAGAGGTAAATAAAACCAGTTGTGGGTGAGATGCCAGAGAAGGACAGCATAACTGAAGAGATCTTCAACAGGTGTCCGCTAAAGCAATTCATACTGTACCCTTCATACGTGACTGATGCCAGTCATTCTTGTTTTTTTTGGCTCAAGGAGTGTTACTTAGCTTTTTGCAGGGGCCTTATTTGCCTTGGAAAAACACCACGCCACTTGACTTAACATTTAAACCACAAGTGGTATCCCACAGACAAAGGGGTTTTGGCTGAATCCTGCAGACACGAACTGCCTTTCTGTGTAATTTCTTTCCCAGTGCCCTTTTAAAGTCGAAAAACTGTGCAACCAGCAGCTCCATTAAGCTGCAATCTCAAGCATTGTTGGTTAAAAAAGCCCACGGTTACAATATCACACAAGCTCAAACTTCTTTATGTGATCACATTGTCTTCCTGAGATGTACACATTCATAAAGTTTTGCATTCCTTCCTATAGCATTGCCTACATTAGTCATAGTGTCATATCTGCATCCACAGATTCTATTCCTAAGAATTCCCATAATTCCCAGCCCACATGATGATTATTTCAACTTTCACTGTGTTATTGATTTTACTCTCTTGTCTGCAATCGTTCATGAACTCACACACATACTCTGCAATGTCTGTGCCTGTGACGTTACTATGATTTTTGTTGCCAACCTGTTTTGCTACATTGTTACGCACGTATGAATTCACCTTTATTTAGCATCCTCCTATTATCCCTGCCTGCCTGATAACCAGCTGACACTTTCGTTTTTAGTTTGTTTGTTTTTGCGTATTTCCTATCCCTTCTATTCAATGCTTTAATTTTTTTTTTTTTTTAATAATAACAATCAAGATAATATGAAATTTTTTATTCATTCAATGAAATTGCTATATAACAATCAATATTAAGTTTAACGTTTTTTTTGTTTTCAAAACTAGCTGGATCTAGCACAGAGTTAAAAAGACGTCTGCAGTACTCTGGTGTCACTTGCACAATCCATGCCTGTTTAAGTGCTTCCTGGATCTCATATAAAGAAATTTGAAGAAGTTCACAACTTATTTGAAAATTCTCTAGCTTCAGCTTTAGAAAGTAAAAGTCTTGCCACTTATTTGTTCTATCCATTAACTAAACCAGCTGATAATTAGCACATCTCTTCAGTCAGATTGGTGAGATCTACTTAATGACCACCTGTTTTGTGCACAGAGAGAACTAATAGAGAGAAGTCATGCATGGCATATGCTGTCTTAATACTTTTGGCCACATTTGGCCGACTACTTTAATTCCACTAATGAAACTGTGGTTCAAAATGGTAAAAAGTCCAAAAATTAAAAGTCACTAAATGGAGGGAGTAAGCCTACAGCTGGAATCTGTGAGCAAACTTAGTTTCATTAACCTTTGAAAAATCTACCCATGCACTTTTTTGTGTATTTCATTAGTAGAATTTGGACAATAGTTTAGGATAAAATGGAAAAAAACATCCAATGTCTTAGCATTAAGTCATCATGATTCTAAATGCATACCTTCAATAAAGCAATGTTTTTTCTCAAGTGTATTTCCTTGTACAATTAGGACAGTGTGAGGTAAAATTGTGGTGGCACAGTGGCTTAGTAGTTTGCACTGTAGCATTGCTCTTCCAGGTTTGGATCGTGCTTCAGTGTCATGTTCTTTCCATGCTTGGTAAGTTTCCTCCACAGTCCAAAGTCATGAAGATTAGGCTAATTGGAGTTCCCAAATTACCCGTAGTGTGTGAATTCATGTGTGAATGTTGACCCGAGGTCCCACCATAGTCATAAAAATGGGAATAAATACAATGGCCACCACTGGCCTCCATGATACCAAGTTGGACTACAGAGATGGGTGGATAGATGGATGGAAGGAATTTCTACACTCTCTTGATATTAAATATAATGCCATTGTGTTTTCTGTGTAAAATGGTTCTACTTAACCAAGCAGTCGCAATTCCATTTACATGTTTTCTACCAATAAAACAGCAAAAACATGTTATACTTCTCAGTTCAGTAGTAAATATAAACTAGTGCTGTTGCTATTCATTCCATGTCATATCTACTAGGACAATAAGTGTCTATTTATCTTGTGTAGCAAATACAGCTGTTGTGTGGAATTTTATTATTGCTTTTTAATTAAATTTTTGTCATAATTTTTATTGTAAGTGTTACCTTTCTTTCTCTCCTTCATTAATAACACCTTATTAAATTCATCTTATGTCATTTATATTTTAATTACATCTGCTTTTGGTATTTACATACCATGCTTGTGTAAATTTATCAGGATTTTTACAGGATATGTCAAATTATTGATTTCCACAATAAAACTGATTAAATTTTAATCTATATTATTCATAAGAATATTCATGCAATGTTTCATTAAATATCCATTGCTTAAACACACACTTCTGAATTAATCTCAACTATTAGCATGAAGTATTTTACTACACAAGTATTTGTAAGGATGAAAATTAATCTCATAGTTACTTTCATTCACTCTGAGCAATATGATATGGAAAAGCTATCTTACACTCAGCAGGATTCTTTCTTTAGACCTTTTCATTTCTTTCTTTTTCCTGCGGTAAATGTATTCATTTATGACCTGGTGGGCATGGGAGGATGCCTGCACCATCTTATGCATCAATCACAGGGGATTTATGCATCTCAGTAGGAGTACAGTGTTTCATGTGCTCTTGAAACAGAATATCCCTGGCTGTCTCTCAGCAAGACAGGAATGTGTAGTTTCCTGGGGGCCAATCATGTTACGTGAGGGTTCTCCTATGCTTCTGTTGTCCTCTTCATGATATCACATGGATGGCAATATCCTCCTGGCTTGGTGCTGATCAAATCTGTGAAACGGATAGTGATATTCGGTGGCTCTCATCTGATCAGATTTCAGTTCAAGTTGCATGAAATCTCTTATCACTGTAATGAAATACAATTACATCAGATAAGTGTTATCCTATCTGTACCCTTAAATGTTACTTTATCTCTACCCCTTCCCCCTCTTAAATAAAAATTAATCCCTCGCATACAATGGAGTCTAGAGCTGTGTTTTTCAATGAATGTCTTATCAAATTTCTTGGGTAGAGCAGAGCAGAACAAAACTTATGTACTGCACTGTTCACGTATTAAGTGCACATATGTTGATAAAAAAGTATACCTGTGATAATAACTAAAGAGTGTTTGATGGAATGAGAGATTTTAGTGTTTTGGTGCAAAATATTTCACATGCATAATTATGGGCTTTTGTGATTTTAACAAAGCAACCTATTGTTACTGGCGTGTTCTATTCCAAAGGGAAAACAAATGGACTTATATTTTTAAAGAGAATTACATATTGTACCCTAATTAATGTTTAATAAATGTACATCTTGAATGCAGAAGTTTTACATAATCCTTAATGTAATATTTTAGCATAAAAGGGAAAAAAATTCTCATAAGACACTAAAATATCTCATTTTTACTCCCAAATTACCTCAATCCTATAAGGCATGTTTAGTGTAATTAAATTTAACTGTCTTGGCACTTTTTACTTGACACAACAACACAGTACTTTGGACTTTGCACTTCCCGATTAAAAACTATTAAGAGCAGACCTTTATGATGCTTTTTATCTCTTTTTATGCATTATAATGTGTGGATATGAGCAGTGTTGTTATTATTACTTTATTAATTATTATTAGCATCCACATTTGCTGAAACAGTAATTATACAGGGCAAAAGTTTTTACCTAGAATTTTTGCAAGCAGGGCATTTTTGTCATTTTTATTGCTTGAATTCACTTTTTATCTTATTTCTGTTCATTAAATAAATTATCCATGTGTGAATCAGTCACCTTTAGCAGTTAGGCCATGCTGCTACAACTTTTTTTTCCTTTAAACCCAACCCCTGAAAACAGTTGTAAAGAGATCTGCTGTTACTTGGTTGTCTTGCCTGTAAAATTAATTCCTCTAGCAGGTATGCAGATAGTGGGCATACTGGTAATCTTACCAAAGTAAGATGGGCAGAAAAGAGGAAGTTCTGGGTGATTGGGAGACAAAGAACCTGGCAGCAGATAGATGTATAAAGTATGTGTAAAGCACCATATGGAGAAGGAAGGCCATTTCCCCATATCCTGTAAAAGTAAAAAAACACCCTCTCTGATATATGAGAAGCATGCCCTATTGGTTATAAATTCAGCATTTCACAGATGTTATGTTTACTGTATGTTATAACTCACACAGAATCCTCAATTTATTCTACATTTTTACATGACTTTATGCGATTTATTAGCACAAAAATAATAACGACACTGACATCATAAAAGTAACACACACACAGCTGTGATTAAAATCTCTTGACCTCCATCATGTCCTTTTAAAACTAAATGTAATAAGGAATAAATAGTTGGGGTTTTTTTGAGCTTGGTATATTTATCCTAGGGGCCCCTACATTGGATTATTTGATCAACAAGCCCTGAAAGGTTTTGTGCCAGATGCCTTTTTTTTATTGTACTTATATGTTTTTCTTTCCTTTTTAAAAATTGTATTGCTGTTTATAGATCTGGGTGATATAACAAATATATCATGATTATTCTTGAAGACATTCGTAATACACACAATATATAGTTTTGGCCACATTTAAATTTAGGAAATAAATCCTAATTTTTTTTTAACACTTTACTTTTTTAAAGGGCAAAAATTCACGATCAAATCAACTGCTTTTTGTCAGTTACAATATACAGTACACTATGTGGATAAAAGTATGCGAACATGTGGCCATCAGTCCTTGCTAAACATCCCATTTAAGATTTGGTCCCTCCTCTAAAAAGGCTTTCCACTAAATGTTTGGCTTGCTCGTTTAGCCACAAGAGCCTTAGTGAGGTTGCATACTGGTGTTTGCTGAGGAAGCCTGGCAAGTAGATAACATTCCAGTTTATCCCAAAGGTGTTCAGTAGGCTTGAGGTCTGAGCTCAGACCAGGTCCCTAAAGTTCTTCCAGACCAGCCTTGGCAAATCATGTCATTTGGGAGTTTGTGATTTGTGTGATTTGTGCAAAGGTGCATTGTTATGCAACAGGTCTGGTCATCATAGTTGCAGTAAAGAAGGAAAACTTACTGCCACAACATGTACAAACACATTCTAAACATTCCTGAGTTTCCAGCTTTGTGGCAAAAGTTTGCGGTGACCCAAGTTTGACTTCAAGTGTCCATATACTACCTTTGGTGATATAGTGTCACAACATCTGCGTTATTCCAGAGAAGCATATTGAGACATAAGTAAACATCCACTTGATCTTTTTTTACCAGAATGAGTTTAGATGTATTTGGAATATAGTCAAATGAAGTTTATTTATTTGTTGTTTATGATTTTTATGCGTTATGCTTTTTCACTATATTTTCTTGCAGATCAGAAATTAGACAGGAGAGAATACAAAAGTTACAGTATAAGGTTGTAAGGCCAGTATAGATGACCTTACATATCTTACAGTGCTATCAAACTGTACTGGGTTTTATATAGTCTATATATAAGTTTTATATAAGTCTATTGTCAAACTGTACTGGGTTTTATATAGTTGCATCACTAGACTAAAAAGTCTATTGTTAGATAATAAGATATGGTATAAAAATTAATTAGGATGAAACCCCTTTGAGTGACTTCTTGGGCAAAGTACCTTTTTGCATTAAGTGCCAGACCTCAATGCTACCGTACGTTAACTCACACATATTTACTATTTATACTATAAATATTTATAACACTGTGAAGAGGATTGAAAAGCTTACTCATAAAGTAACCAAATAAATAATACTATATACATGCAGGAAAAAAATATGCTTTATTTATGTATCTTTGAGACATCTTTATTAAAGGGTATGGTGGTCAATTCGCCTTAGAAATATTAAACCGCTATGAAATGTATAGCATTCATAAATCCAATGAGATGTTAGGAAGCCTGTACTCCAGGTGAATAAAAGATTATGTCTTCCTCATAAAGAAACAGGCATGTATAAGTCACCTCACTTGTTTTAGAAGCCTTTCATAAATCATCCAGCAGTGATTTATCCATTTTTTTTTCGGTGGTTATAAATATGTCATGGGCCAAAAGCAGAACCCTTGCAATGAGGTGCTACCCTTTTTGTTAAAATAAAAGTCCAAGGAATGTGAAATTTGAGAGTATTTACATACAGGACAGAAAACTCTAAAATAACCATAAATCCTTTGGCTGAAAGACAAGTTCATTTATTCATTCATACACAAAGTAACATAAAAACAATAAATTTTTAAGCACTTCAAACATATACTTCATACAGTTTTACATCAACTAAGAAATTTTTTTTATGAACTACTAAGTTTCCTCTACTTTCTTAAATGATGGAACAGTATTATGCCCTCTCTGGCTTCATCCCATACTGTATCTATATAGTCCACATGTACTCTAAGCATCTCTATGGAGAGAGACAGAAATTTTCCAGTCTTCCGCAGACTTTCTTCCACAAAACTGAGTGCCTTCTCAATGTCAACCCTGCGTGGGAGACCTTAAGCATACAAAAAAAGGAAAAAGGTACAGTACAAAGCAAAAATTAAGCAGGCCAAAGGCAGAAAAAAGCAATAGCAATGAAGAAATGAGAAGCCAATCAAACTCAATAAACAATAAAGGGTTCAGTGCAATGAATATTATATTCTGTAGTTTACTGTATTTTTTTTACCTAATTCTAGCAAATTATGTAATTTTATATTTATTGTAATGCTTGTGCTATATGATTATATTTTGTTGCATGCACCTCTGTGAATGCTCACTATAGCAATCCATTGGATTGGTTGAGAGTACATACATGGAGTATCATTAATTTTGGTAAAATCTTATCAAATTCAGTCCCTTGAACAGTCTCATTCTCCAGCTTCTAGTTATGTCCCCCGACCTTTACTGAAAACTTTTTTTTTTTTTTGTTTCCCCACATGTCTGACTGAGAACATTTTTTCATTAAAAAGATCACACACAATCACACATCAGCACACTTGGAAAATATGGTTTTCTGGTTTCATAAGTCAGGTCATATAACATGTATTTATTTACACAGCTTATTTCAAGCCAAGAGGTCTTGGTCAATGTCTGGCACAAAAAAAACATTAAGTTTAAAAGTTTTTAAGGAGTGTGGGTAAAATCTTTTCTCTGACATGTCTCGTGAGGGAGTGTCGCAGGCTATTGGAAGGTAAATATGATGCACATTGTTTATTTATATGTGTATTATATTGTAGTCTATCCATCTATAAAAAAATCTATGTCTAGGTGATAAGTTGTTTAAGAATAGTTACAGTTTTATCTCTATAGCAAATAGTAAAAAAAAAACAAGGTTCTTTTAAATCTGGGATACTTAAAAGATTTTTTAAAAACACTATTTGCACCATTTGTTACGCATGATGGCACTGTTACTATTTTTGCACGACATAAAAAGAATTTTTGAACCCCTTTTGTACCTATACAGAATCATTTGAATTAATCAATTAATTAATAAATTCACACAGAACTATTTAAAACTAGAATCTATCCACTCAGATCACAACGCACATCAAATGCTCTGTCTTGATTGTTACAAATTCCATTATGCGTACCGCTCACCACTTTTCTTTCTAAAACTGTGGCTGCATCAGATGTAGCCAAAATATTCTGGCAGAACTATACTAAGACGAATAAACAAACAGATGCACTACATTGCCAAAAGTATTTGCTCGCCTGCACTGACATGCATATGAACTTGAGTAACATCCAATTCTTAGTCCATAGGGTTTAATATTATGTTGGCCCACCCTTTGCAGCTATACAAGTTTCAACTCTTCGGAGAAAGGCTTTCCACAAGGTTTAGAAGTGTGTTTATGGGAATTTCTGACCATTCTTCCAGAAGCACATACAGTATGAGAGGTCAGACACTAATGTTGGACGAAAAGGCCTGGCTCGCAATCTCTGCTTTTATTTATCCCAAAGGTGCTCTGTCTCTATGCAGGCCAGTCAAATTCTTTCTCACCAAATTTTCACATCTATGTCTTTATAGACCTTGCTTTGTGCACTGGTGCGGTGTCACGTTGGACAAGAAAGTGGCCATGCCCTAACTGCTCCCACAAATTTGGCAGCATAAAATATGTGTCCAAAATGTCTTGGTCTCCTGGAACTAAGGGGCCAAGCCCAACTCATGAAAAACAACCCCACATCATTATCCCCCCCCTCCACCAAACTCATCTATCGAATTGCCAGATAGAGAAGTGGGATTCGTCACTCCAAAGAACCTGTCTCCACTGCTCTAGAGTCCAGTCGTAGCGTGCTTTACACCACTTCATCCAATGCTTTGCATTACACTTGGTGATGTAGGGCTTGGATGCAGATGCTCGGCCATGGAAACCCATTCCATGAAGATCTCTACACACTTTTAAGCTAATCTGAAGGCAACATGAAGACAAAAGGTCTGTAGCTATTGACTCTGCAGAATTTTGGCGACCTCTGTGGACTGTGTGTCTCAACATCCATTGACCCTGCTCTGTGATTTTACGTGGCCTACCACTTTGTGGCTGAATGTTCATCATTCCCACTTGCTCCTATTTTGTTATAATACTAGTAACCGCTGACTGTGGGATATTTAATAGAAAGGAAATTTCACGAATGAACTTATTGCACAGGTGGCATCCTACAGTATCACAGTACCATGCTGGAATCCATGCCCGACCCATTTCTTTTTTCCTTTCTTTTTGCATGCCTAAGGTGTATAAAACCAAGGCTAGGTGCTTGATTTTATACACCTGTAACCATTGAAGCAATAGAAACACCTGATGATTTGGATGGGTGAGTGAAAATTTTTTGCCAATATAGTGTATTTATATATTTTTTTTAAATAGTCTTTTCTTTAGCATCTATTAAATATCCAAAATTTTCTGCCAAAATAAATTCTTCAGAACAGATGAGGTTTCTTTGTAACATCACAAGGCTGCAATTTATTTATTTTATTAAAGAGGATAAACATGGGAGAGGTTGGTGAGGAAAGCTAAAAGCTAAGTGAAAACAGAACAGAAAATTATTTTTTTAACAGACGCCCTACAGTCAAAAATAATTAATAAATAAATAAAGGTTGTGTTGTTCAATTATTAAGGAATACAGTTGCTGCCAAATTACTGTGGGAATAAAGCTGTTATTAGGAAAATAACCAAAAGTGATAAGAGTAACTGTCTCTGCTCCATCACGCCACCCCTGTTGATTATTTTTCTATAACAGCCTTCCTGTATCACTTTCCTTATTTTACTTGTGTTCCCCTTCATTATTTGCAAAACCTTTGCAAATGGAATATCTGGTTAGCCTACCATTAATACTGTGCTCATTTTTAATATATTGGTTTGTCAGTGGTAATACACTCATTATCCATGGTGCATAAACCTCGCTCTTTCGCTTTCACACACAGACTAGCACACACCCTGTGTACAATGGAGCCTCTTTATACCCCAAATATGCCATAGCTGGTGATGCCCACCTCCAGTTTCACATGTAAAATGGCCTTGGCTGGTAGTAAGGCAGAAGTTTGGCAGTCTTGCTATGCATAATTCCCACCCTTTCCCAAGGTAATTACTCTTTAAAAAAAATAACAAGCTTACTGGCAGGATACTTCATGCTCATTTTTCCTTTTTTGAATCATGCTAAATGCCTCATAAATACAGTACATGTTATGTTCTCAAATTCTCACACATGCTTGATGCAGGCTAATTAAGAAATGGTTTTCCTGTTATAAGAATTACCATATATATACAAATAACTCTATATACCATTATAATTTTGGGTTTAGATTCAGCTTACTGTTAATAAAACTTTAATTTACTAACTACCACCCCCCCCCCCCATAATATTTTTTAGAGACAGATATCACACACATACTGTACACTGCCCATCGAAAAAAATATCCAGTTCAAGTGACATGAAATATCGCACACACATACTTCATTGGACTGCTTTTAGCTTTGATTATACTGTAGCTGGGCATCGATTTGACAATCTTCAAATGTCACAACATTTAAATCCAGGGTCACATTAATTTCTCTCCAAAATGATAAAATTGAAAAAGATTCTCATGCTCCCTGAAGCACACACAATTTCACACTAATGAATCCTGGCATCGTCGTCTTGGAAAATACCCGTGCCATCAAAGGAAAAAAATTCCATTTAAGAAACATCCTGGTCATTAAGTATATTCAGGAGGCGATCAGACTGTAGGACTGCTGAGGCGTTATTAAAGATCATTTGGTTTTAATAGCAGCCTTCAGCTTGTATTGTCAGTTGATTCTCATCCTTCTCCTGATAATTCCTTATAGATTCTTTTTAGGGTTAAGGTCTAGAAGGCGCAATAATTTCATGGTCAGCAATTCAGGTAATGATAGTTTTGGCTTTGTGGACATTCTTCCTGGAAAAGGAAAGTACAGTACTGTAGCATCTCCATAAAGTTTGTTAGGAGATTGCAGCATGATTTCCATAAAACCGAGGCGTCTCATAGATGGCATTGGACATTAAGAGATGAAACATTGCACTTGATAAAACACAGTGGACCACCACCAGCAGATGACATGGCACCCCATCACTGACTGTGGAAACTTTACACTGGACGTCAAGCAACTCTTCATCTTGACTCTGCAACATTAATTTCCAAGTGAAATACAACATTTCCTTTAATCTGAAACGAAGACTTTGGACCACTGAGCAATGTTCCAGTCCTTTTTTCTTTGGCCCAGGTAAGATATTTATGGCATTGTCTCTGGTTCGGGAGCAGCTTGATACTAGGAATGCACAGTTGTAGCCATCTCCAGAAATCGTGTGTGCATGTTGGCTCTTGATGCACTGATTCCAGCCTCACTCCACTCCTTATAAAACTCTGACAATTTCTTGAATTGACTTTGCTTGACAATCTTCTTAAGTCTGCGGTCAACCCTGTTGCTTGTGCACCTTTCCTTACCTCACTCCTTCAAGCCAACTTTCCATGAATATGCTTAGACACAGCCAGCCAGTTCAGTCATGTCCTTCTCTGGCTTACCCAACCATGAGGAGGACGTCTATGACTCTCCATAGACATTCCTTATATGTCTTCTGGACAACTGTCAAGCCAGCAGTCTTCCCCATGACTGTGGTTGATAATTGTGAGACCGCTTTTTTTTATTTCATTAAGCTGTAAACTGTAATTATCAAAAAAAAAAAAAAAAAGACTTGAAATATTTAATTTAATGTTTAATAAATCGAGAATGAGTATTTATTTTAAAATTAATTACAAAACTAATTAAAATTATAAAACAAAATGTACTTTTTTATGCTATTTAAAATTTTCAAGTTCATGTTCACGTCCTGTACTTTTTCTCTCATACATTTTCTCTTATTACTACTGAGTTAAAAAAAAAAACACTCTTTATTGGAGTTTTATCCAAGGTTCTGTTTTTTACTTTAGGTCTAACACAATCATTTTTCACGAGTCATTCAGTACTCATAAATAAATACATAATAAAATAAAATAAATAAACATAAATAAAATCACTAACCAAGTCTCACGGATGTTTTATAAATGCATGGAGCTAAATATTATGTAGAATTTTTGGGGAGATTTCAATATACAGTATATCATTTAGCACACATATGTTAATCAAACCATCTGTATCTCATATATTCAAAGTATCTTAATCAAATCAACATGCAAGGGGTTAGGCCCTTAGGCCACGGAAGTCTTCAGCTCAGTTTAAAAAGTAAATTGAGACATACAGTAGGGCTAACAAAAAAGGAAAATTTAATCCAGACAACTAGTAAGCTCAAATTACAAATTATACAAATTAAGATCAAACAAAGCAGGACAAAAGTTCACAGATGGACTAACTTCTCCTTTTTAGAGAGCGCACACAGTGCTGTGATTACAGCAAATAAATAATTATCACTTATACTGATAATTGATAACATAATCATAATTGATAACATAATCACAGATGAGGTGGAGTTGAGGTTGATAGGGTTATTAGGATTAGTAGAAATAAGTAGGACAGTTAAATATTCACTATACTATACACATAAAAATTAACAAAACTAGTGATCACATAATCTGTTTAAAAGGCCAAAATGTTATATTCATGTGATTAGCGGACATAGTTATACTCCAGTAATTCAAAAAACATAAAAGGCACACCACAGGCCAATAAGAGGGAAACCAGATCACCCATAAAAAATTTAAAAAAATTAAAAGGCCAAGGAAGCCAACCCACACATGAATAATTAAGGAATAAAGATAATGAAGGAAAACATATGAAATTGAGATCCGTCACTCAACTAGGCCTAACAAATCATAACATATCTAATGAATATCGATGGAAAAGTTGGATCAAATAAAGAAACGAGGAGCGATAAAGTCACGTATATAAACCCATGTTGCATTAGGGAAGTGGAAACCTCATGGGGCATCTGTCTATCTGTCTGTCCAGCTGGTTTAGATTTGTCTGTCTTCAATAAACTTGATGTGCTTTTTCTCTACTCAGAGTTTCTTAGTAATTTTTGTTTGAAAATGGTTAAAGTCCTTTATATTTGCCACAACAATGAAAATACTTTAACTTTACATGTAAGTACTGTATAGTGTTGTCTTTAACTAATGTCATGTACTGTATAGTTGTCCATGCTTTTAATTTATTTTTTTTAACGATTGCCCCCAAAAATATATATATTTTGCTCTCTTTTTCTGCCCCTATCTCATATAATAAAAACAATAAATATCCACTAACTTAGACCTACATCAGGGACTTAAATCCTCATGGAATGTTAGAAAAACATAAGGGCTCAGCCGTCTTTTGAAATGTCTTTCATGTATTGTACCTGTCAGTTCCAAGGAGGAGCCTGCAGTGTTGAAAGAAGATTATGAGAAGCCTGGCGATGAGAAGATGACAGGTAAAATCAGCCATTAAGCTGTAGTGCCACATGATAACAGAAAGTCGAATGCTTTTTTCACATCTGAAAAATTGATGCTCTTGTTTTCCTCTTGAGTGTCAGTCTGCATGCAAGCACCAGTGTTCCTGTAATCTGTGCAGGTTATTGCAAAAGTTATTGCATAGGCTGTGTGATGAATGGTCAACTTGGAACAAGAATGATGTACTGTAGTGGTGCAATGGATCACAAAACTCATAGTCTGCATCGTATCATTGTTTGTGCACATGGATCGGAAGGTTTTTTAGATTTACCCCCCACACACACACAAAAAAAGTATAATGCAGTATAAGGCATTCTTCTTCTTCCCCTTCTTCTTCTTCTTCTAACCTTATTTGATGTAAAAATGTATTTACTATTATCTTCCTCCTCTGAATTATACTAAATTTACTAAAATAATTATTATTATATGATTGGGCTAAGAGTTATATATAGGGCAGATATCATTTGTCCTGGTTTTATCAGAGTGGGCAGCTTTTCAGACAAGATGCAAGAAGGGTTTTGTTTGTGTGATCTGGCATGCCTGTCCTGCCGAAAGCTTGCAGTTGAGAAAGTTTGGCGGAGTTTGTGACATAGAAATGAGTCAAAATGTATAACACTAACCCTAGCATCAGTAAAATTAAATTTTGCTTTTAACTTGCACTTTGCATGCGTGCCAAAAAGGGCTGCACAGCCGCTCCGACTCAATCCATTACATCAATTACTTAAATATGTAATTTACTTCCGTGGAGTGTGTCGATGCATAGTAATGTTTGCTTTCGTCTCTAAATTTGTTGCCACAAGTCACACAGTCTAGTCTGAGTGTTGGTGGGCATGAGTTCCTGGGAGTCTTTATTAGATTCTATATAGATTCTCTACGCGTTGCTTTCCAACGCATTGACGAGTTGTAAACCTTTCCTTTATGCGTGTCCAGACTTTTTAAGCTAACTAAACAATGTAAATAAAATGATTGAAATGGTTGCTTCCTACATGGATTTCATGTTAATGTCAGATTTTTAAAATAAATTCTGTCACTGTATGTAATTCTGCCTCTGACAAAAACAATGGGTTTTTTTTTTCATGGGGAAAAATTTTCATTTGTATTTCTTAAAATAAGAAAATTCTGAAACATCAAAAGATTAAAGAAAGTGATTGTGATTATTTACTGGAGAATTAATAAAAAGATTAAATTATCTAACCAGAAAATTACTGCTAAATAAGCTGTAAAAAATAATCACTGGACCACAGATTACTCACTTATCGTCTATACCGCTTAGTCCTGTATATAGGGTCACCGGGGTCCTGAAGCCTATCCCAAGAAACAGGGCACGAGGCAGGGTACACCCTGGACAAGATGCCAATCCATCACACGGCAATTTGGTAATACCAATTAGCCCAATCTGCATGTCTTCGGACTGTGGGAGGAAACCACTAAGCATGGGCAACTCCATGCACACAGAGGTGCGAATCAAACCTGGCCAGGAATCGAACCCAGATCCTGGAATCGGTTAAAAATAAGAATAACAATGATGGTTAGGTGCAGCCTTATTGCAAAATCATGAGGAGTAATCTGTATAGATCACAGATCAGCTCAGACAACTATAAAAACTGTAAACCTTTGATTAATTGAGCCTCTGAAGACAGACCAAATCTACTGCCTAGATAATAATAAATACCCACATTCTTATTTTACTGTAAAGTGCTTAAAGAAGAAGAGTCTTTTTACTTTAATTTTAGCTTTTTTACATCAGACGTCCCAATGAAGTATAGCTGCATGTATATGGTTAAACCGTATAAATTGGATAAGGCTTAAGAAACATATCTGAAAGCAAGTGAAGCAGGTTGTTTGCTTAAGCTTTTAAAAGTGTGAGATGCAAAGGGTGCCAAAGTTAACTGGGCATATGCACTGCCTTAAAAAAACATTCAAGCATGTCCTGAAAGTGTGCGTGAGAACCAGGCCAAAGAGTCATAGCTTTCTCTTTTCCGTACTGGCATATAACTAGATTTAAAAGCACATGTGAAGGAGGAAAGCAGATGTTTAAACCACAGGAAACATCATTAGCCTCGCAAACATTCATCCCAACGAGGCATGGAGACCCTGGTCAGAGTATAACTGCCCCTTTTCAGTAATGGCACCCTACTCTCCTTTGCCCTAACTCTCTGTAGTTTTACTACTCATTTTTGTCACACATTATGCCATCTTTCATTTACTGAAACCATTTCTATAACTCATATTAAATTCCACTTTGTACTTTTTTCATATTTGCTGCATCTCAATCCACTGCCTTCATCTCTGTTCTTTGACCGATGATTAATCCTGCTAGGTTTTTGTTTAGTGCATCTCAAGGACAATTTCCTTCTAGTTCCCTGCTCTTTTTCTTTTTTTTTTTTACTCCATCTTTTTTTCTTGAGCCTTGCTCAGTTCAGGGATAGGGCAATGAATGCAATCTGGGAGCCATATGACACCCACTTCTTTCTTCTTCTTTCATCATCTTCTTTACTCTTTCACCATAGCCTTTACAGTTTTCAGCTCTCATCCAGGAACACATAATAGTGACATGGGAAAGGGACAAACACAGCAATACTGCCAAGATGGAACAGTAGAAGCACATTCAGCCACAGGACATCTACGAAAAGAACAAGATGTCAGCAGTCTGCACTTTCATCTACAAATTTAATTGACAGTGATTGTCAATGTAAATGTCAGAGCAAGAGACTTCAATTGCTTTAAAATATCTGAAGGTGAAAAATTACACCAGCCACCGTGCCCCAATATACTGTAATGGAAGACACAGACCCCTGGCTGACCCATGTGTAAACGTGGGAGCATAAATACAGCAGGTGGGCAGGGTTGGATCCTTGGAACTGTTACGCTTGGGGTAATATTTGTATTATTGATGCTTATTTGGAGAACAAAATTGAAGATAACCTTTTCATGCTTTATTCATGTGTCAAAAATAAACAGTGGCTGACTATTATAGGATCTGATAGGATTCAGTGTGGTTGTAAGTATTTACTTTAGGCATCTTTAGGCATCTGTCTGTTTTTGTCTTCATGACCTGAGCTGTTTAGCCATCTCTTGACCTTGAGTCTGCCAGTGCAGGTAAGGTCTAAATGCACAGGTGAACCCCAGCAGGTGAAAAGCGCTTTTCCTTGACCTTCTGTTATAGTGCCCTCTGCTGGACACTGATTGATAATGGTGAGAACCTCACTGTTCTATTTTGATTCTCTTTACTGTATGCGCTAGGTCATGGGTTCTCCCCCGAGATGTAATTGGGGTTGGTGGATAAAGAGTTATTATGATTATTAATGCTACTCACTTTACAATTGTGCTTCCCTAGATCATTTTTATATCGTTTATTACTTTTGTATGCTTTTTGCTATATTTACAGTAAGTAGAATTAATTTATACAGTATATTCTATAGTCCCAACAAACGTGACACACATTCAATCGAGACCACTGTTATGTGGAGTGCTGCAAAAAGTTTAAAGGTGCACAAAAATACCATGAACAATACATGCAGGGCAGAATTAGCCCAATATCCATGTTTTATAATAATATTCCAAAAAAAGGCACTTAAATTCTAATAAAATACAGTATACAGAAAGTAATTCTTACTCACTCACTTATTGTTTATAACACTTTATCCTGCATACAGGATTGCATGTGGGCCTGGAGCCTCTCCTAGCAGACTAAGGGGAGGAGTCTTGGTGCCAATCCATGGCAAGGCACACACATACATATACACATGCTCATTCACACAATATAGGCAATTTAGAAGTGCAAATTAGCCTAATCTGCATGTCTTTGAAACTATGGGAATAAACCAGAGTACCTGGAGGAAACCCACAAAGCACAATGAGAACATCCAAACTCCATACACACAGACCATGAGGCGGGAATCAAACCCAGAGAATAGAGGTGCAAGGCGACAGTATGCCACCATAGGGCTGGGCGATATGGCTGAAAACTGTATCACGATATTAGTGTTTCATATCGGTCGATATTGATAATTATTGATATTTTTATGACCCATTTAAAATAGGGACCAGGAGGAAAATATATTACATTTAAACATTTTTATTTTAAACTTAACCTTCTTCTGATCATAGTCCCCTCAGTTATTAAGACAGAAATGTCAATAACCATGGAAAACTCAAATAATTAAAATGTAAACATAAGTCTAAAGTCACAATGAACACTTAACAATTATCTCTTAACATTTACGGTGCAAAATGAAAGAAAATGTAAGAAATGCTTAATAAAGTGTAATAAAATAAGTGCATTTTCTGCTTTTGAAGAGGAATCCAGCATGAGACAACGACATGGCGCAACCAAACGTGATACTGTTACATGATTGACGTTAGTGTATCACTCCCTATGTTGCTAGGTTACCAGAGAGCGAGTGCCTTTGTTAATGCAACTGTCACTGGCAATCCGAAGCGGACCAGAAGACTTAGCCCTTGTAGCGTGGACGGTAAATCAAAACTTGGAAATAGCACGAACAGGCAGGATAACCACGCGAGTCATTGTAAGAACTCTCTCACGCCGAGAGCAAGAGTTTACACAATTATACCCGCTGTTGCGGGAGAGAGGTTGATTTTACAGCAGCTGTTTACGGGAGTGTAGTCTAGTGCGGGCAATGCTTTGTAGGTAATGCAGTCCAATGTGCGTGAACACGTAAATGTGAGATGAGCTGGAATATAGAGCCTGAACCTGTTTACTTTTAGTAGTTTTTGGTTTGATTTAAGTACGGAATCCACCCGGAAGTTTGTAATATCGCCTGACAACGCAGTAAATAAAAGAATGGACATGCATCGACTCGTTTGTCTTTCCCATCAGCGCCATCTTGTCTCCTTTTATACTTCCTGAATCGCAACCGTACTACTTCAGGGTCCTAGTGCTTGTCGTGGAGCGAGTGCGCATGACAGCAACCAAACTAGCTTCGCGACCTCTGTTTTCTTCCGACACAGAATAGAAATTATCAAACGTTTTATCAAACAGATTTTTTATTGATATCGATCACGTGTCTATCGCGATACATATCGTTATCGTTTTATCGCCCAGCCCTATGCCACCGTGCCACTAAGCCACGCTTTATCATTATAAAGTTCTGCAGTACCAAGAGTTGAACAAAGACAAAAAAAAAATCCTCATCAAACTAGTCCTGAATCGCTGTTCTACAACACCATTATCCCACACCCACACATTGAAAACTCCAGACCAGAAGATATCAGCAAAACAATCACAATCAACTGAATTGCACAAACACTAAAAGTAAACCTTCTGAGCTACTGGGAAACCCAAACCAAACTGCACAGTGAGATGCAGCGTTATCTGGCCCTAAACAGACAGTACAGCGTAGCAGATTATCTGAGCATGATGATTGATCCAAAGCTGAGAAACACCTTGACGAAGTACAGACTCAGCAAGCAGAGCCCGGCCATAGAGACGAGGCAACACAGACGGTCCTGGCTGCACCGAGAGAAGAGACTGTGCCAGCAGTGCACACTGAATAAAACTAGAGACAGAGCTGCACTTCCTCACTCAATGCCCTAAAATGTAACCACATTCACACTAAATTCACACAAAATCAAGCCCTTGCCTCAGGAGTACTGCCTATTAAAAAAGTACAGATAGCAGTGTAGTACACACACACACACACACACACACACACACACACACACACACACACACACACACACACACACACACACCAGCCCAAAAGTGAGCGTAACCACATGAAATAACACATGCACACACACAATCCATTTAGTTATTTATTTATTTATTTATTTATTTGATTTTGTTTTCTGTGTACATTTTCCATGTATTATTACTGTTATTATTATTATTATTATTATATTCAACATTCCTTCCCTTCCAGTGGCTTTTATCACTGCTGTTTATTTCCTAACTGTATTGTTGAATATAGTTTATAAATTAATTTTCATCCATTTATTTCTGTAGTCATTTTCAGATTTGTTCCCAAAGTCTGTATTCGAGCTTTGGCAGTACAAATGTCCATATCTGTCCTGCCAATAAAACACCCCTTCAATCTTGATTTGTCCCTATTTGTTCTCACTGCGCTATGGAAGACAGTCAAGTGATCAAAAACAGCCGCAGCTAATGCAAAAGGTGTTAAAAAGTCCCTTTGCTGCAAAACAGCCAACACTTCACAACCTTGATTCAGATTAGGCAGCAAAATGTTTTATTTACTGTAGAATTGAAATCGGACCTTATCATGACCGAGTGCTTTTCTTCTGTAGCCACATATTTAACATGTGACACTGAATCTGCTTCACAGCCATTGCATAATAATTTTTCATATTTTTAGGCGACCTAATTTCGAAGGAATGTGATAAAGTATTGGTATGCAAATATAATTTAATCACCACTAATGGTAGACGTTTATATTTATATTTTAAGGTATACTGCATTTATAAAACCCTTTAGTTTTATTACATTAGTTTAGATCGAAACTACTGTACCACAGTCTTGTGCTGTGACCGCTGCATGACCCTGTCATCTCTCTTTACTCATCTGACACAGACTTGTGGGAAAGCACAACACTGCCAGCCTGAGCATTTGTACTGCATGATTCTCTCCAAGAACAAAAAAAACCCAAAACATTCTTTTTAACAGAATGCTGTGGCAATTACTCTTCTCTATTCATACAAGATTTTCTTAATTTGAAAAGGCTGTGTTTCAATAAACAAAAAGCATGGTACAATAAAACTGTATATTTGTGCTTGATTAATATTACAGCTGTTAAAAAATAAATTCATTAATTTAAAAAAATCAAATGACATGCTACAAAACGAACTATATATATATATATATATATATATATATATATATATATATATATATATATATATATATAGATATATATTTATATATATAGATATAGCCACTGGCTTCTACAGCACATGCAGGCGACTACAGAAACTCTTTGGTTCAGTTTCCAGCTATTTAAACAGCTGCACTAGCATTTAGATTAAATGGCTGTCACAATTTTGCCTCACGAACAATGAGAGAGTGAAAAGAAACATCCCAATCACAAGCACATGTGTTCAAATATTCACAGTAAAACCGTTCTCAGTGAATCAGCTTCGGGATTCACTTACTCTGTTATGATGACAATCAAACATCAATCGCACTCATCGCACAATACGTCCTGCCTCCACGCATACTTGGGGCTGCCGTCTACAGCAGTTATTCTCAATCATTTGCACTGCACATTTTAGTGCTTTTTTCAGCTCCCAGCACTCCTGATTTAACTAATCAGCTAATTAACAACTTTTTTTTTTCTTTTTAAATGAAGCAGATGTGACTGAGTAGAAAGAGCATGAACGAAAATGTACAGGACAGAAGGTTCCCCTGGGCCAGAGTTGAGAAACACTGTTTTAAAGTGTACAGTATTTTTAAGTTTGCAGAGAGGGTGGGGAACACCAAGGACATACTCTTTAATTACTCTCCTGGTTCAGAAGCACTATTTCTGGCCTAATTTTGGGGCCATGCAACAAAAACTGCTGTAACTAATAATTTTGTGCACAATTTAAAGGAGACCTTACATTCATGCTGAGAAATCAGCTGATGCCTCTTTCTCCTGAGTTCACGTTAAATAAAAACATGTTTGAAATCAGTTAGGCCTAGTTATTTGTATTATTTAGCTGGTGAAGTGGCTTGCTTTTGGCTTCAGTCATAATGTGCTTGAGGGGGCTCAAATATTGATTTTATTTACTTTTTTTTGCCAATATCATCAAATCAATTTTGTTTATAGAGCGCTTTTAACCAATCATTGTCACAAAGCAGCTACAGAGCCAAAAAATGTTAGGAAATATGTATAACTTGTACCATTTTTACAGTATATCCACCTATATTAACTTAAAACTTATATGAAATATCAAGAATTGTGGTGTGATTTCTTGAAAACATTTTTTTTTGTTTTATTAACTTCAAAAGAGAAGAAAAGCAGAAGGGGACAATGAACATTTTAACTGTTACAATGTAAGTGATACATGAAACTTACTTTTTTCATGGGTATTCTACAACATTACACATATCTATAAATAGATACGTGTCATTATTTAAAAGAGCCCTATTAAGATGATTACCTTTTTTGATCATTTTTTGGACAGTCTCGTTAATCTTTAGTGTTTGCGTACATGTAAAAAAAAAAAAAAGTGAAAAGAATATATCCACTTCCTTTTTTCTTTCGATTCGTCAGTTATTTGTGATGATTACATTATTCCTGAGGAAAAAAACATTAAAAGACCTTACTTTGGATTAGTGCCCAGAACAGACACAAAAGAGACAGCTCAAATATGTGTTTTAAATTAGACCATTGAGAAAGCTACAGCAACATGTGGGCTTTTATATTGCTGAACACAGGATGTCATTGTGAATGCAATTCCTAAAATATACACCCAACAATCTGTCGCTAGTGAAAAACCTTTTTTGTTTTTCTTCTTTCTTTTTAAAGGTTCAGACTGCAAAAGCCTCAAAATGGATGCAGAATCCTCTATAATGTCCCAAACATAAGTAAGCTGTTCCCCAGCTGTTTCCAGACTCTGCATTCAGAATGGCTAGAAAAATGTACTTCCACAAAGAGTGAAAGAAAACTTCAGGCATGCCACAATCTTATTCTAACATTTTTCAAAGAACTTGTCTCTTAAAGAGACCATTAAGACTTATATCACTCACTCACTTAATCATTGTCTATACCGTTTTATCCTGTATTCAGGGTAAACTAATATCAACTTGTTTGGAATATATTAACTTTCTTTCAGCTGCTCTTGTCAAGGAGTCGCCATAGTGAATCATCCAAGCCGCACACAACTTGGCTGGGTTGTATGGGGTGTGGCAACCCACCAACAGCAGCAAATCCGGATCCTCAGTTCCGCAAATCAACAACCTAGAGTCTTAGCTGCCTGAGCCACTACTCCCCTTGTTCAAAAATTTAACATTAAATGAAAGAAAATTGTAATCTGAAGCCAGCAATTTAGATATGTTGCGCAAAAAAAAAAATTAACAGCTGAGATGAGATACAAGCGCTGAAGACCAAACATAGATACATCTGAGACCACTGTCAGCACATGTCAACTGTGTAACTAATCATTTAGTGACGTCAATCAATTCTAATGTTAAAAAAAACAAAAAACATTTCCATTAAGTTTGTGCCCACCATAGCCTCATCTCTTGTTCCTGACTGATGGGACTGGAGCCAGATGTGGTCTTCAGCAGTGGTAGCCTACAGTATCTGCATAACCATTCGATGTTGTGTGCTTCAATGTGTTGTGCATGCTTAGTACAGCTTTAACAATTGGTTATTAACACTTACTGTAGCCTTCTCCTCAACCCTTACTAATCTGGCAATCTTCCATTTCTGCCTACAGAATACCCACTTTTCTGTGTAAGAAACTCTAGAGAAGAAACTTTCAGGGCACGGATAAGCAGGTGTTTGTAAGAAACTGATAAAGGATTTTTTTTATTTTTTGTGTTTGTTCTTAAATGTTGAACATTAGCAGTAAAAAATATTTATTTAATATAAGGATAAACTGTAACCGTTACATAAACACATTTTTATGGACAGCAGACTTCTATGTCAAAGTTTTCAACTGTTTATATAAAATGTCTGTTCAAAAACACATCATAGTTACGCTCTTTAATAGACTACATGGATTCAAATAGTTTCTTTGGGATGCCTTAATTTCCAAGATTTTGTTCTTTCCTGTGTGGCACTTCCTTATGGCATGAGAAGAATTTCTGCCACTCTCCCATTTTCTCCTCACAGAGGTTAATGACGGTGCCCTTCCTGTTGGCTGAGAGATGAAAGAGCCTGACAAACCAACAGGAAAAGACAGGGCAATGTCATTCTCTTTTGTTTAAACACAAAAAGATAAGACACGCTAAATTCCATGTACTTTCATCAACCTTATATTGTCTCAGCTTTGTAATCAGTTATTTATCTTGAATCATATTATTCAGCAACCGGACTGAAACTAATAGGAAATTGAATCTAGATATAGTGAGCAGTATAGTGAAGGTCAGAAATTCTGGCCTACTTCACTCTGTTCATCAAGAAAACTCCCTGTATCAAGCAATGTCAGCAAAACGGAAATGAAGTTTAAGCGAATTAACCAGTGAGGAAACAATGACACAGGCTTTCTGAAGTTATCCAACACCAGGTTCAAATCATATTAAAGTGTGCAGCAGCAGTAACTTGTAAGAGAAAGCAAACTTGCAAAATATTGCAAATTCGGTTTCCTGACCAGTTAGCAGGGGGCGGCCAGGTTTGTGACTTCCCCATGAAATTGGTTTGGAATCTGGTTACTGTGAGGTCTATAGCATATTATAAACATTACTAAACCATTTAGTGAGCTCCCATACCATATATGTAGATGTGGAAACTGTACTTTTAGAAGAGATCACACCTATCAGGATAAATGTGAACACTTTGTACTGACATTACCTTCTAAGGTTACAAGAGTACCCAAACCATGCCAGCAAATAACCCCCCAGGATAACAGATATACCAGTGATTATTTTATTTTGTCGCATGTCTGTATGGTGATCCTGTCTTTAAATATCTGGCTTAACTTAAATCCCACAGAGAAAGGCACAGTTGAGAGGCAGAGTGAGTAGTGCATTTGATGACTTGTCATTAAGAGCTACAGCAGTTCTGATTTTGAAAGCAAGGCAATGTGTCTGTGATGTAGTGTTTATTATTTCTGAGTAGTTCTTAAGATCCTCCTAAAGAATGCAACCAAAATGAACACTGGCTTGCTTGCAGCTGCGCTTCAAAGTCCTCACACAGGAGCATGTAGAGAGTCAGTATTCTCTGCAACTGTGCCATGTGACAGTCACCAACATGGTCTTCACGAATGATCCAGAGTCCAGAGACCTCCATGAAACTTTTCAATCGTAGCCAGATCGGATAAGGAACCGACCTTCGAGTTGATGGTATTGGAGCAATTTGTTTTTCAACCCTCAACAGGAACTGCATTTTGAGTCCAGCTGGCGCAGGCTAGTGACACAAGCCAGTGAAGCCATGCGGCTGATGGTGGATCACTAGAAGGCCTCTCTGATATTTCTTACTCTATCTTCTCCCCTTTTATCCTTCCTTACTAGTTTCCTGGAATCATGGAGCCAGGGCACTGTCATCATCACCACTCTATTCTAGATATAATCTGAATATAATAGTTCTCACCCTCTACTTTGGATATAATAAGACCTTTGTCCAAAAAGGCCTAATAAAATGCAAGACTTTTGGATGTGTGTGCAACTAATGGTAACAATGCTGGGAGGGTTTCGTCAGGAAGGGCATCTGGTAAAACCTTGGCACCGGTGTAAAACCTGTGCGTGCAGACCAAACTGTCTGCTGTGGTGACCCCCTTGCCGGGAGCAGCCGAAAAAATGACAACAAATATTAAGCCACAAAAATAAATAAATAAAATAAATAAAAACAATAGTGTAATAGAACTAATGTGCAACTCATCTTGCTGGCCATTGAACAAATGTTCTGCTTGCCAGCTGTCCAGATAACCTTTTTCAAATGTGTGGCATCACTTCTTTTTAGGTTACGTCTCCAACAGCATAGTAGAACATACTGGTGACTAAGTGGTAAAACATTAGAGCTTCTTACAGATGTTAAAAGACTCCAGAAAACTAGGTCCAGTTTGCGATTCAGCAGCAACCCAGGTATATGCAGGTCCTTTACATTATCCCATTCAAAGGAGCCTGGTGGGCTTAGTGGTGCTCATAGAACTTCTGTATGTGCTGTGACTTACATTTAAAGTCAGTGATGTACAGCATGAGCCAGAAAAAAGAAAGATAAAGTCCCCTGAGGAGCTTTCTTGCTGTTTGCCAAGGTTTTTTGAGGGGTATTGTAGGCTCTTGGCCTGACATACTATGGTCTCCTTGTGAGGTAATCTGAAATCCAGGTCACCAAATGTGAGATAACCTGCATTTCAATCCACATGTCTCCTAATAAAAGGGTCTGGATAGTTTTTTATACTCTTGGGAAATGAAAGAACATGATCTTCACAACACACAGCATTTCTTTTTTTTTTTTTTTACCTGAGATGCAGATAAATTGAAGGGGATCTAGTGCATGATAGACATAAGGTCTAAAGAGATAAAGAAGCAATTGTGTAGATTTCCAAAATAATCAATGTGGTGTCCAAATTTTATGCATTTTGCATTGACTGACTTTTTGATAGGTTAGGTGTGGCCTACCTTTATTCAACAATGGACAAGGGGAATTGGCAAATTTTATTTACTCCAAATATTGAGAAAAATAGCCTTTCACACTCTATTTGAGTTATACCCTTCCACCTAGATTGTTTGGGGCACCAGCAATGTTTCGATTCCTAAGGGGCAGGTGCCTTCACAATGCATATACCACCACTTATTTAAATGACAAAAGCATTTAAAGTAATGATTTACAATGCCATTTACAGCACCTGAGGTCTTTTTAGATCTAGGATGGATGGGACTGTAGTGTGCAATTGGACAGATGGAAGTATAGTCTCCGGGGTCTTACCTGGACCATGGACAGGTGAAAGCCCTAATTGACAAGACAACAGCATTTGTGGCCAGACTGAGTCCAAAGAGCAAAAAGGGGATGAAGCATTCAATGTCTAGCATTGGATGCCTATTATCAGAGATTCGTACCATTTTTCTGGATATTACAAGCCCACTAACTGACCTTACTAAAAAAAGAAGTGCTAGATTCAATCAAGTGAAAAGAGCCATGCAAGTGGACTTTCTGCCAGGAAAAAAGCTGTTGTGTGGGGGGCCCCACTATTGCATTCTCCTGAATTTCTCTTTTTTGTTTCACATTCTGACAGAGGAGTGGAGAACGTTTTGTCCCAGGTGGTGTAGTGGGAGAAGCACAGCTGATGCTGTATATCAGATGGAAACTCTTAATAAAGGAGGCCAGGTAGAACATACTGTAAACGAAAAGGGTTGTGCGGCCATAGAGTGGGAGGTCCTCACCCTCTAATACTACATATTGTTGTGCCCTTTTCCTTTATGATTCTGAGTATGCCCTGTTTCAATGCTCCACCGCATGACGAATGCCAACATGTGGATCACTTGTTTCCAAAAAAATGAGAGTGAGTGTTGTACTGTTTGGCACAGTTTGCACCCCTACACCACACCAAAAAAGAATGAACTTGAACCTGGCAGAGTGGAAGCTGTCAGTCTGGGATGGAAGTTTTTTCTGTTTTTGTGCTATTTTTTTCAAGATAATTTTTCTTTTAACATGCACTGAAAAGCACAGGCTGAACAGACATCAAGTAGGAGCTCAGTTAAAATTCCACCTGCCTCTTGAGTCTTCCTCCTTATTCTTACACAATAGGGTTTTTTTCAAACACACAAAAAATTGGATTGGAAAGTGTCCTTTTTTAGCTTACATTCAGACAAATCAAGAAAATAGTCATTTGATCCTTCTTCTTGAATTTTACAGTGTATAAAATAGATACTGCTTTGCATGACCTATTGTGTGCCAGTAAGATGGTAATCTGAAAGAAACAATGCTATGCTGTGAAAGTAAATGGGTTATGAAATAACTCGAAAAGATGTTTAAAATCAATGAATCAATTATGTGCAACATTTATAAAGGAACTGCAACATTCAAAACTAGGTTTGAATCACCTCTTACACATCATTATAACAACAAGAACACAGATTCTGTTCATTCTCAAGAAACCATTACTGGTAACATAGTGGGTTCTTCAAACACACACAAATGCACACACTTGCAGAAATACACACATATAAGTGATGCTCAGTATTTCGCCCTGACTGCTGATGAAGATGCATTCACTTCTCTCTTACCTAGACATGAGTCATTAAGCAATGTGCTGAACAGAGAGATGCAAGCCCACACACTTGGCAACTGTTGCATTTAAAGGCAAGTCAGCGTGCAGAAGATTTTGTATTTGAAGTTGCTGGTGGGAGAACCAATTAGGTCACTAGGGGTGAATGTTTTTGTGTGCGAGAGACAGAAAATGGCAGACACAGGGAGTGACAAAGAACAAGAATGTGAGAAAGGAAAGGGATCAAAAGGAGAGGGAGAGATCACCAAAAATGAGCATGAATATCTGTGTATACCTCCAGAGGAAAATGGGATAAAATACTCCCTGTCTCCCAACAGCGATAAATTTGTGCAAGTCTATATTCATAGAAGGATTTTTTTTTTCTAGCCAGGCATGTCTTTTACCATGGAAATCAACAGTGGGTTTTTACATGATACTTAATTTGGTATTGGTTTGTTTTAGTTGTGAGACATTCAGATAAATCCAGACCAATTCCTAATTACTCTGGAACCATCTGAAAACCAGACATGATGGCAAGCGTTCAAGCAGATCTTGTTAGAGTACAGTTTATTGTAAAAGTTTTAATGAACTGGGTGACACTACATTTAGAAAGTTTTGTCTTTTTTTTCTATAATACAACATGAGGAACTGGAAAGTTTGAGTTTTTACAGTTCATTGCACCTTGTGTGAGAAATGGAGTTGATTCAATTAAAACATCTAGAATATCTACTGTAGTAGTTTAATATCCTATAAAATATATGATTTCTAATAAAATAGGTTAAAACGGACTCTGTGTGTGTCTGTCTCTCCAAACAATCCCAATGCAAGCAATACCAATTCACTCACTTAATCATCACATTGAGTCTCATAAAACGGCTTATGTTAACTCATCTCTGCTGTATTGATAGATATTGTGTTTCGTCTCTTTACTAAATCCACATTCCTAAAGGCCTCACTCCTTTTACAACCCAAGCTGCACATTTCTGTCCCATTTGCTCCCATTTGTGCTTCTCCTTTAGCTTTTTATTGAGTGCAGCTTGAAGCGTGAGACGTTCTTCACACACATCATTTATCAACAGTGCCACCCCATTCCTGCAGAGTTGCACTCCTTCAGAGCCAAAAGACATACGGTTTTATTTGTAGGTACCTTCCTGAACTTCTGTTCTAATTCATCTCTTTAGGACCTCTTCCCTACAACAGGGAAAATGAAAATAGATAATCATGAAAATAAACAATCTTAATGTGGGCTTTTAACCGCAGCGTGTGCCAACACCAATATAAACGTTGAAGATGTTGATCTCTTTCTGTGGCAGGTGTGGAGGTGCCAAGCCAAGAGTCCCAGACGGGAAGCAGCAGACACAGTGTCGTCCAGTTGTCCAAGTGCATATCATCTTCTAATGAGCCTGACAGATGCTCTTGGCCTTCTAACAGACCGCAAGCCAAACTGTCCCTATGCTGGCATTAACGTGTTTATCCTTGGTCAACGTTCATCAGCAAATGTTCTACAACATAATCAAGGTTTAAGAATGCTGTCTAGACATGTGTGGGTTTTTAAGAAGCATACCTGTTGTATCATGTATGCTTACAGGATTGACACTTCAAGAAAAAATGCCAATAATGTGAAAAGCATGATGAAGAATTTTAAGGTTGACCTATACATGAACAGGTGGGTGTGTCTCTATGAACAGCATTTCAACTTCCGGTCAAGCCTTCACCATCCTTCTGTTCCACACATCCTGTTGTCCAGGTCTTTTACATCCAGGACACTGCAATATGCTACTAGAGTTTTAGGGTAATAGCCCAGTTTTGTGATTATATGTCTAACGTCACCTGATCACTTAGGGGTGTGTTACATGACATAAACATTTATAAATATGCAAGAGTAAGACTGAATTCAATATTTGTCTTGGGGTATAAAATGAAAATCATGTTAATTTTGCCTTGAATTTATTTTAATAATGCACTTAAAACAGACAAACAAAGCAAGTTTTTCAAAGATCTTTATGAGGATTTAGATTCCTAATGAGCAATTGTGAGCAAGGAAACACATCCCGAGACTAAATGAGGAAGAAACATTGACAGACACCAGACTTAGAGGCAGCCCATCTATTTCTGGGTGACCCTAAATGATGACATTATAAATCCTTACTCTTTATCCCAATAATTGTTGAATACAAGGTTTTTGACTTAAGTATTGCTGTATAATGATTAGGCACAGTAATCACCAAGGACCACTCAATACTATGACATCACGATGTCTAGATGACAATTTGGTTTGTATTGCGATTCTGTAAATATCATGATTTTATAAATATACAATGCAATATTAAACATTTGTAAAGATTTTGTTAAACTTCTTTACTAGTACCATACAAACACTGTGCTGCCTGTCAATGTGTGAATATTTTACAATCTGTAGGATTTTAGATTAACTGCAACATTTTACCACCTCGAACATATCTACATAAAAATTTAATTAAAAAAATATATTTTGGAGTCAATGTGGCGATACATGAATTGCCACACAAAAGAATCACAAGACATAACTGATTTTTTCTTCTTCCCCCATCTATAATAATGACGCTCCTTGATTAATGATGGGGTTCCATGTTGATAAATCTATTGCAAGTTAAAAATAGATAAATTCAACCTATTTTACATCATGGCTTAGTCTAGCTGTCCTTAAACATGCTCAGACGGACCTGCCTATTGAATATGAATCGCTTTTGCAACATCATCACTGTAAGTTGCACCAACGTAAATCACACATTTTCCGAACTCTGGTCCTGGAATAACTCACACTCTGCTTATTTTTTATTTTCCATTCTCTAACACACCAACTTGAAATCAGTAATGGCTGGATATTAGCTCATTACTTTGGTCAGGTGTCCTGAGAGCAAAGATAAGACAAACATCTGCAGGACATGGTGTACTCCAGAGCCAGAGTTGGAATCTAGATCTCTACTACAGTATGTTGGTCATGACTGATGAGCTAAAAGCTAATGATGCTGATCAGGTAAATGTTTAGTGGATGTATTAAAGCAGTATATACAACTCAAGTCTTGTTGATTTTGTTTGCTTTACTGCTCAGAGCCACATGCACCAACTGTGTCTTGAGAAACAGAAGCCAGGCATGACGTGTTTATTTATCAGTTAATAAATGCATTCCAGATGACCGCTTGAGTCAAAGGCACATAGCATAACCAAAGGAGAAAACACTAAGGGAAATGTGTGTGCGTGCCTGAGTGTGTGTGTGTGTGTGTGTGAGAGAGAGAGAGAGAGAGAGAATGTGTGGATGGAAATACAACAAACAAACAAACACAGCTGCCGAAAAACTTTCACACCCTGTCCGAAAAACACCTTTCCCGTTTCCACGCGTGCTGTCAGCACTAATTGATTTTTGGCGCTAAAAGCATCCGTCCGTTAGATAACCGCGTGCGCTTGTTAAAGGGGAGAGCGCGCAGAGTAACAGATAAGCAGTGACTCTACTGTATACTGGAGGTTATCGAGCGCGCGCGTGCGAATGACCTGACCTTCAACCAGCCCGCACGCGCCAGTTCGAGTAAGTTCCTTACTCGAGTTTATTAAACGAATACAACTTACCTCAAACAGCAGCAAAGTCCACACGAAGAGCCGTCCCGCCGATGCGCTCATGCTAGCACTCACACAGCTTCACCTCTTGTCAGTTGAATCTGCGCGGGTTGAACGCGCTGTGTCTAATGGACTGTGGAAGCGCGTGGAGTCTCACTGCTTTTATTGACTCTCACCGTATTGGAAAAGCAGCTTCTGACGACACCACGTTTCATATTTACTTCCCAATTGTAGTGCACGAGTAGCACGTTGTTACTAACTTTATATTTGCGTGACGGGCTACCCTGACTACACGCTCTTAAAGCTACACCCTCAACTCTATGTTCTGTTCTGTTCTGGTCAGGACATGCCAAATAATGGTAAGGAGGGGTTCTGTGCCACGGTGCTACCACGCTGTCATTTTTTTCCCGTCTATTTTTCTTTTAATTCCTGGCATGAACATACAAGAGGTGCATATTTCAACCTGTCAACTGACTCATCTCTCTTCACTCCTCAGGGCGGTGGATGAAGAGAAGTGATTTCTGTTCAATCACTCCTAGTTTTTCTTTCTTGTATCTTTAGTGATCGAAATCAGAGGCTTCAAATCTCGTTTGAAAAGAACATAAATACGATCGATAGATAATGTAATGAAATGTGGCATGTGCATGATAATTCCATATATCCATTCATCCAGCCTACAGTATCTAGGAAGTTCTGTAGTCCAGCTAGGACCTGTGGAGGCCAGTGGTGACCATTGTATTTATTCTTATTTTTGCCACCATTAACAAAGCCAAATAGCCTAATCTGCATGTCTTTGGTTTGTGGGAGGAAACCGGAGTACCCAGAGGAAACCCAACCAGCACAGGGAGAACATGTGAACGCGATGCACACAGACCCAAAGGTGGGAACCGAAGGAAGTGGAGGAGCAAGGCGACAGTCCTAAACACTAAACGACACTGCCTCCATGGAAATTGCATTGTGCAAAACATAGTTTGCATTAATAATTATATGAAATACTTTAATTTAAAGTCTTTCTCTCTCTCTCTCTCTGTATTATAACTAATCCCAGTTCATAAGTGCCATTGAACAACAGTTTCTTTTATTAGGCTACAATCTGCCACACTACTGTAGGTAATGGACAACCTAAAGTGGTCAAGGCAAAATTTGTTTTTGTTTTTTTGTTTTTGATTTTTGTTTTGTTTGTTTTGTCTTTTTCTAAGGCTTTTAGGCAGAACAGAGTTAAACTAATGAAAATCTTTGACTGAAACGGCATCTGCCTTTCTACCTTTCGTGAAGGTCCGTGTAAGATGCACTTAGAGGAACACAATAGAGAAGGCATGTCTGGTATGAACTACCTGAATTGCTGGCTGACATGCAGGCTTCAATTCAGCTTAATCTCCATTAGCACGCCAAAGAGAGGAATTCAAACAGCTACACTTGAACTCACTTGCATGCACTCTTTCTAGCTGGAGAGGGTAAATACCCTTAGGAGAATATAAAGGGAAAACGTGTGGGTTGTTAAAGAATATCATGCGTTATTAGAAGATGGCCTTTAGCAGTGGTGTAATGTGTGCTTATGTGCTTTTCTTAGTCGGTAAACTTTATAAAAAAGTTACAGTGGAAGTAATTGGAAGACACTGACTTTTATATGTTGTGATGAGTTTAAAACTTAAAATGTCACGTCCATTTTTTTTTATTTCTAAAAAGAAAGAAATAAGTAAATAAAAATGTGGGAAGATAAGACCTGAATAAAAGGTGTAAGAATATGTCCAAAATTAAAATAATTTTTGTAATCTTTAAACTGATAATGTTCTTTTAACTACAGTATATATACAGTGTAAGGGATTTCCAGAACAGTGTATAAGCAGTTTGGATGTAATTTTTTTTTTTTTTTGCTTTTTCAAAAAATTGTGCTTGTAATTGGTGTTTTCTACTGACAGCTTTAGGGCTATAACTTTAGTGTAACATATCTAATCACTACATTTTAGAAGTAATAGGAATAGAAAAAAGCGTTTGATTTATCAGACAGACTAGATCTAAAATACATGTAATTGATAAAATAACATTTTTAAGTTATCACTGACTGAATTTTTGTACTTTGATGTTTCTTCATTTAGCTACAGTAAGATGTTACTATGGGTTTTAACATGTTTAAGATTTAACCAAACTGGGTGTCTAAACTCTCAAATAGATTGATGGTCAGAAAATACACAAAGTAAGAATAGCTATACAGTGTTTTTTTTTTTTTTTTTCAATTTCATATAGAACCAGATATTTAGAACATTTTACTTGAAATTCTTTGGGAAGCAGAGGAAGGATGTTTACAACAGGATGGTCAAAGGGCACATGACCACGTCTGAGGAAGTTGTAGGAAAAAGAGCAACGTCCCTGTTTGCTGAAAGGATTGTAAGCATATGGTCCCCACACAAATACTCTTTCTAAATACTTTTTCTTATTTCATATTTATTTATATTATTTTTACTATTAACTTTCTCAACAAACAATGATTCAGTCCCAATAGAAGTTCTGTTTTTGTTTCAATTCTGATTGTTCAGAAGTTGACTTTTTTTTTTTTATATAATAGCACAACTTGGAAGGAATTTTTTAATATTAAGGCAAGTCACAGGATTATATTAATGCACCTGGGGACTTGTATGGGAGAATCTGAATAAAAGCAGATTTGTTTTAATGTTTGTAATGGTTTATGTAATAATGATTTATGTGAGGATAAAGAATTGCACTTATGCACAGAATCTCCAGTTTCTGTATTTTGTAACAGACAGACATGGTTTGATTAGGTTTTCAGACCGGGAAACTTTAGGATGAAGTTCCTTGCGGTTTCTAAGTAACATGAAAAACCTGGATGTTTTTACTTATTAACTTCAACAGAGAAAAAGAGGAAGAGTGCTTGGTAAAGGAATCACATACCATAACTATATATGGATAAAAAGTATGATGTCATTTTTTTAATAAATAACAAAAATTTGGGTGTTGGCATATTGCTGTAAAATAGGAGAAATAAATTATGACAGCCATGCTATTATTGGAAACTGATCAACATTGGGAGTGATATATCTAAACGCCACATCATGTTTTATTTCTTGTATAACCAACCGAGTATAGACATAAAGTGCATTCATGCACTGGCGTGCATTGGCATATGTGCACACAAAATCTTAAGAAGAGATGCAACCTAAAACCTCAAATGTACATGGAGACTGTACTGAAGCAAGGTTTCTGAATGCCAACTCATCCTTACTGTCCAGATGATTAATATTTATGCTAGTGGCTCTACTCATCTGTTTCTGTTTTAATTTATCCTGTTGGGAACGTTGCATTTCTTCTTTGGGGGTTTGCCAAGTTGGGTTTGGTGGGGGGTCAGTGCCTGGGAAGAAAGGAACCTCTTGGCTTGTCTGTTCAAGGAATGCTCGGCTTGTAGCAAGATGCCTACCTGTCTGTCTATCAGCAGGTGTCCATTTCAGCACGCTGTGCATTCCGATACTCCCCGACTGGCAAATTGTGTCTTGGGGCAGAACATGGTTCCCCCAGAGTACATACACAGTGAAACCTTGGATTGCGAGTAACACGGTTTGCGAGTGTTCCGCAAGATGAGCAAAGATTTTTAATAAATTTTTGACCTGAAAAAGTCTTGGTTTACGAGTACCGAGTATCATGTATCACGCATGCGCTTCTTGTTTTGACGCTGAGCGTCACATGATCACAACTGAGCTACTGTAACGGTTTTTCTCTTTCTTGCACTGCGGAATTGTGGGTAGTCGTCTTCCCTGCACACACACACACAGACACCCCTCCTATTTTCACCTTCACACACACACACACACATACACTCTTTTTCTCTGCCCTTCACAGAAACACTGCTCTGTCACGATTTCTTTTAAAGGTAAAGTGCAGGTTAATTTGTTTTATTTTTACTTTACAGCAGTGATTTCGTTAGTGTGTCGCTGAATCGAGTGTCATTAGAAAGATTTCTTTATCATTTTTCTGATAAAACAGTGTTTTTGTTGTGTGCGTGCGTGTGTGAAAAGAGTGGAGGAAGGATAACTGTGCAAGACGAGAAGGGGGAAAAGGGAGGAGCTCCTTACTTTAGCTTTACACACACATACACAGCGCCTGCACACACAAACGGAAACACTCATCTGTCAGAATTTATTTTTACTTTTTTTAAAGGTAAAGTGCAGCTTAATTTGTTTTATTTTTACTTTATATTTCGTGTTAACTATTTTTACGTAGTTTTTTTTTTTTTTGCCCGTGCAACGAATTATTTGAGTTTTCATTATTTCTTATGGGCAAATTCGAATTGGTTTACGTTAGTGTTTTGAAATACGAGCCCACTTCCGGAATGAATTATGCTCGTAATCCAAGGTTCCACTGTATCATTCTCAAGCCAGGCTACAATTAGGCATCCACGCTGTGTTGTTCAGTGATCCAAGGCAAGCCTTGTTTAAATAAGGCCTAGTTTATTTGACTGATGATCTACTTACAGTTCAGCATATAATGATTTAAGATGAAAGAGTAATTTACCATTACCACAGTATCATATTGTAGGTAATTCCTGCTGACCTCCTGCTTACACACATCTCTTTTATTAATTAATGTGAACTATCATATATTTCTAAACAACTGTTTTAAATTTTACTAGGTCAGTATTACTTCTGTTTGAGAAATACAAAACAAATACTTCTCCTGACCCAGGAATTGCTATGTATTTTGTACTCTAGTCATTATGCACCTCCAGCATCTCTCTGAGGAATATCAGTCCATTGCACAGTTCAAGATTCCAAACACTCAATCAGGGATTAAGTGTCTGAAAAGAGAAACTATGGTCAGTGAGTGGAAAGCTTCTGGGCTTCAAGGCTGTCTATTGTTACAGGAAAGTCTTTGTGCAGAGAACTGGCAGAGTATGGAACAACGCCAGTCTACGGCGGACTAATCATTCTCCCATACTGGTTTCATGGTGCTCAGTAAGCACACATAACACTGGGAATTAGAGCAGAAAGGAACCAAGTCTCATTTCACCTTTATTTCTTTGTCTTTAATTCAATATAGTAAATCACGGCTTTCACTGCTGTTTAGACATTTAATTCCCCCATTCGCAACTTCTCTCTTATCATCAGTGACATCTGGATTCAACCTGATTTGTCTCTGGAATTGAATGGAACCATTCTGATTGGTTTGTTCACCACATGTACAAAAGGAAGAAGGCAGTAATCGCCATCCTATGATGTCTCTGTAATTATTTGATTTGGTAGTAAAAAAATGCCTTGTGTTTGAAACATGCTGAACTCCAATTTCCACTGCAGTCCTGCTGGTGATACCATTGCCTATACACAAAAAAGAAAATCTCTCTTTTTTCACTCTCTACTTTTGACAGTTTCAACAATAGTACAAGTTATTTTATAAGTTATAAACGTTTGTAAAATCATATTCTATGGTGTTTTCAGTTAATAGATTTAAAAAGAGAAGAATCTTTATGAGAGATTTTGGACAGAAATGTTACAGTGCTCTTCACCACCATTCTCTTTCTAGTTCACTTTTAGTGACATTAGGAGTTGGACCCTTTGACAGGACCCTAAACTGCTCAGCTATGTGCTTGGAATAAATGATACCATATTGCTTTAACCATTGCTTACATGGTTATATGGAAAGGTTGGGCTTAGTTTTAATTGACTAATTAGGCAGGTCAAGAATTGCCATCAGAAATGAAATTTTCACCATAAATAAATTCTCTTCAAACCTAGTGTTAACACTTAATAACTTTGGGCACCTTTAAGTAGCAGGCAGAATATCTGAAAAATGAAGCTAGCTGATGCCTGAAAAAGAGATGAAACCTTGCGAAAATATTGTAAAGCAAATTTCCACTATAGGAAATGTCATTAATAAATGGCAATATGCCAGAGACATTTTGGAAATTAGTGCTATGGACTGATAAATGAAAGCTGTTCAAGGGTCTAACACCTAACATTCATTGCCATAATCACTAAAGGTATGTTTGGAAATAGAAGCATTTGATAAAAAAAATATATATCTTGTCAACTGTTAAGCATTAGGGCAGATCTATGCTTTTTTTGTATCAATCAGGATATAAAAAAATTATCGACATGAAATTGAAGACAAAAAATAAAGATACTTTATTGTCATTGTAGTGATGCAATGAAATTTGTTTGGTAGCTCTCAAAGATAAGCAGCAACAATAAATGTAAGAATAAACAAAAGAATACACACAAGAAGCAGTGTCTGAGAAAGTAAACTTAACACACATACAAAAAAAATAATAAAACACTGCCATCTTGGATAGTTAAAATTATTTACCATTGTTTATGTAAATTAATTTTTATTTTACTTAAAAAGTCAAGGCTGGGCACAACAGAAAGGCTCCAAAACATGCTGTGCACCAAAGCCTGGGCTCAACAGGCAAAGAGCCCAAGACTTCCAAACTAACCAGAACCCAAACCGATTGAGCCTGGACAAAAAATTTTTTGAACAAAAACTTTTTGATGCATGGACGCCCATCCCACAACCAACAGCACCCAAAGTACGTAGGGATTTGGTGCCACCTCATCCTCAGCACTTACCTGGGGATGAGGTGGCACCAAATGCACTACAGGAAAAAGACAAGCCAAAGGATGCAGTGTAATGTTTTTGCCAATTTCTTGCTGGGAAGCCATTCATGTGGTTATTTTGACACACATTACCTACCTAAAATTTGCTGTTGCCCAAGAACACCGCTTCATGGAAACAGTAGTTCCTTATGCCCTTGGCCTCTTCCAGCAAAACCATGCGCCCCAACCAGCAAAAATGGTTAAAAATTGGTTTAAGAACAAAAAAACAAGTTCAGAGTGTTGCCTTGGCCTTAAAATTCTCCAGATCTGAATTTAATCAAGCATCCCTGTGATGTGCAGGAAAACAAGTGCAATCCACCCTGCAGGAAGGGTGAAATACTTAATATTAGGCAGGGGGCTGATTTCTGCTCTTAAATTTAAAGACCCTGGCAGAATTGTGAAATATATAATAATATAAATACAATAATCCAGATATAATTATTATAAATATAATTTTGGGCTAGTTGTATCAAGTCAGTTATTATCAAATAATTATGTGAGCCCTGGTAAGTCAGGCTGCTAACTAAAATAAATGGCTTTGAAGTTTAAAAAACCTGCAGATAGCTGACCTGACAATGTACAGTACATACAAGCTGTCAGACAAAGTGTAAATGGCTATTAAGGTTAAGTTTTCACACGTGTGACTTGTTTGAATGTAATTAGAGTCATTTTATAGCCAATGAGTATTTGAGGTTTTAAAAGACCCATGCATATTTCATCCCGTGCTGCAGGGACTTCATTGAATATTGAGCCTGCAAAAGATCTGGTAAAAGGTAGCTGAATTTATAAATCAGGGATAGAATATAAAAAGATATCCAAACATGTAAAATTTGAAAATCTCAAGTGTTGAAACTCGGTCAGGTAGACCAGCAAAGATTTTAACCACCATGACAATTGTGTGGGATGCAAATAAAAACCCACAACCAGAATCAGCTAAAATACAGGCCCTTCTCCAGATAAGTGGTGTGGCTGTTTCAACATGCAAAAGAAATAAGTACTAAAACATGGGCTGCATGGTTAAGTTGTCATAAAAAAGTTACTGTGCCAATACCAAAAACAGCGACCTACAATGGGCCAAACATCACGAAGACAAGCCTCAAAACTTCTGGCACAAATTCATTTGGAGTGATGAGACCAAAATGTACTGTAACTGTTTGCGGCAGCCATAAATACTATGTTTTAAGAAGACTCAACAAGGCGGATGATGAGTACACCATCCCTACTTTGAAGCATGGAGGGGTTTTTCCAAATTGATGGCAAGATGAATGCAGTGTGTTATCACAAATGACTTGAGGCCAATTTGCAATAATCAGGCCAGAATCTGCGCATGGGATGCACTTTACATTGCAACAGCCCAGTGATCCAAAGCACAAGATTAAGATGACCCTTTAGAGAAAAAAAGGAAGAGAAAAGTAAGGGTTATGCTGTGGCCATCAGAGTCTCCTGATCTCATTATTCATTAAAACACTTTGGGGAGATCTCAAATGACCTCAAGTGGGGAGGTCCGAACAGTCATTAGATACTGGGGAATCCATCCTTATGAAGCAAATTAAAGGAGTCATTTACAAATTGCAAACCCAGAGCTCATGCTATCAGTGAAGAAAAGAAATTCATTGACGGTTGTAAGCTGACCTCATTTTTGGCACATAACATTGCTGAGCCTAGACCTGACCAGCAGAAGCAACCCCAGATCATGTAAGGTAGGCACTAGGAATGATGGGTGAATCATTTAATCCACCTCTCTTCTTACCCTGAAGCACATATCTCTCTGGTTGTTGCCATCCTGACAGGAGCTGCCTAAACCCTGGTTAATCTATAAATGGGGAAAATGGGCTAAATGAATAGAGCCTGGCTGTGGTTTGGAACCCGCCTATCTAACTCAGTAACCACATACAAGCTAGTGATCTTAGCTTTTGCTTACCTAAAATGCTGTGGTCCACCCATCCAACTAGGAACCTCTGTAATGCAACTAGGGATTGTGGAGGCTAAAGATGACTACCATTGGATTTATTCCTATTTTACAACTGTAGTGGGACCGCCAGTTAACATTCACACTTGCAAAATGCTAAGGTGGCTATATTAATTTATACGCTTATGCATGTTATTGAATGATCTCATCTTGTGCCAACTCCTACATTACTTCTGGTAAGTTAATTCTAAATATATAACTAAATAATACCTATATAACTGAGATTATATCATCTCAAAAATTAGAATAAGAATGCTTTGCAAGGTATACAAAGCCTTCACAGTCAACGATTCCTGTTTAGATCAAATAATCCACAGCACACAGCTAGTAGATTGATGCCTACAGGGCAGGCGTCACTCAAAATGGACACGCCCAGATTATGGATAACTTTATGTTTTAATTTAATTTTAACTGACAGGTTACAGAAACCCTCACCCCCAGTTATCATGAATAAGAAATCTAGCAATTGACACCAAAACCCCCTTTTTTTCGTACCATTCTGTTGTAAACTTGGGCATTTTAACATAAAAGTCTATGGGGATGTGCAGTACTCAGTTTTGAAGCCAGCTGCCAGTGGATTTTGGGGAAGTGCATGTTTTGGCATTTCTGGGTTGGCCTCAGACATTTCAGAACCGGAGTGAAATTTCAGAACTTCACAAGAAGTGTTCTGCTATACTCTATAGTTATGAAAACTTCGAGCATTACTTTTCTGAAATATAGACTTTTATAGAATAAAAGTTCTAGCATTTTTAAGTCTGGGAAGTCTTTAACGTCATGAGAAGTGGAGCACCACTGCATTGCAGATTTTTTTTTTTTAATTACATGGCCAGTATCAAATTACGAACAGAATTGATTATACTTACCTTTTTTTTCACTGAGTGAGGAATTCACAAATATCTAAATAAATATAGCCTAAAATTTTTATACATTTTAGAAATACTGTTTTATCTACAACATTTTTTAAACTGACTTCTTACACAGAAATAAGTTTTGCAAATAGACAGGTCAAGGAACTATAGAATTTTCCCATGTTTATTTTGGTGAAATAAATTAATCTTTATTTAGAGGTGATGTGTCTAAATATATAAGAGGCAGACAAAATAGTTAAGCCTTTTCATATTGTTTGGCTGTCGGTCAGAATTCAGTTACAGCAACCTATGGTAGGCTTTTGAGGCAACTATACATTTTTCAAGACAAACTCATTTTTCTGTGTATCTGTAATACTTCCATCATCTTAACCGTGGCCACTAAATGTGCATGTAGCCACAGAGGCTGTACTTTTGCATCCCATAGAAAAAGCAGAAAGTAAAAAAAATCTCAGTTCATGTTTTTTTGGCATTATAAAATATGTACTGAATATTCAAAACAAAGAAAGTGTGTCTGTAGCTTCTCACTGGGATGCATTTTTTTTCTACTTTGCCACATAAGTAGCTGCCCTCTTTAAATACAAGACTGCATTCATACACACATTTATACAGGCATGGGCAGGTTTTTTTGTTAGTTGCTAATTGCCTATTTGTTTTGTATGCGTCTGTGGTGGGTATTGATCTTTCAGTGTTAGTTATTTCACCCCTAAAATTATAATTACCATGGATCAGATGGGTTGTCAGCAGCAGAGCCCTAAAATATAGCTGTGAATAGTTTGTTTCTTGCCAGAAGAAACATATGCCATACTAATTCTAGTATGGCTCAGTGAAAATGACCTGCTGATCCTCAGTCAACCAAGCTGTGTTTTGGAACATTGTCAAAGCACAAAGAGACCAAAAAAACATGGTGCAAAATGACCTGACACTCTGGACCGCAAACAGTACTGTAACTACAATGAGAAATATTAAATATTAAATGGTCTGTTAAATTCTCCCTGAACCTCATACATTTCATATTAGATATTATGAAGTCAAACCAAAACAATGAGCCATAATAAGCTGACTAATAAATAATCTCATGTGATTTGTCAGTATGATGCATGATACTAAGTAACATAAGAAATGCCAGCACTGACTTCATCTAGTTTCTCCTACATATAATACATTTGAATGTAACTTCCGAGTTCTTTCCATTATGCTCTGCCACATTTTGTACACTTTTTAATAAGTACGAAATTGCAGTAATATGTATGTAAAATTCTAAAAGCTAGCATAATCAACCAATGATCAATACAGTATGCACACATGGGTAACTACAACATACTCATATGTTGCATACTGGGGTAGCTCTGGGGGCTACTGGGGTAGCCGGGGGTAGCTCAGTGGATAAGGCATTGGACTACGGTTCGGAAGATCCCAGGTTCAAACCCCCCAATCACCAAGTTGCCACTGTTGGGCACTTGATCAAGGCCCTTAACCCTCAACTGCTCAGATGTATAATGAGATAAAAATGTAAGTCGCTCTAGATAAGAACGTCTGCCAAATGCCCTAAATGTAAATACTGTACCAACATAATTTATTCTCATTGTTTTTGTTTATTAGCTTCTGATAACTCTCACTCACTCACTCACTCACTCATCTTCTATACCACTTTATCCTGTATTCAGGGTCGCGGAGACCTGGAGCCTATCCCAGGAGGCTTAGGGCACAAGGCAGGTACACCCTGGACAGAGTGCCAATCCATCACAGGACACATACACACACACTATGGGCAATTTGGAAACGGCAATTAGCTTAACTGCATATTTTTGGACAGTGGGAGGAAACCAGAGAACCCGGAGGAAACCCACCAAGCACGGGGAGAACATGCTACTCCATGCACAGAGAGATGGGAATTGGGTCTGGCCGGGAATCGAACCTGGACCCTGGAGGTGCAAGGCGACAGTGCTAACCACTACACCACCATGCCTCCCTTCTGATAACTTTTTACTTTTAATATATTTTTTGTAATATATGTAATTGGGAGTAATCGAGATGTTCTCATATGAGGACTGAGGGGTCTCATGAGGCGACATGAAAATGAATGGCTCTGTTATGCTGTGAAGGCGGGGTTTTTTTGTATGGTGAATGTGATGGTAATATTTTGTCCTGGGGATTGCAGTCCATGGCAAGCAAGTAGGCCATGGTGTAAATTCCACATAACTGAAATCCACCCAAAGAGCTCACTTTGGGAACTGAACTGAATGGAGACTTCCTGCAGTTATTCATGCAACTATTCCTCCATGGGTTTCTGTTCTACTAGGGAGCATTAGTAAATGCAATTGCATGAGGGTGTGGTGCTGGCTAGCAGCTTAATGGCATAGTCATATTCTTCATAAGGAGCTAGGCCACTAGTTTTAGTCTTGTTAAGTACCTCTTGGAACTTGTGGTACATGGGGAAACATAAATGAGGCATTGGTTTTCGAGGCTCTCCACTGTGCCCAAAGTCAGGAGAATTTAACAAAGGTGGAGACATTGGTAAATGCAATGGAATGACCATCTTATGATTTGATCTTTTTCATGCCAAAATACTTGTTAACAATGATGGTGCATCCAGGGAAAACCTTAGGTTATAATGTTTTAGCTGTGACTGTGACCAGTAGAAAGATGTCTTCCTAGTGAAAGGCACTGATCTGGAGAAAAAAAAAATGGTTGGATGCACCTTGTGAATCTTTCAGCCCCAATATAGACCCTCCATCAATGGTAAATGCCTTTAGGGGATGCTGTAAAGGCAATGTGGGAATGTTGAGTTTATTGATGTATCTTGGCCCATTAAGTTGCTTTCAGCTCCAGAGTTGATTAGCATTGCAAGGAAATTGACTTTTAACAATTTTTTTAAATGTTTTTTTTTTTTTAATTAAGTGTAATGTAAAAGACAGGTCACCAAAACTTGGGGCACTAGTGGAAATGGTAGAGACCTCTGTGAAGCAGGGTTGGGTCATAACTTTGTTTCGGAAAGTTCATTAAGCCATGGCAACAATAAAACAAAGCCTCTCCTTTCTTTGATTCTCTCTCTCAAAAACAAAATTTGGCTTGGCCCAGCTATAGGGGCTCAGAATGTTCAGTGTTACATTTAGGGTTAATTCCCCCTGGTGAACTTGGCAATAGATGAGGTGGTCAAGACAGAAGTCAATAAATAAAACACTAAAGGCACACTTGGTCATTATAGCAGGCCAGCTCCCTCAGCACTTCTGAGTTAAGACCCTGCTGAAAAGCAGCTTTGACTTGTGGTTCATTCCAGTCTCTGCCAGCCAGCAAACTCAGTCAGGGGTTGATCAAACACTGCTCCCATGTCTGATTCAAATATGTCCAACTCCATGATAGGTTTGGGAGACAGATTGAGAGACTTGGGACCAAAACAGGAATGAAGCTGAAGCCCGGTATACACCTCTGATGAATGTTGGCCAACCCCAGGAATTATTGAAACTCTTTTACCAGGGAGATAAGGGAGAGGAAGCCTTGGTAAGATCAGCTCAGAAGCATTTCTTTGGAAAGTTACTGGTGGTGAACAGTCATTTAAAAGGAGTATGGTGGCATAAGGGGCACTGTGATCCATGTTTTTGCATCTGTGAACATGCCAGTAAAGTGTGAAGGTGTGCTGCTGACTGTAGTTCATGCTGGCCATGTCTGTAGTAGGGCTGTGTGGTAAATCAACTTTTTAAGGTATATGGTAATATTTCGATGCAGGGTATAGGATGAGTCAATAGCAATTATATGAGATGTGTCAAATTCTCTCCAGAAAAGGTTGGTGTGTGCAGGTTTTCATTTCAACCAAGGAGAATCCACATCTGATAGTCTGTTGAAAGCTGATTAAACTGTTGGAATCAGGTGTGACAGAAGCCACACCTGAACGAAGGAGAACATCTGACACCTGTAGTTTATATCAGCATACTGTAGGTTATTATTGCATTACATGAAGCATGTATCTCTCCTCTCCCACACTCTCTGTGCAGTCCTGCCCCCTCTCCCTTTATGCCTGCACACAAATCTGGAGTTTACATAACTGGTACTTCCTTTTAAAAATATGTGTGCTAGTGTGACCGGATAGCATTACATATAAACGTCAAAAAGTTGTGATGAAAATAAGACATGAGCACAGTATCAACAGCATTGTAAACTGCAGTGCAAAGGTTATATGTTGTGCCTCAAAGCCTTTACACCCTGAAAAGTCTTCTGCCCAAAAGGAAAGGCTGTATCATTTTTATTTTTAGGACAACTCTGGGAGTCTACCTTAGTGGAAATTTTTTTTTACTTTGTCAGATGGTGTAGACCTATTATGTGTACATTAATGTTTTATTGATGTATTTAACTATTTATCTCTTGAGATAGCCTTATTTTTTTTTATAAAGGCTGTACAACAGCGCACCAACCAATCAGCAACAACGTGATTTATAACTAAACAGTAAGATTAAACCCAAGGCTCTGCTCTTGTGACTTTCTCAGGTCTAGTAAACATTACCAGAAGAACTCCTTTAACTTTTACCCTCTGAACTCTTTGTGTGTATGCATGTGTGTGTGTGTGTGTATGTGTGTGTGTGTGTGTGTTGAAGTAGCGTAGTTTTATGTATCGTACTGTAGGTTAGTTCAATAAATTATTGTTTCTTTATAAACAACTATTGTCTTGGTTATGCATTTTAAAGTTTAAACATTTGCCCAGATCTTAAGTTACCTTGCTAATAATTGCCGAATACTAAATTTTGTGTTATCATCGGTGGCAAGGTGATAAAAAATACACTAAATTGTGCTAAACGCTGGACGGGTAGTCAATAAAGTGTACATTCTAAATTTTAATTCAGTTAATTTAATTAACCCGAATCGTTAAATTCGATACACTTTTGACCCAGAGCTAAAACAAATTATTACACATTAATGGTGAACAATGCGACAGTCATTCATTGTCATTAATATTATACATATTTTTCATTTATGTTTTAAACAAGGAATGAAACCCTGCCATGGCAATTTTACTTTGTTTTTAAGTGCTGGTGACATCTCAAGTGTGGATTTGATTTGCAAATGAACACTTTATTCATTTCATATTGTTTCAAAATATTGTAATAAGTATACTGTATATTATGTGTTGTTATTCAGTATAAAAATACAGAGATATCCAAATTTCCCACCCCTAGTCTGTAGGCTGTTGTGGGTTATGGCAGGTGGAATTCAGATTGGATTTAAGCTAATGTTGATTTTTATTTTATTAGTTAACCATTTGTGTCCTGGTAACCATTTATATTTTTGTAGGTGTTTATTTCTTCATTTGATTAGGTGTGCAGCCTTAATAGTATAAACCACCCTAATGATTTAGATGCAGGCATCTGTAGCTCTTGTGCAAAATATCTTTAATAAATGATGTAATGACAAAAACAACAAAAGCTTAATGTTATTTTTTAAAGTACTCATATGAACTTTATTCTTACTCTGTCTTTGTTGTGGAGCACTCAATAACAACAGATTTGTTGCCTTAGCACTAGGTATTTGGATCATCACAAAGCAAATACTTTTACTATCAGAAAATGTGTTGCATAAAGGCAGCAGTAAAATACAACTGACAGGTAGAAACAATGACTAAATTGTCATTTATTGGCAAAATTAAGCATTTAATTAGTACACATTAGTGTTATTTCCTTCAACCGAACAGCCCTTGGTGTGCAATGCTTAAATTTGGTGGGAATAAGAAAATAGATTGAATTATAGAGACTTAATTATGATCACTGAGCCTAAACTACATGATTATTGTTTTTTACTCAATTTTTCCTTCCTGTCCTTGCTGATGGTTACACTATACTAAAGATTGGATTATTTGTATACCTTTTCTCCTTCTTTTCTTACTAACTGTTCATGGGTAACTAAACCAGCACCTACTCTCATGCCAGTGTAAACTTACAATAATGTACATGAGCTATTTTTTATTTAGCGTTGAAAACTCTCTGGATTTTCTTAACAGACAACAAAAAAATCTTGGTAAAATTTTTGCAAAAACATTTCGAGGTTTTCCACTGGTAAATTAATATCCTAGCAATTTCACATGACTGGACATTTTTCATGGGAACAATTTGACCTGGACGTGCGATTGCTAATAAAAGAAGCAACTTTCTTCCAAAACCTGAAAAATTTTGAATAATAAAATTCCCCAGCAAAAGAAATTTATGGCCCTGCTCCACACTTTTATACTGGTCTAAACTTAGCCTTAGACTCTATGTTGCTATGTACTTGCACTGGCACCCCAGCAGGAATTTTTGGATGTCAAAATGATGTGGCAAGGTTACTTTGGCAATATTGCAGACATAGTAACAAAATTGATATAGGTTGTTTTTGTTTTTAAAAAGTTAGAATAACCTTAATGAAATGACGTCGAACATGGACTACATAACATTGGGATAACGTTGAATGAAAAAACCTAACACAAGTTTACAGGCAAATACGTTTTAAAACATTTTCTTTTCATTCATTATAAATTTTATTTTGAAACATAAACTGATACAAACCTGTGATCGCTAGCAAACTGATCATAATTTCCTGAGCACTTAATGTTAAGGAATGCACACGAAGGCTTAATGCTTGTTTATACAAGCATTAGCTTTACATTAAGTACGAAAGTACTGTACAAGTGTACTGTACATAAACGTAAACACTAACTGTACAGGTTGTTGTTTGAAAAAGAATATTCTATCACTCATCTGAGTGGGTGTTTATCATGTTAAGAAGCCTGTGTTTTTCCTTTGTATTGGTTTAAATAAAAAAAAAATTATAGATGTTTACATTTTAAAAAAAAATTATATGGATATTTATGACCTCTGCCCAAAAAAATCAGAGAAGTAAGAGAGCTAAACTGTATCCATTTGAATCATAGTGGGACCAAACGAGAGACCTTGTACCGATTGGAACAGTACTAATATATGCAACATAACACCTCTAAAATCCACTGATCCACCAGGGAACCTGCTGCTGTTGCTAGTAAATGCACAACAGCAAGCACCACATTACTCCAGTTTACAAAAAAACATTAAAACTAGGAAGAAGACCCCATACAGACACACACACACACACACACACACACAGTATCAAAGTGCACTAAACTCATGTGCATGTAACATATTTCAGAAAATGTGTGCATTGAACTATTTCAATCTTTAACCTATTTGTGTTGTGTTCTGACAGGCATGTTTGTATACAGTGGCTTCTTGAGTTACAATAGCTTAGCTGTTAGCATTAACCTGTATTCAAGATTCAGGAGTCAAGATTCAAAGAACTTTATTAATCACAGATGGAAATGGCTTTTGGCCATTAAGCACTGACCTCTCTCACTAACACTTCACTTCTGCTTGAAGAACTGCCATTCCTTAGATGTTTTTTGCTTTTCACACCATTCTGTGTTTCTCTTTTCATACAGTACTACTCAGTCCAGCCTCTCGGGCACTAACAACCATGGCATAGTCAAAGTCATTGAATTGAGACCTTTTCCCCATTCTGGTGTTTGGAGTTAATATAAACTGAATGGCTTGATCTGTATCTGCATAATTTTTATTTAATGTGCTGCTTCAAGATGGTAAGATAACATTACCATCAATGTGCAGTACAGATGTTCTTTATTATATGTACAGTATCACCCATATAATAACAACCATGGTTATATCACCATTTTTTTTAATGTTGCTTTAAGTAAACATGAGGCAATTTTATTTTCACACATACAATTTACAAAAAGAAAAAACTTTATTGATGAATGAAATATTAAGACTAATTCCATTGTGTGCACATGATTAATGATACAGATACAGTATTGCAGCGCTCATTTAATCCCTTTCCATTCCCCTGTTTAAAAAGCAATTTACCCTGTGTAAGTTTTCAGCTGTGATTTACTGTACCCTTTTTTTTTTATTTCACAAGTGTGTGAATTTTCATGGTTCTTTAGGTTCTTAGCATATTAACACTATTCACTCTGGTCCAACACCTAGATTACATTAAACTAGACTGACATTTTTACAAAAGGACACAATAATAATGATTTTACAATATGGGATACAATCACAATGTGAAGCATGTAAAGAATTTCGCAGTGATTGTGTGGTGACTGCTGTAATTGTTTCTGGCAAACACACAGAGCCAGCTGGATTGTTGGATACACACATATAAAACTGAAACAGTAGAGCTGATTTTGGTTTCAATATATCAACTAGGGAAAAAAACATGAATCTGCAATCCTTGCTAAAAAGGAAAAAAAGGAAGAAAAAAGAAATAGGCTGCTGAAATTATTAAAACTAAGCGTATGATGCCAGCTAGTGGAGAAAATTGGCAGCTGCGGGTTTAACATTTTATAAAGTGGAATATACAAATGCTAACATTTCCAGTTAACATTGCATGATAACATTTATCTCGGTTAGGGTGGTGGTGTTGACTCCGGAGCTTATGCCGTAAACACTGGATAAAAGGGGACAACACACTTATGGCAGTTTAGAAACCAGTTTATCCGAAAGTATGTTTTTAGGATTGTAGAAGAGAACCAGATTACCTTGATAATCTATCATGTTTGTATTATCAAATATGTATTCACATAATTCGTCAATATATTGGAAGCACAAAATTCTCTAGAATGTTTTCTATGGAGTTACCTTTCACTTGAACTGAGAGACGCAGTCCTGTTCTAGAATGACAGTGCTCCTGTTCACACAGCAAAGTCCATCAAGACACGGTTTGTCAAGATTGATGTTGAACATCATTAGACATCAGTGTACAGAGATGGATCTAGTGGAGGTTAATTTAACACAAAATGGAGACTACATATATAATGGAATTTTGGAAAAGCACAGATAGGTGACTCCATTTCCTTATAGTGAACATCACAGTAGGGTAACTGGATTATCATAAACTCTTTGCAGGTTTTATTTATTTGGAAAAATCAGAAGGTTAAAAGGAAATTGAACACAGCCAAATGCCACACTTGAATTGGCACATAGTGGACACTAGAGTGCTCTGTTGCTTTATGAGTGCACTGGGAAGGCACAAGAATCACTTAGATCCAGGTTGTGCTTTTAACACGAAAGCTGCACAATTTGGATGAAATGTTGCACTGCTATTACATTTTTGGTAAAACTGTAATAAACATTAAAGTATATACATAAATAAAAACACATTAATAAAACTCTGATATGGTCCAGAAAAATACTCACAGCACCCTGAATATGGCATAGTGTAGTAGGTAGCATTGCTTGGTCCTTGGTTTAAGCCTGAGCTTGAGTTTCTTTCTGTCCATGCTCTCTGGGACCATCCAATTGTGCAACAAAGCATGTAGGTAGGTGGATTAGCCAATAAGTGTAAATGAGTGCATGGTGCTCTGTGATGTACAGGCATCCCATTCAGGGTGAATTCCTCCATCTTAACAGGATTGGCTCTAAATCTGTGACCCTGACCATGATAAAGTTAGTGTTAAAGAGAATGACAAGATATGATTTTATGGTATGGTATATTTGATATCCCCCACCCGCCACACCTTGCTGTTCAGATTTCACATTAGTAATCTACTGTAGTTCAGTACCCAGGTGCATTCGTGTATATACACAATCTGATAGATTACTGTAAGTGTTGATATGCATTCGGTTGTGTTGCAATTTGTTGAATAAACAAAGAAAATACTTGTATCATTAACTACAGTGTGTGACATTTGTTTATATTGTCGCTTCAATGTAGAAAAATGTGCAATTCGCAAACCAATTCAGTGGAATTTACTTTAATCCTATTAGCTATTATTATTTCAAGCAATCATTTCATGCATTCATATAATAGTAAACTTCAAGCAATCATTAAGCTCCTTCATTAGACCCAAAAGACCCCTTGGCAACCATGTTTGAATAGGACAGGGAAGTAGTACAGGTACTGTGTACAGGTACTGTAGTTTGCACACCTGATGTGAACTGTTCCTTGGTACACATGCACCATATTAAAGTCTACATTTTCAAATGGACCCAGGTGTGGTTTGTTTATTTATGCTTAGGTTTGGTATACAGTTATCACATTATTCTACCAAACTGGACTTCGGGGTCAAGCACAATGAAAAACACAATTCCATCATTATTTTACAAATGCACCATATTTACTATTGTTCTTGTTACTGTTCTTTGTGTTGCTTACATTAAAGGTCCCCACAGAGAATAATCCTGTCCCCACATTTGACATCGCCAAAGGTTTTACACCAGATGCCTTTCCTGACACAACTCTTCCATTTTTATCTGTGCTAGGGACTGGCACTAAGGGTGCCCTGCAACCCCAGTGGCTTGGTGTGGGACAGTGGTTGGGATGCAACCCCAGCCCATCCACATGGCAGACTTTGAGATCATATTTGGTTAAACACACTGTTTTAGCCTATGGCTGGGTAGGATTTAAGGTTGTTGTTACCAACAAAATGATGTAATCATACACTTTTCAACTGTCACACACTTGTTCAATGCTTGTACAAGACCTAACCAATTGGATGATTCATAAAAAAAACAAGATGTACAACAACTGTAAAGAGTTTAGACACAGTGGTTAGCTAGTCGGATTTCAAGATTACTACTAATAACATTATACCATTTTCTAGTAAACACTGAATTACAAAAGAAACTTGTTTATAGGTCTTTAAAAATATGGCACTGCTATTTTGCCTTCATATGGTGACTATCAACTTGATATCAAACCACCGAAAGGTAAATAATGGAATACATTTTTGTGTATCTCCAAAATATCTTCACACATCCTTTTTTTGCCATATCGTGAGTTTCTGTGGTGAAACTCAAACTGAGTGTGGGACCAATATAGAGGTCAGTCCAGGCCACATGTCTGGCAGCAGGAAGGCAGTGAATGCATGTCAGGCATCTCCACATGGGTTCCAACCACAAGCTTCTCCTTGAAGCCCGCTGTATAAGGTTACTACAAAAAACTGCGGCAAGCACATTGAACTTCACAGCAGTTAACCGCCACTTTCACACATCACGTGATAAAAATGCGAGTTGCTTTACTACTTGCTGTTCATTTTCATTTTTTGTTCCACAGTCCAACGATGGACCAGGAAACGACAGTGCAGTGGATCTGATAGGCTACTAGTTTATACGATAAGGCAATTTCGTATATGTTTCAGCATGGAAAATTTTGGTATCTTCTTTGATTTTTTCTAATGTATATTAGTTTAACCTGCTGATGTGGAATGAAAGGTTTTTCATGCGCGCTTAGATACCTTGGAGTTTGCACGATCTCCCCGGGCTTGGTGGGTTTCCTCCGGGTACTTCAGTTTTCACCCACAGTCCAATGATCATGCAGACAGAAGGTCCTACAAATGGTTGTAAAAAATTAAATTAATGTGGTGCAGATTAAGATTTTGAGTGTTATCATATTACAGAAGATAAGACTGCTTCATTCCTTGGTACATTTGACACCCCCCATCCGCCACCCCCTGCTCTTCAGATTTCACTAGTAATCTTCAGTTTACTTTCAGTCCCCAATTGCATTTGCATATATAAACTGTCTGATAGAGTAAGTGGTGATAAGCAGTTGGTTGGGTTGCAATTTGGAAAAACAATAGAAAATAAAGAGTACATTTGTATTATTAACTACATTGTGTGACATTTGTTTATATTGTTGCTTTAAAAAAATCTTTTCACTCACTTATCGTCTATACTGCTTTATCCTGTATACAGGGTCATGGGGGGCCTGGAATCTTATCCAAGTAGAGGACAAGGCGCGATACACCCTGGACAGGGCGCCAATCCATCGCTGGTACACACACTTACACTCACATGCTCATTCAATCCCTACAGGAATTTTGGGAATGCCAATTATCCTAATCTGCATGTTTTCGTACTGTGGGAGGAAACCAGAGAACTAGAAGGAAACCCACAAAGCACGGGGAGAACATGCAAACTCCATGCATACAGACTACGAGGTGGGAATCGAACCTGGAACCTGGAGGTGCAAGGTGACAGTGCTAACCACTAAGCCACCCCGCCTAATTTATATTCCTATTTTCGCTGTTATTTGATTGTAGATAAATCGTGCCTATCACAAGCCTCATTACTACTATCTGCCTATTATTATTTCAAGCGAGGATCTCATTCATGAATTTAATACTAAAATACAATCAAGCGTTTGAATTCCTTCTTTAGATTAAAGAGACCCTTTGGCAACCAGGTTTGAATGGGACAGTTATATAGTTATGACTGTACATTCTAAAAAAAACAGTATTTATGGAATAAATACAATGATCACGAAAAGTTGGACTATGGGTTCCTTATATGGATGGATTAGACACCTTGGCAGAAATAAATGATATAGCAGCAATCACTACTGATCAGAGACCTTTGAGAAATAGGATGCAGAAAGTAATACGTAATAAAGTGATGACGATGATGATCGTGTTCATTCAGAGGCGCGCAGTGCCGTGTATTGTGAGCGGACCGTGTGGAATGCATTGCGCTCTTCTCACTCGTGCGCTTCAACGCTTTGGCCACGCCGCCTGTCCAAGTAAGGGATCCGTCACGTCTGGCCACGCCGTCTTATTCAGGCTTATTCTGTCCAGTACATCAACTAGTTCCCAGAAGCCTCCGCGAATCAGTCGCAGTGTATCCGGTTATCAGGTTGGGTTTGAATGAGCGCGCGCTAGACATAAGCTGCGCGCGGACACGAACAGTTCAGTTCAGCACGGGACGCGTCGAAATACCAGTTTCAGCCCGTTTTTTTTTTTTTTAATAATAATTTATTTTTTATTAATTTCAATCATTCGGCTTCTGTTTTCGCATGGTGATTGTTGATATATAGAACCAGAGAGAGTCATGAAGGCTTCAGGAGCCACAAATCAGCCCAAGTGCGCTGCGAAAATGGAGAGCGACTCGGGCTGCGGCGTGCAGCGGCATCACCTCAGGACCGTCACCGCTGCCATCCCCTTCGTGTTCTCCGTCGCGTCGGTCGCCTTCTGCATCATCCTGGGGATTCAAACCAGTGACCTAAAGAACAGAATGCTGGATTTGGAGGGCAGCAACGGCGAGCGCGTTTTACACCCGTTTGCAGAGGTTTCCATGGACGAGTTTAACTCAATGGTACAGGAGAGAGTGGACGAGGTCCTGTCACAGGTAACGTGCAGATCACATACCATTTTCATATTATATATAATAATAATAATAATAATAATAATAATGAATTATCCGCTTAGTTACAATTGTCGGTTTTGGTTTGTTTAGCGCTCCTATGAACATTTTGCACGCATAAGGACTGCACGCCAAGTCTCACCTGAATGCAACTGCCCACAAGGTAATGCTCATTGTTCACTAACACTATCACACTCCTCTATACAAGTCAGTGATTTAAGGTGAGCAATGCACGATACACTGTAAGTGGCAGAGTTTGGAGATTTCACACATAATGTTTTTTTTATTTTCTAATCAGCTGCTCCAGTATGTAGTAACTCTATGAGAGCGCACGGCTCACTAGTGCGCACTGCTGATTCAGAAACTTCCAGTTAAGATCACCGAGTTGGAAATTGGATCTGCGTGGTGCTTCGACACAGCTATTAAATATTCTCGAAGCTTTTGGCAAATGAGGCGCGTTAATGTGCCACGTGGGGCGCTGATTGACATTTAACTCGGCAGGGCTTCCTGTGCTGAACATCCTCTACAAACAAAACAGCTGACTAGCATTTAGATAAGATTAGAAAAGATTTGGAGTGTGTGAGGGACGCATGCACCGGTGTGAGGGATGCTGTACGAAATTGCACTTTTATAAGATCGGACAAGTGTGCGTTGAAAGACAGGTGGATGCTCTGAAGATCTTCTATAAATACCTTTCAGGAGCCTATCTTAAAGTTTTGTAAAGAGCTTGTGTGTGTGTGTGTGTTTGTGTGTATTAGAGTCTGTTATCATCACACATTCTTGTCTAACCCTTCCTCAAATGACAGATCGAGCTCTGAGGTCAGCACTGTGGCCTCATATCTCCAGGGTCCGGGTTCAATTCCTGCATTGGGTCTGTGTGCATGGAGTTTGCATGTTCTCCCCATGATCGGTGGGTTTCCTCCGCGTACTCTGGTTTTCTCCTACAGTCCAAAGATTACGTTAATAAGCATTCCCAAATTGCCCACACCGTGTGAATGTGTATGTTGACCAGAAGTCCTACCACGGTTGTATGCGAATGATTTAGCACCCTGTCTAGGGTGTACTCCACCTCAAGTCTCTAGGGATATGCTCCAGGCCGCCCGCGACCCTGCACAGGGTAAGCGGTATATAATATGAATGTATAGATTTGCACAGTGCAAGGTCCATTCTGTGGGTTCGTTGCTGGAAAGCTGAAGTCACCACAGACTGCCTCTGAAAACAAATGACTCGCTCAGTGCTAGCTGCTCATTTCCACCAGTAGATGGAAACACACATTCCTAGAAATAAGTTAAGGAATTTTAACTACATCTGATAGGAAGATGCATAATAAGAGATGACAAGGGTTCCCGTATCTTGTGTTTAAATAACAACTGGTTAAAAGGAAGGTATACTTTATTATGTTATAAAAATGTGAAATGAGTTTAAAATTATCAGTTATGGCTTGATTAGTCTGTCTGGAGTAGAATATAAAGATAAATATGTATAAATCTCTGGTGCATGGTCTGTTATACATTAATCTGTTTGGTCAGAACTAGGTCTTAATGTACGAGCATGGATAAAAATCTAAAAGATGATTTGGTAGTCTCTGTGCTAAATTTTTGTGCATAATTTGTATTTTTTTGCCAGGTGTCTGTTAAATGCAGAACAAATCATTTCACACCAGATGAACCATGCCAGCACCAAACTAACTTTCCCAACACCCTGCCAATGGAATTTAGTGGCGAGATATGTTTTACAAGGCTTGCTGCTCTTTATATCGTGCACACATACACACATCCGGCCCAAAAACTTTAATTCCCCCGTCTTTTTGGTGGTTGACTCACTTACAGTACATAGAACAGTGCTGGGGTGAATCACAGTCTGTAGCTGATTCATAGCTTTTCTAGTATGGATTATCAGATCATCTTTTTATAACCAAAGCTGATTGAGCAGAAATTGCTCAGGTGAAGTAAAAAGGAAAATCAGACCTAGAGAGATGAATCAGGATTGTGTGCATTTTGTGTGTTAGTGTGCGTGTGTGTGTGTGTGTGTGTGTGAGAGAGAGAGAGAGAGAGTACGAGAGAGATATGCAAGGTGCACACCACCAAGGGCATCAGTGTCATTTAGTGCTTTGTGCTTTTCTTTACTGCAAGAGCACACAATTTGCTTCAAACTCTATTACTGTTCCAGCAACGTGTCTTTCTTTGTCATCAATTTATATAAGCTTCAAAGAATAACGTGTCAAAATCTGGCCGTATTTGTTTTTAGGATTTACACTGTCTTTTTTTTTTTTTGGTTTCTGTTTGTTTATCTCATTTTTCACAATCACTGTGGTCAGCGTTCCAAATAATTGCCTGTTGTTTAATAGGAGCTTTAAAAAACTGCCCTACTGAAATGTCACTATTACTTTCTTTGACCATCTTTCTTTCTCTGACCAACTCTCGCTCTCGCTCAGTAACGCTTCAAAAAAACCTTGGCAGGTCAGATATGCTGGGGACATAGTATAATAGAATTTCCCACTGTTTATGTGGTTTTTCCTGAAAGTGGGTGTTGGTTTTGATAGTCAGGAATGTCTACTGGCAACACAAGATTTCTCATATTACTAATTTTTTAAAGTATTGTCTTAATTCTAGCCAACCTTTGTTGCCATCGTTTGTCTTAGTTCATTTTCTCCTCTTATACACAAAACAGTGAAAGTTTAGAAAGTACCCAAAAGACAGCCACTGTCCATGGTTTATTTTGAAACTACTGAATGTTTAACATGCAAACTGAAACTTAAGAAGAAGATCATTTCAAGTATGAATTATATGCATTGCAGTGTTGTCTAAAAAAAATCTGCAGCTCAGCTGCCTAACCTTGTCAATCTAACTTTTGCAATTCTTCAGCCTGTTCAAAACAATTAAGCAGGTAATTAATAAGAAGCATGCGGACATAAGCGTGCTGTTTGTGTTTTCTCCCGGTAAGGGTTGTACAAGAATTACTGGCTGCCTGATAAAGCAATATAGACATTTAGCTAAAGACAGGAGGCAACTGGTGGCAATTAGATGCCATCCAGCAGTAGTAGAGCACAAGAAAAAGGCTATATATGCATACAAACATGTTAATGAAAAAGTGATGAGATAGAGAATGGGATAGGTGTCAACTATAGTATAGGAGGTTGTGATTAAATAAACATTGCAGTGAATTGGTGGATTATAAAGTGCATTGGAGTGGCAAACCATTTTCATTGCAAATGTGTTATATGCATTGAAAATGCTTCTAGTATTATGGAGGTGCCATTTAAAATAATGTTTCATTTCCAGAACATCATCAGTCTTATCTCCTGAACAAGCTTTGCAAATGAGAAACAATATGCATGTTTTGTAACTTCAGTAAAATATATGTGAAAAGTAAAAAGTAAGCACTCCATTTATAAAATACTGTACACTCAAGAAAAACACTAAAATAGGCTCATTCTCAAACTCTCAGAACTGACCTTTTTCAATTTTAGCCTTAGAAAATTCCTGTTCCATCAGGGAAGAAAAACTTCATAAATGTAATAACCTGGTCATTCAGTACATCCAGGTAGTCAGCTGACCTAATTTTATTGCCACATGACGTTGCTGAGCCTAGAACTGAGTAATTGAATCAACCCCAAAACATAACACTGCCTCCAGTAGCTTGTACAGTGTCTACTATGCATGATGTTTCAGACACATTCACATTTCATACAAACTTAAATAATTCTTTTGACCGTTTTGCGACAATGTCAGTTGTTAAAAGCGCTATATAAATAGAATTGAATTGAACTGAATTGATGGGTGAATTGCATTTCAATTCCTATATGCATACAGTATATACAAAAAAATTGCTTGATGCAGGCCCAATTTGACCCATTTGACAATGATGACATTTTTTGGCCAGGCAAAATTGCTGCCTTTTCAAGGATTGTGGGACAAAACACACTCCATTATGAGAGATCAGTCTGATGATTTATGTATTAAAAAAACAGTTGAGGGATTGAGATAGGGAAAAGAAACGCTTTTAAATCAAAGAGGCTGTTTGTCGCTGTTGTTGTTTGACTCTTGGCTCCATTCCCTGGATAGTAGACAGGAATCTGAGGGTAGGAGGGAGAGACCTCACCCCTGCCTCTTACCACAGACGATGCTCCCAGGCACATGCAGCAGTTCATAGAGCCACAACACATGTGGTTATACCCCAATTCACTAAAAGAATGGCTCCACAGTTTTAAATGTCACTGTGCTGCTGAAAGGTTGCCGTTTAAATTTGCAGTCAAAATATTGTATGATTGTGAAATTCATTATATCATCTGCCTTCTTAATAGACATTTTTAATATTAAAATCCAAGCCTCTAAAACTGGCAACTACAACAGATAGAAAACCGCAGTTTGAATTGTGACATTGTGAATTGTTTTGTCAGGTTAGCGTTAAACGTTAAAGTGTGCCGATGGAAAAGGGGTGGAGAGTAACCCATAACTGTCATCATCACTCCCCGGTTTGGCTGACAAGGTTAAGCAAGCATCTGGAAAGCTGGCTAAAGTCATAATTGTATTAGAATATAACACACATAGTTGTATACCATTAGCTTTGTATCTCTGTCTGTGTGGCCCCACATCTATGACTCAATAGCTTCTTCAACCACATCACCATGACCACTATGTGATCCGTAAAAAAAGACCCCACTGTTTTCAAGCAGAGAAAACACGTTATTTCATTCTAGCCCCCACCATTTTTACTCCGAAAGGAGTTTCCTGCATTGCTCATTCCCACAAGAGGTCATTCTCTCTCAGTCTGGCCATGTCCACAAGGTGAGTGCTGTGTTCTGGGTCTTCACCAAAGGAAGACCCCTAACCTCATAGGGCACATCTGTGGGAAAATCTGGATACTGAGCTATTATATTCTTCATACTTCTAATATGGGGCCCTTCTAATAAGACAACCCAAAATAAGAAGTCTAAAAGATTTAAAGGTCCCTGTGATCTATGTGATCTTTTTTTTTTGACCGAGTGCCAGCATATTGAACTTAAGAGAATGATTCATTTTGAAATAACTTCTCTTTCCTTTGATGTTAGAATGTTGAACTATTTGTATGGGATTTCGTTCTTCCATAACACCACATGGCTGTTTTTGAGCCTGTGACTTACCTTAAATCACCTTTGCTAAAATATAGCCGTTTAGGGGCATAATAGACAACTGCTTGAGACATGCCCTAAAAAATATGTTACAACAGTTCTAAAACAAAAGCTCATTTGCATACAGTATACTGTAGCTTAATACATGCACATACAGTACAATGCATTTAGGCATTTAGACATTGACCATCTTTGTCCAAGTTGCTGAACCAGGGATCAAAACAAGGGAACAGGTGATTTAAGTGAACAGACAGGCTGGTCTGACTATTTCCAAAATATGCTGATCTTCTGGTGTTATCTCTATACACATATCCATCTCTAAGGTTTACAGAGACTAATTTAAAAAATATTGCCTTGCTAAGAGTTCAGGAGAGAATGGCCAGACTGGTTCAAGCTTATAAAATGGCAACTTAAATGACATCTTGTTCCAACCAAGGTATAGTATACCGTAGCACATCTCTGAAAGCTCAGGTCGAACCTTAAGGCAAATGTTCTACAGCAGCAGTAAAATAAAAGAAAATTGTACTAATGTTTCCTGACTCCTGATGTTTCTGCTGTGACATTTAAATTGTAGGGTCAGAATTTGGTGTAAACAGCATGAAAGCATGGATTCATTTAATTTTTTGTTATGAACAATTGAGGCTACTGGTTGTGGTGGAATGGTGTGGGGGATATTTCCTTGGCACATTTTGGTTAAGCATCGTTTAAATACCACAGCCTACTGTTGCTGACCAAGTCCATCCCTTTATGACCTCAGTCAATATATACTTAAGCACTCACCAGCCGCTCCATTACTAACACCATTACATCCCAAAGGTGCTCTCAAACTAATAGAGCACCTTAGGGATGTGGTGGTATTAGCAAGGTGTACCTAATGAAATGGCCAGTAAACGTATAATGAATAATAAAAAGTGAACAAATCCACCAAACAATGTCAAACTACTGCTTACTTTGGTTAAACACATTTTACTGACTGCCAGTTGCTATGGTGAAAAACAGGATTAACCAAATCAGAATCACATATTTATTCTGTTTCAGTTTAAAAGTTACTAGCCCCCTACACTCTAAGCTGCCAGGTGATACATTTCTAAAGGTCTACTGTGGTAGGAGAAAAACAAAAAATAAGCATGCTATGTTACTCATTTTCAGTGCCACTATCATAATGATATCATACAGAAACATTATTAATATGACAAGACTGGTTGTTTGGCAGGGTGTGCTTAAATGATTTCATGCCATCACTGTTACTGCTGCTGTCTGTAAGAAGAGTGTTTTGTCCTTCACGGTGTACATTTAGGCATTTGGCAGACATTGTGTAATTGCACAGATCACACAATGTTAGGATCACAATTTTCTCATCCCTTGAAAAATTAATTCCTGGCTGTGACCCTAGAATTATAAGGTATATAGTTATACTCAAGAATCCCTTGCTCAGAATTGTGTGTGTGTGTTCACTCGCACTGGCACGTGGCGGGGACTGCTTCTGCTGTTCAGCACATTACAGTAACTAATGCTTTAAGGACACTCCAGTCAGCAAATATGTAATTTTATATCTATTAGGCATTATCACTACTTGCATCAGCCATATCGGAGTGCTAGAGTGGAGCTGAGGCCAAAATATAGGGAAAATCTCACATGTGTAGCCTGATAATACTTGTGTAGCCTAAAGCATGAGGTATAGATTGATGCAGCATCTCTAATTCTCAAAGGTGCAAATGTAAATCCATGTCTTCTTACTCACTCTCACTTACTCACTCATCTTCTATACCGCTTAATCCTGTATTCAGGGTTGCGGGGACCTGGAGCCTATCCCAGGAGACTTAGTGCACGAGGCAGGGTACACCCTGGACAGGGTGCCAATCCATTGCAGGGCGCATACACACATACACTCACACACTCATTCACACACTACGGGCATTTTGGGAATGCCAAATAGCCTAACCTGCATATGTTTGGACTGTGGGAGGAAACCGGAGTACCCGGAGGAAACCCACCAAGCACGGGGAGAACATGCAAACTCCATGCACACAGAGACGGGAATCCAGCCTGGCTGGGAATCGAACCCTGGACCCTGAAGGTGCAAGACGACAGTGCTATGTCATCTTACTGTTTTGTAAATTAAAGACTTGATACAATGATAGTAAACTTGTTGACTTAAGGTTAACTTAAGGTTGTTGTGTATTTTTCTCATAAATATAATTATCCATCAACTGAGCATTATTATATTAGAAATACACATTTGCTCTTAATAATGGTTGAATATTAATATGGCTGCATCTGTGTTATTGCAAATGTATTAATCTCTGCTGCTTTTTTTATGAAATGATGGATACTAAGTGCTTTGGCTTTAAACATATTAGAAATGTTGTTATTCTATTACGTTTCAAAGGTCAACATATTACATGTTATGGTTCAGCTGCTGCCACCCCTCCGTTCTTTCTAGATACGAAACATTGAACCCCAAGTCAGCCCTGACGTAATGCTCTCATATGCATTTTTGCCAGTTGGGGTCAGGTATCAAAACACTTTTCCTGCTGTGATGACATCCATCAAGCACGACAGCCATGTTGGTTTTGGTTCAGTTCAGTTTGGTTTGTGTTTTGAGCAGTTGTGGCCAGAGTCTGCACTCACATGAGACGTTTCAAATGGATGATACATGCTAAATCTGAGTCCAGGCACAATGTAGGATTCTCCCTCAGCTGTTTTAAATATCAGACTCAAATCATGGGATCTAAGAATATGTTCAAGAATTTGACATAAAATGGCATGTTACCAAAGCCGCACCACTTTTAATCCAAAGCAAAAAATTTATCATTCAAGCAAGTGGGTCTCTTTGTGGTTTTATAAGAATAATATCCTGAGTATAGAACATATAAGCAACTCTGTGAGATAGGCTTCAAGGCATTTTGAACATGTGGTCAACATATATAGAATATTTATTTTAAAATCCCAGGAACGGCTGACTGGTTATACTTTTATTAAATGCATCAGTTAGAAGGTGATAGTTTTATAGTGCCATGTTTCCACATTAGCATGTACATATTCCTTTTTTCTATATATTAAACATGGCAGCCAGCAAAATGTCAAGTTCCCTGAATTCTTTTCAGGTGGTTTTCATGAATGGCATGGTGTGGGTATAAAAACACTGCCTTTATGCCATTTGTTCCTCTCTGTGCTTGCTTGTGGGTTTTCTGTGGTCGCCACTATTATTGTGACACATTGCAGATGTGTAGGATGTCGGACTTCTAAAATCCTGTTAAACACAACTATATATTACTTAAACTAAATTCAATTAAAATGATATGATGCTACATTCTGTGGTTAAAAAATTACATGTTGCTAATGTTTCTACAATATGCACACAAACATAGATATACTATATGTGAAAGATACACACTCACACTGAACACATCCTTCATGTATTTCAGTTTCATTTGATACTGCTGACCAGTGAACTGTGATGGCACATACTCCTGTGCCTTCATAACAGAGATCAGTTTCACAGTCTGCTATGGAAAGCACTTCCTTTAATAACCTTGAGCTTCATTCATAAAAACATGTTTTATATACTAGGGTTGTCATTTATGAATGTACTGTAGTCCCTAAAGTTCTGTAATGTATTTCCTAAAACAGTTTTATAAAAACACGGTATAGATTTTAAGTGTAGTACATTTCAAGTGTAGAACATAAGTGTTTGCATATAATATAATATGATATGATATGATATGATATGATATGATATGATATGATATGATATAATATAATATAATATAATATAAAAGTGTATATACATTTCCACAGAGCTTCTTATAAGTACAAGGTTGATTTACGGAATCTAATGGTGCGAAAGCAGCAACTTACCAACTAACCAAATAATCATCACGAACATACCATCTTACGCAACAAGACTAAGTTGTCAGAAAAAAAAAAAAAAATATATATATATATATATATATATATATATATATATTATGATTAAAGCCTAAAGCTCAAGAAAATCAAAAATCCAGTGTCTTAAAATATTATACTAAATACAAAGGAATCTGAAAATGTATGTTAATTCATGCATTCAATCCTTGGTTAGGGCTCCTTTAGCACAAATTACTGCATAAGTGTGGCCTGGGAAGGAGGCAATTAGCCTGTGGCACTGCTGAGGTATTATTTAAGACCAGGTTGCTTTCATAGCAACCTTTAGCTTGTGTATTGTTAGTTCAAGTGTTTCACATCTTCTTCTTGAAAATACTCCATAGATTCTCTATGAGGTTCAGGTCACGCAAGTTGGATGGCCAATCACGCAGAGTAACGTCATGGTCAACCAACTAGTAAGTGATAGTTTTGGCACTGTGGGCAAGTTCTTAGTCCAGCTGGAAACAGAAATCTGCATCTCCATAAAGCTTGGGAGCAGCCAAAAGCATGAAGTGCTTTAAGATCTCCTGGGAAGTGGTTATGTTTACTGTGGACTTGATTAAACACAGTATATAGAATGAAACCAGCAGATTTACATGCCACCCAAAATCATTTCCCACTGTGGAAACGTCACACTGGACCTCAAACAACTTGAATTTTGTGCCACTCCACTTTCCTCCAGACTCTGGGACCTTAATTTCCAAATGCATTGCAAAATTTACTTTCATCTGAAAGAAGATTTTGGACCACTAAACATTCCAGTTCTTTTTTCTCCTTAGCCCAGGTAAGATGTTCATTACAATTCTTTGGTTAAGGAATAGCTTGATACTAGGAATGCAACAGTTGTAGCACATTTCCTGAAAGACGTCTGTGCATGGTACTGTAGCTCTTAATACACTCCAGTCTCAATCTACTTCTTGCGAAGCTCCTCCAAGTTCCTGAATTATCTTTATTTGAAATATTTTTTAAGGCTGCAGTCATCCTGTTGCTGGTGCAACGTTTCCTACCACATTTTCCTCTTCCAGTTAACTTTGCATAAATATGCTTTAATACAGCACCTTCTGTGGTTTACCCTACTAGTGGAGGATGTCTATGACTGTCTTCTGGTCATCTGTCAAGTCAGTAGTCTTCCCCATGCGTGTACTGAATTAGACTACATGATACACACTATTTACACTGGATTATATATACTCAAACATTTTATACTTCTAATGAGTCATGTACAGTACAGTAGTTAAGGTAGCCATGACAAGGAATGCTCTGATTTACTTATTTTCTAAATTATATGAATGTTTTTTGATTAAAAGCAGTTAGATTTAATAGTGTGTCCCCTAGTTGGTATTAAAGCAAGGTATAATTTCTGGATCTTTCACCTAGTGTCTGTCTCAAAACCTTTTTTTTTATATGTCTATAACATTAGGAAGGGTCAGAAATGGCTGCTCAGAAAGTCTCTTTAAATAAATACATCCCCCATGACAAATGAATACGAACTTAAACACAACATTTATTTCTACCCAGAGATTTCAGTTTTGCTTGAAATTTTATATTGATGACATGAGAGTCAAACCACTCCATAAAATATTCTTTAGCAAACCCCAAAGACTTTTACTGAGGTTAAGGTCAGTACTCTGCGGTGGCGAATTCAAATGTGAAAATGATTCCTCATCCTTCCAAAACCACTCTTTTACAATTAGCCTGATTCCCTGACTCTTTAAGTCAGCCTGTTGAATCTTTGCCATTGTCATCATGGAATATGCGCATGCCATCAAGGAAAGATAAAATCCATAGATGTGATTGCCTTATCATTCAGTACATTCAGGTCATCAGCTAACTTCATAATGTTTCTGATGTATAAAGGGTGCTTTGCTTTATGTTCTTCCCTTCATACCTTGATGCACCCATGGTTCTGGAATAGGATCACACTAGACTCATTAGGCCACATGACCTTTTTCTACTCCTTATTTATTCTTTTAGTCCCAATTCTGTGCATTCTTTAAATGTGCATTATTGAGTGTGTAAATTACATTTATTTTTTACAATGCAACCTTACCAAGATTTAGGTAATGATTTGGACATTTTTAATTCAATTGCAGTCATTTCAGATGTCTTCTTAGTTATTTTCTTTGTTTGAGGCAGATAATAATTTGACAGTTTGACCCTTGTGGAAAAGTTTTCCAAGACCACGGGATAAGTCTTCCGACACTGTTTGTACATCAAGGGTACATTTAACATTATTACAGTATGTACCATACAAAAAATAAAATATGACATCAGTTTGATTTTCAGTAAAATCATATTTTCAGGGACGTTAACAGTGTGATTAATGTGAATCAGTTAATAAAAATGGTCAATTTCCTGGTTGTGTGTATTTAATAATAGTAAATATTTGAATATCTAAGAGTGACATGGTGGGACAGCGGTCTGCATTGCCATGTCACAGCTCTAGGGTTCCCAAGTTAATGCTCAGCTTCGGTTACTACTGGACTGTGCTGCATGTTTTCCTTGTGTCACCATGGGTTTCATCCTTGCTCTCAAGTTCCCCCCTATTGTTCAAAAACATGGAAATTTGGCATTTCTAAATTGTTCCCTGACCACAAATACGCAGTAACTGAAAGTGAATGATGATTTTCAGTATACACAACAGATTGATTTATACATTTATTGATTTGAGACGTTAACTCCAATCACCATTTTCTTCAAACAACATATTGCATATATGCATTTAGCCGCAGAAGGCCACCTATTGCTGATATTCTTCCTTTGCTGCATAGAGAAAGTGTGGATGTAGATGTATAAAACAAAAAGCACAGTCTGGACATGGAGCTACTACAGACAGGTGATGAATATAGTAATTGTGTTGTTACTGTACATACCATAGCATACAGTGGTGGTCAAAAGTTTTGAAACAAAAGTGAAATTTATTGTTTTAATGACACAAGTTTTTTTTTTTTAATTACAATTAAGATAATATGAATAATTTATTTTATGCAATTCATTTGCCATACAACAAATAATATTAGGTCCATTAATTCCAGCTGGGCATAAAGCCAGCTGGGCATAAATGTCTGCATATGATTCTTCCTGATCATATACAAAAATTTGCCACAGAAGTTCGCAATCCACTTGAGAATCCCCTTAGTTTTAGGCATTTTCGTGCGGAGGTGGATACCCAGGTTTCAGAAAGTTAAAGTCCTGCCACATATTTGTTCCCTCCATTAACTAAACCAGCTGATTCTTATTAGCACAACTCCTTAGCCAGATAGGCTCGAACTAATTTGTGACATCACCTATTTTGTGCACAGGGAAAACTATAACACATGGCACATGTTGTCTTAATGCTTTTAGCCACCACTGTATGTTACTCCCTGAACCAAAATACTGGAAAATTCCTAATGAAGGAAAAGAGAGAAGAGGGCGAATGAATTTAGATGTCCTCTTCACAAAACATCGTAGTGCAGGTAAATTGTTCCATTCCGAACTTCTCCCGGACCAGCACTTTAGCCAAAGTAAACAAGAAGCAAGCTGAGAAAGTACTTTGCTCATTCTCACAGTTACCGCTAATGTCCCACCAGAGCCTCTGTTAAAGTGGCCAATTTGCAACACTGCATACTTATTAGCATTGGAGAACTTATGAAAAGTGTTATTTTACAAGGACCTCTCTACTTCTACAAAGAAAATACAGGGCATGGACATGGAGAGAAATATTACACCACAATCAATCCTTCGCCAGAGGTGATTAGAACGCATAACTTAGAGTTTTTTATTTAAAGTAATTCCATCTGTCAAGCGAAGTAAAAAGAAAAAAAAAAGCATGATATGGAGCACACCGCTGACCAATTCCTGAGGTTGCTGGCTTGGAATTCAGGGGTGTCCCATGAGGTAAGCTTGCCAGTAATAAAAAAAAAAGTGCAGTAATGGATTTTTGAAGTCTGTAAATCCAGTAGCCTAGTCATTACAGCCCTATATGACATAGGCAAAACCCTGCTGTCCTTTCCTTGATCTCAAAATAAGGGGCACATTCTGCCCCTTTTCCAAATCAATGCTGTTTATTTGCTGTGTGCTAAAGAATTTCCCATGTGCACACAAACCACTCAAGTCTGGCGCAGCTTAATTGTTCACTTGACTCGTTCCATTGTGCTGCTGTCTGGATTGTGGCTGCCAACTTTTTTTGTTCCCACTTATGTCACATCAGAGTTGTCATTGTCTCAAATTGAATGTGCAAATAAATATATAAATAAAGATCAGCATAAAAATATTTTAATTAAAAGAAAGAATGGAATCCAACAGAATCCAACATACGTGTATAAGAGGTAAACTATTTTACTGTGAAGATGGCAGTGTACTTCTTTATTGTCTTTTCTTACAAGGTGATTTATTTTCCTCAATATAGGGTATTAATAAAACATTATCTACTGGAGAGCCTACCCTAGCACAAACAATTAGTGCAAACACTTCCACAAGGACTGCTGCTGCAGGGCTGTGCACTGGTGATATGGGTCCTCATGAGGAGATGACCCATAAGGTTGATTTTTTTTTTGGAATCCCTCCTTAACATTTTGCAACCGCGGCTAACGCTTTCTTGCAGCTTTATCACAGCCGTTCGAATTTGTTATGGTGACGGCCTGACTGGAGTCTTATCTTCACTATTTACCCTGGCTTCTCAAAAAGTGCTGATCCAGTGACTGGTGTGTGTTAAACTCAGAGAATAATGGAATTGTAATGGATAAGGGATAAACATGAGCGGATATACATGCAGCATACTGGCTCCTGGAATCATTTCAGTGTATCCCAGAATGGGAGTTACATCGCAAAGAATTCACTGAAACAGCAGAATAACTACAAAGCTGAAACATGAACTGTGTCAGAGCTAAAAATGGACTTCAAAACACACAAAACCTAAGACTTTAGTGATAAGAAAGCAACACTAGACTCAATAATCTTAACAATCCATCATTTGAAACTTATTTGAAGTGCTGAACCTCCACACCTTGTCCTATATTTTGTTAAAGGTTGTTATTGCAGTTTGAAATCCATTATACAGCAGTTAGTTCCAACTGAATACTGTGATTGGACAAGAGGCCTTTCACAAACGGTCATGTATCACTCAACGTCCAAAGTGTTCATTAATTATTGATGATTAGTAATTATTAATTACTTTTGTAACTGTTGGTCACAGCATGGGGAAAAGTAGGTCGGTACGGTGCATCCAAACACGGATACATTTTAGCAAGAAAACACAAAGTCTAATAACATTATTTCATTTTAAAAACAATACTCACCTAAGGCGAGCTAGAAAGCCAACAAGCTTTTAACACAAGGATGAATCCCAAATCCCCCAAAGAAATGTGTACCATAACGCAGTAGCTTTCCATTTAAACTTATTTGGGATTGAACGCTGGACCCCATAAGTTGGTATTTTAAAGTGGAATAAGTGCAAATATAAAGTAAATATCCTAAGTTTTTCGGGACTGTCCACCACCTCCATGTTTTCTTCTCCTTACCTTCTGGCTACATATTACAGATAAGAATTTAAACCTACTGTTAATAACATCAACTGTCGATTGACAGCTACACCCTTATGCCTATGACCGAATCACAACCGTGTTGATATTTATTACAACAGCACTCACACTTATGTGATATTGCTTAATTACATCATGCCAGATTAGACTCAATCTATGACATAAATTGCTATTTAAATGCAAAACAAATTTAGGGCATATTTATGAAATCCACTGTGCACAGCAGGTGTCAGGATTGAAATGGGAGGCGCTTTTCCTCTGGCGCCTTCTAAGAATCGCTCTGGAGATTACCAGCATTAGCCTTTGGATGTCAAATCACAGCCTGTCATGTTTATATCGTGCCACACTTGTGCGTATGGCAGCTGCTTTTCACCTCTTGAATTCAGGAATATCAGGGTGCCCATACACATTGCGGCTTGAACACTGTCTCTAGAGCAATATGGAAAAACACTTACGGTTTTCTGCTTTTATTTGATTTCATGAGTGGGTCTGTGCCAGAGAAATCCACTTTCATGTGGGAAAGTGGAGTAGCTCATGCTTGCCCCTCAAAAACTGTCCTCTCACGACAATAGGACATGCATGGATGTCTGGTCTCTGTCAGGGACATAGTATTGTCTGTGTGGATCATTGCCTTTATATGACTTGGAAGGAACTATAAAAGAAACAGAGCAAAAGTACGCTTAGTGTAGCAGGCAAGATGTATACATTTTTTTCATTTAGAAGGTGGGGTTAAAAAAAAAAAGGTTATAATGTTGAAAACGTCTGGCATAAATGGTAATGTCAGAACTTTGTCCAGAATGGTTGTTCTTTAATGTGGAATAAACTTTGAAATAAGTGGGAAATTAAATGTGTGCGAAATGAACAGGAACAGAAAGAGCACTGCAAACACTTTTTAAAAGTTTTATGTATAGATTATGGAGGCGTTGCTAATGAGCTGATGAATTTATCATAAGTAGTAATTCTGGGAAAATGCTATTCTTTGTACATATCCTAGGGTGTTAGGGTTGTGGTGAATCCTAGGAATGCTGAGTATGACAAACGCTTAAAAGGAACACCGGTTAATTGTAGCACACCATACACACATATTCATATTGTGGGGCAAATTACCAAAGTGCATGTTTGTGGTAGGTGGGAGAAAAACCTTAGAACCTCAAGGAAACCCACAAGGAGACAGGGAGAAATTGTGAAACTCTGCACAGCTCAGGATTGAACCAGGAACCCTGCAGCTGTGTGGCACCAATGACCAAATAAGTGCAATATAATATCATTACACTACTTTATCTTTCCACAAATCATCTTCCTGGTTTACGGTAATCTAACAGAACACATTACAAATTACATTTATAAGCATGTATTATACCAAAATACATTTTATTATTTATTATTTTTTTTTATTCATTTTAAATTTTTCTCAGATTTCCCCCCTAATTTAGTCATGTCAAATTCCTCCCCATCACTAGGGCGCTCCAACATTAAGGCTACTACTATCACCACTCAGGTCAGAAGGGCCGAAGACTATCACATGTTTTTTACGCCAGCCGACCGCATCTTTTCAAACTGCTCGCTCACGCACTGTTGGGGGAGGTGTAACACACTCGAAGGACAGCGCTATCCGCTCCTTCCGCTTGCATGAGCTTACACCTGATTGGCTGTAGAGCCGTGATTAATGTGGGAGCACTAAGTACCTCTCATCCCTCCAGTCTGAGAGAGCTCAGCCAATCAGCTCTCCCTAGACTTCCTTGAGAGGTTACAGCATCACTCGGGAATCGAACTCACAATCTCCGGATGATAGGGCGAGCACTTTACCACTGCCCCTAATCCCGCTTAAAACTGACTGTAAAGTATTTATTAGTTTTTTACTATCCTGTTTAAATCACAGCCTTTAATGTAATTTATAACATATTCCATTAGATTACTCTAACCTGTAGTAAAGGACATGTAAAAAAGTAAGATAAGCAACCTGTGCTTTTTCTGTGGTCCAAAGATTATTTTTAGAGGGTTTTAAGTATTTTAGAGAATACTTATTGCTCATTCTACTGCTTTATTGCTCATTTGTTACTACATTTCCACTTCTTTCCCACTTGTACTCAATGTTCTTTGGATAGCACTAGGGTCTATGATTCATAAAATAATTTGACTTAAAACATGTCAAAATCATTTGATGGGGGAGCACTACGTTGCTGGGTGATGCATATGGCTACGACATTCAAGACATTAGGCTGGCATTCTGTCCGACTTACATTACAGCAAGTTGTGCCTCCTGAATTATTGGTTGGTTCTATCATTCCTGAAAATAATCTTCACATCAATTCAACTAATACCTTTGGATATGGATCTTATTTTATTTTCATTTATTGCAAAATTAGTTGTTGTATTTTGTATTTTTATGTCTGTAATGCCCTTAAGCCAAGTGTCATAATGGTATTCAGTTTAGGCAAGTGAAGTGGCAAAACTTGAGTAAAACTTTTAAGAACAAGGCTGTTCATGTTGATACTGGGAAGTTTCTTTCTCTTGTTGTTGCTGAACCCACTTCCTCCTGAGGCACTGTCAGATTAAGTTGCTGCTGTCAGAGTTTAGAATCAGTTTCACAATATTGTAGTTACTGTAACAGTCCAATAAAACATCCAATCCAAAAACATGTATCTAATTAAAATTCTAGGGCATGAATATTGTTTAATAACCATATTCCTTATCTATTTATTTGTTTGTTAGTTTGCTTGTTGCAAAGTGCTTTTATGCCATTTTCTGTAAAATAGGCACTATAAAAATCAGGTTGTTGTTCTAGTTTCTTAACAAGCCTACTCAACCTAAATATCACAATCACCTATCAACATAAAACGTCTGCTTAGAGCTTGGTTGTCAAGAACTAACCTGAGATGACCAGAAGACGTAGCTTTAGCGGTTAGCCCTTTGTAGCGTGAATGGTAAACCCAAACGCGGATGAAACACGAGTAGGCAGGATAATCACGCTTTTAGTCTAAGGACTCTCACAGATGGGGAGTAAGGGAAAGACACAATCTAACCCGCGTCCTATAAATACACACTCGATCAGGAATTGAAACCAAAAAGGTGAGTACTCACAGTTAGAAGCAGGAATCAGACGTGGCATCGGCAAAACTCAATGACTGAGCGAGGTGCTATGGTTTGTTTACCTCTTTTATACTTCCTGGTTTGCGACCGCTTAACTTCCGGGTCCTAGTGCCGGTCGCGTTCCGAGTGTGCATGACAGTACCCCCCTGTCCAGGACCGGCTCCAGACGGTCCTGAGGTGGAGGATACCCTGTGACGGTAGTCCCGGATGAGCTCAGGATCGAGGATGAACCGTGCTGGGACCCAAGATCGCTCCTCGGGGCCGTAGCCTTCCCAATCGACCAGGTACTGGGTGCCCCTGCCCCGAGGTCGCGAATCGAGGATTCGTCGCACGGTGTAAGCGGGACCGCCGTCAATGATTCGGGGAGGAGGAGCAGGGGGGGTGGGTGGAACCAGAGGTGAGGTGATGAAGGGTTTTAGCTGTGATGTATGGAAGACTGGGTGGATCCGGAGCGCCGCAGGCAGCTGGAGCCGGTAGGTGACAGGGTTAATCCGTAACGTGATGCGGTATGGTCCGATGAACCTTGGTGATAGTTTTCTTGATTCGGTGTGCAGATGGAGGTTTTTTGTTGATAGCCATACCTTGTCACCTACGTGGTACAACCGTCCCGGTGGGTGTCGGCGTCGATGCTGGGCGACGTAGCTGGTGTTGGCTTGCTGGATGGCGCGATTCGCTTGATTCCATATCCGCCGACACCTACGGACCAACTGTTGGGCCGATGGTACGTCAACCTCCGGTTCTTGATGGTCGAACATGGGAGGATGGAAACCATGGCACACCTCAAATGGGCTCAGGTTGGTGGCTGAGGAGACGTGTAGGTTGTGTGACAGTTCGGCCCATTTGAGGTAGCGGGACCAGGAGCGCTGGCGATCGGACACGAAACATCTCAGGTAGCGCTCCAGTTGTTGGTTGGTCCGTTCCGTCTGACCATTAGTCTGGGGATGGTAACCGGACGACAGACTACAGGTGGAATTGATCAGACGGCAGAAGGCCTTCCAGAACCGGGCTGTGAACTGGGGCCCTCTGTCCGAGACGATGTCCTTTGGGAACCCATGCAGTCGGACTACGTGTTCCAAAATCAATTCTGCGGTGTCTTTAGCTGATGGGAGTCCGGCTAGGGCCACCAGGTGCACGGCCTTGGAGAACCGATCAACGATGGTTAAAATGGTGTCCTTACCCTCTGAAACCGGCAGGCCCGTGATGAAATCCAGGGCGATGTGCGTCCAGGGCCGTCGAGGAACTGGGAGTGGTTGGAGTTCTCCTGGAGTTGGTTGGTTTGTGTCTTTTGCCCTGGCGCACACCGGGCACGCCTGAACGAACTCGAGGACGTCTCTCCTCAAGGAGGGCCACCAGAACGCTCGTTGGATAAATGATAACGTTCGTCGCGCCCCAGAATGTCCGGCGATGGTGGACGAATGCCCCCATTGGAGAACCTCTGCTCGCAGCTGTTGGGGTACGTAGAGTCGTCCAGGCGGCACACCTGCCGGTTCGGTCTCCGCCGCCTGTGCCTGGCGGACCCTGGTCTCCAAATCCCAGTGGAGGGGTGCGAGGATTCGGGATGGGTGGATGACAGGCACAGGTTCCGCCCGGGGGAGGTCGTCCTCATACTGGCGTGATAGGGCGTCGGCTTTGGTGTTCTTCGACCCCGGACGGTAAGAAAGATGGAAATTATATTGTCCGAAAAATAGTGCCCACCGTGCCTGTCGTGGATTGAGCTGCTTGAGGTTCTTGATGGTGATCAGGTTTTGGTGATCGGTCCAGACGATGAATGGTTCACTGGCGCCCTGGAGCCAGTGACGCCATTCCTCCAAAGCCCACTTTATGCCCAACAGCTCGCGGTCCCCTACCCCGTATCGCTGCTGAGTGGGGTCAAATTTTTTGGAGAAGAAACTGCAAGGGTGCAGTTTCTGGTCTGGACCTCGCTGGGAGAGAACCGCGCCGGCGCCCACATCCGACGCGTCCACCTCCACAACGAAGGGTTTATTGGCATCCGGATGAAGAAGAATCGGGGCGGTGGTGAAGCGATGGCAGAGTTCCTTGAAGGCTGAGATGGCGGTAGGATTGAGCTGAAATGGGTGAGGTGAGGGCCTGGTCAATGTGGTCAATGGTGCTGCAACTGTACTGTAGCCCCGGATAAAGCGACGATAGAAGTTCGCAAACCCGAGAAACCGCTGAAGCTGTTTGAGTGTCCTGGGTAGGGGCCAGTGACGTACAGCTTCTAGCTTCTGCGGGTCCATGGCCACACCCTGGGGCGAGATGACAAAACCCAGGAACGTGGTGGAGTGCTGGTGAAAAGCACATTTTTCCAGCTTGCAGTACAGTTGGTGAGCGAGCAATCTCTTTAAAACTGCACGTACGTGTTGGGTATGTTCTTCCAGGTGGCGGGAGTAGATGAGGATGTCGTCCAGGTAGACGAACACCCATCGGCCCAGCATGTCTCGGAGGACGTCATTTATGAATTGTTGGAAGGCCGAGGGTGCGTTGCAGAGTCCAAATGGTATGACCAGGCTCTCATAATGTCCGGTGGGTGTGATGAATGCCGTCTTCCACTCATCACCCTCTCTGATGCGCACCAAGTTGTAGGCGCTCCGGAGGTCCAACTTGGTGAATATGGTGGCACCAGAGAGGGCGTCCAGGGCTGAGTTGGTGAGTGGTAGTGGATGTCTGTTCTTAATGGTGATGTTGTTTAGCCCCCGATAGTCGACACATGGGCGAAGTTCGCCCCCTTTCTTCTTGACGAAGAAGAACCCCGCGGCGGCAGGCGAGGTGGAGGGCCGGATGGTTCCCTGACGGAGGGCGTTGGTGACGTATTCCTCCATCGCCTGCGTCTCCGAGGTGGATAGTGAATAGAGATGGCCGCGGGGAGGGACGGAGCCCGGCTGAAGTTCTATCGCCAGGTCGTAAGGGCGATGAGGCGGGAGATGGGTGGCTCGTTTCTTACAAAAAACTTCAGCCAGGTCTCGATAGGCGATAGGGATGGCGTTGGTGTCGACGTCGGGGGCCTCGGACTCCCTGGAACACGTCCCAGTCCGTGCCTGTAGGCAGAGTTCGGTGCAGGTCGGCCCCCACTGGAGAATCCGGTTCCGGGTCCACGAAATGATCAGGTCATGCTGTAACAGCCAGGGATAGCCGAGGATGATGGGCGGTGATGAGATGGTGGTAAGGTGAAATTGGATCTGCTCCTGGTGTTGGTCTATGGCGAGCGTGATGGGTTGGGTCTGATGGGTGATAGGGCTGGATGATAAGGGCCGACCGTCGACCGAAGTGATGTTTACCGGCTGGGATAACGCCTCAGTCCTCACCCCCAAATCTTTGGCATAATAAGAGTCAATGAAGTTACCTGCGGCACCGGAGTCGATGAACGCGGCGCTTCGAACTCGTTCGTGGCCAATTTGGAGGTTTACCTGAACCGTGAAACGTGAGATGGTGGCGTCGATTGTGGAGGAGAGGTGGAGGGGGCCCGGTGAGTCTCTCCTTTCACTCACCGGGGCTGCGCGTTTCCCGGGCGAATTGGACAAACAGCTCGGTGGTGCGCCGCCGACCCACAGTAGGCACACAGCCCCTCTCGATACCGTCGTTCGCGTTCCGCCACGGTCAGGGAGGCGCGTCCTAATTGCATGGGTTCCCCGGCTCCGGTGTCAACCACGGCAGGAGGTGGAGATCCGACAGGTCCAGTAGTGGAGGTGGTGAGAGCAGTAGGTGGTCGTGGCGTGGTGTAGGAGAAGGTGGGTGCAGGCGGCAGGGTCCTAGGGGCTGGCTTCGGGCGAGAGAGGATGCGTTGATCGATACGGAGGGAGAGCTGAATCATCCCCTCCAGGGTAGCAGGAAGCTCTCGCCCGGCGAGCTCGTCTTTGATACGTGGAGCCAGTCCCTCGTAGAAGGATGTCCGGAGCGCGGCATCTCCCCAGTCGGTCTGCACAGCGAGGGTCCGGAACTCTGCAGCGTACCGGCTCACGGACGATCCTCCCTGCCGCAGATGGTAGAGCTTGATGTCGGTCTCCACCTCGCCCGCTGGGTGTTCGAATGTGAGTCTGAGTTGGCGGGTGAACTCGTTATATGAGTGCGCGGTGTCTGAATCCGCCCGGAGAACTGCCGTGGCCCACTCAGCTGCCTGCCCGGATAGCAACGAGACCAGAAGCGCGATGCGTAGCTGATCGGTGGAGTACCTGGTGGCATTGAACTCAAACACCAGATCAAGCGCTGTTAGAAACACATTACACTTCCCGTCCGTGCCGTCCCATTTATCCGGAAGTGCCAAAAATAAATCAGAAGGAGGGGGGGGGGGTTGGTGCGGCGCCGCGGCCGCTGCGACGGGAGACCGGCTAGCCGCGCTATCCACAGCCGCCCGAAGATCCGCGTTCTCCCGCCGGAGCTCCGCGACCTCGCGGCGCAAGGCCGCGACGTCTTGGAGGTCCCGGCGCAGATTAGCGATCTCCCCGGTTAGCGTGTTGATGAGCTTGGCATGCTGATCAACCACATCGCAGAGGTGCGCGTAATCCGCTGGGTTCACCGCGGAAGGCTCAGTCATTCTGTCAAGAACTAACCTGAGATGACCAGAAGACGTAGCTTTAGCGGTTAGCCCTTTGTAGCGTGAATGGTAAACCCAAACGCGGATGAAACACGAGTAGGCAGGATAATCACGCTTTTAGTCTAAGGACTCTCACAGATGGGGAGTAAGGGAAAGACACAATCTAACCCGCGTCCTATAAATACACACTCGATCAGGAATTGAAACCAAAAAGGTGAGTACTCACAGTTAGAAGCAGGAATCAGACGTGGCATCGGCAAAACTCAATGACTGAGCGAGGTGCTATGGTTTGTTTACCTCTTTTATACTTCCTGGTTTGCGACCGCTTAACTTCCGGGTCCTAGTGCCGGTCGCGTTCCGAGTGTGCATGACATTGGTATTGTATTTCTGCCACATCGCCTATGCCTACATGTCCAAGAAAGAAAAAATGACGTTTTTAATAAATTGTTTTGAGAGTATAATAATTTATGACATGCCAAGTACCAAATCCAATTCAATATGTGATGTAACATGGTGCTTACTGATGCATGCTGGGTATTGTCTAATGCTGTGGGTAAGTCCAATTTCTTTGAGACAAAAAAAAAAAAAGTTCTTGGGATTAGAGAGACATGTGGCACCTATAAAACTTCTGCAGCCTGTTATAGCTGGCGTAAATTCATGCACAACAGCACAAAACAGTTGTTCACAGTATTTTTTATTGAAATATCCAGTAACGTTATATGAAGTTCTATAAGAATTACAAAGTACCAGTACATTGTTTTTTTTTATAACCCATAGAGAGCTTGAATTTAAACCCAACACTAAGGCAAAGTTCTTGCTGTGATGTGTTTATTCTCTAATCTCTTTCACTGGCTTGAGTTAGCAGTCTGTCTCTCCTGAGTGCTCATAATCCCTGATCTGTGTAAGTCCACTGGGATAGTAACCTGAGGTGTGCACACATGTGGCTCAGCTCCTCGGTTTGGTCCAGTGAGGCCTGTGTATTCTGCTCGGGGGTTTTGTGAATGGAGCCTGTAGGGGGCTGGAGGTGGGAAACTGAATCCCTTGGGATTTGCTGAGCGTCTGCTCACACATGAGAGTGCCTGCTCTGGAGGAATTATAAGAGCTGAGGGGCCTTAATGCCTGACCAGCTGTTAGTGTTCACATTGTACCACTGAAACAGGAACCAGATGACAGGCTTGCGGGAAAAGTGATAAAATGCTCTTTTGCATTCTGACTTCTGTGTACATCAGTGCACAAAGATTAATTCTAAAGCTGAGACTGTGGACTGTTTTTCATTGCTGAGAGTGTCTGTCTAAATTTAAATCATTTGGAATAAACAGAAGACTCTTTGTATTGATTTGCTTGATGTCTTACACTGATGCCAACATCTTCTATGTGTTGATATAAGGATAAATAGCAATATAAACTTAAATGGAAGACCACAATGAATTTTGAATGGAAATTAAGTGAGTTAATTCAATCTAGGTCCTAAGTAATGCATAATAGATGTCTTTAACCACAGACATTTCCCAGCCCTTATCCTCCGCACCTGGAAGATATCTTTGCAATCTCTCCGACTATGTGCCTGCTCAGTAACTCAGTATAAAGTGCTACTCTCGGATCCCTGGCATCTGTGCCGTATGTTGAGCGTGACTCTGGCAAAGTCTGACAGGCTCAATTAGAGCCATTTTTTTCAGTGTTAACGCGTCCTTGTGTCTATAAAGTTGGAGTTTCGGATAATCCTAAGGGTTTAAGTGGAATTCACCAGATGATTTCATGTTCCATTTTTTCATCTTATCTTTAATAATCCGCTTCACTGGTTTAAAGTAACTTTTTGAACTTTAGCACCTATTACAGTGAGCAGTTATTATGGTTTCTTGAAAGTTAATTATTCAGACAAGCACTGGGTATAATTCATTATAATTATTCTCTCCTTCTTAATTAGAGCTATATAATTACGATCCATTAATAGTTGTAAATAGTAAATGTATTTTCTGACATTATAATGATTCTTTTATGAAAAGTGACTATGATGTGATGAACATTATGTAAAGCTGTACAACAGTAATATTGGATCAATGAAAAAATATATGTACAGTATATTCAACACTCAGTGTATCATGCGCTAATCCTTCCTCATACCATGCCTTAGTGCAAATTCTACAGTCATGGAGTCACCACCTTTATCAAGGCCACTTCAGAGTAGTGTAGTTGGCTGCAATACTAATAGCAGTCCGTCATTCAAGAGCCATTTATAAAACAATTCATCACTCATCACTTCTGTGAAGCAGATGGCTGCTTTACCGATACATTAGCATCCACAGGGACAGTTGTGAGCACTCAGGGTCAGAATTAGCATACATCATCACTTCCTGCAAGGACCTATGGCTAGAATAACAAGGTTTCAGTTAAAGATAGTGGAGTCAGTGACTAAATAATAGATGGTCAAGAAATATGTACTGTACACTACTGCTCAAAAGTTTGGGATTACTTGCAATTTTTTTTGTTTTTTGTTCAGTGATTTATATTCTACATTCTACAATGGTACTGGGGATTTCAAAATTATGAAATGGCACATATGAAATTAGATAATTATGTAATAACAACAACAGTCAGTTGTTATTTTAAGACACGGAGGCCAGCTTTTTTGGAATAGTTCTTGCAAGAACAGTATTGTCAAATGCATTTGCAAAACTTATCAAGCACCATAATGAAACTGGCTTTTATGAAGACCATCCCAGGATAACATGTATAGTGGCTTGTTATTAATGCCTTGCTTTTAATAATACTTATTACTGTATTGCTAATATTATTTTACTGTTTTAATATAGTTCAAACAAATTAAGATTATCACTTATATTTGAATTACAGTACTTGTAAGTAACAAGATTGTCGTGTTGCTGCCATTCTTGTTTTTCTCTATTCACCCTCTTTCTCTCTCTCTCTCTCGCTCCCTCTCTCTCTTTTCTGTTCTTAGTTTTTTATTTAAGCCATCAACTAAAAGTTACTAACTAAATAGAGAATTCATGATTTTTAAAAGCTGTTATGCAATTTCCATGATTCATGTGAGACAGCAGTGGCTCAAATGATTCAGGCTCTGGGTTACTGACCAGAAGGTTGGGGGTTTGAGCCAGAGCGCCCCAAGTTGAGCTCTTAGACAAGGATCTTAACCCTATCTAATTGAGAGTTGCTGTATCCTGGCTGATCCTGTGCCCTTCCCCCACCTTCCTAACTGAAATATGTGAAAACTCATTTTACTGTCCTTTAAGGTACATTTGACAAGTAGTTGAATCTTACTCTTGATTCATAACATTTCTCTAGCAGGGTTGATGGGTTGTTGGGTTGATGTTGGTAATGCAGAGAGGTGATATTATTTTGACGTTATACACTATATTATAACCTACAGTTTATAAACTATAATACATACCTTTATAAATAGACTTATAAACTATAATACATACCTTTACACTGTAAATAGACTTATAAATTATAGTTCCTTTGAACTTTTAATCAGGTTCCTTTAAATCTGATCCTGGTTGCTTTCTCTTAACAACAAGACATCTAAATGAGTCAGGATTTATTTCAATTGTTTAGTTCACTATCCATAGATCTACTGTAAATATAACATAAAGCCCAAATTCTAACAGAATACGAAGCTAAATATTATGTTATTAACTATGCTGATTTAGTTACTATAGGTGTCACTATATAAAGTTGGGCAAGCTTTAGTCAGCCACCAATTGTGCAAGTTCTCCCACTTAAAAATATGAGAGAGGCCTGTAATTTTCATCATAGGTATACAGTGGTGTGAAAAACTATTTGCCCCCTTTCTGATTTCTTATTCTTTTGCATGTTTGTTACACAAAATGTTTCTGATCATCAAACACATTTAACTATTAGTCAAAGATAACACAAGTAAACACAAAATGCAGTTTTTACATGATGGTTTTTATTATTTAGGGAGAAAAAAAATCCAAACCTACATGGCCCTGTGTGAAAAAGTAATTGCCCCCCTGAACCTCATACAGTAACTGGTTGGGCCACCCTTAGCAGCAATAACTGCAATCAAGCGTTTGCGATAACTTGCAAGGAGTCTTTTACAGCGCTCCGGAGGAATTTTGACCCGCTCATCTCTTGCAGAATTGTTGTAATTCAGCTTTATTTGAGGGTTTTCTAGCATGAACCGCCTTTTTAAGGTCATGCCACAACATCTCAATAGGATTCAGGTCAGGACTTTGACTAGGCCACTCCAAAGTCTTCATTTTGTTTTTCTTCAGCCATTCAGAGGTGGATTTGCTGGTGTGTTTTGGGTCATTGTCCTGCTGCAGCACCCAAGATCGCTTCAGCTTGAGTTGACGAACAGATGGCCGGACATTCTCCTTCAGGATTTTTTGGTAGACAGTAGAATTCATGGTTCCATCTATCACAGCAAGCCTTCCAGGTCCTGAAGCAGCAAAACAACCCCAGACCATCACACTACCACCACCATATTTTACTGTTGGTATGATGTTCTTTTTCTGAAATGCTGTGTTACTTTTACGCCAGATGTAACGGGACACGCACCTTCCAAAAAGTTCAACTTTTGTCTTGTCGGTCCACAAGGTAATTTCCCAAAAGTCTTGGCAATCATTGAGATGTTTTTTAGCAAAATTGAGACGAGCCTTAATGTTCTTTTTGCTTAAAAGTGGTTTGCGCCTTGGAAATCTGCCATGCAGGCCGTTTTTGCCCTGTCTCTTTCTTATGGTGGAGTCGTGAACACTGACCTTAATTGAGGCAAGTGAGGCCTGCAGTTCTTTAGATGTTGTCCTGGGGTCTTTTGTGGCCTCTCGGATGAGTTGTCTCTGCGCTCTTGAGGTTGGCCGGCCACTCCTGGGAAGGTTCACCACTGTTCCATGTTTTTGCCATTCGTGGATAATGGCTCTCACTGTGGTTCGCTGGAGTCCCAAAGCTTTAGAAATGGCTTTATAACCTTAACCAGACTGATAGATCTCAATTACTTTTGTTCTCATTTGTTCCTGAATTTCTTTGGATCTTGGCATGATGTCTAGCTTTTGAGGTGCTTTTGGTCTACTTCTCTGTGTCAGGTAGCTCCTATTTAAGTGATTTCTTGATTGAAACAGGTGTGGCAGTAATCAGGCCTGGGGTTGACTACAGAAATTAAACTCAGGTGTGATAAACCACAGTTAAGTAATTTTTTAACAAGGGGGCAATCACTTTTTCACACAGGGCCATGTAGGTTTGGATTTTTTTTCTCCCTAAATAATAAAAACCATCATTTAAAAACTGCATTTTGTGTTCAATTATGTTATCTTTGACTAATAGTTAATGGTTTTTGATGAGCAGAAACATTTAAGTGTGACAAACATGCAAAAGAATAAGAAATCAGGAAGGGCCAAATAGTTTTTCACACCACTGTACCTCAACTATAAGGGACAAAAGAAGAAAAAAAAATCCAGAAAATCACATTGTAGGATTTTTAATTAATTTATTTGCAAATTATGGCTACTCTGTCCTCCACTCATTACCAGTATTAATGGCATCTGTTATCAGTATAAAAGACACCTGTCCACAACCTCATTCAAACATTCACACTTTAAACTCCACTATGGCCAAGTCCAAAGAGCTGTGTCTGCTGTGGCCAAGTCCAAAGAGCTGTTTCTGCAAGGACACCAGAAACAAAAGTCCTGCACCATGCTGGGGAGACTGAATCTGCAAAAGGTAAGCAGCTTGATGTAAAGAAATCAACTGTGGGAACAATTATTAGAAAATAGAAGACATACAAGACCACTGATAATCTCCCTCAATCTGGGGCTCCACCCCGTGGGGTCAAAATTATCACAAGAACTGTGAGCAAAAATCCCAGAACCACACGGGGGGACCTAGTGAATGACCTGCAGAGGGCTGGGACCAAAGTAACAAAGGCTACCATCAGTAACTCACTGCGGCGCCAGGGACTCAAATCCTGCAGCCAGACGTGTCCCCCTGCTTAAGCCAGGACATGTCGAGGCCCGTCTGAAGTTTGCTAGAGAGCATTTGGATGATCCAGAAGAGGATTGGAAGAATGTCATATGGTCAGATAAAACCAAAATAAAACTTCGTATTTGGAGGAGAAAGAATGCTGAGTTGCATCCAAAGAACACAATACCTACTGTGAAGCATGGGGGTGGAAACATCATGCTTTGGGGCTGTTTTTCTGCAAAGGGACCAGGACGACTGATCGGTGTAAAGAAAAGAATTAATAGGGCCATGTATCATGAGATTTTGAGTGAAAACCTCCTTCCATCAGCAGGAGCATTGAAGATGAAATCTGGCTGTGTCTTTTAATAATTTCACTATCTTTAGGGGTACTAGAATATAATTTAGGGGTGCATAAGCACCCCTAAAAAGGGTCTAAAATGTCCTGAATATGAAGTGCACACTAACGAAGGGCTTTCTAAGTCAAAATAACTATGGTTCAAAGTAAATCTTTGGCACTCTTCACAAACTAGCAATATGTTTTAAAACTTCTGGTTTATAATCCTCAGCTGTAACCTTTGGAACACACAAAGTTTTTTGGATAGTTCAAAGCCACATATATACAGAAAGACAACTAATACATCTGGACCTGGTCTTGCTTTCACAAAGGGTGAAAACCACAGGATAGGACGGAAATGCAGAAAATACAACACAAGACAAAGAGCCTCTTCAGGAAACTCTTAGGATTCAAAAGGAACAAAGAGGCCAATAACAGCTTGCTCTGAGCATTTATATCAACGAGTCATTTGTGCTGTTGACTGTTTAAGGAAATGAAGTGCAATTTAGCCTGTCGCCCAAACCCAAACTTCTTCCCAAATCTTCCATCTTGGTGCACATTGTTGTTGTTTTTTTTGCATGTGCAGTGTGAGTCTGGCCTTGAATAAATGAAGTAAATCGGGTAGATCCAGGCTAATGTGCTGTGCCTTGGAGCTACTCAGGCTTTCTGGCCTCCCAACAGTCTTTCCTTACTCATTTTTCAGATGTTCTCCTCAATAATGGATACCTTTAAGCCCAAACTGTGTATAGGTGGTTCTAGACGATTCTGGTGGCCCAGTTGATCTGGGAAAAGTTGGACGATAGCTTGTGGTTGAATGTTTACATCATGGCTCGTATCAATAACCTTTAGGGAGAAACAAATCAGTGTTGTTTAATCAATAGACCTTTTGTTGGTGCAAAGCCACAACTGCCACAATTTTTAGGGTTCATTTAAAAAGGGATAATGGTAGGATCTTAGTGACATGTAATTGGTCCTTACTTATAGCTACTGGCATTGCACCAAAGTAATATTGCAACACTTTTATGACCTCTGCAGTCTCACATTACCAGTAGTGATAATGTGGGGAGCAGTATGAACTTAGAAAAATTATAAGTCATCTGGACCCCTACAGTATTCTTCTGAAACTAAACAAAAAATGCTGAAAGTGGTGTACTGTATGTCTTCGATTATGAAAGAACGTCTTCATCCTTAACTGAATCCCTAAAAAAGAGAAAAGACTAAATAAGTTGTAACTCGTACCATGTTTCTCTCCATGGGAGGTACAATTTATTTGATTGAATAAATTTGTTTTCACCAGTGATCTTTACTAATTTTTCTAATTGTATAATTTGAGCCTATGCGAGCAGACTGACACTCAATGAAATTTAGTAGATCACAAGACCAGCTGTTAGGCTCTGAAGATGAGGATGCCAGACTAATGCCAGCCTTTCCTTTCTCTAGTGGTCATATATCCCTTGATCCCTACAATTTAAAAATATGTATGCATTGCCTTGTACTGGATTTCACGGCATCATATGGCTTGACAGCTGAACATCTCAACTGAACTGCAGTGCTAAAATGTCTGTTAAGTGAAAGCATATTGAATAGGTTAGGCACAGTTTGGAGCTGTAGTCTGGAGTGAGGTCTTTACACCTGTTCTTGACATTATATGAAAACTGTAACTTCACTTTAAAATCATTCAGAAGCTGGCATTATGACTATAAAAGGTAATTTAAGGAAAATGTTTAATGTATTTGAGAACAAAATGTATGTGGATACATTGGTTACTGAGACATCATAACATTAGTGTGTTTAAAATACTATTAACATGCTCTGCACACACACAGCAAATCGTGTTGTATGTGACATTGCCAACAAGGTCAACTTGTCAACAGGTTTGTTTCATGAGAAGCCAGAAATATAAGGCCAAACATAGGGCGGGAAGCTTGTTGCTGATCAAAGATGAATCAGCAATGTAATACGTTATGACGTTATCATATCTTCGTCTACTGTCAGTGTCTACTGTCCATATTACCCCTTTTCTTTCCTCACACTATGCTTTATTTTTTTGTTTCATAACAGACAAAATAACATTCATATTAATCATAATATATAGGCTACATGACTAAAGGGTGTGTCTTGATGTGTATAAACTTTATATAAATAGATTACAAGTAGCAATTTACAAATACATTACCTTTTACAGTTTGCACTTTTTGGCCACACACACCAACCTGTAAACCTAGAAACCATAGGCTAAGCCATATATGTTTTATAGATATATAATTTCAGTTTCAGTGTGGATAAGCAAACACTTTGCAAGGTTTTTTGAGCTGTTACCTTTTTGTGCTGCTTGCTTGTAGGTAATTACTATGAAGGTGAAATTATTCTTTTACATTGGTTGATTGATTGAGAGCCTGTGCACTTTTCACTGACATATGAAATTACATGGCTTCCATGATGGGGTAGTCGAAAACAACATGCAAAGCACTGCTTATACTGTATGTGGTAGAGTCCAACTCAGTAGCTGTCCCTCCCTGATGTCTCATGACATGCTCCAGCACTACCAGGTAAACATTAGTGAGCAAAATCTGACAAGCTCGTGCTGATTCCAAGACCCACGTGATGTTTGGCTTGGACAGGAGCGTTGTAGCTTCATGCGTACACAAGAGTGATGTGTAGAAAGCAACCTCTGTCTGACTCCGCTGAGCTCAGGCTAATTCCAATGAGATACTATTTTCAACCGTACTTCATACTTCATTTCCATGCCAAAATCATTATCCCAATTCCACATGAGAAACGACATGCGTCTACACACAGTTGTTGCATTTAGCTAAATACTGTAAAGATGTTCAGTCAATGTTGGAAAGCATTAGTCAGTGACAAGGTGTGTTCCATTCATATTATCTCCGGAAATCCTTCAAAGGTAGCTGTCTATTACCTACAGTAAAACAGGAGGAGACATACTTTTTGAGGCCTTCAGTCATTATGCATTATGACCTTTAGGATAGTAAAAAAAACAACCAGGATGTTTTTTTGCTGAATAACATAAAGCTTCAAGCTACTGTAAGTTAGCTGTGCAATTTTATTTTTAACTGGTATTAATTTAACATAAAAAATACACACAAATATAAAGTACTCCATCAAGAAATAGTTTGTACAGTATCATACTGTACATGTATATGGTGAAATTGTCATGGAATATTGGTTTGGTGAACAGATTAATTACAAAAGGCCCCTCAATCTTTCTGATTGGGGGGACCACTATCTTATCTGGTCTACCTGTGTCCAATTTAATAATAACTTTTATGTTAATATTGGTATACGAAACAGACATTTAGAACTGAATCGAACATATAAAGTATATTATAGTATATGACGTTTGAATTTGGGCATGAATGTAATTGACCATGAACTTCACTGCGAGATTTGTTTCAGACACTTAATAAGAGACTTGACTGAATTACGATATGATGATGTGTCAACGTGGCAGGAATTTCACTGATAAATGTTCCCCTTGCTCCTTGCTAACAGAAAGTCTAAGAAACATGAAGTCGTAGGTCCTGCAGTAAGCCATGAGTACTTTTTTTATTAGCACTTTATCATGTTGTAGAAGCAGTTCTGGAAAGCTTGACGATAAAGAGTTCAACAGCCATGTATCACGAATGAAGAAAAAAAAAGGCAATAAGAAACTCTAACAGGCTTTCCTTCTTATTGATGGTAATGGCTCCTGGAAAATTACTATTTAACGCCTTTTTGCTTCCATGATTACAACCACAACACAGAGAATAGCATGAATGAATTGAGTGTGAATGTATTTTGAATTTTTTACAATCCCAGAATCCCAGTAAATTTTTTTAGTATCTTCTTTTTACAAATCTATGAAATTCTTGCACTAAAATATCACAAACATGTCTAAGAAAAACAACTGTGCGTTCCAAATTGTGTGCAAGTTTGAAATTATTACTGTACACATGGTTATACAGGCCCCCACCCACCCACCCTTTTAAATTCATTAGAGCTTATTGTTTTCCCCTAGCTCCCACATAAAGGTTGGAAAATCCCTACTAGAATATTCATAAAGTGACGTATAAAAGACCAGTTAGCCGGCAATTACATATCTGAGAACTATTCTGAAGCCAATGAAAGAATCTCTATTCAAACAAAAGTGACAGTGGCCCACTCTATTCACATTTCACCTTCAGCACTTCATACAGTAAGAGCTGACTCTTTTGTGCAGAGGACACATTATTTTGAACAGAGTAACACACAATTTTAATTTTACTTTTGTCAACAGTTGGTGGCAACATTGTTGTGAGCATGTTAGATATCAGATCGTGTTATTAAAATAATAGAACGGAAGCTGCCTTTTTTCTCATTTTTCTTTTTTTTTTTTTACACTTGAAGTAAATGGTTACATTAATTTCCTAGATGCACCAGCTTGGGCAAACCACACAAAAAAGGGCAAATGGGAAAAAGCAATTAAGTCTGATTCCACCACTTTAAGCTATAATAAAAGAAACAGCCTTTGGGGAGCTTAGATAAAAGGAAAAAAAAACTTTTCATATATGGTAAAGATTTAAGCTAAATATCTTATTTTATATTTATAAAAAATCCTTGTTGTTTACCATATGGGCCCTGTTTTTATTTAAGGTTTTTATGTGTGTATGGGAATAAACATGCAATTTTACCTGTGCAATCTTACAGCAATAATGATACAGTATTTCATCATTTCAATGGAAAGGAAAACACAAATGCACTCATTTATAGACCCAGATAGTAAATCTTTATGCTTTATGTAACTGTTTCTGGACATATAGGGCACTGAATAGTAAAGTTCTCCTTAGCACTGTTAATGAAGAGGTCAGACATTCTGGGTATAGTTTTTGGCTACGGTTGGGAGAGAGGCTAGAGTTACCCCAGCTGCCCACCCAGATTTTTTGGAAAGAGGAGTTGTCCAAGGTGATATCACAGCCAAAGATATTACACCCATGATAAAAAAAATATCTAGATGCACCAAAGTGAGAGGAGTCCACAGATATGTGAAAGGATTAACAAGTCGCAGATGGTGTCTCAAGGTCATCACAAACTGCAAATGATATCTTTCGAGGAAGAGGAGAGAGAGCAGCATCAAACAGGGGTGCATTTGTTACTCTAAATTTCAGTGGGTAATGAACAACTTAACATTATGTATGCACAAAATCTTTTCCAAAACCATTTATTATTAGAGATTGAATAAAACCAATAATCCTTTGTTGACTATTGAAATATATTGAACATATAAAGTTTCCTAAACAAAAATATAGAAGCAATTACAGCAAAGCAGAATATCAAATTTTGTTAAAAAATTTGCCTAAGGAAAATTGTTGCAATAAAAAAGCAATTTATATTCTGTACACTATTTTGCTGCATTTGGGAACACAAATGGAATACACATTGGGTGTGGCAAGCTTTTGCATTTACTACTGTACGTGACCTTATGGGACACTATTTAATGTTCATGGGACTATCACAAGAAAGCACTGTCATCAACTACCAATGTGAAATGACAACTGGTACAGGAGGAGGCTGACAATTCTGTAAACTGCAGCTTTTGTATTGTTAAAAGTTTTCTCACACTCTTCAGCACTCTTTGTAATTAAATTGTCTTACGTGCGGCCAAAACTCACCCTTTACAATTTTTATGTAATTCACCACATAATCACAAGTTTCCTTTAGTCTTTTTATTGAAACTCAACATATGATTGATATAAATTTAAACATTTACATTGGCACAAACACAATTTTAGGCTGATTTTTCCATTGTGCAATAAAACCCGTGAGAACTTGAGTTATAGCATTTTTCAAAATCATAAAAGAATTTGCATTGATGTAACCAAAACAACTTTAACAAACTATGCATTTTAACACGTCCGTGACTTGAAGAAACTATGCACAAAATATTCCCTAAAGCTTGTATTATGTTTTGCTTCTTGTATCCTGAAACTGCCAAAATAAAGATATATTATTTTTTAGTCAACCTATGTTAATTAAAGAAAACTCTTAAGATGAAGTAAATAAAGTATATTGCCTATTGCAATATAAACCTTTAGGAAAATGAACACCAGAACATTATAGAGAAATATTTTAGTAATTTCTAATGATATGTAGTAGTCCAAGAAATGCATACTGTATGTTGACATATACTGTAGAAACATGGCAGAGTTTGACTTTAATCACCAGATTTATTGTGTAATTAGCTCAGTCGGCAGTGATTGCATACAGTATAGTATAGTACGGTATAGTTTTTTTAATTAGTATATATATATATATATATATATATATATATATATATATATATATATATATATATATAGGAGCATAGTATATCATAATATACTGTAGGAGAGCATACAGTGCTGTCTAGTCATTGCTCATTTTTTAAAAGGAAGATTTTTTAAAAGACAATAAGTAAACAGTAATACAGTTTTTATTAAATCTGAGAGTAAAATGAATTAAAATATTTGTGTTTTAATAATAGTAGATTTCAACAGCAGATGCATACAGTATGTCTGCATTCATTTTATATTTTCTTTCATTATTATTATTATTATATCATTTATTTGTTTATTTTCTTTTGTCCTACCCTAATGTGTATTCATCAAGTTTTTTTAATTATGGGCATTCATCAAGCATCATCTGTTTAGACGTCAGATTCTTGTATAGAGGCTTCATGATGGTTTTGTTGTCATGCATTGCTGAGTTTGTATGTTTTGTATCATAGCAACTGAATGGAGGCAGAGGCATGGATGGCTGTTGGAACTGCCTCGCATTCAATGAATGGGCAACATTATCAGTGTCCATAAGATCTCTTTGTATGTTTGACAGCTCCTTGTCATTTTCACGGGGGTGTGGATTTGTTAGGTTGCAGCAGGAGGGATCTGTGAAAGACTGGCATTGCGGACACATGTCACGTTAATGCCAGGTCAAATCAAAAGGGCATCAGTACAGCCCAATGAATCAGACACTGCTGATTACTTTTTTAAACAGATTTTGCAGTCTTATGGATTATTTGATAAAAAACTACTTCAAGCATTTCTTTAGTGAGTATTGAGGTCATCACTGAGAGTTTGCAATGTATTTGTTAATGCCAGGATCCATCACTTACACTTTCCTCTCTCGCATAACTCACTTACTCACTCATCTTCTACACTGGTTTATCCTGTATTCAGGGTCACGGGGGGTACTGGAGCCTATCCCAGGAGACTTAGGGCACAAGGCAGGATGCCAATCCATCACAGGGCACACACCCATACACACACTTACATATTCATTTACACACCAGGGGCAATTTTCGAATCACCAATTAGCTTAATCTGCATGTCTTTGGACTGTGGGAGGAGACCGGAGTACCCGGAGGAAACCCACCACGCACGGGGAGAACATGCAAACTCCTTGCACACAGAGACCGGAATTAAGCCTGGCCGGGAAGCAAATCCGGACCCTGAAGGTGCAAGGCGAGAGTGCTAACCACTACACCACTGTGCTGCTCATCTCTTTTTCAATTAGTTTTAATGTAATTAGTAAGTAATTAAGAATATAAAAGTTTATAATAAAATTACGTAGTGCTTTCTACTGACTGGTGTTTATTGAAACTATGTAAAAAAAAAAATAATAATAATAACAAAAATAATTAGGGTAATCTGGCACACAGTTAGTTACTAATGCAGTGTGTTCCAAGGTCAGTGCTTCAAACATATATAAAGCGGTCACACAGGCTTGATAGGCCTATGTAGGTAGCAGGGGTATAATAAAGAAGAGAGGAGAGGGTAGCAGGAATATAGTGAAGTTTGAAGTTAGCAGAATGCCCAGACTGAACATGTTAACATTTAAGTATCTAAATGTGGTACCTGTTTATTAATCATCCTAACTGTATGCTACAGACCAGTTGAACTCCTTTCAGCAGCACGGCCTAGTTATAGATGGAGTACCAGACTCACTCTGACTTCACTGAGCTGTCTGTTGGCGGCGGCTGCTTGATCCATGGCATTTGTGGCGCCTTGTGTCAAGTGTAGAGGGAGGTGGAGGGTGTGGGGTGATGGCTGAGGTGCTAGAGCAGCTGTCTGAGCCAATCTGTGTGCATTTGAATAGAGTTGCTTAAGAATACAGTCATCCTTTTACATAATGTTGAATTTCATTGTTTAACAGAAGACGATTTGGTTTCGGTTTTCAGAGCTGGATGGTACAATTGTTTGTACTACGTGTGGAGAATTTTAATGGACAAATAATATTTTTAAAGAAAACACGGAATGAAAACAGTCTGTAATTATTGATTCCAGAATATCTTATGAGAAAGGCAACAGTTATGAGGCAGCTTTTTTTCCTGAGACTAGAACAAGAAACAGCATGCAACATACGATGAGACTGGAATGCTCGACCTTGGTGCATCCTTCCCCAGTGGTGCCTAATCAAGGAGGATATTGAAACTGCAGCTTCAATTTAAACATAATTTATGTTCATCATTTCAAAAAGCCCTTAGCAGGTCTAAAGGATGCAGCACATTCATGGCTGATAAACCAGACTGATTAATTACATGGACATTATAATACTTGTTACTGGGTCTGAACACGTGTCACATGTCACCAGATTTGTGCCATGCTGAATAAAGGTAAATTGCGAGATAAGACCACTTATCACATAAGTTACCACTGCATCTTAACAATATCAAATAACTTATATGGAAAAAGTGCATTTACAGTATCTATTTCTTCCTACTTCCTATCCACATCCTCGTCAGGTTCTCAATGTGTCCATCATGTTGTCACTAATGTCCTATTACGAACATGATCCTGCGCTCACCAGGTACATTGAGATGGAGCAGAGTTATCACCGTGTCTGATCAGATTGCGCTGTGCTTTTACCAGGTGCTTATCACCTGCTTACCATGTTATCATTGCATCCGGGAGGTAGGTATAAATACCATGACATATGTAGTGCTTTTCAGAACGAAGAGACGGTGTAAGAAATTGGATGCAGTATTTATATGAAATCCCCTGAACATGATATAAACGGGCTAAAAACCTGCTGCATGTGCGCCATAAACGTGACAAGCACCACAAGAATGTAACTTAATGCAGTGTTCTACAACATAGCATGGACCTTTTATGGTCATAGCAAAAGCCTGAAGAGGTTGTTGTTTATTGATTTTTAAACATCCCAGTGACATCCCAATAACAACACGGTCGGAACGCCAATCAATTGTTCCCATGTCCGGGATGCTTGTAGTACATTAATGAAGTCTTTAAGAGCTGTTAGCTGCTAAATGCATCATTAGTACATCCTTATTAATTTTTTTTTTCTGTGCCTTGTTCTGACCATGTAATCCATCCATTTGACATCCATTGTAAAGTGAGACAGTGGAGTCCTTACAGGTTTCTACAGTGTTCGTGCCAAATAGTACTGTACACATTGCTACTGTGTTCACCCATTATTTTTTTTGCGGATGTAGTAGAAACGTGGCTCAGTGTGTTGAGGTAACAGTCATGAATATTACTACGTTATTTAAAACCTTTCTCTGAGATCTTCTGAGACTTAAATACATCCAAGAAGATGAATGAGCTTTAGTGGCGACACCATCTTTAGCCAAATGAAGCATGTGTTTGGCTGACCGACTGGATGGACCTGCTGTAATAAAAGACATTTTATACAAAGTGTTCATGAAAAAAATTGTGCCGTTCTTTCCAATCACACATTTCGCTGCAGCAACAGCCCATGCTCCTTTCTGTCAGTCTAACCACACCAGAGTAGTAGCATTTAATCATGTAATCTATTCTAGACACAAGCAAGACCATGATAGGAGCCTAGTTAGCAATAGTAACTATGACGTTACAATTAGAGCATTAGTAATATATAAGATTTATGATGCATTTTAAAGATTTTTATGAACCAGGAATGTTGCCCTAATATGTTTGGATTTGGCCCAAGAGCAGGTGTTTCACTTAGAAGCCAAGAACCAGAAATCAACTTTTACAGTCAGTGTTGCTGAGTGAAACCAGCTCTCAAGTGTGCACCATCCTCCTCTGTCACACTGTACATTCGTTACATGTTTGGCTTAGTGGGACTCTACTGACTGACATGCATTGATATAGCTATGTATCATCTAGCTGTCAGTGCATAACTGCACAGTGCTACATACTCTTGATGTCAAGGGCAGCAAAGTCTGTTAATCGGAATATACGTTTCATGCAGTAGTTAAGCAGTAGTGATATTAAACACATTGTGGATACATGATATTACAGTGATGAACCTAAGTATAAATAGTGGATGGTAGACGTGTGTAGTATGTTTGTGTCTGTGTGTATGTGCTAGTGTGTTCAGCTGCATACTTCTGATTTAATGCAGTGACGAAGTACACAGTCTGACCAACACAGACAGCGGTCCCAAGGTGAATTGTGCAAATGTTTTGTAGGGGTATCATATTTACACTCATCTCCTGGTTTGTTACACAACCTTCTAAATTAAGAACTGCACAGCTGAGTGATTCTAATAAAGGACAAATGTAGGGCCGTGAGACATACACAAACACACACGCACACACACACACACACACACACACACACACACACACACACACACACACACTTTTTGTTGGGTATTTCCAATGGCTTGTGTGGTAATGTAGCATGTTGATGGTATGCCTAGTCCTTACTATAACTTCAGTAATTAAATGGAATCATTTAGCTCTTTTAAAAAAAAAAATTATTATTATTTCCAACCAAGTGTTCCAACAAGGTTAAAAAACTGTCACCTATTATTTTAGGTATGATATGAATAGGGAGTTATAGCTTTTTCTTCAGTGAATGCATTATCTACAATTATAAATAATTTTTTGTTTAGAAACGTACTATTATGAAAAAAAGACAAACTCTCGTAAGCTCTAGCATATAAATGAGGTATACAAAAATTTACAAAAATGCATAATAATACATTTTAAACAAAAATATCACATTGACCCTTATGTTATAGCAGTAAGGAATGTAAATCTGGAGCATCTGGTGGATTCTGGGATCTTGAGAGGTTAGGTATAATGTCTGCACCGTGTTTAATGATGTCTGCACTGTGACCTGTGTCGTTTAAAAGAGTTTAATACAATACACTCTTATATAAGATGTTAAATGTATAGTTCACCACTGATACTTAATTTAACATAATTTAATAATAAACTTAAATTACTTTTACTAATGGTACTACAAACATCATCTGTTATTCAGAATTATATCAATCATTATATTAACACTGACTCCTAACTAAGGATCTTTATCACAAGCAAAAAGAAGTATTTTTTCAATACTTAATTTAATTCAAAAGATCCTAATTGTTCTTTTAAGATTCAAAGTAGGGATTGGACCGAAGGTCCATTATGATCTCGAGTGAGGACTGCTTCAGGTCAGATTTTGGAAGGAAAAAAAGGCAATATAAATTAACCAAAAAAGTGATTTCTAAAATATAACAATATAAGAGTTCAATATTAAGTTATACTAATAGCATACTAGAAAGAGAAAAGGAGGAAGATGTTTGCATGTATTATATTGATGTCATGTATCTATACAGGACTCACATGAAGACCATCCGAGAAAAGCAAGACCAAAACTTACCTCTCCTGGAGAGGAGTTCATTTAGTGTTACCAGCATTCAAAATCACCAATTTACAGCACCTTAGATCAGCATCAGATTAAGAATTCACCAACTCCAATTGATTAGAAATACATGGATCAACAGGTTTAACACAAACTCACCCACTTCTTTAATTGAAAATAGTGGGGCAACTACCAGAAATCAAATCTTTCTGAAATTTAACATTATAGACATTATAGATATATACACTAGTATACATACACACCGACTCTAGTCGGTGATGATCATAGTGTATAATGTGCAGGTTTTTATGTCTTAAATTAGAAAAGCATGCAAAACAGAAGCACTTGACTAGCAAAATCCCAAGTGTTCATTTAACACTTTAAGACTTCATCTGGACCTATATTCACTATTTAGGGTGTTAATTCAACACTCTGGGTGTTAATTCAACACTTTGGGTGTTAATTCCACAGTTGGGATTCTGCTGTGTATGTGCCACAGGCACCCCACTATATATAATGTGTATGTTTGTACATGTTGTTCAACTTTAACCAACATGTCCAAGAGAGGAAAAAAGTGCTTTTTTTTTAGCTTTTACTTAATAATTACCCCATATGCAATAGCACACCACGTTCCTTTTCTAGCATCATGTCTCTAACAGCTGCCATGCTGTGCTGTGTAGATTTAAGGCCTGACACACGTAGCAGCACATTCATTGGATCAGACGTCATGATCCATGCAAAGGAGTAGAAAGTGAAGCACTAAGGAGAAAGTAAAGGGTGATTTATTGGGGAGGCAGCAAGAAGTACTAACAGCCTCACCCATTATCAGAAACTCTGAGCTCATAGCTCTCAATTTTATAGTTTCCCAAATAAAAGGCTCCATGTTGAAGCTTTAAACTCAGATCTTGTGAAATTCTGCATCCAGCAGGCAACATGCAGTGAACAAGTAGCACATGCTACCACAACACACTTTTTGGCACTCCACTGAAAACCACAATGCTATACAAAATAAAAAAATGATGTGGTACAACACACCATTTACTGTATTTGGTCTTCCAGACAGATGTGAATAACTTTACATAGTGCTAGAAGTTGTTTTTTCAGGATGATCAAAGATCAGCATGCAGTCTCACTCTTTATAGCTACAATTAGAGTTTACAAAACAGAGTACTTTCTATTGTTCTGGGAGGAAATAAAAAATATGGCCATTATCAAAAATGTCTTGAACCAATTATCAGTGCGTTGCTGTTTATGAAAAAAATGATAGTAATATCTTCTCTGAATGGGTTACCTAATTCAGTGGTATATTATTAATGTGTGGTCCCTTAATTTATTTTATGCTCAGCTAAACCTCGTGTAAAAAGCAAAAATTGTTGTGTGATATTCCTAGCTAACACTATATATAGTATTATACTGTATGATCCCAATTATAACATTAAATTATCAAAACAAACAAACAAAATCATCTCAGTCTGTGCAGAATGAGAATATAGTATTGCCCAGTCCTGCAGCTCTACCACTGTTTGCCATAATCAATAAATCAGTTAGCTGTTATCAGCTTTTGTTTAGTTACATAAGGTTTAGGAAATAGAATTATGGTGCCGTGCGATTAAAAGGCATTTTATACAGGGCAAATGCACCCAGTTTTCTTGGGATTAGTTCTGGCTCCAACATTCAATCAGCTTATCATTGATCAGCATAATTCAGCTAAAATTAATGAGTAAATGATTGAGGTTGGCACTTATTGTAAGTGTCTCACTTACAATAAGTAAACTGATAATTAGTGTTGCAGTGTTGCTAATTAGTTTAGTAGGTTGTTGTTGTGGCAGTAAATGTACTTACTATTTTATTACCATTAATTGTAGCCACTTTCATTTTCCAATGTTAACAGCAACATCTAGAGAGACTCAGACCATGTATGCGTGAGTAATGAATTAATGCAGACTTTACTGGCCAGTGGCAGTTAAATACCTTGTTCTTAAGTGCAGGGAAAGATATATGGCTCATCTTGTGGTTCTCCTTGTATTGAGGATTATTTACCATGATGCTTCTTCTTATGGCCTTTGGAGGAATAACTCTCCATACCTTTAAAAGCAAATTACCCTTGTAAAACTTGCCAAAACTACATTTCCCCCACTTTTTTCTTTTGCCCTTATTGCAGTTCACAAAAGTATTATGTGGCTATACTGTATATAGTGGTGATGCATTAAAAAATTATACCATTGTGACATTTTGATGAAGTTCGGAATAAAGCCACCATATAAGGGTAAATATGAGATTAAATAAAAAAGCCATTTAAGCTAACAAAATGTGTGAAATTTAAAATGTTTAAATATACCCTGAACTGTCATAGATATTTTTATCTTTCTGAATCTATATTACAACCTGTCAACAGAACTAAAGACAATATTGCCAACAAAAGAGTTCATCTCAGGTAGATGCAAAACACTTTAGTGGTGACTGATGAGAGAAAGAAGTAGTTCTGGCATTTGGGTGGCACATGACCACTATAGACTTTACGTTAGCTCTTCTGATATCTCCTTTCATGACTCATTGCGTTTTTACAAGACATAGAGCATTTGGAATAAGTGCAACTTTCTATGGCAACTGCAGGCAGCTTACACACACAAACCTCCAAGAATCAGTGTTTTGACGGAATCTAGGTGCTTAATGCTTGGAGTGATAGTTCCCCAGGAGCTTTTATTTTATAGAGTATACATAGATTCAGATCTCATGGTAATTTTTAGATTTTTCCTTTTTTACGTTTTAATTCAATGTATTATTTACCCTTGAAAGATTCACCCAAGATGAAGAGATGCTTTTAGCTGAAAAGCTTCCGTTAATTAAAAACTATGCACAGACAGGTGACACATAAATAAACATACCGTCTGTTTCATTGGAGGCATTTTGATGGCAGGATTGCCACTTTGAAGTGAAGAGTGTACATTAAAATAAAATGATCCTGTTTTATGGACTTTACCTTATAATGTTTTTTTTCAAGAGTGAACTTGATTATGATGAAAAAAAGCCCCTGGAAGCTTGCGGTGTCTCAACCCAAGTCACTTTATGTTTAAGTTTTTCTTAATAATGATAGACTGTAGTATTAGCCATTGATACATGGTGTCAAACTGTCTCCAACATGGGTTATAGTTATACTATTATGTTACTTTAAGCAGCTGAGTCTGACTGATGTATTGTACAAGCATCAATCCTAGTTTTAATATTATATTTAAGTTTTATGAATATGGGGCAGATTTGTTTTCATGCTATTCTGCACATTTAAATTCTGTGTATCTGTCTCAGTGGAACTTTAATTAACTTGTGCTGGTATCCTTGGGATAAAATCTTATAAACTGTCAGTCATTCAAGCTTTATGTGCTGTATGAGTTGCTCTTATTTTTGTCTCAGTCATAATATGCATAAAAATGTATCCAAAACAACATTGATTTTTTTAAATAATGTATGCAGACAATAAGCTAAATAAAGGCTTTAAACAACATTTTCACATATAATTAAAATATAATACTTGAAGATGGCATTTGATGTTTATCAGCAAAAAAATTATAGTTTTACGTTCTGGCTGCATTTATAAATTTACACCAATCAGTTGCTTTAACTTTCACAGATAAAGTCAAATATTTGTAACATATCTAAAAGTAGAAAGGGCCTTTGACTGTTAGTCCAATAAAAAAAAAAAAAAGGATTAATTTCAAACATTTCCCTGTTTTAACCGCGCTTTAAAGTAAAGCAATTTTGAGACACCAGACTATAGGTATGCATTAGCACAGTGTGACTTATCTCATGACTAAAAAAGTCTTTGTAAAGTGACAGACGCAGACCTCAAGTTCACAGGAAAATACTGAGCATGTTCCACCTCCACACAGCCTTGAATACATCTGCATAAAATGATCTGTATAAAGCAGATTCAAGACACCCAGTGCAATCATGCTATTCGTCTTGATTGTCTTAACTATAAACTGTAAAATGAATTGCTACTTTGTATGCATAGACATAAATTTTTGAAGACACTTTTAGAAGTTGCAGCAGAGGACGGTTTGCAGTGAGGGAGGTAAATTCATGCACAGGCAGCGCTGATTGTAACATTTTAATCTGAAGCAATGTATTCTTGCATGTGCGGTAAACTGATATGTTTTTGGGGTGGAAACAAAAGGCTTGTTGGCCGGAGGTTCCAGAAATAACAATGTGAAACTTTGTCTGCCCAGATGGGGGTCCTCAGGAAAGTTTACCCTGAATATGCCAAAAGCTGCAATATTCTTTCCCTGTTTCATGTTAAGGAGGAATTTTATCATAACTGTATCTAATTGAATTCGAAAACAGGAGCATTATATCAGCAAAGTTTATTGGATCAGCATGGGAGTTGATGGGATCTGGACCTTTATTCTAAACTTGAAATTTTTGTTAGGATTTTTACAGACAGTGTTTAGCAGTTGAAATATACCCGAGAACTTAATCTCAGCTGCAGTAATGTTAATACCCCTACCTACAGTTCTCTATGAACATTACATAAGGAAAGTCCATGGAAGGGCTTTCACTCTCAGACACTCAGATTAAAATATTATCAGTATTATTTAACAAAAAGCTTTCATTCTTTAACCTTCACACTACTCCAGTAATCTATATTAATTCTCTGTGGTGGTGTTTATGTGTTAAAGCTGCAAGTAAAACTTGACTGTTCAATTTGGGATGAATTCATGGCTAAAAGGAATACTGAAATACCTCGATACTGAAATCTTTTTTCAGGTAAACATCAAAGTGATTGGTCAGTGTGGAGTCATTCCAATCCACAACCAGCAGGTTAATATTCATCTCTCAGCTGTTCCAACCTGTCACCCTGGCCAGATGCTTTAGATTCCCAGCCTGTGGTCCGTCTCATCCCTAATGCAGGACCTATCTGCAGAGAGAAGATATGGCCCCAGAGAGCTAAGTGCTGCTTCTCAAAAGGATTTCAAGGTCAAAGGACATAATCCAAGGACGGCTGTACATGATATGATCATTAAAATAGTTGCACGGAAAAAACAAGGGTGCGGCTTAAAGCTTTGTTGATGCGCTCTCTTTGTCTAAGCATGTCAAAGAGAAGTCACTTAGATTTGCCAATTACCAGATCGCATTCCCAAATAAGGAAGTAGCACTCATTTATCAGTTGGAGTTGATGAAATAAAAAGGCTGTCAGATAATGTTACAGCATGTCAAATTATGGTGCAGTAATTTGGTAAGAAGCAAAGATTTTCATCACACAAAACACTAACTGTTTACAAAACTTGAAATTATAGTAGTAAATGCCTTAAATAAAAATTTTATATTCCTTAGTTTTTTACGTTCCTCAGTTTCTAACAATTTACATAGGGTATTAAAACTACAGGAAAATGTTGCGTATTTAATACATTTCTGAGTTGCTTAACGAGTTAGACCACGATTATCTGGAACATGCAATGACTATTAGAGAAATTATTTAAATCCTTATGTTTTTTTCCCCAAAAAACCCTTATATACACAGATCTTCCATGATCTCTACACACATTCAGGAACAACCATAAGAGCATATGTGAGATGAGTGAAAATAATTCCATAAAATAGTGACTAAATTATAAGTTGTGCCTTCCTTCTAATTTTTTTTTTTAACAAAGATAAAGCCTTAGCTATGTTCTTGAAACCACTTTACAGTGTTTTGTATTAACATGCATTTTCCATGTTCAAAACTAATCTAACCTATTAGTGATGTATAACCTGGACAGTTAAGTGGAAATGGGCTAAACATGTATTTTCAGTTTGAAGAATCATGTACTATCCCTACCATACATTAGTGCCAGAAATGTCAGGAGAGGGAGCTTTTGTATTTCACACTAACGTATGTTTAACCAATTGCGCAAATAAGGCAAACATAATCAGCTTCAGTTTGGTAAAGTGGTTGATAATTTACTTAAAACAACATTTCGGACTGTGCCAACAATTTAAGTTTTTTTGTTCATTAAATGATGACATAATATTTAGCCATTTATATTTTAAAGTTTAATGTTGTATGACATGTATACTGTGTACTGGACATGTATACTGTATTTACACCTAATAACATTAACACATTCAAATTGATTGACTATATACCAGTAAACTGTGACAGGATCATGGGCACACAAGCCTCATTTATGCCTTTTGGGAGCAAACGCTAGCCTGTCTGGTCTCATCACACAGAAAAGCCAATGTAGAACCACACGCCAAAAAAGTCAATGCTGGCCTGATAGAAAGGCACCACAACACCCATTGCTCCACAGCCTGCCCCACACGCTCTTTGGGCAAAGATTCCAAGGTCACCAACCCGGTCCAGATCCCAATCCGATTAAGCATCCATGGGATGTGCCAGACAAACAAGTCTGAGCCACGGGTGACCCCACCCTGTAACCCATCACACCCAAAGTATCCGCTGCCAATATTCCGGTGCCAGACACCACAGCATACCCCTGTATGGTGGAGTCCGGTCTCAAGAGGCTAGAGCTGCCTAGGTTGAACATATATAATATTATGGCTGATCGGTGTATACTTCATAACGGCTTTAAACAGCCATTCACTTAAGAGCATTTTTCCTTTTTTTTTATTTTATTTAGGATTTTCCATACAGTTCCCTGTGTAGGTAGATTATACAAAAAGAATAACATATTCGAATGACCAGAACTACTGTCATAACCATGCTATTATAGTGAATTACTTAACACCTCCTGACCAATCAGAAATTAGCATTCAACAGTGCTGTAGTGTAGAAACGAATGGAGCTTTTCTATTATCACAGTGCCTTTGACAGATGTGCCACCTGGGAGTGTGTGGTGTTTACAGTATTTCATGTTACAGTAATATTATAAGTATGTTCCTCATGTTTTAAAGTATTACATTTCTCTCAACTTATACCAGGGAAAATAGAGACAAGTATATTTTGGAAGAACATGGGCACATACTTCTCAAAAATCGTTAAAAAGTAATCTCAGACAATTATACTGCATTTTGTTGATCAGCATTGCTTCTAGTGTGTGGAATGTTGAGCTTTTCTGGGAAAACAAGAATATTGATGCTGGTTTGGAGCAATGATTGTCTGCATCAAAGCATTTTTTTAGTCAAATAGTTATGTATGGGTTGCATATGACTCTTCTAATTTTTTTATTTGCCTTTAGATCAGAAAATCAGACAGAAAACCACTTATTCCAGCAACATTTCCGTATGTTGTTGGGCCAAGTCTCCTGATAATGCAGACATTCTGAACCCTTAAATTGATTATGAGGATTCCTAAGAGTGTCAGTTTAATCCAGTTGAATTTGTTGTACTTTTGATCACTGAACACTAGGCCAGTGGAAAAATTCACTTGTAGATGGAGAGGTGCCCAAATACTGTACCTTGATTGCTGTCAGATGAACAGACAAGTATGGAAGACATAATATGGGATAAACACTTGGAGCATTTGTCAGAATACAGGGGCATATCAATCAGTGATCTTGGCACAGAGAATGTAGCAAACTATTCAAAATGTTGAAAGTGATGACAGAGTACTGAACAAGGTACAACAAGGGCTCAGCAAATAAAACCAAACCTAAAACTAACCATTTTATACACCAACTGTTTTATGGAAGACATTTCATACCAAAATCATAAAAAGAACAAGATTAGGCTGAATAAAACTGAAGACAATTTGGCATCATTAATCTTGGTCATCATCTTGCTGGTTAGTTTTGCTCAAAACTAGTTCAGGTGGTCATATACATGGATCAGCCATAAGGTTAAAACCTTAAAATTAACATTAAAATTAACAAAAACTTTAGGATACCCTTACCAGCGGCCACCAGGCGTGTTCCCCAACTTGGGGCATGGCTTCATGGGACCTGCGGTTTTCTGTGGGTTGTGTGGTGGGACCTCCATGTATTGGACTTTTTTGCCCAGTGCGTGCTAAGGATACGCAATCAGATCCTTACACAACCTTGAATCTTTTGCTAAGCCTTATACATTCTGTGATGGGTACTGGGTATTGTGCTGCATTGGCTTTTCTGTGGGATTGGACCTGCCAAATGTTTTGATTAGGGATGCACCGAAATTTCGGCTGCCGAAAATTTTCGGCCGAAATAGCATTATCGGTTTCGGCCGAAACGTAAGAAAGCGCCGAAAATAAAAGCCGAAATTGTCGCCACGCCTCTCCCATCCTCCCGTCTCGTTCGCGCTGTCATTACGCATCAAACACGGAGTATGTCGGCGGTTCGGAAGCACTTCAAAGTTTCAGATGAGGACAGCAAAGTTGCAATAATTTTAATTAATTTGTAGTTTTTTTTAATACAAACAAAAAGAAAATATTTTAAACATGTTTTTTAATGAAGCCATTTTCGGTTTCGGTATCGGTTTTCGGCCAAGTGCATCCAAAAATTTCGGTTTCGTTTTCGGCCCAGAATTTTCATTTCGGTGCATCCCTAAGTTTTGATAATTAATGCTAGTCAAGTCACCTGGCGGTGATGGTAGTGATTGGTGTGTATTAGGATTTGCCACTAAGTCTATTGGCTGGTCTGTATATTACTGATAAAATTTTATTTATATTTAAATTATAAATTAAATATATTTTTAGCTGGGCATTGGGTTTAAATTAGACATATTGGTGGTTTGCCATGGGTGAGATCAACTGCTAATGATAATTGTGCCTTGCAAAAGGTTTTTATCAAGGGTTATTTGGAAGGTTCAGTATTCTTTGTTCATAAATGACTTTTACTAGTAACTCTGATAGGATAATAGTTTGCTGAAGGGTTCTACATAAAAAAGGAAAAGGATAGCCAAGAAACCATGTTTATAATCATATACAGTACAAACAGTGAATGCAATACAACCAGCATCAAATCATAGCTGCTTGTGTGTTTTTTCCCCTCATTTTAATACACATGTCCTGGCACTCCAATAACCATATTATTCTTACTAATTGCCATGTAAATCCCATCTCCCCTTTCAGATTTATGTGAATGTAAACTGTAACAGATACATATAAAACCATGAAATACGTGGTATTTCATGGAAGCACCTTGTATCCACAACAATATTTTTAGTACTATACAGAGGTTATGGTTAAATATAATTAATAATGCAGTTGTTGTGTAACTGAAATGCACAAAGTCACTAAATGCCTGGTGGAAAGATACAGTATAAATGTTTTAAATAATTTTCCCTGGCTTTTTCTTATAACTGTGAGGAAAAAAACAGGAAAAGAAAATACTTTCAGATAAAGCTACAATGTGCGCAATTAGTGCAGTACTTGCAGTGCATGCTGTTTCTTGCCCTAATTAAATGATTTGGGCTTGAAAAACATTGCTTATCAAAGTTGACTTGTACAACAGGAGAGAATTACCATGGGGAACTTTGACCTACTTGGTGCTCTATAGGCAGCTTTGTGGTTGGGGGTTCGAATCTGCCCTCCAGGGCATATCTGCAGGGAGTATGCATGTTCTCCCAGTGCTTGGTGGTTTTCCTCCATGTGTTCCAGTTTCCTCCCACCATTCAAAGACATGCAATGTAGGCTGATTGGCGTTTCCAAATTGTCCATGGTGTGCGACTGGGTGTGTCAGTGTGTATGCTTGTGCTCCTCACCCAGGGTGTACTGTGCCCTATGGGATTCACAGCCAGGTTCGCTATCCCACCTCTATGTGCATGGAGTTTGCATGTTCTCCCCATGCTTGGTGGGTTTCCTCAGGGTATATCTATTTCCCACAGTCCAATGACAAAGCAGGTTAGGCTTATTGGTGTTTCCAAATTGTCTGTTGTGTACGAATTTGTGTGTATGTCTGTACTGCAATAAAATGGCACACTGTCCACGGTGTACCCTGCAGGGGTGTACGTTCGGGTTTATGTGTTCGGGGACCTCTGAGATGTTTGTTATGAGATTTATGGTAACGTGTTAAAGAAATAGTAAACAAACATTGGACTTGTAAATGGGTTGCTGCTGATGTTTTGTGCCAGATACCACAGCACACCATCAGGTCTTGGAGAGTCCATGCCTTAATTAATCAGTACCGTCTTTTTTTCTATTTTTCTTTTTTTTTTGGACCTCAGTACTTATGGGCTTCTTCTTAGGCCTTGGCTAGAATTTGACTTTCTGTTTTAGCGAGGACTTTCTCCATCATTTGCACCTAAGGATTCTCTATAAGTTTAATCACTGGGCCCTGAAATGTAGACCCCATAATGTTCATCCAGGCTCTACTGGCAAAAACACAGCCCTACTGCTGTGATAATGGATGCCACCTGTTGAGTTTGGGCACTTATTACAGCTCTTAATGCGCATTAGCCACTGGGGACACACAGAGATGTGGTATGGCAGGGCACTGCCACTATAAAGCAGTTGTAAGACTTGGCAAGGCCTGGACATTTTTATAAATTGGCAGAGAGTGCTCAGGCTCAGGTGGATGTGAGAATAAAAGACTTGCAGCCATACAGCAGGGTGAGTGGTTTGTCAAGGTTAAAGTATACTTTAAAGCTGGTCTAGGACAATCTTTATGTCCACAATGCACAGTTGGCTTTTAAGGACCTTAATAAGTGATGTATAGTTGAATGATGAAGGAATGCTGACAAGAGGAGAAAACAAGAAAGTAGTTGGTGTGAAAGTCATTAGGAAGTGGAAGTGAACTAAAAACCAATCTAAAGGTCAAAGATCACAGCTCTTCGATATCCTTGAGTAAAAACACAACAGCCTAGTTTGCCAAGCTGTGAAATGGGAGGCAGGTTGTGGGCGGCATACCAGAGCAGTTGTTGTGTCAGGTGCTTCCGTGCGACAGGTTATTTTTAAGGAGGAATTTGCAACCATTTCTATGTGTGTCTATTCTGTCATCCCTCGGCCATCTGTGCCATGATTTTCAACAGCTTCTAAACACAAACATAACACACACTGGGGTCATAGCACCACACTCACACACATGGTTCATACAGGCCACAGCCACATGCTAACCACAGACTACTACAGTGTCTAGAGACAGAAAAGGACAGAGACAGGCACCAGTGGTATGCATCATCACTTGGGTGGCCTAGTTGAAATAAACTGCAAGTGTGAACTCAGGAGCCATGTGTTTGAATCAGATAATTGATTTTGATTGAAGTAAGCAAACCCATGAAAAGGAATATTTGTTTTCTGAAATAAGGAGCAACTAATTGATGGAGGAAACTCTTACAAGCAAGGCTTAATTCTTAAACATATACTCTACATTTGCTATCACACAGTCAAAGAATTTATGTTAATGTGGTACTATTGCTGAATTGTAAATTCTAAAATAATTAATACTTTATTGTTACAACAATGCTGCTAATATTGTCTATAGTACAATATAATGAGTAATATAATTGACTATTAATTTTTCATTTGCATGAAATTATGTAACATAATCTTTCATTTGCATGAAAGATTATATTACATAATTGGCATAGTGCTGTACTGTTCACATAGTTAAGTAAGAGCTTAAGGAAAAAAAACAGCACAATGTCGAGAAGCTGAGGACAAATATATCAGTTACTAATTCATTAATTTATTAAATAAATAAAATAATGCTATAATAATAATGCAAAGACTGAAATGTGTACATTTAACTAGTATGATCAGGGTTCAAAATAACTGATGGCCCATGGCCAGTAAAAACCTATTCCAGCCAGTTGATTGGACAGTCGCTGTCCCCTTATGGTAACAGTTTCTGCCACCAATCTGGCCACACCCACTGTAATACTATACTATTCGTAAACACAACCTTAAACACATAGAGCCTAAAGTTCCTAAAATAATCATTTAACTAACCTTTTATATTGCTTGCCTATTTAGTCATTGTTTATTATTATTATTACTATTACTACTATTATTATTTTTGCTGGGTGGTGGGGCATTGAGGGAAAAAATATGTTGGGCATTTAGTGTGATACTATAGAATATTTAGCAAAATATATGCTATTTCTAGTCTAGGTTAGTTTACTAAGTGTGCTTTCACACTATGGACTCAGACAAGGATCAACATACACTTGACTACATAATTTGGTACATTGACATGATGTAAACACTCTGGATCAGCATGCCGTGCTAATGTCCATTTGAAAGTGTGGTCTTGAACATTGTACAGTGTGCATGGGCAAAGTTGGAATCTCTTCTGATATTAGTCTATGTATGTAGCATGTGTTGTTGTCATCTTCTTAACTGCAAGGCCATAGCTGATAAAATAGGAAGGCAAACGAGAGGCAGACGCTTGACATATTTTCTGAAATATAAATAATATTAGGCATAGTGTAGAGGTCAACTTCCTCGTTCACTCTTTTCTTTGTGTTTATTGGCGGATGACAAACCAAGTAGATGCATACTGCCACATACTGTATTGGAGAGCATGAACGTGTACTCGGGTATGGAACAATATGCCCAATGTGAAAGCTGGCCAGCAGGGCAGGCAAGGAGCAATCATACCTGGGTACTTTAAAAAGCAATCATGCTACAGTAGTGTGAAAGCAGCCTTGTTGAAACATGTCACAAGGATGCATCTGTGTGCATGTGAGGTCTGAAAGAAGCTTTGCCAAGCTTCTGAGGATTTAATTCTAACTGCTTGCTCTGAAAATAAAACCTAAAGCACAGTTCATAAAACCGTGAAATACTGACCTTTCTTAAAGGACATCCTAAATCTTTCTTTTCAATTTTTAGGTACCTAGCGAGATGTATTAATTCACAATAGAATGTGATTAGCTTCTTCCTTATAGATCAATAGATGTCATCAAGATTAAATGCTGCACAGAACATATACAAGGCGGTGAGTGCTAAATCACTATGATTGTACTCACACATTGTGCATTGAGTCTTCTGCCAGCTGCATAGGCTGGCATCGTAAATGTTTTCTGTAAAATACATCGAAACCACATTGAGTATATTGGTTGATTTGCAGACGTATAAAATGACATATAAAATGCTGACGCAAAGAATCATAGGTCATATCAGTGATTTAAGTTGGGATTTTGGCATTTTAAGAGTACCCTGGAGTAATCATCTTAATTATTGCACCCCTGAGTATCAGTAGCTCATCTGATCTAGAGCATATTTCCAAATCTAATCCAGTTATGTATTTGACTGACACAATACTGTTCATGTATGTGATTGTGTGATTGTTTTACATAATTTGACAGCAGAGAGCATGATTATATGGCTATACTGTAGGACTCAAGTCCAGTCTGTATCTCCAGTTAAAATTAAACACAAATCCTATGTAGAACATTAGCTTGGCAAGAAGATTCTGATTACAGCACAACACTTTAGAGGGCTAGTTACACACAAGGCACACACTAAACAAGAAACAGTGAAGAACAAAGTCTCAGGAAAGTATAGTTCAAAAGAACTTTTGGTCTCTAAGCAAATCAATGCTTGCTCTTTGAATGTCAAGACGTACTTATAGAGATCGAAAATGACAATTTCTGGGACAAAATGTTACCACCAAATTGAAACATATTTTCGTTTGCTGTAAAACAGATGAGGGTTCCTTTGCTGCTATTGAAACATCTCTGAAATTATAACTGGAGGCACCAAAGTTGTCATGTGGCTCTCAACAAATGAAGAATCTGAAGTGTACCACTGACAACAGTACTTATTGTGGCTTGACTGTGTAGCAGTGCACATATTTAAAATAAAACAACCACTACGTAATTGAATTAAATCTATTTTGAATTGTTTGCATTTGCATTGTTTCACTGGAGTTTTGTATTATACACAAAGAGAAGTTCAGGGTCAGAGCGCAGGGTCAGTTTCTTTGGTGTTTCTGGGATAGTTTTATATTAAAATTTTGCTCATGGGACTGGTTGTGGTAGAACAGACACGCTATCACCCGCTCTGGACCAACTCACAATTGTTTATTCAAGGCTCGAGATTCGCTGAGATTCTTCATTTTGGGAACAACAATGGACACATTCCAGAGAGAGAAGGTCCATTAAAGGTCCTAGTCCATTAAAACAGATCAAACATCTTCACCCCATAGTTTCACACGAACTGAAGACTTTTTTAATGGAGATAGTAGACCACAAAGTGATCAGTAAATGTCTTAAAAAGTAGAATATCCAGCTGTGTTACTGATTTGAGAAAGCAAAAGCCAAATACCAAAAAATAAGGTTATTTGGGAAAAGTTTGCTGTCCAGGTATTTTCACTTCTCTTGCCTAGAAAATACAAGATTAGGCCCTATTCAGTGGATTGTAAAATAAAGATAAACTATTCTAAAATACTGATAGACTTGTCTACATAACATTATCAGGCAGAGCAAGGTTTTTTCTGGCTTGAAAAGACAGAATACACCAAACATTTACAATAGCAAGGAAGAAGTCACTTGATATTGTGCACTTCAATGTGCTTTTTTTCTAATGAGAAATGGTTGTAGCTATGGAATCAAATTTGTATCAAAAAGATTTAACAAAATAAAAGAATTGGAAAAAAAGAAACATATCGAAAGCAAATAAAAACTAACTGCAAACTAGCTTTAGTATAAACTAATTCAAGAAAATCAAGACTTTGTCAAAATTATTGGCACTAGCAAGGCAAAGACCCATTAGAAACTGTTCAATAACAAGATTTTTTTTCCACTTTCAAACTTTAATAATTACTAAAGACTAAACTGAAAGTACTTTATAAAATGAAGAAAGAAATTTTAGTGGTACCTTCGCATACTAACTTTTTTGCAAGTAATGTGCAAGAAATTTGATTTAATAAAGACATACCACCATGGGCTCAATAATGTTAGCAAGAGAGAAAGCAAGAAGAAAAGGAAGCGTTTTTGATGCAGCCAGTACCAAGAGAAATCATAAATGAATGTTTTAATTAGTTTTATTGTCTTTTTTTCATCTTTTACTTCATTTACATGTGTTTTCTAAAAGTTTTGAATAATTTTATATGCAAAGATATATCTATAGTATTGGAAATTGGTTAAATAAGAGGTTGATATGCTCTGACTCTGATATCTTCAACATCACAGCCATGCTGATATTCAGCACCTCAGCGCTCCCTTTAAAATTATATTGTTGAATTATTAATTCAAATTTTATTTATTTTAGAGTCAAAGCCATACTAATTACTTTATTTCTCTCATTTATTTACTCTTGGTTTAAGACCCCATATTGAAACTCATTATTTTGGCATGACTACCCACCTTGACAGTGTGAATTTACATACCAGTTGGTGCATTGCAATCAAATTCACAGAGCTTATTGCGGATTCCTGGTAATTGTGGGTGTCAGAAAGAATGTGTCAATTAGCTTGGCGGCCTTGACTGTTTGATCAGCATCCTACAGGCAATTAAAAAAAGGGAGTCATAATTAAGAGGCTGGGAATGTTCTTGAAGACTGGTGCTATGCTCATTAGGATGAGCATGGTCAGATGCGTAGGTGCGGCCATGCGGATGGCAGAATGTGGAAGCTGCCACAACCTGTCACCTTTCATCAGTCTTACAAAGAAAAAAAAGTGAGAAATTCTAGGCCTTAGAAGCTCACAGAATTATAATAAATGGCCCACAGTTGATTGGTTTTGCTTGTTTTTTGCCACTGACATTATTCATGCAAGGTCAACCTCGGGGTTCCAGAAACCAGGCCACAATAATATGAAAGTCATAAATAAATTTACAACCATAAATATTTGATTATATTTAAACCAAAGTTGCTTGCCTCACATTTTAAAATAAAACAAACAAAAACATGAAATATTAATATCTTATATGGAGAAATGCTGAGTTACTTTTCAGCTTTTATTTGAATCCTCTTTTGAGTTTAGTACCTTTATTACTGCAAAAATGGTGCCAAATTATCACAGAAACATGGCATGCACCAATCTGCCATAACATTAACATTGCTACAAGGTGAATTGAATAGCATTATATATCAGTGAACTAGCAACAAGTTTATGGGCACCCAAGGCTCATCTATGCCTGTGGTGACTAAAGGCCAGCCGACTCAGCCTGATTACAAGCAAATACAGCACAAACTGCTGTATAACATAAATGCTGGCCATAAAAGAAAGGTATTAGGACATCCAGTGCATCACAGCCTACCGTGTACTTAACAGGAAAAGAGGTCAAGGGTGTTGAACCAGCCTCCAAATCACCCAGATCCCAACCAGTATGAGAACCCTGTGATGCACAAGACAAAAAAAGCCATGTGAATGGTTTTAAAATTGCGACTGATCAGCATTAATTCTGTTTTAATTTCTTTTTTTGGACTTAGTTGAGAGTAGGCCATATATATTTTTTTTAGTGCATTAATGGCATGTAATACACAGGTTTCTGATGTGTTTCCATGTAATTACTGCATGTTTTATGTAATTACTGCATGCTGCACGGATAAGAGCATCTGCCAAATGTAAATGTAATGTATGCAAATGAAAAAGAGGACGAATAAAAAAAAATCCAATATGTTTATCTTTTGCCAGATGGCTTTCCAAAAGGGGAAAATGATGGACTTCTAGTATATATAAATGATTTTTAGAACAGGATGAAGTTCCAGCTATTTCCAGGAGCACAACTTGTTGCTGCCTATATAAACAAAATGGTGGCAGAGCTTTTCTGTGGCACATATTTTTATGATTAAATAGTTGGAAGGATCTTTTGTTTGTGTTGTATATCTACCATAACAGTCAGGCCATATGGTTCTCACTTGGCTGTTAATTTGATAGCCATAAACAGAAGCAGAGTGTGAATAGTGACGGACTACCATTCTTCGCTTATCTTCACTTTAAAATAAGTGTGAGGTTTTACAAGTTTTTGTTTGGATTCGTGGTTAAGTTGCAAGTCAAGTAATGTCATTTAATGTCTTAATGGGCTTGATGTCATTTTTATTTTTACAAACAACTGAAAAAACTTACATCATGATGATTTAATGTAGAAATAAATGACTGCTACAGTATCTACCACGTACAGCATTTTCCCCCATTGCTAGGACTGAACTATAGTAATGTTTGCCCAGAATCACAACACTACACTTAAAATACTGATGGACAGAGGAATACCGACACAGTGACAGAGACAGTGAAAAGTTGATGAATACAAACAATAAATACAGTAAACTATAAGAGTATACAATGAATAACATACTGAACCAAAGTCTGTATAGTGTTCTTGAATTATATATAGAATTATGTGCAGAAGTATATAATCATATAAAGTAACTTGTACAGCGACTAGTGCAGTGGGCAGAGTGAGCAGACAAATAATTACCACTGACTTTTGCCTTTGACATACAGTGATTAATTAAAGTCTGCTATAGCTGTATTATTAGTACGTTTCTGATAAGAGATCTCATAGAGATGGGCTTCTTTTTTGCATCATTGCACACATAATTATTAGCCCATCAAATTCATTTCAATCAAATCAAAACCCAGTTTTGAAGTCTGATGCTTACATGTTTGCTGAAAGTATTTTGTAGCATCACCCAGTAGTATTGCGTTGTGTGTAAGCATGTGAATGTGTTGTGCCCTCCTCTGGACTTGTATCCCATTCTGGGTGTATTCATGCTTTGTGCCCATGAATGCTTACTGAAGATGATGTAATGTAGAAATAAATGACTCACTGATATCTACCACGTCCAGCATTTTTCCTGTTGTCTCTTCAGGTTGTTATGATTTTCACATCCATTTTCAGTCGCTGTTTTCCTGTACTCATAATTCAATATTTTGCGTTGGTAAAATTATATTTCACATACAGTATATAGTACATAGGAAAGGCGATAATATAATACAAAGTTACAAGTTAAATACATGACAGAGTATTGGATTATTCTATTTGGTTATCTCTTTCTCTCTCTGTCTCTCTTTTGTTTATAAGTCATTTTTATTATAGTGTTCATGTAATCATATTTTTTTTAGGAATGGCTGCAATTACACTGCAGATTCTTTGACTCATTTCAGCATGTGGCTTAAAGGCAATTTTAGGCCAATGAAAGGATCTTATTAAATGGATTTCTTATAAATCCAGAGTTCATGGTATTAATATGATACTAAGTCCACTGATAGTTGTATCTTTGAATGAATTGCTGACAGATGCTTATAGATTTTATGCATTAACCAGGCCAAACCGCCATGGTTTTCTGCATAAGGTTACCACATACATGTAAATCTCCATGGATTAAACAGAATATAGATACAATTTTAATCAAAAACAGTGATGAAATTGCTCAATGTGGTTGTAGCTTTTTATGATAAAGACAATGAAGCTGTAAGGGTTTTATAACCTGACATTGGGTATGTGCTTAGGCCAAGATTATTGTTCTGCATTGTAATGGATTCTAGTGTGTTGCATATTACTAGTAGGTCCCATATTAAACACTAATTGGTTTTAAATGGAAAAATGATTTTAAATATTCCACTTGTGTGGAATATTACCAAAATGTCTGTTCGTCATGCCATTACATATGGTACATGAAGATGCACTTAACAACTGAACACTAAATCAGGTAGTTTATTATGTCAAATAGGAAAGAAAAATGTGAACAAGCCTCCATTAATTGTTAACATTGCTTTCAATGTAATGTAGGTTAGCAAGTGGGTTAATCAAACTGTCATTGTTGAGATGCCTCTTTAATAGCATAACTAATTTCAGCAGACAGTTTTATAGCAAACATTGCTGGCAATTAGCTAACACTAATTGTGGCTAAAATGTTCTTTGCAGTTATCTGGGCATAGCTGGTGAGCAGCTACAGTGCGTCATGTTAGAAATGTAGTCCAGCACGTTAAAAGAAAACAATAGCTTACAATGGCTAAAAGCTAAATAAAATAGATTTTCTTTCTAACTACTTCTAAATTATAGCAAGCTTTCTAGCTAATGAATTTGTTTCCTAACTCTTTCCATTAGAAACAGCAGTAGGTTAGTGTTAGGATTAGAACCAAATTACAAAAAAACATAAACTTGAAGGTCCAGAGTCTCGTTACGCTCACCGCATGTGGCATTTTGACTTCCTACAATATTAATGCAAGAACATGAACTAGAAAACTCAAGGGGCTGGAATAAGCACACTAATTATAACTAAACAAGAAACATTGGAACAGAATTACAAACAGGAAATAACCCAAACTAGCACAAGGAATGCTGGAAACAAAAGTATGTGTCTTAATGGCCGTTGTTGGAAACCCTAACTATCACTGTGCCTTTATCAACCTTTAATCTTTATATTGCTACTTTATATCCACAGATCTAGTTGAAGGATACATATCAAGGATATCACTGCAATGATTTAATCACAGGTCTAATCTTGTTCTTCATACGTTGACCCATTTACAGTATATATAATTACGAGGGTGAGTCAAAAATTCTCTGCACTCCAGTTATATTAGAATTTCTGTCTCATCAGTGCTTTTCGTTTAATGCTACTCTCTTCCCAGTCACTACTCCACAGGTGTGAATGGGTTACATCTGTTCTTTTGTAATTGCGATGCGAGCTAAGGCTCCATGGGTGTACCTGTTATTTATCAAAGGCTTTGTGTACTGTATGAAGAAAGGGATTTGTTGTGAAGAAGTGTGTATGAATAGATAGAGAAGGTCAAGGAAGGTTGCACAAGTGTTAGCCATCAAGATTAAGCCGGATGCCCATTCATGTCCACAGCTAATAACAACACTGCATCCTCCCTATAGTCCTGATCTTGTTCCAAAGCTGACCTTAGAGGACGAAGATTTACTTCTAATTGAGAAGCGAAGACAGCAGTGCATTTGTGGCTTGCAGCTCAAGTTAAAACATTTCTAAAAGAGTGAATACTAAACTTGTTGACAGATGGAAAAAGTGTATTGAAAGGCAAGGAGATTATGTTGAAAAATTTACAAAATTTTATTTAAATACATTCTATAGCTACAATACTACTGGATTATTTTTGAACTCTTAAAGCATTATTTTTCTTTTATTGGTCTTCTCTGATCATTTCAGTTATACTGAGTAATTCTTATTTAATTTGTTACATAATTCAAGTAAACTCCATCAACTCGCTCTCTCACTCATTCTCCATACTGAGATGCTTGAGCCCTTACTCTTCAGCACTTATTTTGAAGGTTACTAGATTTGGGTTCCTTATCATGTAAAGCCATCTGGGATCTTTTGTTCATTAGGCTTGTTTGCATGTTCTTACACATTGCAGCAAATACCTTCGTGAATCAGGCCCAGATGTGGGAACTGCCCATACCAGAGGTAGACGACGCTGACTCTCAGCATGGTGCTGGCTCTGATTTCTCCCAAAATAAATATAACCAACGTTCAGCATGTCAATTATTTTTCCTTTTGCAGCCAGAACTAACAGTACTTGCTGCTAGAATACAGCAATTACACCTCTCAAAAATAATGCTGTTATAAAAACTGACAAGAAAAATTAAAACGTTTCTGTTTTTCTGAGCATGGTTTAATCGACTTGTACCACAAGTTGCTTTGAAATCTGAAACTCTTTAAACAGAAACATATTCAAGCAGACAGCTTAGAGACAAAAAAATCAGAATTGACAATGATGATTGTACCTCTGCCACAAAGCAGAGTAAAAAATGTAGATCTAATAAATCATCAATGGGTAGAAACTACATTCTGACACACAGACTCATTGAGTTGAGACATCACAGATAAAAGCATTGACTGAGTGGAGAAAATGCTAAAAGGTCATCCAGTTGATGGTCAAAATCGGGATAGTTTATTTGTTGTATGTGTGGTGTTGAATCTGTAACTAAGCACACATTTTTACCTATTAATTTTTACCATCCAAATATACCAAGTCAAACAAAGCACTAGAAAGAAATCGACTCATAGCAAATGTTAATTAAGTTCCTTCTGGTGAAATAGAGTGCTTAAGTCTGTCATGATTTTCTGTAAATGGGGTGGTGGCTCGGTGTGTTAAGGCTCAGTGTTACTGATCTAAATGTCGCCGGTTCGAGCTCCAGCTTAGCCAGGGCTGTTGGACCCTTAAACAAGGCCCTTAACCCTGTCTGCTTCAGGGATGCCATAACATCGCTGTTACCCTAGCCTCCCAACAAACCTGGGATTGCAGTAATGTATTATGACAAATAAAAGCTAAACCTAACTTAAAAATTACAAAATACAGTGAGTTAACCATTATGTTCTGTAAACTACATACTTTCCTCATATTGCCATAAAGTTTAAGGGTGATGGACAAAGTACAGTATCATGCAAAGGTTTGGCAGCTTTCACACACTCTGGACTGGGTTATAGAGCACAAAGATACTGGCTTACGTTTGGTTGACTAGGCTCTGGTATGATATCTGCCTAAAGTAATTGTATTTCATTTAGAAACAGCAATCTCAACTGAGCCTCTGGGAAGTCATTATTTTTTTTTCTTAAGGTTACCCAATAGTTGCACTTTTGAAGAATAAGACAAACCAACAACAGTACTCAATAACAGTAATTATGCTCTTCTCAGACAAAAGCCTGAGTGAGTCAGTGCCATTTGTTTATAACTTTTTTAACACACAGTGTCTACAAAGTAGATCACTGGAGAGATCTTGCTTGATATTGCCATGGCTCAATGCACCATATTTTATGCATCACAGATTTCACTTATAGAGAGGGCCTGTTACAACAGCCACATCTTTTCTGCTTATGTCAAAATCTTTCAAATATCTCTTAGTCATCTAGCCGTTGTGTCTTACACAGCACAGTGGTTTTCCTGCATGCTATAAAATGTCATGCAGAATCGGTCTAAAAGCTTTTCTAAGCAGTAAATAACATTACATGTGCAACTTGGAGAGTCAGTAGGAACTGTAATGTATGTGTGTGTGTGTTTGGAGTGGAGTGAAGACCTAAACAAACATCACGACTCAACACTTCCACTATCTTTCAACAATGTGAACATGTCTTCAACTATAAGTATAGTTATGGGGGATATACTGGGAAAAAACAATTGCACACTGTAAGATTTCATTCAATCACCTTTAACTTTTATTACATCACACAATATGCTGGGCAGTTCATGTGTAAAAATTATTATTCATGCTCTCAAAACACCCTTTTACAATTTGAGCCCTGGCATATGCTGGTGACATCGGAGAAGCCCTTGGCACCCATGGATGTGATAACCTGGTAATTCAGTACATGAAGATCATCAGCTGACTTTATTTTATTGACACAAAACATTGCTGAGCCTAGACCTGACCAATTGAAGCAACCCCAGGTCATAACACAGAGTCTCCAGAGTCTTATTTAGTGGGCACTATACATGTTGGGTACATCACTGCCCTTCTTTGATTACATAATACACCCATCAATCTGGAATAGGGTACTGTAAATTGATTAGTCTCACTAACAAGTGGTTTCCTTATGTACACAACTGTTTAGTTACAATCCTTTGAGTTCTTAACACAATGTATCTGTAGAGAAATGCTCTTACTAATTAAACATAGCTATGGTTTTTATTGTTGATTTTTTTTTACCATGCAACTTCCCTAAGTGTTTGGGGTGTAAGTGATCGTTATTTATGATTTTTTATTTTTATTTTTTTAAGTTGATGGTTCAGCACTATCCTTTCAGGTCTTAATAATGTGTTGAAGTGCCTGTAACCCAGTTCCAGAAACTTTTAATCTCCTACTGTAATTTGACCCGTCTGAAATGGTGACTTTGTTTGGCCAGCCGGTATATAAAAGATGTCATTTGGTCTAAGCCACTAAATGCTAAATGCTTAGTTGGTACAGTAATCGATAGCAGAAGGTTAAATGCATTTGCACTCTACATTAAAATAATTCTCAAATTGGCAATTCCAGTGACCTCTGGATAGACCCGAGTTGTGTGATTCTTTTTGTTATACCGATTGTGTGGCTGAAGGTCAGGTAGGTTATAGCTGAACACCTCTTGGGTAAGTTATCTGAGCTGGCCACATGCTGTTTATGTCAATCAGGTTAACAATGGCTCACTCATTCAAACCTTTTAGGTAATGCAAGCCATTAGTGATCGAGTGTTAAAGGTCAAGACCCCAGGAATCTGACTACCTGAGAAAAAGAATAAGTGAAATGGAACTTTGCCTAAATTAAACAAAAGGATTATTATTAACTTGACTTTTAAATGTAAAAATGTAGAGGTCTTATTAGAGCTGCCAAAACATTTAGAAAGATAAATAGTTCTTTAGTAGTAGGTATGGCTATAGAACATTAAAGAATGATGAAAAGTAAATGCTTATGGCAGTCCATACGCTGGATAAATGCCAGCGTCTTTTATTCTCTTCAAATGTTTGGCTCAGAAATTGCAGGTTAGTTCCAGTATTGTGGCAAATCATGTGGGCAGCCATGCGACTAACCGCCAGCCAGCAATATTCAACTGCCAGGAAATACATAAATTTTACTTATTGTTCCATTTAACTCTTTCAACGCAGGCTAAGTGTAAAGCTCCTACTGTTTCTTTACAAGCTATACAATACTAATCACACTATTTCCCAAAATTGATTAGGCCCAATCAAATGTGTTTCAACACATTTATAACATTGAGCCTTGTTTCTTGAGAATTTCTCAAAACAATGGAATGCTTAATACATTGAGTTATTACTCATTTTAGGCTGTTTACTGTCTCATGCACATGAAATCAAATTGATTTTGACACAACTCAGCGGGTTCCTTAGTTCAGCCAGCACACAAGACATCACATGATCAACATAGTGGAACCCAATATAACTGTCAATTAGTATATTTAAGTGGAAATAAAAACAATATTTAATATCCCACTGAGTTGAGTGTAGGCATGATTATTTTTTTTTATGTTTTGCTAGTTGGCAGTCACCAAGCAGCTGTATAATGTCTATAATGTAACAGAGTAAAAGAGTCATTTATGTCGATTTTGTAATTATTTTTGACGTTTTTCACGTTTTTACACTGCTACCAAAGCTTACATTAAGTATTATATGCAATTTTAGAAATTATGTGTTTGCAGAAAAAAGTTTTTAAAGCTAAACAGTAAAACATGTTCCAGGGTTAAGTACAAAAATTGCTTGTTTGGTATATAAATATATTTAATCTATTCAGGAGTTGTGTATATCATAGCTGTAAAATGTGAATGGCAGAAAAAGAATGAAAAAAAAACCCAAAACAATTACAGTATGATTTTTGGTGCTAATATTATATTGCAATTGTCTGTAAGATGGAAAGAATTTTAAAGGGTGCCATGTATTAGTAATTTGTAACAACGTATTTAAATTTAAATGAAAACAATTTTGAGCTTTTTCCATTTTTCTCTGAGTTTCCACATTGGGTCATTTGATCTGCAAGGTATTACCTGGTTTTATGCTGAATGCCCTTTCATTTTAGTAGCTGGGTATTATAAATGAACATTTAAGGGTTAAGGGCCTTGACCTAGGGCTCAGGAGGGGCAACATTGGAGTGGCAGAACCCCCAACCCTCCAATCAGCAACCTAGGGCTTTAACTGACTGAGCCCCAACTGGCCTAACCTGTTTAAATTAAAAATACATATAGGTATAAGGTACAAGTGTATATAAATATTGAAATTCCAAAACTCAAACATACAAAAAATTATTGACATAAAAAAGGACGAATTTTGCACTTTAAAGATGGACAATATCACTGTGGCTCATTATTCTATTCCACACTCTATGACCACACCAATCCTCATGCTGCACATTCCACACACTTAATGAAGTTTATTTTTACTTAATTGTATTCAATTTTATTTTATTTTAACAAAAAGGGCACAGTGGTATAGTGGTTAGCACTGTCGCCTTGCACCTCCAGGGTCCAGGTTCGATTCCTGGCCAGGCTCGATTGCCATCTCTGTGTGCATGGAGTAGCATGTTCTTCCTGTGCTTGGTGGGTTTTCTCTGGGTACTCCAGTTTCCTCCTACAGTCCAAAGATATGCAGGTTAGGCTAATTGGCGTTCCCAAATTGCCTGAAATGTGTGTGTGCCCTGCGATGGATTGGCACCCTGTCCAGGGTGTACCCGGCCTTGTGGCCTAAGCCTCCAGGGTTAGGCTCCAGGTCCCCGCGACTCTAAATACAGGATAAAGTGGTATAGAAGATGAGTGAGTGTAACAAAAAGATAATACTTTCTTTCCTATTTCCTATATGCCCCTTCCTTTCTTTTTTTTCTTTTCATGGTCACAAACAGTTGTGCAAACATTTCACTGCATATCATACTGTGTATGGTTGTATATGTGACAAATAATTTTTTATGTGACGCTAGAACAGATGTATCTACAATAAATAGCTAGTAAGTTGCCAACAGTGCTCCAGATTCATACTGAATATTCATTAAACACAACATTTGAATATAATTAACTGCTTACAGTTTGAAAGAGTTTGTTGTAAAGTGAAATATAATTGGAATTGCTCCATCCTCCAGGATTAAGTTTTTGGCACATTAGTATGTCTCATTAAGAAAGCAGTCTGGGCTGAAATGTGCCGAACAAACTGTTCAGTGCGGAAGGACCTTCCTAGGAACTGTGGGGAAAAGAAATATAATCCACCAATTTGTGACACCTGGACACATATTTACTTGTCAACAGCCAGAAAGTTAAGCTGTATTTTCATCTTCCAATTTTAAACAACAATCTTTGTCATTTTAGCCAAACCACTGTTGGCGTAATATGTACAGCACATACAGTACTTTCACGATAGTGACATTACAGTCATGAGGACTTCAAAACAGACTGTCATTACAGCTTATTCCCCATATACAGATGCCTTGGAGTAAAATGGTAATTTGAAACCTTAGCAGTCTTTAAAGAGTATGTTTAACTATTTTAATTTAAAATGTCAAGACAAATCCAGTTTGAGTATGATGCGGATCATCAAAAATTGTTTAGACCCCATTGACGAAGAGCACCCAGAATGCTCTTGAACTCGTAGAACTGGATGGGTGTTATTTGTAGTATGGCTGGAAAAGAAAACAGGAATGTCAAAAAGGAGCAGGAAGGCGCAAAGGGCAAATTAGATGGTGATGTTTTACTTGGCTGGCTTTGTTGGAAATGGTAATAATAAGCAGCTTAAGAGGGTTCAAACAGCTTCCTTTTTTTCATCAGTATGCCACAGTACATGTCACGTTCACTCCATACCTGTCTCATCAGTAGCCATGGCTGTTTTTTTCTCTCTACATCCCTTCTTACTGTACTCTCTGCTGTCTTTTATCTCAGTTATAAATGCTTAGTTTACTCAGAGTGTGGCCTGTTACTGATTAAAAACTGCTTGTGTACTCAAAGCTTGTATGGAATTAGTGGTAGCAATGGTAATGATTATACGCCACAACATACATACTTTTTCAGTTTTAAGTCTGCATTGCTACAGCACATAAAATATGTTTTAACTTTTGTCTCGCAATATGCAAACAATTTCTTTATTTATATTTATGCATATGGATATATGTTGCTAAATTATTGCTAAAATTGCTTTTTGTGCTCTTCGACCATATAAGTAAAAAAAAAAAAAAAAAAAGATCAAGCCTGGTTAAATGAATATTTTGAGGTTTTACAGCAAGAGAGTTAATTCAAAGCATGTGCAGGACTTTGAACAAAGACAACAGTTGTTTCTTAGTGTACCAGCAGTTTGATCATCATTGTTAAAGGAGACAGCTCATTTCCTTTTTTTTGTTTTTAGCTTTTATTTTAAATTAAGGTTATTTTGGATCAGATATTGTAATGGGTTTATACTTCTTGATCCAGTTGCATTCATGATTTGCCAGTACACATGCTTCTAACTGATAAAGCCATATCCCATTTTAAAAATATTTTTTTTATCGTCATGATAAAGAGCATATCCTGTTTGAAGCACTTCAGCTTATACTGTTAATATGAATTCCAGTCTGTAGCTTATAGGCCTGATGTAGTTTGTTTACCTGTTTTATGTGGGTGTCATCTTCACACTCACCCTAACAATAGTGGAGGAGAAAGACTCATGAAGAGAGAACAGGTTTATTTAGGTTTAAAGCAAGTGGTTTTAATTGCTGAGCACATTGCCATGTTTAATTGAGGAACCTATAAAGTACCTGACTTTGAGAACAAATTGGTTATGCTTCAGAAACCTCCACATTATGATTTGCATTTCATTAGGACACAGCCATCCAGAAGCGTCAGGTGAAAATAGAGAGTAAAGTTGCTGGTAATGGACTTCAGACATAAGTGGAAAAGTTTTACAGCTTCCTGATAAAGAACAAAGAACAAATGAGAAAGTGGTGGAGTGGAAGAACTGGGTAACTCTGTGTGGATAGGCTTCAGAGGGTTTTAGTACAGAATTCTTTACTACTATTCTAGTCTATTGATGACTGCATGCTACAGATTGGGAATAGTTTTCTGTTTTTGGGTTTAAATTCAGCATTTGTCGTCATTGAACGTGACAAGATATTGGCAGATTAAGAATTTATCTACTGGTTGATTGAGATTCTTTGGAGATTTACAGTATCCATATTTTTATATTTAAAATATTTGTGTATAATAATTATATAATATTGATATTTATATCATTTTTATTGCGTTGTGAGTTTTACCTTATACACACGTACACATATAACATAACTGATTTCGGAAATAGTAGTGCTGAGAACCATACTTAAAAACACCAAAATTATTATTTTTTTTTAGTTTTTACATTTGTAATAGAGATACATAGGCCAATGAGCCAATGACTGGAACCAGTATGTTTTCAGCTTGATCTGCCATGGCCAGCCTCAGGTATAACCAATTCTCTGCCAAGTGCACGGGCTTCTGAGAGGAACTCAACAGAAACGAAGTGGGGTACACCCAGGACAGTGTGCCAACCCATCGCAGGGCACTGGCTAGGGCAGGGTCAATTAGCCTAATCCGCAGGTCTGTGGACTGTCGGAGGAAACCGGAGTACACGGAGGAAACCCACCAAGTACGAGGAGAGCATGCAAACTCCATGCGCACGGAGACGGAAATTGAGTCTGGCCGTGAAGGTGCAAGTAGTAACTACTTAGATATGTTGCTTGCTGGCCTTTCAAAAAAATATATGCTTTAGTTAGTCGAATATAAACCAGACTTTAACCAATAAATACACTTCATGTATAATTATCAATACAAGTTCCATTAGATATCTATGAAGTGTTGCATTATTATTAGGTCCTGTTTAGGAAATGGTTTAGCTCTAATGTATCTACTGTAACTAGTTTCACTTTTAGCTCAGACATTGAAAGAATATTTTATGTTTTTTTATGTCCTTTTTTTATTATTTGTAGATTTTCTTACATATTTTGACTCTTCATTCTGACTACATAAAATTCATGAATGTGCCTCACCATAAACCTTTTGTATTATTAACACATCTTGTATATGTAAGGCACTCTGAGATTTAACATTTGTAACATTTCACATTAATCACTCAACATTAACATAAATTCCACAAAAGGAACAAAAGCATAAATGTTTGTCAATCATCAGTGGTCATAAATTTAGATCATCATATTAAATTTACAGATTTCTTGCGATTCAGATGTACTGTAAGTCCTTACCACAAAACAAACAAGTGAGGAGACCACAGCGTCCACTCTGGGTTTGCTGACCCAGCAGGGTTAACGTCTGCTACCATCCAGCTTTCAACACCTGAAAATGGTCTCCCATTGAAGAGCAAAGTCAAAACATCCACAGGCCTTATCCACATCCCTCATTGAACAAATGTTAGAAACCCAGCAAGACACCTGTCATCTTGTGAAATATATTTATGATTTCCATTGCCATCTGGAAAAAAAGATCTCAAGTGCTCCAGAGGAGAGTGACAACAAATCACAGGTGATCAGTGTTCATTTTCTCTGTCTGTTATGGCTGACTAATGCATCACCACCGTTTAAAGTGAAATAGTGTCCCCAACAAATCAATCTAATTGAACACCTATAGGAGATAGTAGAGTGACGGCTCTCTGCAAAAACATTATCAAAATCCCAACTGAGGGAAGATCTAGTCAAAGAATGGTAGAGTATCAGACTTGACTTTAAACGGGTTATTGAAGTGGCTCACCATTTTAGTAACATACTTTCTTGTTGTTTTGCCTTGAAGTGATGTCCCCTGAAGGAAACTCAAAAATTATAGCAATTCTAAAAGTAAAGTGAGAAAGCCAGAGTATTCAAAGTGACAAAAATAAACATATCTACAGTAAGGACAGCCATATACATCTGATTCGGTTTCAATGGTGTTGATTGAAAGCACTGTAAAGTCAATGATGAGACGTGGCCAAAAGTTTTGAAAATGACACAAATATTAGTTTTCACAAAGTTTGCTGCTAAACTGCTTTTAGATCTTTGTTTTAGTCGTTTCTGTGATATACTGAAATATAATTACAAGCACTTCATATGTTTCAAAGGCTTTTATCGACAATTACATGACATTTATGCGAAGAGTCAGTATTTGCAGTGTTGACCCATCTTTTTCAGAACCTCTGCAATTCGACTGGGCATGCTCTCAATCAACTTCTGGGCCAAATCCTAACTGATAGCAACCCATTCTTTCATAATCACTTCTTGGAGTCTGTCAGAATCAGTGGGTTTTTGTTTGTCCACCCACCTCTTGAGGATTGACCACAAGTTCTAAATGGGATCAAGATCTGGGGAGTTTCCAGGCCATGGACCCAAAATTTCAACGTTTTGATCCCCGAGCCACTCCATCAGTGCTCCATCGTGCTGGAAAATGCATTGTTCTTCACCAAACTGTTGTTGGATTGTTGGAAGAAGTTGCTGTTTGAGGGTGTTTTGGTACCATTCTTTATTCATGACTGTGTTTTTGGGCAAAATTGTGAGTGAGCCCACTCCCTTGGATGAGAAGCAACCCCACACATAAATGGTCTCAGGATGCTTTACTGTTGGCATGACGCAGGACTGATGGTAGCGCTAACCTTTTCTTCTCCGGATAAGCCTTTTTCCAGATGCCCCAAACAATCAGAAAGAGGCTTCATCTGAGAATATGACTTTGCCCCAGTCCTCAGAAGTCCATTCACCATACTTTCTGCAGAAGATCAATCTGTCCCTGATGTTTTTTTTTTTTTTTAGATAAGTGGCTTCTTTGCTGCCCTTCTTGACACCAGGCCATCTACCAAAAGTCTTCGCCTTACTGGGCGTTCAGATGCACTCACACCGGCCTGCTGCCATTTCTGAGCAAGCTCTGCACTGGTGGCACTCCGATCCCGCAGCTGAATCCTCTTTAGGAGACGATCCTGGCGCTTGCTGGCCTTTCTTGGACACCCTGAAGCCTTCTTAACAAAAATTTAACCTCTTTCCTTGAAGTTCTTAATGAACCTATAAATTGTTGATTTAGGTGCAATCTTAGTAGCCACAATATCCTTGCCTGTGAAGCCATTTCCACAACGCTGCACACGTTTCTTTGCAGGTCACCATGGTCAACAATGGAAGAACAATGATTTCAAGTATCACCCCTTCAAGTCTGCCATTTTAACCCAATCAGCTTGACATAATAATCTCCAGCCTTGTGCTCGTCAACATTCTCACCTGAGTTAACAAGACGCTTACTGAAATGATCTCAGCAGGTCCTTTAAAGACAGCAATGAAATGCAGTGGAAAGGTTTTTTTGGGATTACAGTAAGTTAATTTTCATGGCAAAGAAGGACTATGCAATTCATCTGATCACTCTTCATAACATTCTGGAGTATATGCAAATTGCTATTATAAAAACTTTTCCAACTTTTCCTATTTCCAATATTTATGTAATTCTCAAAACTCATGGCCAAAGGTGCAAAACAGAACAAACTAAAAGTTTGTAAACAAAGCCATTTTAAAAAAGAATTTGCATCAAGGTTTCCATAGCTACAAAGTTAACTGCGTCAGTTCAACTTTTCCTTATAAAGATAACAAAATTGCAGAAAAGATTCTATGAGTAAAGCTGAAAAATCTTTATTGCAAAAACTTTATTAAAAAATGGTTGACTGACTGTACCTTGCTCTTCTCAGTTTTGGCAAGCCTAAAACAACAGAATGATGAATTCTGTAAATCTGTAATTAAATTACTAATGTTATCCATTTAAGAGCTCTACTCTAACCAGTCCTAAATCCTTAATCCTTAACGACTGATGACTAGTGTGGATTTATACTGTAGCTGTTGCAGTCGTTCCAATCTATCATATCAGCCTTGGAATTAGAATCCCATTCATTAATAGATAGACTCCCGGTGTTGCCATAGTTTGTATAAGTCAACAGTTCACTTTTTACTTTTAAAATGAGCCTTTTTCTATAATTATTGACCCACTTATACTTCTATCTGAACAAGGTTCTGATATTGTGTCAGAAACTAGCCTTTAGATGGAGCTATAAACGTCAAAAGCATTCAACTCTAATCAACCTCCAGGAAAAGTTCTCCTTAATTATGATTGAATTTTCATATTTCCAAATAAATTGTTTGATTTGGCCAGTGTGATTCTGTCATCTTATCTCAAGTGCCAATATTTAATTTTAACAAACATGTTTGCCTTGCTGTTTAGTACTCTTCTCACATTGCTGTTTACTGCTCATCACTTTATTAAATAGGTTCTATTGCTGTACTCTCCTACTGGATTCTCCTGCTGTTCGGATGCACTTTGAAAGCTCTGGTCTTTCAGAAGTTGGTTTCTGTCAGCTTTCAGAAGCAGTACTGACAAAGCATAATGAGCCCATAGGAGTGTCATTAAGTTAAAACCCCGTTAAAGAGATGGAAGCCACAAAACCGTATTTTTTTTCCCAGGCTTGCATTAGCGCTTGCTTAATTGCCTAGTAAACAGGACACTTTTCGACTGAACAGCGATTGAACACCTCTAGTAGCTCAGCTGTGTAAAAAGTTAAAAAAGAAAAGAATTTTGATGTGTTGTATTTGTTGTGTTTTAAGACAAACCATGCTTGTAACTTAAAGGGAATGTGATAGACACTGATTTTGGTAAACAAACTACAGCCATAATCATCCTCAGGATTGAAAGATTTAAATGAACTCTTGCTTTAGTAACAACCCCAAGAGAGATGAGTCTGGTTTAGACATGAGCGACTTTCTCTTACCCACCCTGTTTTTTCCTTGCATCACCAACCTGGCTTCCCCTTACATCTGCACCATGAGCTCACAATGTTTCCTTTTTCTCACAGACAAGAACTATGCTGCAGCATGCCAACACCTCACACGACATAATGGACCTGTTTTTAGAGAAACAACATAGTGGTACCTGTTTCTGTTTTTATCCCCTAAATTAGTCCCTTAGCTCCTGTGTTGGCTCAACATCAAAGCGAGTCTGTTATGGTGTATAATGTATGTTGAGACTGTGCCAGTGCTGTAAAAGGAGTAGATGGACATACATTACATAGGATCTGCCTCTCATTTCTTATAGAATTACCAAGAAGTTGATGTTAAGTCACAGGTGTGGTGTTACCTTCTGGAAGCTAATTTCTGGAACAGTTGAGCTAATGTGAAAGAGAAACAGTAATTCCTATATTCCAGCTTAGAGTCCGTAATTATTAGGGGAAAAAAGTATATTCATTCATCATTCAGTAAGTGCACTAGCCTGGGCAGGGAGGGATCCATGGTGTGTTCCGAGCCTATGCTGGGAACACATGGAATGTCTTAAAAAGAATAATCCAGATGTACAATTCTTTCTCCTTATTTACCTAACTTTAGATATGGCAAAATTTACTTCCATTTAATTTCAAACAATCACATGGGTCCTTTGTTTTCTTTTCTTGTCCCACTCTTTATAACTTCGGACATGGAATTTTGCATCACAGCTTAGGATGATATATGTGTGAGAGCGTTTATTATATTGTAGAAGGGGGCGCTGAGGTAAATGTTGGCTTTCCTAATGTTTGCTGCGTAATCCAAGGTTCTGTGTAAAGCACTGTTAGTGGATTATTGTGGCAGGTTGTAAAAGAACGCGGTGACACGAGTTTCAAAAGAACTTCACCAGCAGCATTCTGGCACAAGCTTCAACAAGGGCATGCTGTGAGCCAAGGGAGTCAGAGATGAAGGAGGCCTCACTCCTCTTCCTTAACTCCTACTTTTCTCCTGATCCTTACAAGAAAAAGCCAGTGTCTTACTCCCCTCTGTGTTTCCTACAAACCTTATGAGGACACAGTATGGCCCATTATATCAATCCATATAGACTAGGTTTGCACCACTGCTCATGTGGTTTGGTCTTTATTCTGTGTTTTATGTCTCCCTTGTTCGCTTTTTAGCTCTTTTAACACTGGTCTTTATGTTTTGTCAGCAAGGCTTAAGATGGATTTGTTCTTCAGGTATAAAACATTATAAGGCAGACCTAAAACCTGAGAGAAAGTAACATAACTGGTAGAGAATAATAAAGTATAGGAAGTGCAGCTGAACAGCGCTGAATGTTATTTGAGTTTGACATGTAATATATAGCGCTTCAAATACTACTTTATATTCCTCAAATACTTTTTTTTTAATGATAAATAGTTCTGTCACTCTGTCAAATGTGTTGCAGGTCTAGGATTTTATTAAAGAACAGTTATTGATTATGTGAAGAATAAAACAGGACAGATTTTCACTATAAAACAGAAAAAAAAAAAACAGAGTTATGTAATGTAGCAACACAAAGTTACTACTCTCATGCCAAAGTTGTTTAATTTTTTCCCAATAACAACATGTCCCAAAGTATTTTATTCTTTTTAGACCACAAAACCGCCAACATTTACAAGTGCTAAGAATTTTTAGCAACACTTTTTTAGCAACAATTATTTGTTAGGGGTTAATTAAGGGTATGCCCTTTGTTTATTAAATCCCAAATGATATTAGAAGTGCTTATGAATTAGATCTTCTGTATGTTCAATTTATGCTTTAATAGGAACTTTAATAGTAAACTACAGTACAGAAGCTGAAAAGGTCACTAATGTGGTTTATCGTTTCTCTGTTTTAAAGAAGAATCATTAGAAGATAAAAGCATGAAACGTTTTTAAGTCAAGTTGTATCCCGTATTCTAAAGTCAAGTAAATTTTTGTCTTTTTGATAGTAAAACAAAGAGGCATATCAATAGACCATTATATTTTCTATCCACAAAACATACTGTACCACCAAAACCAACATAAGAGGTGCATTCAAGTCAAAGTACGTCTATTGATATTGCATAAAAACAGAACACAGTTTTGAGAATTAAAACTACCTTTCTTTCTCCATATAATCCCCTGCTACACTAATGCACTTATCTTAGCATTTCACTAAATTCAAATTCAAATTTTATTTGTCACATACACAAACATACACAGTACGAAATGATCCCACTAGTGGATCCCATCATGTAGTTTCGGTACATCAGAGACATGATCGGACTTCCTGCATCACATCTGAAAGGCCGGCCTCCCAGGAACTCCCAAACATGTGGAAACATCTTGGAGCGAAGTGAGGACTGTATGCGGATGTGGCAATAACACTCAGCCAAGTTCCTGTAATGTACAAACAGTGTTCACAAATGATTGTGTGTACAGTTCCCACAAACAGATGTGTGTTTTCCACTAGTTGGTGACAAGTTATCCATTGATTTTCAAGAATCTGGTGTTTTATTCTTTGAATGTTCATGGGAACCACTGCAGTGGGCTCCGAGCCATGTTGGCTGCAACCGTCATTAACTGACCTATGGCCTCCTTTAAAGTGTTTGCACCATTCAAGTGCTTCTTTAAATGTCCATTAGTTTTATCTATTTATTCATAAGAATGCTCCTTGATCTGAAAACATATAACACCAAAGAGCATTAACTAAATTAGTTTTTGTTTTATTTTATTTCATTTAATTAACTACTAGTATGTTTCCCATTAAAGAGACAGTTATCTGTTTTATTTAATAAAGTACTATAAATTGTCCTTTACAAAGTTATGAACCGCACACTCACTTCCATAATCACAAAGTGCAATATCTGTTAGAGCATACCTTTTAGAAGTTTAGTGCATAGGGTATGATTTAGCTATTTCAGTGGATTTTTATCACGCCCTGTATAAGAGTTAAATTTACAAACACTCCAGTGGTGACAGCTCAAAGCTGTCCATGTCACACACTAAACATGGAATTTGTTGAATTTTAGACTTTACAATCTGTGTATGAAAAGGCAAAAACCATCTCCAAACTACTAGAATCCACCTTAGTACAACTTAAGAGCTGCTTTGATGTTATTTTTTTACGTTTAGAATTATCTCAAAAACAGTTTTGATGTGTACACTTTCTCCCATGACAATCTAGTTTAGAATCGGATTCAGGCAAGTTCGAAAGGCCCGCAAGACCATGTCCACACATAGCCAGGTATTTTTTTTTTTTTTTTTTTTTTCTTCTGCGGTTTTGGCCTTTTGTCCACACGCAAACGCAGTTTCGGTCGTTGAAAACGAAGCTTTTGAAAAACTATGATATAACTTGGATATTATGTGCAATGGTGGACGTACGTACAGTAAACTAGTGACTGTGTTAACATTGCGTACTGGACTTTTTACATGCGTGTACGTACACGGGCAGTTACTCACACATTACGTTTACGAACAGACGTGCCTAAATGTACGATGAAGCTCACTGCTGCTAAATACTGTACAAAAGTCAAACAGACAACACAGACCCTGCAGACAGCAAGTTTTCCTCGCAAACGCATATCCTAATACTCTTTACAAATTAAAAACACGAGGCAGAGCAAGGACAGGCAAGGACATTCATTTGGTACAAAGACAATTGGGCAAAAGACAAACCTGTAAACCAGAAAAATACCATAACCATAGTCACTGTAGCATAGAAGTGAAAGAGTTGGTATCAACAGGTATGTTACACTGAGTGTGTGAACTGAGAGTTCTTAGATAGTTTGTCTGCGGTTCTGTAATTGAAGCCAGGTGTGTGCAATTAGAATTACTGTAAGATAGAGCATGCTGTGAGGGACTCTGTGATGGCTGAGAGATGCAGTCGACGGCCATGTTTGTACACCAATCTGTGATACCTAATGTGGAAAGTAGCACCGTTTCCAATTTGACATGACATCAAGGGTCTTCCCTTTATCAACCAATCTTTATTTTTCTCTCTAACATTAATAAAACCTGTAATGGTTTGGCACTCCATACAGGGTGTTCCCAACCCTGTGCCCTAAGTCTCCTGGGATAGGCTCCAAGCCATCCTGTATACAGGATAAAGCGGTATAGACAGTAATGAGATGACTTGTCACAACTTACTCATGATAGTTTTATTCAGGAGCACTTACTGTAATTCTAAAGCAGATGAACATGATTTAGCTTTGTTCGTATGGACGTCAATCTTTATGATTAACATGGAGATGGTTGGGTTTGAATGACGTACATTGTGGTTTACTTCTGACATTTTAATGAAAAGGTATTTGCCCTTATAAACATCATGCACTTTGGATCTGAATTCCAAAAGCTGTTTTGGATTGACATTGTCTTATGAAATTTCTAAAGGGCAGCGTCCCACTCTAAACGTTCTTCCACTGATTATATTGAATAAGAGACTTGGAAGATATTTTAAAGAGTTTATTAAGCTTCCACTGTGGAGCATGGCAGTGATTCGAGCAAACAAATTAGGATTAATTGAATATCATATTTGTTTTGGAAACCACCATTTCGGCATCTATGTAACCCAGAGCGGCCTTACAGTGCAAAATTACAGTGCGTTTTGGATCTACAGAGAGGTGATGAACTTTTTAAGTGACGGAATGCTAAGTGGTTTGAGTAAGGTTTATTACAGCATTGTTGATGACAATAGTTGTTCTGTTTTTTATTTTTTAAATATGCTGAATATATAAAACATTTTGTAACATAAGTGTAAAACTCATGAATCTGTGCTTCATGCCAACTCTACCTACTAAATTGACATCTTTTCTCATTTCAAATTGCCGGTGGAGTTTTTTGAAGTGGTATTTGAGAAGACTTTATGCCAGCCTAGTGCAAAGTGGATTGTGGTTGTGGCACATATATAATGAAATAAATTATGCGGGAAAAAATGGGAAGAAGATGCCAGGAGAATCTTGGGCACATGCACTTCTAAGTATGTAACAAGTGTTGTGGGAACAAGAGGGAGGATTTGATTTGCAAAACCATAAGCTGTTTGGGAGTAACAGAAAACCCACAGCTCCAAAAAGTCTGCAGTTGTTGACAAGAAACCATATAACAGGGTCCAGTAACTTTGTCCTCATAAGTGGACTCTAACACACTTCCAACATTATTCCTCAAATCCATGGCTGCATGCTGCATAGGCTTTTATCCGCAATGACACAAGGACAATTGATTGGCAATTTATGGAGTACCTTTTCTAATAAGTCATAAACACGAATAGTGGGTGCAAAATCATTGCAGAGGTAGTTCAGGACTTAATTTACTGCAGCATTAACAATAAGTAGCACTTGCACAGAATCACTACAACTCTGCATTAGTTTTTCCACTATTAAAGCTGTGTTTGAACATCCCCAAGCTGTGATTCATGTGAAATAAAACTGATCCACAGCTTTTCTGTGAGTAAAAGCTTTCCTTACAAAGTTCAGTTTGCAAAGCCTTTTGCATGGTTTTCATTTATTGTTTAGCTATATATTTGTAATATATTATAGCATCAATAAATTCCTAAAGATATTATTATTTTTTGTTAAAAAAATTATTACCTGGAACCATATACTTTATAATAAATTAAAAATTTTAGACTTTGTTTTAACCTCTGATCTGGCTTGAATGACTTACCAGTAAAAACACAAGGCAATTTTTGCCCCATCTGACAAATACTATTGATATTGTTTTTCTTCATTTCACAATGTGGTTACAAAAACGTTCATGTTTCTTTTTCTTCTTGGAAGATTTAATTCTGAAAATTCATGTTTCCCTTTGGAGCACAGATTTATTGTTTATTATCTTAAATCCAGCTGCCAGGAAGTATAAAAACATACCAACATCAAAAAATTGAGGATTTTAAAGAGTTTGAGCCTTTGACTTATTTAGGCTATTCGTTTATTCATTCATTCATTCATTCATTCATTCAGTTATTGTGGTTTGTAGCAATATTTACTACAAACCAATTGGGGTGCACACTGTTACAAGGCACAATACCAGAGCATCCTTATAAATGTTAAGTAAATTTATATATTTTATTAGTTGAATAAAATGTTTTTAATTGTTAATTATTAAGATTATATTGTTTGTAGAGCTCTTTACATCTTATCAGCATTAATGTCTGTTATTTAAAATCAATCAACACTTTCTGACCAATTCAATTTAAAGGTTTCATAGTCATAAAGACATTTTTAATAGGTATGTTTTAGAACACAGGTTTAACATGTGCACTTTGCTGTTGGGTTAGTTAAACGGTATGCACTTATATCTAATTTCTCGGTGAGATACCAAAAAAAAAAACATTTCTTATTAAAAAAATATATATACAGATTTTAAAAAGCATAATCAATTGAGGAAAAATGACCATTGTTTGCAGTATGCTTCAGCATAATCAGTTTATGAGGATTTATTGACTAATTGGCTAGAGGTTAAGGTTTGTACAGCATGCTGCATTGCCTGCTATACGATTGCTTAACTGCAATCTCTGTATCATGGCTGACCTTGCCTGCTGTTCCTATCTTCGTAACAAGCTAAAATGTGAAAAGAAATGCGACAATAGAGGGTTACTTTCTTTCTTTGTTTTTTTTTTCTTTCTTTCTTCTTTTTCTTTCTGTCTTTTTTCTTTTTTTAAAAAAACTGTACAACATAATAAAATAGTATGGAAGAACCTGAGGTCAGAGTACAGTAATGCTATTTATTTATTATAATATTTATTAATATTATTACCATAAAATTTTTTAAATCGCCTTATCAAAGTTTTAGTAAGTGATACAAAAAAATCTTAGCAATTCCTATTCAAATAAAATAAGAAAAATACATAAAACTAAATAGCATTCAACCTTACAGAATATGAGTATGACACTGTGTCTAGAATTTACTTACTGAATGATTTTAGTGACATGCCTGGTGTAAAATGTGATGAAACCACCGCTACACACCTACTGTAAAATGGTGCCAGAGGAGAATTGTGCCAGAAGGGAGACAATGGTCATGCAGCATAGATTGCTCATTTAAGTGTTTTCACCACCCTCTTCAAGAACATCATAAAGTTGTTTTACTACCTACACCGACCTTGTAAAATCTCATTATGCCATTAAATATACATTAAGGTCCTTTAATGATTACTCATCATTAATCATTATCTCAATGAAGGATTCTGCAAACTGTAATTTTTATGTTTTTTTTTTTTGTTTGTGTGTGTGTGTGTGTGTGTGTGTGTAACAAATATCCGTAATTTAGGGAAGTTAATGGCTTGAAAAAAGTAGCTGCTGATCTCCAAGTTCTAAAGATTTTATAGATTAAAAGAGTCAGTCGAAAATTAAGGCCTGGTTGCTACTTTCCGTCTTCCATATGGTCTTACCTCTACTGGTTATTCTGCCTCAGTGTCTCAGGAATAACTACAAGCTGGAAAAAGTGACATTATGCTCATGTGCCAGCTGATGTGGCATTGAATCTCAAGAGTAAAATTAAAAATGAGCTAGTTGTGCAGACTGTACCATTAATTCAATACCATGATATTAAATTTTAACAACTGCAAAGTATAAGTCGGATATTACCAAGTGTGTTGCAAGGATGCAATGTGAGCATATTGTGCATATAGCGTACAGAACCATAAATTAAAACCCAGGAAAGTGTTCATAATTACTTCAGCAACACGTAGGTATGCGTTTACGATATCCAGGTGGGATTATGCACTATTAAGCCTAGAATTTGTATTTATCCATGTGGGGACCATTCACAACAGCAGAAGATGAGTCACAGGTGGAGAAAGCTCCAAGCAGAACCAGAGCATCAGGATGGATTATTTCTTAAAGGAGTATCAGTCATTGCTTTGGCATATGGAGAGTTAACGTGTAGCATTTGGAGCTTTTAGAATGCCATTACTTTGATTTACTTTTGTTTAATACATGGATAGAATTTGTTTTCTGTAGTCATCTAACTACAGGGCTTTTCTAGGACACAAAATTTGGAATTTAGAATATATTTAGTTTCAGTCCCAGTATAGGGGATTTTTTTTTTTTTTGCTTCATGCGTCATACTAATTGCTGATGCTTCATAGCTTTAAAGTAATTGTAAAAATAATTGTGGGGAGCTATACAGATTTTAATAGCCTCCAACAGGAACAAAGTGGCTATAATTTAAAATCTGCACCCAAGTAGCTACAGTATAGTGCATAAATAAGTAACGTATATTAAATATCCTTTAGTAAATATTAAAGTTAATTTACAAATAATGAGAAAATATTGTTAGCACATAAATTCATTTATAATTTAAACTAAATTGTACAGGTATTCTTTTGTACTTTCATTGCTTTTTGCAATATCTGTATGTGTCAACTAAACAATTTATTGTCTCAAATGCTTTGTCAAATTTTTTTGTCAAATCACAGAGAGAATAAACTTTATATCCTACAAGCATTAAACGCTCACAAAATAAATTCAAGTACTTTCATGCTTTTAAACAAACCACACGAAGCCAGCAAAATGTAAGGGAATATCAAAGCTATGGCTTACATGTGATGTTACCACCGTCAGCCTGGAGCTCACACCACATTCAGAAACAGAAATAAATTTACACTTGCATAAGCTTTACTCGATACTTTTAGTGACACGTTCATTCAATGCCCAGATGTATTCAGGCAACTGTTTCTATTGGGACGTCTTTTTACCTCCCTTGAGATGTACCTCACAGCTGACTAACTGGACAGAGATGAATACCTAGAGCTCACAACACACTCAAACACATATTACTCAGGTTACAAACAGTATTCACAGTGGAATACTCACCAGCTGTTGTTTTATAAAGCAAAGACGCCCACCAAGAGCTTTGTGATGGAGACTGATACAATGCCACTTTGACCATCTGCCTGGTTAATTGTCAATCTTTTTCTTTTAGATGTCAAATTAGCAGCTGGGTCTCCAGAGGGGTATTGTTCTTAAAATAGTAGAAAGTCCATGAGTTTCTTTCACAATAAGAAATAGCAGCTTTAGGCACTTAATTTGTAATTAATACCATGCTAGTTGGTACTACTGAAGTCATTCATTCATCAAACTGCAATAGCAAACAATGATTGGTTACTGCTCTAAAGGAGAAGTTTCGGTACATTACTGAGGACTCCAACCTCTTTACCGCATACGTAAATCTACATGAAGCAGAGTATTGAACCAATAAACTCCAGCTAATATAACTTAAGTTGTGAAACAACAGCTTGGCTATTGATTTGTTTATTACCTTCACTGGCTCTAAGTACTATAGTCTCTGATTTCAGTTGGCCCACTGCAGACTCTGTGGGGAGGAAAATTACATTGCACAGGACACATTGGTCAAGTTTCAAATATCCAAGCCTTTGACTCAGCCAAAGAAGAAATACATCAAGCTCTAAAGGTGATGAAAGCTCTTCTCATAGTTACAGGGTCCATACATAAGGACCCTAGCTTCAATGTGAAAAACAAATTCTCTTAGCCGATGACTGATTGAAGATTGCCATCAGATGAATTTAACTAATAGGTAACTGCAAATTTTTCTTGGCATAAAAGATGAGCAGAACAAATTCCACAGATGCATTTGTAACGAGAGATGTCGGTAATGGACGAAAAAAAGAAAACACATTCATATGGAGCGAGTATGATTTTAGGCCTGAGCTATTTGAGCCATAGCTTTATATCCAAAGGGGAAATGCATTTTTATACACATTTCTTTTTCTTCTCTTAAACATTGTTAATTAGGCAGAAATGATGAATATTATGCTGGAAGGATAACAGAAAATCATAATCACTGGTTAACCAAAAACAGCAAGGAAGTCGAATCCCACAGAGTTAAACTGCTACTGCACTGACATGCTTCCGCACTTATCATTTATCAATGTTCAAAGAAATCAAGTAGAGATAGATAACAGGCTCTTACTGTGCAGTATGCTGTATATATGCACACATTCATTTAGAAAGGTTAGTCTCTTTGGAATAAGTTTAAATGCAATAAAAAAAATGTGTTAGTAAAGACTAGATTTTTACAAAGTGGGCTTAAACACAGGGAGGACTTTCTACATGGAATAATTTAAATAAAATGAAATTAAGCTTAAAATAAACGAATTAAGTGAATTAATGAGTCTAAATGATACGCATAGTCAACAAACCAGCAACACTAATAATGAGTTCCTTTTTTTTTCTGCTGTTTCCATTATGAGGCTTGGCTCTAGACTGGTTTAACAAAAAAGCATTCACACTGTCAGTGTGCTAAAATTGTGACAATGCCAAAGCCATCCATGGCTGCGAGTCCAGAAGACAAAAACTGGCCAAACTCTGTCTCTCCCCTCTCAGTAAGAGCGATGCTAACCAATCATGGCTTTTTTTTTCGAGTCTGTTGCATGTAGAAGGGTGTGTTACACTTCTCTGCAATGGCATAAAACAGAACTACTGCTTTTTGGCACAACTCCATCCCACATACATGGACACACACACACCTGTATCCCCTGATCATAGCTGGCCGAAAAGTATAAACGGTGAGTTAATTTAGCCAGAACAATAGATTTATTACGTTTAGAACAAAGAGTCTATTCAGCAAGTGTCTGTCTCCTGATGTTGCATATCCAGACCTAGCAGGATGTGGACTGATGTCATTCATAAAAATATTTTCTGAGCTCTGACTGTGTGTGTGTGTGTGTATAGGGGGATGTTCACTGGATACAGTGAGTCATGACAAGGGAATCATGATCAAAAACACCTACAACACACACACACACACACACACACACACACACACACACACACACACACACACACAAAGGGCTACAGATTCCTTACAGACTTTGTTGTTTAATACGGTTTAATACTTTTATATTGTAGATATGGACTTTACAGAATATCAATACAAGACCTTTGCTTAATCAGTGTGGTTATAAAAGCCATGGAGAATATGAGGCTTAAGCCTGTCTGACACTATATAATTTAATCCTGTTATTTCAGATTTCCTTGTCCATTGTTCTTTCTAACAAAATTTTAAAAACTGGAAGAGAATTTCTCCATCAGGTCCTGTACAGTATGTACTAAGAATCACTTCAAGGAATCTTGCTCAAAGTTATTTAAGTAATAAATAAAATTCTTACATAGTAGGACATAAAGTTATTTATAAAATTACATACTCTTACTTTCTGTGAGAAGTAGGACTGCTCCTACGAAAGCATGTAACATCACTGAGAGTCGCAACATAGGCTGCAAATCGTAGTGGGTGTTGTAGTTTTAACAGTTTTTTTGTAGTTTTAAATGGTGAATGGTAAAATCAGCACTCGCTGTGTAAAGCTTTATATACATTAGCAAATATTATAGATGCATGACTCTGAGATCCTAATCAAACTGCTCCAAATAAAACTGTTTCAGGCCCCCATGATAGAGCTGTATAGGTCATAATCTGATTAAAATTACTTTAAAAAGAATGTAAAACTGGAGAGAAAATGAGACTGTATTTGCTTGTGGAGGAGGTAGTAAAAAGTAAAAATCTAATTGAAGGAAAATTCTGGCCTACTCTTAGATGAAAAGCAATTTGTGAAAGCATCAATGCCACCTGTTAGTTTGTCGCACGTACCCTGGAGGAGTACAAAAACAGCTGTGTGTACTGTTTTTTATATATGATATATGAAAATTTGATTTAATATTTCTGACATTGCTGTGACAAACAGGAATTATCACTATTTTAAAGCTGTATTTTCGCTGTTACTTTGTTGTAAAGTAGCAGACAACATTAGAAATGTTCGGTAATGTTCTACTTGCAAACTGCATGCGATCCGTCACAAAAAAAAGTGTTGCATTTTTGTTCACATATCTTTTAAGAAACATCTCTATTTTGCACAAGGCTCTGTCTAAATAATATTTCCTGGTGACTTCCAACCAGTTAGAACACCTCCGGAGCTTTTTTCCCCAAGTTTTAATGGAGATTGGACTGTTTTCCTATTTTAAGATTGTTTATAAATTGCTCTTACTCCTAGTACTAAAAGTAGGACCAAAATTGCATCACATTTAGTAATTTTTTTTTCAGAAAAAAATTAATTAAAATGTATACTGATCAGCAATAACATTAACATCACATAACATTTACAATTATCATCAATTATACCAGTAAACTGATGAAGGCTTATTAATGCCTGTGAAAAGCAAAGGCTTGGCTGTCTGGAATGATTCATCAAAAAAAGCAATGTTGCACAAACTGCTGAGAAAAGATCATTCTGGCTATGAAGGAAAGGTCTCAGAACATGCAGTGCATCATAGCCTGCACACAATATTTGGCCTAGTGTTACGTTAAAGTTTTTAAAGTGTCTCGTGTGTAAAAATCAAACAGCCAGTATGCATGATGTAAAAGTACATTCATGAGCTATTACAGCTGGGGTAAAACAGGCACTCAATACTTTAAAATTTATTTATCCCCATCAAAAAAAAAAGCAAACAACCATGTCCTCCTTTTCTTGTTGACCTACCCTTATAATTTTATGTCATGCACTAGCATCACAGATGTGGAGGTTGGCTGCACGTTAAAAGCGTAATTTAAAAAATCAACGTCAGCTAATGGTTAGGACACTATTCAAGCTTGCAGTCTGTGACAAACAGTCGCCTTAATTGAGGTTTATTTGGCACCCGTTTTTAATTATGTTGGGGTTAATTATATGCATGAGGTCACCTGAAGGTATAAGCATTAGATGAGCTGTCAGAAAGCCAGAAAAAAAGTACTCAACAATTTCAATCCGGTTTGGGACCCGCACTGCATTCAGTTGGCTTGGGGCTGTGATTGGAGCATGACCATTGAGTGGGAACTAAACCCAGGCCTTCCGCATGGCAAGCAAGAAACCTACCACTGAGCTACCAATACCCACCTTTAATATGAGTAAATGATTCAGTATAAAGCAATGGACAATGTAAAGTGTAGGTTTTTTTTCCTTAAACTGAGATTGGTAACAGAACAGAAAAGCTGATTGGAACTTCTCAGACACCCTGAATAAATTACACATATACCTTCTATAACAAGTCTGTCCTAAAAGACAAATGTCCTTCTGTCATTAAATACTATAGTTGAGTTGAAGAATTCCTCGTTCTTTGAAGGAATTATTTCGCTTTGAATGGAATGTTCACTATTCATTCAGATCTTTATTATAACTTGGTGGCATATGTTGAGCTTCAAATGAGCTCTAGTGACTATAATGCAGTCTTATTCATAGATGACATATAAATGTTTTGCTGTTTCCTAAACAACTGAAAAACAAAGAAAAGCGCATAAAACCAATTTTACAGTGGTTATGATGAATGCCAACTTAATTTAGCGTTTAGCAATTGCAGCACCACATTGTTTATAATAATACAACATGACATTAAAGTTATGAATTATAGTCAAATTTAAAGCCATGTAATATTTTGCTGTGAACAAAGACTTAAACAAAGAATGAAAGAATTCCACAATTATGGCTCATCACTACATTAAGTACATGAAGTGCTCAATTTGGTACATCAATTTGTTCTTTCCTGACAGGTTTAACATAAAATATGATGTGCATTGATTAGTCTGTCTCACAAGGTAGTTTTATAAATATAGTGGATTGAAAAACTTAGCATCATACTTTATTGTTCTTTTCAAAATCATTGAACTTCTTGTTACTTGTAATCTGTTCCTGCCCACACACTTATGAAAATCCATCCATCTATTATCTATACTGCTCATACTGTATAGGGTTATGGAGGCCTGGTGCCTATCCCTGGAAACTTAGTTCACAAGGTGAGGCATGATGTAAAGATATGGGGGTAAACCCATTTGCAGAAAACAAGCAGACACCCAGTCAAACACTATTGGCAATTTGTAAACCCCAATCAGGATACAACGCATGACTTTGGGATGTGGAAGGAAACCCTCGGTACTCAGAGGACACCCACCAAGCACAGGGAGAACATGCAAACCAGACACACAGACCAGAGGCGAGATGCTGGTTAGCTTAGTGCTAACCACTTAGCCACCACTTATTAAGATGTCACTCTGAATATGAAGCGGCGTATAAGTTTATTAAAGAGATGACAGATGAAGGGCCTTGGTTACCGTTGGGAAAGTTTAGCCAGGGGTTCTCAGTAGTTGTGGTTATAAGGACAAGGCCTGGGCATCATTAAGTTTAGAAATCAGTACTCATGGTCTTAGAAAAGGCCAGATAATTGGCCACTAAGAAGCATGAACCATAAAACATTGATTAAATGGTAGAATATCTACATGTAGCCCTTTTCTTAAAACTTATCCAATTGCACACATTAGTTTTCATTTTTGTGAAAAATCAGTCCTGTAATGCAATTTATAATTGCTAAAAATTGAAGCAAAATTTACACAGCCTTTGAAAAAATTGCCTTTATACACTACTTTTATACAAGTTCAATTTTATCATGTCACTTAAGAGTGACAAATAAAAAGTTTCAGAATCTTTATGAACAAAGAAGAAGAAGTGTTAGTGAAATTAATTAGCAAGTAACCATTTACTGATATATTTATGGCTCACTCAAAATGAGCTGTCACAGCTGCTGGTCCAGACAAGAAAAGCCAGCAAAACGAAGGACACAGTTACCAGATCTAATATTAACACTTGGCAAATTAATGAATCCATAAATATGCTGACTTAGCATTTTTGTCCTTGGCTCAGCCTGGGAACTTAGTAAACTGTTGAATTATCTTACTCCAGGCTGGTGTGAGTGTTTAAGTTCAACCTCTTATCTTTTGAAGTTGTTTCATTAGAAAGATTTAAAAGCTAAAATAATTTTCTCTGTTGCTTTTCTAACACATTACACACAAATGATGTTACTTCGTCAATTTGGTTAAGCACAAGTACTGTAAATAGCACTGTTGTTATTGTTGCAAAGCAGCTTTACACAATTAAAAGAATTATTTAAGTTTGTATGGAATGTGAGTATGTATGAGTCAAAATGGTCCCTGATGAGCAAGCCAAGGGTGACATTGGCAAGGAAAAACTCCCTGAGATGGCAATAGGAAGAAACCTTGAGAGGAACCAGACTCAACAGGGAACCCATCCTCATTTGGGTGAAACAGAAAGCAGGAATTGATCTGCTTTCATACTGTGTGTTAGGTGGCAGGCAGTTCAGTTAATTTTAATTGATTTTAATATGGAGTCCAGGTAGTTATTGGAGGCTCAGGTTGACTTGTAGAAAATTCCGGTACTGAACTATTGAGCAACTTCAGCCAAGTCAAGTCCTCAGAGAAACAGCTGTCAACATCAGTCGAGGCCAGAACCGTCTTTATGGTAGAGGCAAACTGTCCCCAGACACCAGATGCATCCCAAAGAGACACACGGGGCATCCATGTGATGGATCAACCAGAAGCGGGGCACCAGGATGGGTCAGACAGGTGTGGAGTGCAAAGGGAGCCTGAATCATTGAATAAATGCATCTGTGTTGAAGAGAATAAATACTGTATAAATTGAACTGTCAAGTGCATATTTAATATGGAGCCAAGAAAGTGCCATATTTGATTTTAGATTTCTCACTCACTCATCATCTAAATCACTTTATGCTGCATACAGGGTCACTTGGCGAATGGAGTCTATCCAGGAGACACAGGGCACAAGGCGGTACACCCTGGTAGGGGTGCCAATGCACCGCAGGGCACACAATCTAATTGAAGGAAAATTCTGGCCTACTCTTAGATGAAAAGCAATTTGTGAAAGCATCAATGCCACCTGTTAGTTTGTCGCACGTACCCTGGAGGAGTACAAAAACAGCTGTGTGTACTGTTTTTTATATATGATATATGAAAATTTGATTTAATATTTCTGACATTGCTGTGACAAACAGGAATTATCACTATTTTAAAGCTGTATTTTCGCTGTTACTTTGTTGTAAAGTAGCAGACAACATTAGAAATGTTCGGTAATGTTCTACTTGCAAACTGCATGCGATCCGTCACAAAAAAAAGTGTTGCATTTTTGTTCACATATCTTTTAAGAAACATCTCTATTTTGCACAAGGCTCTGTCTAAATAATATTTCCTGGTGACTTCCAACCAGTTAGAACACCTCCGGAGCTTTTTTCCCCAAGTTTTAATGGAGATTGGACTGTTTTCCTATTTTAAGATTGTTTATAAATTGCTCTTACTCCTAGTACTAAAAGTAGGACCAAAATTGCATCACATTTAGTAATTTTTTTTTCAGAAAAAAATTAATTAAAATGTATACTGATCAGCAATAACATTAACATCACATAACATTTACAATTATCATCAATTATACCAGTAAACTGATGAAGGCTTATTAATGCCTGTGAAAAGCAAAGGCTTGGCTGTCTGGAATGATTCATCAAAAAAAGCAATGTTGCACAAACTGCTGAGAAAAGATCATTCTGGCTATGAAGGAAAGGTCTCAGAACATGCAGTGCATCATAGCCTGCACACAATATTTGGCCTAGTGTTACGTTAAAGTTTTTAAAGTGTCTCGTGTGTAAAAATCAAACAGCCAGTATGCATGATGTAAAAGTACATTCATGAGCTATTACAGCTGGGGTAAAACAGGCACTCAATACTTTAAAATTTATTTATCCCCATCAAAAAAAAAAGCAAACAACCATGTCCTCCTTTTCTTGTTGACCTACCCTTATAATTTTATGTCATGCACTAGCATCACAGATGTGGAGGTTGGCTGCACGTTAAAAGCGTAATTTAAAAAATCAACGTCAGCTAATGGTTAGGACACTATTCAAGCTTGCAGTCTGTGACAAACAGTCGCCTTAATTGAGGTTTATTTGGCACCCGTTTTTAATTATGTTGGGGTTAATTATATGCATGAGGTCACCTGAAGGTATAAGCATTAGATGAGCTGTCAGAAAGCCAGAAAAAAAGTACTCAACAATTTCAATCCGGTTTGGGACCCGCACTGCATTCAGTTGGCTTGGGGCTGTGATTGGAGCATGACCATTGAGTGGGAACTAAACCCAGGCCTTCCGCATGGCAAGCAAGAAACCTACCACTGAGCTACCAATACCCACCTTTAATATGAGTAAATGATTCAGTATAAAGCAATGGACAATGTAAAGTGTAGGTTTTTTTTCCTTAAACTGAGATTGGTAACAGAACAGAAAAGCTGATTGGAACTTCTCAGACACCCTGAATAAATTACACATATACCTTCTATAACAAGTCTGTCCTAAAAGACAAATGTCCTTCTGTCATTAAATACTATAGTTGAGTTGAAGAATTCCTCGTTCTTTGAAGGAATTATTTCGCTTTGAATGGAATGTTCACTATTCATTCAGATCTTTATTATAACTTGGTGGCATATGTTGAGCTTCAAATGAGCTCTAGTGACTATAATGCAGTCTTATTCATAGATGACATATAAATGTTTTGCTGTTTCCTAAACAACTGAAAAACAAAGAAAAGCGCATAAAACCAATTTTACAGTGGTTATGATGAATGCCAACTTAATTTAGCGTTTAGCAATTGCAGCACCACATTGTTTATAATAATACAACATGACATTAAAGTTATGAATTATAGTCAAATTTAAAGCCATGTAATATTTTGCTGTGAACAAAGACTTAAACAAAGAATGAAAGAATTCCACAATTATGGCTCATCACTACATTAAGTACATGAAGTGCTCAATTTGGTACATCAATTTGTTCTTTCCTGACAGGTTTAACATAAAATATGATGTGCATTGATTAGTCTGTCTCACAAGGTAGTTTTATAAATATAGTGGATTGAAAAACTTAGCATCATACTTTATTGTTCTTTTCAAAATCATTGAACTTCTTGTTACTTGTAATCTGTTCCTGCCCACACACTTATGAAAATCCATCCATCTATTATCTATACTGCTCATACTGTATAGGGTTATGGAGGCCTGGTGCCTATCCCTGGAAACTTAGTTCACAAGGTGAGGCATGATGTAAAGATATGGGGGTAAACCCATTTGCAGAAAACAAGCAGACACCCAGTCAAACACTATTGGCAATTTGTAAACCCCAATCAGGATACAACGCATGACTTTGGGATGTGGAAGGAAACCCTCGGTACTCAGAGGACACCCACCAAGCACAGGGAGAACATGCAAACCAGACACACAGACCAGAGGCGAGATGCTGGTTAGCTTAGTGCTAACCACTTAGCCACCACTTATTAAGATGTCACTCTGAATATGAAGCGGCGTATAAGTTTATTAAAGAGATGACAGATGAAGGGCCTTGGTTACCGTTGGGAAAGTTTAGCCAGGGGTTCTCAGTAGTTGTGGTTATAAGGACAAGGCCTGGGCATCATTAAGTTTAGAAATCAGTACTCATGGTCTTAGAAAAGGCCAGATAATTGGCCACTAAGAAGCATGAACCATAAAACATTGATTAAATGGTAGAATATCTACATGTAGCCCTTTTCTTAAAACTTATCCAATTGCACACATTAGTTTTCATTTTTGTGAAAAATCAGTCCTGTAATGCAATTTATAATTGCTAAAAATTGAAGCAAAATTTACACAGCCTTTGAAAAAATTGCCTTTATACACTACTTTTATACAAGTTCAATTTTATCATGTCACTTAAGAGTGACAAATAAAAAGTTTCAGAATCTTTATGAACAAAGAAGAAGAAGTGTTAGTGAAATTAATTAGCAAGTAACCATTTACTGATATATTTATGGCTCACTCAAAATGAGCTGTCACAGCTGCTGGTCCAGACAAGAAAAGCCAGCAAAACGAAGGACACAGTTACCAGATCTAATATTAACACTTGGCAAATTAATGAATCCATAAATATGCTGACTTAGCATTTTTGTCCTTGGCTCAGCCTGGGAACTTAGTAAACTGTTGAATTATCTTACTCCAGGCTGGTGTGAGTGTTTAAGTTCAACCTCTTATCTTTTGAAGTTGTTTCATTAGAAAGATTTAAAAGCTAAAATAATTTTCTCTGTTGCTTTTCTAACACATTACACACAAATGATGTTACTTCGTCAATTTGGTTAAGCACAAGTACTGTAAATAGCACTGTTGTTATTGTTGCAAAGCAGCTTTACACAATTAAAAGAATTATTTAAGTTTGTATGGAATGTGAGTATGTATGAGTCAAAATGGTCCCTGATGAGCAAGCCAAGGGTGACATTGGCAAGGAAAAACTCCCTGAGATGGCAATAGGAAGAAACCTTGAGAGGAACCAGACTCAACAGGGAACCCATCCTCATTTGGGTGAAACAGAAAGCAGGAATTGATCTGCTTTCATACTGTGTGTTAGGTGGCAGGCAGTTCAGTTAATTTTAATTGATTTTAATATGGAGTCCAGGTAGTTATTGGAGGCTCAGGTTGACTTGTAGAAAATTCCGGTACTGAACTATTGAGCAACTTCAGCCAAGTCAAGTCCTCAGAGAAACAGCTGTCAACATCAGTCGAGGCCAGAACCGTCTTTATGGTAGAGGCAAACTGTCCCCAGACACCAGATGCATCCCAAAGAGACACACGGGGCATCCATGTGATGGATCAACCAGAAGCGGGGCACCAGGATGGGTCAGACAGGTGTGGAGTGCAAAGGGAGCCTGAATCATTGAATAAATGCATCTGTGTTGAAGAGAATAAATACTGTATAAATTGAACTGTCAAGTGCATATTTAATATGGAGCCAAGAAAGTGCCATATTTGATTTTAGATTTCTCACTCACTCATCATCTAAATCACTTTATGCTGCATACAGGGTCACTTGGCGAATGGAGTCTATCCAGGAGACACAGGGCACAAGGCGGTACACCCTGGTAGGGGTGCCAATGCACCGCAGGGCACACACACACTCATTCAGACACTACAGGCAAATGGGAAGGCCAGTTAGCCTAAACTGCAACTCTTTGGACTGTGTGTGGGAAACGAAGTAACTCCATGCCCACAGGCCTGAGGCGGGAATCGAACCCAGACCCTGGAGGTGCAAGGCGAAAGTGCCATAGTTTTCAATTTCAACTTTCAATTTGTTAATGAATTTTTGAATGGATTGAAGAAGCACTAAATCTACAAAAACTCTGACCTCTCTTTGAGTGCTTCTATTGAACTTTTCGACATTTGCCAAAATTTGCAGCAGAAATATTTGAGGATTTTATACGGATCAAACAAGAAAGATAGTCTAAGGACATTTTTCTTCTTTTGCATTTTAGGCCCACCAGGAAAGCGAGGAAGAAGAGGACACAACGGGGAACCTGGTGAGTATTTTCTTTGCAACACCTTGCGGTTCAGTATCCATGTTGTTTCACTCCATAGACTGTTTTCAAAACAAGTAACAAGACCGATTCATGGAACTTTTTTCATGAAAGGGTAATACAGTAAGTTCTCCTTTCACATTTTCCTAATGAAAATGATGGAGACTTAACGTGCAACTGCCCGGAAGAGTTGAATTCTCTGTCTGGTAGTTTTGTTTTTTTTGGACCTTTAGTAGGAAGTTCATACCTAGAACAGACCATCAAATCCTGCAAAAAATAGACCTAGTTCATTTTGGAGGATTTACATCAATGCCCTACCCACAAAGCATATAAAATGGATGCGGGTTAAAACTATAATGAAAAAAAAAAATAATCTGAAATTCTATGTGGATAAATAAAGAACATTGAAGACTAATGATCACAAGTGTTGAGAGGTGTAGGGGTTGAATATGGTACAATTGTACTATTGGAGCAAAGGTAGTCACTCCATAAAAAGTCAATGACTGCATATAAATTTGAATCACTGCATATAAAAGCTTTTTCCTCAGTAAACTCGAGCTATGAGGTAGTGGTTAGCTCATTGGAGAGGAAATGAAGGCCGCCACTGATAGAACAGACAGGACATTGGACTCAATTATTATTAATTGTGATGTGGGCTTTCAAATCACAGGAATTAAATACAATCAGGAGACAGGCCAAAAATTCTAGTTGACTCTTGATGTCTGCATACAAAGCACTCTGTTCTTAATTTTGCTAAATAAATTTCTAATCTTGTGAATGGCCTGGAGCTGTGTTTTCAGTTGGGTGGATGATTGTGTATATATTCTTGTGGTATATATTTCAAACTACTATTCACCATGCATGTCACTTCAAAGCCAAAAGGGAAAGTGATGCATTGTGTTGTTATTTTATATAAAGCTTAAAAATGTGGACAATCGTCTTTGGGTTGATGTGTACTTTTGAGGTTGCTTTATGCTGCGGTGAAAACTGAAATAACCTCCTGTGGATAAATTGAACGGAAAGGCAACCAGTGCCAGCAAGAACAATGTGTAACAGTGTACAGCCTTGTATAGTAATTGTATACAATAAGACAACAATTCCTTTTATTGAGCTGATACATGAACTGCATCATTGTGTTGCTCTATCAGCATGTAGCACAGCCAGACCAAGCATATCAAGGCATTTTACACTTGGGCCACACACTATTAGCCAGGCCAGATTTGCATTTTCCATCTCTGGTCTGCGACCACACACACACACACACACACACACACACACACACACACACTTCCATTTAGGATGTGGTCCACAGACAAGCCAAAACAAATGTGAGTTGATGCTCAAATAATGAGTTCTAGAGATGTTATTTTACTCTCACCTTTGTACATTAGACTAATGGTCCACTTGAAGTAAAACTGCATATGATCCAGGTTCCTCCTCATAAAAGAATCAAATACTCTGTGATGTGTATTTTCTATTGGCCTGTTGGGAAAAACACTGGTTAATACTGAATTCCCAAATAGGTACAGAAATAACGAATCTTTTTCTTTGTCATATCTGTGTTTCTACTTTATATCACACATGAAGAATATCTCATAGTCATCACTAGAAACTTGGCTTCATCAAGCTTGCTTGGGTAGTGCTTCCATTAAAGAATAATTTTTAGAACATTTTTGACCACTTATTTAAATGAAGACCAAAGGGTTTCCAAGGTGAGAAACACTAAACATGTGGAAAGACTGTCTGGATGGATGGAATATCTTTTCATCTGGTTAGACTCTGCCCAATGTAACCAGCTAAATGAGGGGCAAGAGCAAACTGGAAAAACACCAAGGTGTTTACCCAGGAACTAAAACTCAAAATTAGGACGAGTGAATAAGGTTTGAGGAGGAACAGGCGCTTTTTTGGCTTGGCTGACTGGAGCAGTCATAGATGGGGTTCGTGGTCGAGGGATGTCGCTGTTGAGTGAGAGCATGGCGGTTATCTATGACCGTGCAAAATGGGTGGTCAGTGCTTGATTGCACTTACATGCACACAGGCGCCTATTCACATCCCCTGAGTAGGTTAGAGTCCTTGCATTTCTGACCAAATGACCACAGGAAAAAGGCTATTAAAAGGTTTCATTTCAGCAGATAACTATCCAGATGAAATCAACTGCTTAACAGAACAATAACCTTCAATGCAGAAACCCATCTGCTACATCTATAAAAATAAATATAAGCCAGTAAACTATACTGTAAAACTACTGTATAAGTGAAAGTACCATTGAGAAATTTACCAACTATTTTTGGGCAATATTTAAAATCCAGTTCAGTTCTTTTGTCAGTGGGATAAAATAAACACAGAGATGCAATGAGGCATCTAAAACTACTAAGCATGGAGGGAGTAATCAAATCAAACAATTCTGGAGCAAAATTTTGTACTAAAAGGGTTATAGCACCATAATTATAATGCATTAAACGGCAATGAACTGCTATCAAAGTAAACACAATATGTACAGTATATGAGTACGCTAAATGATAGCTGGCGAAATAACAGAGTTAGCAAACCGGAAACTATGTAGCTGTCAGTACCTATGGCTGTTCCAGACCTTCCTGTCATATCTGCAGGTGATAATGACTTGCCCTTTCTTATGACCATGCAGAGTCTACCTTACTACTTTGCCAGGAAGACTTTAATCATGGGGGAAGACATCAAACATTCAGAGAATTCCACTAAAAGGAGCTGGGTTATTTTTCTTCCATCTTCTGTTTTTGGACTAAGATTGCAAAGATGGGACTGCTGTGTTTCCTCTGTGTAGCACATATAAATTAAATAATACTTCTATTAAATAAACATGTCTTTAAATGTCCATTAGGAATTATTATCTAACCTAAAGTCTTATATTTTATGTAAGCATTTTACATTTTATTTTGTGCTATGTACTTTATGTGTTGAGTATATGTTGTCAGCTGCTTCAGGAAACAAGGTTTAAACAACTTGTTAAAGGTTAACTTCTGGACTCATTTTGTTTTGCAATATGTTAGCATTGTTATGAAGGTTTAAGAGGTTAGGAAAGAAAATGCTAAAGGTTTTTTTAGACGTGGAATGCTCTACAATGTTATGGCTGTTTCTACTCTAATGATTTATCATCTGAAAAAAAAAGTGTCATTGCTAAGGTATTGCCCTCAAGGACAGATTGTTGAGGAATGTTTATCCAAATAAATTGCAAATCTACAAGACATAATCTATTTATTTTTTTTATAATTTACAAATGAAAAATGTCCTTGAGAATTTTTTCACTAAACCTCGCACACCAAAACTGCATGACTGGGAGCTGGGTGTTTTCGTTGGTAACGTGAAAGCTTTTTAATAAACACCTTTGAAAATTAGCAAAATCCTGTGACTGAGAAGGAAATGGATAAAAGAGGGCCTCCTGGTCAATACTATATTCCATTTCTTCTTATTTTTAATGTACAACATTGATAGTCTATTTTGTATTAGGACATTTTGCCTAGGAGCTAATTTTATATGCACTCAGTATTAATAACGCACATGAATCTGCACACATGCAGAAATAAGATGCAGGGATACTCATGAGCTGAAACAGAATAGCCGGAAGCATGTCATTTTATTAGGGTGTAATGTATTTATAACCATTAGTTTATGCCAGTTTAGCCTTTTAGCTTGGACATCAAGAATGGCATCTGGGGTTAAACCTGCAGATAGGATGAGCTGCAACCACTAATGGTAACAGCCAAATGATGATAAAGAAGAACAACATTTTAGACGAATCAGGAGTTGAAACAATTCCAGGAACTACTGGCGATACAGCTGCTACTAAACAGCTCCTGGAAATTAACTTGTCTGTTAGTTTGTCCAAATGATGACAAATTTTCTTTTTTTTTCTCTTTTCTCTTTCTAGGACCTCCTGTAAGTACGACACCAAAGAACTGAATTTGATTTGAACGAATGATTGTGCAACTTTGAAGGTAAAACCTCTGATGACTAATTAGGTTTAAAAACGCATGAATTTTCATTAACAAATTAGGAAAATGTGACATTTAAATATATTTTTTTCTTGAGCATATTTTGTTTGTGGTCACTCTATACAGTAGGCAAAGCCAGCGGTTTATAAACAAAACCAGGGAATAGGCTGGTGAAGAAAATCCAACTCCAATGGTTTTCTCTAATGTAGAAATGCGCTGGACCAAAGTTTACCAAATAGTGAAAGTTTGCCAGGCCCTTCTGTAAAAAATGAGTCTGAGGTACAGAACAGAGTAATTACAGAAGAATTTTACTTCACAAAGATCAAACTATCTGCAATCAGGATGATAAATATAAAGCCATGTTTAATCAATAACAGCACTGATCATCAAGATGTGACGAAACAGGCCATGTATCACCAATATAATTCACAGAGGTTGTGGCCAGTTGAAAGGGTATGACGGTGCAGGTCCATAAAACTGTGAAAAGAATAAGAAGCTAATTCTTTTTACATTTATCGACACCTACCATACACAATTCAGCATGGAGGTGAGATGAAGCCAGGCGGTAAAGGTGTTTTTCTTTAGCCATCAATCACTCTGTTGGGTGCTGTGTATCAGCCCATGCTAAAGAAGAAAATCATTAGAAAAACACTGGGAATAGATGTTTTTTTATTTATATATATATTTTTCAAAGGACTGTTTAAAGAGGATAAACAACAGAAAGTCTTTTATTCATCTTTTACAAGATTAAAAGTTCTATATTGTTTTATCTACCACTCTCGGATCGATCACAATGTGACACATGACACAACACCAATAAGCCAAAAATAAAAGGATATATATATACAGTATACAATTTTTTTATTTTTTTGCCATACTCATTCAAAGTAAATATGTATATAGTTATTAGATGTGCTAAAAATAATGACATGTTATTGTAAATTCAATTTACCTATGAACATTATCTTAAATGATCTGATAAACTGTAAGGATGTGTGACTTGAAATGGATTCACGGAAAATTTAAAAACTCTTTGTTCAATAGACACTATAAAAGGAACAAAGACGAAAAACAAGGTGGAAAAGCTATTTGCTTTATAAGTGTTTTATTTCACTCCTCCAGATAATGTTTTGAAGAGATTGTAATTCAGATAATGGCTACTTTTATTATTTTGGATTTTTAAGAATGATAGACAAGAAAGGCCTCTGAACAGCCTTTAAAAAGACTGGAAAAGCACTCAGCAGTTAGCCACTGGATTTCTCCAGACAAATAATAAAAAAGAAATAGCAAACTCATTTTACTATAGCTTGTTGACTTATTTAAAGCAATTAATTGGTCTACGAAAAGAGACTGCCAACCACTGGATCGTGATGGTGCACTCAGTAAACCTTACAATCAAATGCAACAATTGAAAAATATGCCAGTTTAGTAATGCATGATGATACATTTGGGCCACAAGACTTGTGTACAGGATTTTCCTGCTGTTGGTTATAATTAATAAAAAACACAAACCACACAATGAAGTTTATCAATCAATTCAAGCTTGTTTTATTTTTTCATATAAAAAAATGGAACAAGGATGTTAGCATCATACTTATAAAATTGAATGAACAGTTAGGTCCATATCCATGTCAGCTAGACTCTAGGTTCTCCTTAGTATGCTGTTTTGATCTGTGTATTTGAAACAAAATCCACTGTGGGTTCCAACACAATAAAGGGTGAACGATAAGGTCATCGTGATTATTCACCCAGAAGCTCTAAGGCTCTAAATCTAAACCGCCACTAACTGATCCATTTTGAATACAGATCTCCGAGGAATTGGTATAACATGCTGTAACCTTTAAAATGTCTTAAAAACTCTTAAATTACACACACTGAATTTTTACGTTCAAGCCTTGTTTAACGTTTTGTTTGTTTGTTTGTTTTTTACTAGCCCTTATGAATTCCAGTCAGCCTATAAGTGCTCACACAAACGGCTGGCGTGGAATAGCATTTTTCCAGGGTTTTCCCCCTCTGAAATTATGTGAAGGAACAGTGTGCTTTCGAAAATGAATTATGCAGTAGGCCTGCCCAGGATTAACAAAACCTTGGAGACACCCAGGGGCTCAGCCCTTGGCCTCATCCATAATGCAGTGCACCTGTTAATAAAACATCTTCCAGTTGGACTTTGATCAGCATTATACCTCACCTCTGCTGAGAGGAGATTTAGGAAAGTCCAAACACTGACTTGCTACTAATTATCATGGCATTTTGACAAGTTAGGGTAAAAAAGTGCTAGGCAGAAACGTGAGTTTACAACTATAATATTTGGGTGCAAAATGGATATGAATAACATGCAGTACCCTACCTAAAACTAATCTGTATTTTGGTGAGCTTGGATGTGGAAGTATAGTTAAATGTCTACAGATCATTTAAGAATTTCATTATTTCAGTATAAAAGATCTTTCATTTCTCACATGAGAAGCTTTGTGTCAGCTATGCGAGAGGACCAGAATTTCCAAATGCCAAGAAAGCAAAATCACTGTGTGTTGCCTAGCAATGACATTCCAAACACATTCTCTAAGACAACCAGCTAGAGGTAGCACAGCTGGATTCAAATATGAATCATACCTGCACCGATAGCCATCCTTTCCTGCAGATGGAATTGCTACATTAACAATTTATGCTAAGCAAAGGTTTTTCACAATTGTTTTTTTGTCTTTTCAGCACCACATATAAAAAAAACAGAGTTCAGGAGAATCTGGAAAAACAGAATATTTAGTTTACTCAAATTCGTGTACCTAATGATGCCTATAATTCCCGTATAGTCCAAGATGAGCATGAAGAATTGAAACACCAGACCCAGGGACTGTTCCTATCAGCATGAGGTTACCTCAGTTGTTGAAACTGTCAGTGGTACACAACTGTGGCTGCAAATTGCTAAACCTTAAATACAGTGAAAACCAATACCAGCTATGTCATCGTAGCAGATAAGTATGGGCTGGTAAATGTTATTCTATAATACACATACTGTACATTGGGGACAGTCCCAGAAAGAAGAGTGTTGAAGAAAAGAAAATGAGCAAAACCCAATACAAGGAGGACAAAGTGTTACAAGGAGTGACATCTGTGCCATCCCAATGACTGCCATGAATCAGGACCACATATGGGGCTGTTCATATTGTACATAAAGTATAGAACATGTTTCAGTGTTGACAGGCATTTCAAATCAGCCAGATACAATCTGGTTTATTCAGGGGGCCAAGTGAAACCAGAGAAGTGCAATCTATTACAGAATATTTGTACTGTGACAACAGAAGCTTTCAAGCAACAGCAATACTGCTGTAAAATTGTGAGACGTGTATATTTTCTAAGCTTGCTGTTAGCAGCAAACTCTGCGGCAACAAGAGGGCTGGTTTCATCGGATCTAAACACTGTAAACCGGAGTGGCTATTTAATTAAATATTGGTATATGTGAAAGTCATCATTTTAAATATTAATTGTATATATTTATATGAGAAACTTCACATAGTGATACTGAAAAATATATTATTGAGGTCTTTAAAGATTTTAAGATCATTAAATACATCTATGGAATCATCATCATCATCATCATCATCATCACCACTACCACCACCACCAGTAACAACAACAGTAGCACCTCTTTTATGAAACCCTTCAGTGTTACTTCAAATGATTATATAGCCTTTGAAGCATTGCTGCCTTCCCTCTACTGACTTCCTATAGCTGCCCACATCAGAGTTTTAAACACTATTGCTTGCCTACAAAGCCAAAAATGGACTAATACCTGAATTAATGAACCCCTCTAGCCTGCACCACATCTCCTTCAAGCCTCAAGCATGACTCGACTTTTTCCTTTATCCCTCAAAATACAAGGAAGATCATCAAGGCTCTTCTCTGTACTGACACCCAGGTGGTGGAATGAACTTTCATAGCTTCCAATGAAGCTTGAATATCTACCTTTTCACTAAGCATATTGACGAACACTAATTTAAAAAAAAGCAAAGAAAGGAAGAGACTTATCCTGTTTTTGCAGAACCAATTTTTACTAAATCCTTTTCATAACGACTATTAAAACACCTGGGCCACAGAGTGATACATATAGTATAGTTAAGCTTCCCATTGCTGTTCCCGTGTATCATCACCACTTATGGAATGTCCTTGTCCAATCAGATTACTTTTTCAAAAGTAACTATATAATCAATGTTCGAACACTTTGCTTTTTTTCAATTAAAATGCTTTGCTTTCTGCCTGGCTGCAATCAAAAAGATGAGTATTATCTCTGATGATGCTTTTTAAGTGACTGTAATGCAGCCACTTTCAGCTTGTTTAAGAGGTTTTATGCCTTCAGTTTTTCAAGATAACAATCCACTGTTTTGACCACAATTGAAATTGACCATCCTTGATATAGTAGACTACATCATTCTGCAATCCAGTGTTGAAGTGTTTGGCTGCCTGCAAGCAGCTATGATGCTTCTGTATACTGTACAATTCTTTCTGCTCTGTCAGCAGTCACATCATCAGTAAAGACATGGGAACAGATGTACATTCGGTTGTACTGTACACACCCATATCATCATGGTTCACAGTGTTATGCGTTGAATCATGAGAAGTTCCACTTTTCCTACATTCTTTATCCTGTCCATAAGACTTTGTCTAAGAAGTCATCAGCCTTTTTTTTTTTTTTTTAGGAAACTTGTGACTTGGCTTGTGTTCAACAGTTTTTGTTTGTGAAGAATTCTTCATTTACTCTGTGGTCTTTTGAGCTGTTTACAATTTCTAAGCTTATGAGTGCATAGTTGCTTCTGAATAGTTGACCAAAAGTATTGGATTTTTAAATTTGTTTTCATTTTTCATATCCTTATAGTTCGCTGGCATTCATATTGGCTTAGCTTTCTTTTTGCATGGACAAATGGTACAGTAAATGCTGTACAGTAAATAGGAATAATGAGGCATTAGTTACACTACATTCTAAATAAAAACCATGCCAGTGCTATGATCTAGTCTATATCATTAATCAAACGTACATATTAGACTGTAAAAATAAATGTCAAATTTCAACAAGAAGGATAACCATCTAGCACATCATCTGAAGTTAAGTGTAGTGATTGTTAAGTGTAGTGTTTATAAGAAACTTATCCCATTGCATCACTACTGCATGGATACCATCACAGTAAAAAGTTTTCTCAGTACGCTGGAGCCTTTATGTCTGAAATGCTGGCCTTCCAGGAACTCCTTTAATAGTAAGAGGATGTAGCGGTAACACCCAACCAAGTGCCTGTAAATTACATGTGGTGTTTGTGAGTGATTGTGTGTACAGTTGTGTGAACAGATGTGTCTCTTACAGTCAGCGAGAAGTTATCCATCAATTTTCAAGGGTAAGGCTTTCCACCTGTTGAATGTTCGACTGCAGTGGGCTCCATCACCATAGTGTGTTGAAGTTTTCTGAAAATCTTTATTGGTTTTAAGCCTTCGTTCCCAAGAACTGTCATCACAATTCCCAGTTTGACATAAATGCCCCTTAGAATATACAGTGGCAAAGTTGGGGTATATGTTCCTGTTCATGAACTTCAAAGTTCAGCACACAAAAGACAAAAAAAATAAGTATGGAAATATAAAGTATACTTTATTTACTTCAGTTACTTCAATTGTCCTTGAACACACCTCCCTAAATGCAAAGTGAGCTGCGAATTAACTTGCCAGGCAGCACATTGAACCTTTGAGGTTCTTTACTGCCTAACTCCTTCAGCTAAACCTCTTTGTTCATGCACCACCATGGACACACGTGCACAAATGCAGCCATCATTAAAGGGACTTTGCGCCAGACCAATTGTGATACAATGCGATTATGGGAAACAGATGCCTTTCCCCAAAGTCAGTTTTCCAGTGGTTTTTCTGTTCCAGCCTAACATCCAACACTGTGACTCCCTTGACAAGCACCAGCCATTTTGTGGTAATCTGTTCTTGCCCACACTGTTCTGATTGCTTACATCCCTGTCCTCCATTAGATTTCCCACTCAAAAACATTCCACAAGGCTTCTTGCTCAAGGGTTTTGAGTCATACTGAACATACACACATGGGGTATGCCATTAGGCCTTTTGCCTTATATTTTAATTTAGGCCTGTGGTTTTTAGTTCAGTTAGTGAGTTCCCCTAAAGCATTAATGTCTCTTCAGTGGGGACTTGATAGTGCAGTGACAATTACCTTCACTAGCTCCCTTGTTATTATCAGGACCTATTGGTTAGTTATGCGCCCAACCCGAAAGCTGCTATTGGTATGTGCTTGGGTCACCTAATACGCTCATTACAGGTTTATGTAATCATGGTTGTTTTGTGTGTGTAAACAATATTTTAAACATTATCTACAGAGATGTTATAGAAGCATTCAAAATCATAAAAAACTAAATTCACTGACTCAAGTGACTAATGGCAGTAGCAGGTATGGATAAGTGAAATTTGGAAAGCAATTTAACAGTTTAATACCAGCCTTTGTGTCTGCCGATTTACATAAAGTAGTCTGCCATTGCTCATAGTCAGGCACTTCCTCAGTAAGTGGAGGGCAGTCAAAATGACTCTTTTTATGACCATGTTTTACAACAATTGTCACTCTGGATTTATTCCATTCACAGTTTTAATATGAGTAGGGAACAGCTTCCACACCATTAAATACTGTATAGTATGTGTGCAGCCCTTTCTTTAAGGCAGGTGTGGGATTTTAAATCTGCCATGTAGCACAGGTCTGTTTCTTTGTGGCTTCATATAGGAGTGCCACTGAGTCACAAAAAGATGCATATACTGTATTGTGTGCCCTTCAAAATAACAAAATGCTTTACAGATTGCTCCTGGTTATGATTTCTTCATACAGTTGTTGCAATCTTTTCTGAAGTAGTTTTTGACAATACAATCGATCAAAAAAAAGGTGTTTTTTGTCTTTTGTTTTATAATTTATCATTAAATCCTAATAAAAATATTTAAGACTGGTTGATAAACAATATTTATATACTTTCCCTTTATGATTGAATAAAATAAATAAATGAATAAAGTCCTGTATTGGTATATTAAAAAAACACAAGTTGATATAGCTTTATATGGAAGGTGTTTAAAACCCAACTCGCCTAGCCAGGGTCGGGGTTCGATTCCCGGTCAGGTTCGTCACTATGTGCATGGAGTTTGCTTGTTCTTCTTGGATTCTTGGTGGGTACTCCGGTTTCCTTCCACAGACAACAGACATGCAGATTAGGCTAATTGGTTTTCCAAAATTACCCATAGTGTGTGGATAAGTGTGTGTATGTGTGTGTCCTGCGATGAATGGCACCCTACCTTAAGTCTTCTAGGATGGGCTCTAGGTCCTCTGTGACCCTGAATACAGGATAAAGTGGTATGGACTATGAATGAGTGAATGAGTGAGTGAGTGATGAGTGTTCATTTGAAAATCACAAATAAAATGAAATGATGTTTACATACTTTAAATGATGAACACACTTGCTGGAAGGGCATGTGCTATGTTTTATGCCACCTGATTCTGATTCTTGCATGATTCTCTCTATCTTAAACTATGGCTAAAGAGGTGGGTAACTTTTTTTCTTTATGACACAAATTACTTATCAATATTAGGCAAGCCTTTGCCTTATCAATAAATGAAGCCTTTGCCACTCACATTCACCACATTGCAGTTTAATTTCAATTCACATTATTCACAAAAAACATCATTTTTTTTCTCATTAACATTCCAATATTATGAAGTCAGTAAGTGTTGATCACTAATACGTAGATGTGCCTTAGGTGAACAGCGGCTTTCCAAGGCTAAGACTCCTTTAAATTAGGTTGTCGCTGACAGTTATTAATGCAAGCCTTCTATTGCTGTGCCCTAGATAACAACTGCCTACAGTCCTTCTTGAAAAGGCTATTAATCTGCATACGATATCTATAAGTGGGTATTGACTGTGAAAGAAGTATTTTGTAATTGAGATACAAGGTCTTTGAATGACACTGATTGATTTTACATGGCAATAAAAGGTTTGCATTATACAGTGCCACTGATTATTCAATAGAAGTACATTGCCTGGCAAAAAAAACAAAAAAAAACAAAACAACGGACACTATAAGATTTTATTCAGTAACGCTTAGCTTTAATTACACTGCTCTTTATCAATTGGAAACCTGGAATATGTCTGATGCCATTTTGATGAGATACCCTGGTCATTCCGCAAATTTAGATCGTCAGCTGACCTGACCATTTTATTGCCACACAACATTCCTGAGTCTAGACGTGACCAACTAAAGCAACCCCAGATCATAACATTGCCTTCAGAGGCTTGTACAGTGGCCACTATGCATGGTGCATCGCTTCTTGCACTTCCCTTCTTACTCTCATGAACCCAGCACTCTAAAATAGGGTCAGTGTGAACTCATCAGACCACATGATGAGTTCTCATCACATTGTGTGTGTATGGAAATGCTCTTACTTTTACTTTTAAACATAGCTATGGTTTTTAACTGCTGATTTTTTACCATGTAATTTCACCTTGTTTTTTAATGAGCTCCATTCATGATTTTTTCTGACCACTTTTCCTGCACACAATTTGACAGTTTAGTACTATCCTTCCAGAGTTTAATAATATGTTAAGGGTTTCTTAACCAAGTTCCAGTAATTTCAAATCTACTTAGTTGTTTGGTTTGCTTGATGCAGCACAATAATTTGACACATCTGAAATGGAAACCTTTTTTTGACCAGGCAGTGTATATAAGTGGTAAACTTTTGCTGATATTATTATTATTATTATTATTACTATTATTAATAATAATAATAATAATAATAATAATAATAATAACAATAATAATAACAATAATAATAATAATACCAACATAGCATTTTATTTGTAAACAATTTAGATTTAAACCAGATGAAACCACTTATAAATAGATAGGTAGTTTTTTTGTTGTTGTTGTTGCCAGAAACAGTCTATTTCGGGTGTACAAATAGAAATTGAATAGAAAATAGAAAGTATTATCTCCCCTAGCTACAGATTTTATATTTCATACACTTATTCTGAGCTGCTGAGTGAAACTGTAGTGAACTCAATAGAACACTTTTCTTCGTGTCAACAACAGAGAAACTGGTGGAAGCTCTCCAATCTTGTGCTTGCACTGCTGAACACAAAGTGTCAAACTTTGCAGCATTTTTTATGTTAAGTGAAAAACATTAATGAACAGTGGGAAGAAAAATTTACTCATTGCAAGAAGTGGTAAACAAACAAAATATCTCATCGGCAAAAACAACCCTCTCTTTATTAGGTATAATGACAGGTTTAATGTTTTTTTTGCGTATGATTACAGGAACAGAGATGACTCTCACTTGAGTAAGAAAGAAAAAGAAACAAAAAAAGAGCAATAAGAAGTAAAAAACATGAAGAATTTAATTTATGCCATTACACTTAAACCTTAAATTGTGAGCATAATTCATTCTGGAAACGTGCTTGCATATCAAAACACTTGTATATTAAAGTGAATTTTCCTATAAGACATAATGGAAACTTAAAGTTTATTCCACAACCCAAAAATATTCATATAAAAGTGATTAATACAAAATATAGAGTAAAAATTTAACAAATTAACCTGACCTTTACGTTTGAAAAGAATCCCAACAGATCAGTGTTTCTGTTAGTGTGTGTGTGTGTGTGTGTGTGTGTGTGTGATCTCAAAAGAAATTTTAAATTAAGTTAAGCCTTTGTGTTTATTCTCAAGATTTGCTACAAAGATTCTTTACATAATAAATTATCATTATAAAAATGTTTAGTTTTTTGTAATTACGTGAGTTTAGCTGGTGAATGAAGATTATGAAGAAAATCAAAAGTAGCAAATCACTCTATTATTCATGAATCTGATTACTTGGTTAAAATAATGTTAATAAATGTTTATCAATTATCATTATCATTCTTTCATTATTATTCATACTTTTCAGTCTATACATCAGTATTAGCATTATTATTAATACACTAAGATACTAACCGTGATGGTGTTCAAAGATTTTGAGTTTTTTTTTCCTCTCCCAGGTCTTTGTTAAATTCAATATGGAGTCAGCAACCTTCTGATAATGTGGTGGCAGAATTTAGCCTACTACAAGAAAATAAATTGTACATTTTAACCCCAATCAGCAGTGATGATTAGTTTTCAAATGGCCTCAGAACGGCTAAGGACATTGGATGTTTGCCCACAGCCTTCAAAATGTCAATTATGTTCAGTGATCAACAGACAATATGTTTCCAAACTTTAACTTTTTCTTGAGAGATATGCAAAGCACATATTAATAGCTAAGGTCTGACATAACTGGGGAATAATATACACTTTATATTTTGTTTGGATGTATGATATAAATGTGTGTGTTTGACAGCTGTTGGCAGTTGAAAATTGGTAACATTGCAAACCATATCAACTTGTTATTTGCAGCAATGGTACATAGCATTTTTAATCTATGCATTTTTAGTAATTAATGATAAAAAGAGAGAAAAGTAGACAAGCACATGCACAGAGATGAAGAGAGATAAACAAAGATGTTTAATTACAAAAACAAACAGTCTCACATAAGTCAAATCAGTTTATAGAGGAATATAAGTATATTTTAACAAAGAATAAAAATTAGCAATTGGTGTGTTACGCACTCAACATTGTCTCAATATTAAAAGTGTAGAAGTAGGTAAGATTTACGCAATGTGCATGACACTAAAATTTGCTCATTATAACTCTGCTTTCAGTGTAAGTTATAATTAACTTATTATTATGATTATTATTATTATTATTATTATTATTATTATTATTATTATTATTATTATTAAGTATTTAAGACCAAAAAAAACATTCAAATGTAGACACCACAGATTCCTTACATACCAAGACCATTTCTTTTTGCCATAACACATAAAATAGCTCTACTTTATTGTGCTGAAAAAATTTAAAACCATAACCACTGTATATTTACAGATACTTACAGTATCATAAACCCCTTCATTGTTCTCGATTACAAAAAAAACAAATGGTAAATCCAGTCCCCATTCAGATATACTTTAAAACATGTTGTGTCTCTGGCTTCGACCTCAGTGCTATTTAAAAATGTATTGTTCATACTGTGTAAAAAAAAAAAAAAAAAGTCTGCCTGAGGGAATAAATTGATTTTCCAGGTCGGAAATATGGGAGAGATGTGAGATCATTTTTTGAATATTGTCTTTATATAAACAGGCTGAAAGCTGAGATATTATCTGACTTCCATTATTTCATGGCTTTGGTTGTAGTGTCTGATCTGAGACTTCATCTGGATTCTCAGTAAGCCAAACTATGAGGAGATGCCTTAAAACAGAAGGGTCTCGTCAACACCTTAATAAAAGATCTTTTACCAAGACTGTATTATGTGAACCCTACTATACACATGTTCCATTTGTGTGGACCGTCATATCATGTTCTCACTAACATGTATACCCCGTTACCTCGTAAAAGTTATCCACTGCCAATGGATTTGGCATTGTAAACTAAGGTAAAATTTGGGGCTTCAAAGCTCCATTGTCCTGGGGTTGATCCTGATCTCTGGTTAGCGGATTTGTATTTGTTTTCTCTGTGTCTGTATAGGCTGCCTGTGGTAGTTTTTCTTCAACCTACCAAAACATGGCAATTGGTAGAATGGCTCCTTTAAATTAACCCTAAGGGTGAATGAGTGAGTTTGTGAATGTCTGTTAAGCAATGCAATTTAAATGGTATGCCATGGAAAATATTTTCCTGCCTCCCAGTGTTCCTGGGATATAATCCAAATGAAAATTGTATGAATTAATGAATGAATGAATGAGAGGAAATGGTTCATTCAGCATGAGCTCATGGAAGACTGTGCCACTTGAAAGCTTCTTATACTACTGTATATGTGATAACAGTTCTGCTTGAACTTTTGCCAGGGCACAGAGCAAATAAAATAGGTGTCTGATTCACCCTCACCTGCTGTGTCAGGAATAAGTGGTAATATTTAATGGTGGCATAAGCCAAGGTCCTTAGTGTCTACTAATACTAGACATGGTTTCCTAGAGACAGTCTGACCATTGCCTCCATACAGAGACAGTATGTATATACCTCTGTTATTGTTGTCGCTGATGTCGCAGAAATACAATTAGTATTGCAATCAGTACAGGACCACTAAATGTTCACATTGCACAGCTAAACTCCTTTTTTTGTGGTTTTGGATCAATCAGATTCAGCAAATATACTAATAATATCCACAGTTTGACCACATTCTGCAGAGAAATAATGGTTGCCAATTTGTTTGTTGAACTTTGTTTATTTCATTTGCTGTTGTTAGTTTCTGAAAGAAATGCAGATGGTTCTGCATCAATTTTATGTTGGTCAATTCTAACAGAGGCCTCCTGGTTTTCTTCCAGTTTTTAATTTAGCTCTGTTTGTGCAGTCCTTTACTGCATAATTATTGACACCAGATACTTAAACAGAATAAGTAACAAGAATTTTCCAAACTGCCAAGGTAACTAAACCTACTAAGATTCACATTTGCATCTTGAAGGTACTGTATATAAGAGGAATTTTATGCAAAATTCAGTCTATTCAGATGGGCCTCTAGTCTGACTGCCTAAAAACATTCAGACTGGAATGTCTTTGGGTTTAAAAAGCAAATCAGATTTTGCCCTATTGTGACCTTACACAGAGGTGCTGCTTGTATCTGCTTGTGGCCCCAGGCCCTTAGGCTGATAAATTTTAAACTTCATCAGTAGTCAATGACAATAGGAGACCTCACCTCCCTATGGGTTTTTATATTATTTATATTCATATTTTGAAATTACAAGGTTATTTATATTTTGAAATAAACACTGTGTATTCATTTAGTTTGGAACAATGATTGAAATTATCACGTCTCAATTCTCTGCTCAGCTCTTCTCTTCTCTCACAAGCTCTGCCTTTCTTCGGATGCCATTTTTAAAAAGCTATTTTAAATAGGGAAAGGCTATTGGGTAGCAACTATCTGCTAAAGAGTAACTTAGAATTGTTAAGCTCTTAAGAATGGCTATGTTAGCCGTTATCTGTAGCAGGTAGAGTACTGTGCAAAAGTTTTAGGCAAGTACTGTATATGTAATTTCCATCTCCATGAAAAGCAAGACATTATGTACTCCTGGTAACATAAAAGACGATTCAATTTACCTTTAGTGAACATTTTAAACAGACAGTGGGACAATTTTCAGACACTGACATGCTAATTGTGGATCAACAAAGTGTAAGGAAAAATCATTTTCTTTTTTGACAGATACCTGTACCAATATGTCAGTGTGGCCTTAATTGTTACAGATGTAACATGTGGCCGATATGATTGTACCATGTGACCCCTATGCTTTTTTATTAGAACAGTCTGTCAATCAATCAGAAAAACATGCTTTTCCTTAACTGATGTGCTTGAATGGCCTACTTTCTCTGCACCTTTGGTTCAATGTGCCAAAGAACTTTTTTTTGTCAAACCATACATTCAATATTTTATCCAAACAAATGCAAGATAGTAGATTCCCAGATGAGGTTTGTGTCAATTTGACTTTTGTATTTGACTTATGCATAAAGAAAGTAAAAAAATATATATCTAGGCCAAACTGTTACTTGCTTTATTTGGACAAAGTCCTGTGTGTGTGTGTGTGTGTGTGTGTGCTTGTGCTTGTGCGTGTGCGCGCGCATAGGCAAATTCTTTCGATCAGTGCTATTCGATAATCTGATGATCTCTTTGTGCATTGTCTGTTCTAAGCCAAGCCAAACTGAGCAAGCTATTACAAAGTTTTGATAAGACTCATACCAAAGCTACATCTAAAGTGATCAGGCATAAGAGTGCTTACAAAAACAGAGATTTGAAGTAAAAATATATCATATTTGTATTAATACTCAGAATATCTACTTAATCAGATGTGCTGTAGGAGGTCTTTCTCGGTTCGTTGTGGTTTTGGCTTTGGTCGTGCAGATCTTTTATCGAGACCATGTAATGCCTTTTACTCCTGAACTGCTTTTTGTTAGTCAGATGAGAGCGCACAGTGAAGTTTATCAGACACATCTTTTTTAACTTTAATTTGCAAACTATTAATGAGCCATACTGATCATAGAAAGTTTTAATCATTTTATGTTCTGTACTACTGTTTAGGGAAATTCTTTTGGCAGATTTAAGTGTTTTTTTTTCTTCCAAGTCAAAAAGGTAATCAGTGAATTAACTAATATGAGAGGCTTGTGACTGTTCTGTTCAGCACACGATGATACTTTATATTGATATTTTATTTTACTAAATTAATGTGTTTGGTTTATTCGCACAAAATGTATTCATAGTTTAAATTTTACTGAACAGCACAACCTTCTGGTGGGGTGGAAAAAGGCAACAGATTTTACCTTTTCTCTTAATGATCAAAACAATATTCTTTACATTGCATTTACGTTTACTGTATTAATCATAGGTTTCTTTATGGACTTTTGTAGTTTGCAGAATGAGCCAACTGCATTTCACTCAATTTTTCATTCTGCAGATGCACACATTTTCTTATCTGTTTCTAATGTTCTTTGTACATGTGTCATGTTTGTGTTTTGTTTGCTTTTGTGTAACAGCACTTGCATCCACCTCACCTCTAAAACATGACACATGTTTATTTAATGCTCAAGGGTAATGGATTTAATACACCTCTGATAGACATCGGTGCTCATGAACCTGACAAGGTCTGATACAGCCCAGTTAGAGGTTAACATCATGTCTGTGCTTCTCTTCTCACCTTCTCTCATCTCACTGGGAGACCTGCTTAGCGTTCAGGAGCAAAAGGAACAGGTCCAGACAAAGTATTAGCTGGAACTGATCTATGAAATGTCAGACTCAGGATGAAGTGACTTAGGTAATGGTAACACGCTGTGTTTTAAGAGGAAAATGTCAAACGCCAAAAAAAGCTTGGCCTCACAAATAACAAGGAGACACAATTTCGAGGCTTTTGTCTTTAGTTGATTAATTGGTACATGTCCTGATGCAGACATGAGCATTTATAACAGGATAATAATAGTTAATATGGTCACTGACCCCATTAAATTAGCAAACAACAATTTCCTTCTCTTTGAATGAAAAACACTGTAAGGTGTTAGTAAGTATTCCTGTCAGGTTTGTGCTGTCATCACACACATCATCTCACTCAGAGAAACCCTGGGGAAGAAAAAATTCTGAGGATTGCAGGTGTCTGGCTGTGCCATCACTTCCTCAGTGTCAAACCTTTAAGTCTGAACACAAAAGCCATATGTGTTCGTGCCTTTAGAGGCTTCCTCCTTACATTCACTCTATTTATTCAATCACAAAATTGGGAAAAAAGACAGAAATTAATGATGCCTACCTCAATGCCAGTAAAGCAATTCACTCTACAGAGCAGCATAGAAACTTTGGATGAAAAAACTACGATTTACCAGTTTCCAGGGTTATTAAAAAGCTATCTATATTTAATCTAATACAAAATTATATAAGAAAATGTTCATTGGAAGGATGGTAATGGGTACAGGAGGCCTATGAGCTTTTGCATTTACTCTCACTCACTCATTCTCTATACCACTTAGCATATACAGGGTCGTGGGAGGCCTAAAGCCTATCCCGGGAGACTCGGGCCATGAGGCAGGGACACAAGCACACTCAATCACACACTACAGTTTGGAAACACCAATTAGCCCAATATGCATGTCTTTGGACTGTGGGAGGAAAAGAGAGTGCCCAGAGAAAACCCCCCAAACATGGGGAAAACATCCAAACACTGCGCACAAAGACCCATGGTGGGAATCGAACCCTTAACCATGAAGGTATACAGTGCCATTCTGTTGCAATTAGTAAAATAAAAATTTCAATTATGGTGTAATGTGACAGATGAAAAAATAGTTTTTTTCTGAATAACAGGTCACATGGTTGTAGCATAGAGCTTGTTAACGTTGACAATATTAATGATATTCAAAACAATCACTATATTACATGTAGTATGATCTGTACTGGGAGTATCAAAAGGGGGGGAAATAATTTATCCAGAGTGTTTGAGGAAGGAAAACCACATGCCATGTTAACATACAGAAAACTCTGAACGTATGATAACCAACCTCAGGATCAAACCTGGACCCCTGCCGTGGTAAGGCAGCGATGCTTCCCACTGCACCCAGGTTTCATTACAGGCTTGTGTTTGTTGATGCAAATTTGTGGTTAAATGTTTTGCACAGATATTAAGAATGAGTTGGAAAACATTAATTCTTTATTGTTGTTTTTTTAATCCCCAACAGGGTCCACCAGGTCAGAAAGGCGAGAAGGTAAGCATTGTTGTTATAGCAACAATTTTGCACTCAGTTGCCAATTCTTTTCTATATTGCTTTTTTACCTTGTTTCATATCAGACCAATATATTTAACTTTCTATAGAAAGTGGCTCAAATGAGACAGCATTTAGAAATATGTTGGCCACAGGTTTATTGCCTTAAATGCATAGCCTTAAAACAAAAAATGCAGGAGATAACAAAGGTAGATGTGTGACGTAAATTAAACAAATGCCAATTAAAGTTAGCATATACATTTACATTTAGGCATTTGGCAGACGCTCTTATCCAGAGCGACTTACATTTTTATCTCATTATACATCTGAGCAGTTGAGGGTTAAGGGCCTTGCTCAAGGGCCCAACAGTGGCAACTTGGTGGTTGTGGGGTTTAAACCTGGGATCTTCCGAACCGTAGTCCAATGCCTTAACCACTGAGCTACCCCTGGCCCCCAGTAACTTAATGTTAGCCTTTTAAAAAAATAAATAAATAACTTTAGCTCAGCTACAGCTAAGCTACATAGCTTGTTATAACTGAGGTAAGTAGATGTGTTCCTGCCAACAACCAGGCTCCGTTTGTTCTGCCCATTAGTCCATTCATAAATTAACCAGGGTTTACATGAAGTGAGTTCCTGCCGAGATGGCAACAATTTCCAAAGTTGAGTTTTAAAACTGCTCTTCAGAAAACCTATGGGTGACATCACAGAGAGTTTGTCAAGTTCCAATCCAGGCTTTAGGGTATTTCCAGAAAATATTTGGAAAGACTTTCTAGTACTTTGTATTACTTTTAGATTGACAAACCAAGAAGAAATAAGAGCACCTACAAATTAATACATCACTTTATTATAAAGTACATACCTCACTCAAACTCTAAGTACCACCAAAGTTAAGTGGGTAAAACTGGCTACTGGTGTTCAGGAAATGCAGGTCTATCAGTGTGGCAAAGTCCATTTACATGATTCTGTATAGCATGATGAACTGAATGAAATTATATGAAGATCAACGATAATTTTCGATCAGTAATTTTCACACTGCCTACTGTACTGTAATTGCTAAAGTGGTGCAATCCTAATGTCCTACATATTTTACATATGAATATTTGAATAAAAATGTTAGAATCCAGCAGTCACATTATGACTCATGTGTACTGTATGACTGTGTATTACTTAAAGGTTTTCTTTTATGCTTTTACTAAAATCTATAATAATATAAGGTATAACATTACCCAACTTCTGATAGAGAAGAAACCAGTGCCTTTAATGAGGATGTTCGTGTTTTCAACCACAATAAGACAAATTAGGAAATCCCTCTCCCTATATGTTAGTATATACAATATACTGTACAGTATATATACACTTTCCTATTTTCTACTTACACTTCACCTCAGCCCTTCTTTTAAACCCCTGTCAGCCTCGGTCTCTGTTATGGTAAGTGATTTTCCCCTCAGCCGCAATGAATTTTTGAGGCTGCCCGTATTAGCTTTCCTCATCAGTGTATTTTGAATTATGTCTCGGTGGTGCTCCTCTTCCAGCCTCACTGTCCATTTGTATGGATGATGTTACCTAATTGTATTCTACAATTTTACATTCTTTTTTCCTTTATAGGGCGATCAAGGAGACCAGGGACCGCGGGTATGTGGTCTTCTATAGCATGCACTTTTTCTTTTTTGTGTTGAGAAATCTGTGTTATGTCTGTGGGTATTGCATGGAATGTTTGAGATGCATGTTTTTTTTTTTTGGTTGACGGTGCGTACTTAAGCTTTCCAAGCACAACGAAGCTTCACTAGAATAAGTAAAGCAGGCACAGGAGGGTTCAACTATAAACACCTAAGGCAGCCATTAAGGAAGGTCAGTGCCCTCTGATTGCTTCTGTGGGACTGACTGCCCTCAACAGAGGAAGCTTGGCTGGAACAAAAACAAGTGTAACTGAGTTTATTGTAATTTGATATAGCTGATGCTTTTCTACTTCAAAATGACATATGAGCACTAAAAACTGAGAGCTCATTGGAAGAACGTAATTATTTCCATCCCAGTTGTTTGACATTTTGATAAATTCACACCTCTTATAAAATGATTATGAAGTCCACGCTTTGCCACAGCTGGCAAATTATTGAATAAATCACTCAGATATCTCATTCCAGTATCTGCTTGCAGGGATTCCTTTAATTGTGACTGGCCTATTAAGTCTATCTGTCTTTATTGCGTTATGTGCCTTCTCTTTGCCTAGTTACTCACTGCCTTTTCTTTATATCTATCATTATCTTGGATAGACTCCAGAATGGGACCAGGCACTAAAAGTGTCTCTAATTAATTTGCCTTACAAGCGGGTAGACATTGAGTTTAACTCATGATGACAGAACATAGCCAATTCTGAACTTTTTCATCAATGCGACGCTCTCGCTTATGTTCCTGGGTTGCAAAAAAGCAATCCCATACTGATTGTGGTTTACTGTGTATCACTTTGAGGCTGTGTCATTCTCCTGCTCCTTGAAAATTTGATTTATACTCTAACCACAAAAAACACTTCTTGCATTAACTCTGAGTTACTGCACAGACAGAAGCTTTTTACTAAGTTGGGCTCTGTGTCATAATTTAAAAAAAGACTAGTTTTTATAAGATACTAACTATGAATTTTATTTTTAATTGCAAAGATGGGCTTTAAATAATTAGATGTGAAGACAATGTCTGTTTGGAGAAATAAAGGAATAGGAAACTAATATTCAGTTGTAGTACTTTACCATGTACAGCTGTATTTCATTTTCTAGCTAGGTGTACAAATACATTAAAAAAAATTTTATGTAAATACATAATTTATGTAATGTCATGTAACTTAGAAATAATAATGATTATTTAGAACAACACCAACAAAAAAGAGTAGCTTAGTTTAGGATCCATCAGTTTCCATTTTCACATGAACCAACGGTCTTGGAAAAGTTCTGACAAGAGTTATACACATCATACAGGTCCTGACTGAACTTTTAGAGTCCTGACAAATTTACTTAGGATTGTCATTTAGAACTAGAAATGGAAGTATTTTTGTGTAGTTTTGCAGATGTACAACTTAAGATGAGCTGCTTTACTGGAATGAAGCGATCTTAGAACCTAGCCAGTATGCAATCGCTCCACAAATGTCAGAAGCATTATTCAATTTTGAACATTTCAAAGTCTATTCCAGGACAAAAAAAAGTTTTGCATGCTATGATTCAGAAGCCAAGCTGTCATTAAAAATAAACTGATTTAAAATCAGTCTGATGAGGTTTGTAAAATGCATGACAAGCCAAGTACACAGAGCTACCTTCAGGATTCAGGCAGTACACTTATTTAAATGTATTGAAACCATCTGCACTGAAATATAGATAATCATTTTATGGCAACTAAACTTTGGTCTCTCGGTGCAAAGGAGGACAAAAATAAGATGAGGATAAGTGAAAATAATCTAGTGAGGCATCGTAACTCTTCTTTTCCTAGCCTAAGGAGAAGACTAAAGGAGAAAAGTGAAAACTGAACTCCATTTTGGTTAACTCATGTCAGACATTTTTCTTTCTGCTGGTAACGGCATTATTGTAACACGGGCACAGTTACTATGTGGCCAAACTAATGGCATATAAACCCAGCTTATTTTAACCACAGTCTTCTTATATAATGTAGTGGGATCAGTGCAAAGTCCCACTGCCTCCAGGCAAATTGATCAAGCTTTTTGTAAAACTAACAAAATGAAGCAAAGGCAACACTCCAGGTTTAGTGGAGCGCTACATAACTCAAAAGGCCAAGGCAGTATTTCTGTCAGAAGATCTCTCAGTGATCCTCTTGTGCTTGTGTCCAATTTTATTGTCAGGATGTCTGTGGTTGTTAGTAACTCATCCTGTAGTGATGTCTCATTATTTAGATTTATTATAATTTTGTTTGAAAGAATATCTTCTTCACTTATCCACCGAAACAGTAGACAGCTGTTTCCTGAGCTTTCCTCTTTTAAATGACCTATGCCATTTCCCAAACATGGTAGAATGGAATATCCCATAAACATGGTATTTCCCCACGTTTTTATGACAACTGTTTAAAAACCACTGTTCAACTAATTGCTGGAATGTTTTTTTAATAGATATATACCAGACATTTAGGTTCTGTTGGGATGACAGAGCAGACATAAAAATATGGCCACATTTTTCCTGGAAAACCATTTCATTCAAAATAAACATTCAAACTATTTTTTCAATTGTCACTTAAAACAGATGGGCAGATAAAAAGTGATGCACCAGACATGGAAAGTCTGGCATTTATTACCATATATCTGATATTATAAATCATATAAAAGATATTTTGGTTTAAATGCAAATTACGTAGCCTTATGGGCGATATGTCTTGAACTTAAATTTTCCAAAGTGCTACTTACTCAGTGGACTTATCCAGTGGATTACGTAATCCATATTATCATGTTATGTGGTTGTTGTTTTTGTTATGCAATTTTGTCCCCAGGGACTTCCTGGTGTACCCTCCATGGCTGCATTACACAGCAATCAAATCCTGACTGTAAAGGTTTGTTCGGGTGGCGCAGCTGCTCAGCCAGACTCTATGGCTTACACACTGAGATAACCAGAACTTCTCACTGTCAAGACCAAGTTTATAACAGAAGAACAAATTGATTTAATCAATTAAGTCCAATCAACAACAGTTACACATGTCAAGCAGCTTCCGCAGTGAAAGAACAAGCTCTTTTCTAAATACTATATAGCAGTGGTTTTCAAACTTGAACCATGCAAGGGCTTTTACAGAACCAAATTTGTTTTTTCGTTAATTTCATTGTAATGACCGATTTGTTAAAACGTTTGCTAAAGACTGTTAAACATGGCTAAAGGCCAAAGTACATTTCACCATCAAAAATTTAATTCATGGCTGAGTCACCTAGCCTAATAGCTACTTAGTGTTATAGAAATGCCGTAGTAAATTAACACATGAAATAAAAACTAGTTTAACTGATGTGCAAAGCAAGACAATTTGATCACAAGAATTTTATATAATTGTTATTTCAACAGGATGAGTAACACCAAAATAAAAGAAATTAATAAAGAAGCTAGCCACATTCCAAAAAGATAATTTACTAGAACACTGTATGTATGGTGCAATGGAGAACACTTTGCGGAGCTTTATTATTATTATTATTGTTATTATTATTTTATTTATTTAATTAATTTTATTTATATTTTTGTGCACTTTCCTTAACTTAGGAGAATCAAAACCACCATAAAAAATAGTTAATTGCTTATCTACAGTATAGGTCAAATTTACATTCTCATTGTGTTCTATTAGCTCAGTTGATTGAAATTTCCTTTTAATAAACAGTTCTGTTCTCATTGGAAGCCACAATCACAAAGAGTTAGGGCCTATAGTCTTTTTTTCTAACTAACACACATAATACAGAAACGTGTTGAGAGCCACTGCTATATGGAGTCAGATTAGGTCAGGCTTAGGGCTGGTAAAAAAACAACCAAGATATGGTCTGGAGAGTAACCATGTGAGTGAATGCCCATGTTTTACCACAGGTATTTCACTACAGGGTATTTTTAAACCTTGTAAAAAATAAAAAAAAAATAAAAAAAAAATATATATATATATATATATATATATATATATATATATATATATATTTTCACAGTCATATATTTGTATAAATGACCAGAAAAAATAACCATCACTTCAGTGTGTGCAGCTCCTGGGGTCTGGCTTAGCACTAAGCATTACTGTGATGACAGTGCATTCAATGAGGCAAAATTGACATGTTTCTTGGGGCTGATGAAGTCTAAGTGGGTGTCCCAACACCCCTGAGGTGGTAATTCAGACATCTGGGACCAAATATAGTCTAGACTTTAAAAACCATCACTGCAGAAAAGTGTGAATTTCTCCTCATGCTTGAAGGCACTGAACTTCTGGCCTGTCTCAACCACTTGATCTAATCTATGTTTATGCTTTTTTATTTCTTCTTCTTCTGGGACTTCATCCAACTATCTCCTCTTCCACCTCTGCCCTCCGACCTCTTGATCTCTCACTCCTGCTCAGATGGTCTTCCCTAAGATCAATCATGGCTTTCTTTCTGCTGATCAGCAGCTCATTAAGCGTCGGCTCATTAAGGTAGTGCTTGACCTAACTCTTCTCTATCAGTAGTCCACAGTTTTTTTCCCTTCATTTTCTTCTGGTTCTTCTGGTTCTGCCTGGGCAACAAAACATATGCAGTAATAAATAACAATCATTCTATGCTTGTAGTGGAACTTGATAGCTACTGAGCACTCATTTATTTTTTATTTGCTTTAAACTGTCTACAAAGAAAATCATTAATAGTGCAATAAGTAATTTTAAATGTCCTTGAATGTGGCAAACAGAGAATGTCCAAAGATTTATTTATTATAAGAGGTCAATAAAAAATTATGTGTATTCGCCCCAGATGAACTATCAGTGCAAGTTAAGTGGGGAAGTCTACCATGGAACACAAAATGTTCCATTTAATAAAGAGTGACTGCATTGATAAATTGAATACAGAGCCCTGTAGAGGCCACAATATACATTTTCTGTTTCATTTGTATGATATACTAAATTATGCACATTATTTAGTTTAACGTGGTCATGAAATACTAAACCAAGGCTCATAATTTTAATTTCTAGATTTAATAAAGTTGTGCCCTTCACTGAAGAAATAATACGCCCACTGAGTTATGCCCAGTGTGTTTAACAATAATATTAATTTGGCGATGGTAAAGCCCATGCACCCTTTATATACTTGTTTAAATATTCTTGCTTACAGCCATGTCATGGAAGGTAGAAGTTATTCATATACCTCTGTAATGCATCCAAGGGAAAGTAGATGTTAATGACTGAATCTCTGTCTATAATGGACTTATGATCTAAACCTGAGCTATAGTTGAAGTGCTTAGTCAGGTTATTCATTCAACTTAATTGTAGGCATGTTGAATTTAGAGAAAAGCACAGATTAACCAAACATGACCAAGTTTTCTTAATTCGTTAAGTCAAACTAATACATTGAGAGGATAATTGAATTGAATCATACATACGCCAATTTTTATTTTCTTGAGGCCATGTTAAACTAAATAGTGCATACATTGTATACAAGAATAATAAAATAAATCTTTTTGTGCTTTGTAATTAAATATAAATATCTTTCAGACTAATGTGAAAATCTGGAAATCTTTAAATTCAGTTATACATGTATTAAAATTCCAGAAAGAACATTTCAAAGCAGAACCATAGACCACAGTCTTAAATCAATGAATTAAAACAGAAGGCTAACATCATGTCTGCTGTCTTATAGTGTACTTAGTTGATTTAAACAACTTTATGATTCATTATCGCTCTTCATGATAGCTACTCTCATTGCCTTTTTATTCATTCACTGGAAGTATTTCTATTCCTGTTGAGTGCTATTTAATGCTCTGACTTCAGTATTAGCAATATTATGTTGTATCATTTGTTCTTCAGGGTGATCAGGGGCAAGCAGGCCCTCCAGGACCTCCTGGACCACCAGGTCCTCCTGGTCCCAGGGGACCCCCAGGAGACACAGGGAAGGATGGTCCCAGGGGAGCGCCAGGGCTACCAGTGAGTGTTTACTGTTTCTTAGAGTCTGACTAAAAAATGTACCTTGAGGCAGGGTGCAACAAACACACCATAACCCACAACATGCGCAAGTTCACATCTCAAAAATGTTCCCGCTTCCAACAATCTGTCTGTACCCCAGCAATTGATTTATATTACTTCTGCTTTCCACTAAACATAACTCTTTCCATGTGTTTAATACTGTCAGAGGGACAGTGTGTTAATTTATGTACGTTCTGAGAAAGATAAAAAGGAGAAATAAAAATAAAAATATATCAATTATATATCATTATAAAGCATTCCAAGGACTGCAAAGTGATGTGTTCACTGATTTGTAGCAACCATGTAAAAAGTTAAATGCTTCTTCATTCCGGACAATATCATTATTGTTCTAACTCCAGAAAACTAAGAAAAGTACGTACCAAAAAGAATTACAGTATAAAAAAATTAAGTATTAATGGAACAGTTTGATATACACTGGTCTGTCAGCATTTTGAGTTGTTATTTTATTAAGGAGCAGGCATTACAACATGCTGTGTTTCCAAAAACTTGGCAAATCAATGATACAGTATATGCATTATTTGGCCGAAGGTTTGTGGACACATGATTATCACACCCATATGTGGTTCTTGTCAAAACATTGGAAGCAGACAATAAGGGGCCCAAAGCTGTTTCAGCATGACAATGTCCCTGTGCACAAAGCAAGATACATGGTCAGAACTTAGAGTAATCTAAACAGACACTGACCTCAACTCACTGAACTCTCAGACAGGATCCATTTCCCAAACTCTTTTTTTAGGGTCCCACTTTTTAAAAATGTCAACCCATCACAATTCACATTGGCTACTGGTGACTGACAAAAAAGATACAGTACAAGTTAGATGGACACAAATGGACTCCTTTTATTTCCTTTTCTCTCACTCTAACAGCCAGATAAAGTATGATAGAGACTATCAATGGTGACCTAAATAAAATTTCCTGCCACCTACAGTACCTGTGGGTTGTGACCCAGTGTTTAGGAACCAATGATCTAGAACACTGCCTGCATCTCAGGCCTTCTCATCTTACACAAGTGCCTGACCTTACTACTGTATTACTATTATCATTAGGAAGGCTAGCTCAATACTGGGCACTCCCCTGGAATGTTTAAAGCTGGTTGTGGAGAGAAGCATGTTACATGTGATGATTACCATGTTAACCATCATGGAGACCACCTTACATCCCCTCCACAACATACTGACTAAACAGCAGGGCACTTTTAGTAAGAGACTGCTTCAGCTCCGCTGTGACAACAGCTAACTGCAATTAGATCTTACAAGACCTCTGCTCTGTGTCAGTTGAGGGATCTCTTTCTCTGACATCACAATAAATATGCTCATATACATTCTGTTCCCTTTCAAAAGCTACACTCGATGCTGCGTGAAAACGCTATGGGAACATCTTTCTCTGTTGCCGGTTAGGAAGCATATGTGTATCAATCTTGCATGTTTGATACACACATGGTCAACCTCGGACAGGTGACATCATCTGATGAAGCGCACCTGCTGGTTATAAATAAGAGTGAACCGGAACATTCCTCAGATCTTTTTGTCTTTAGGACCGTATTGTGATTGCGTGTGATGTGTGCAAGCGAATTTAAAAGTATTAACTCACCGATATGATGGAGTTGTTAGATCCGTACCTCCGCGTGATAGATTACTTAGGAGCGCGATCTCCACACTTTGTTTCAAATGCTTCACGGAATTCCCCCTTTCTCTCGTGCCCTCGCCGGATCAGGAAGTTTTCCATCCACTTCCCCAGCGCGCATCGGCGCTTCTTGTGAATGGATAGGAAAGACATACTCTGGGGTTCGCTATCGGGGGCGAAGCTTACCAGTATTGGGTCCTTCCATTTGGTCTCAGGAGCTAGCGCTTCGACATTGGGATGTTGTCCTAGCTGGGGCACAGGACGAGTTCCTGTTCTGCAAAGGGAGCTGGAGAGGCCATCTTCTCGCGTGGCACATCAATTGCCCCGAACTGATGGCTTTATTTTGGCCCTGAAACACCTCCTCCAGCAGTTGAGGCTACCATGTCCTAGTGCGAGTGGACAACACTACAGTAGTCTCGTGTATAATCGCCGGAGCGGACTGTGCTCGCGCCACTTGAATAAGCTAGCGCACCAGATTCTGCTTTGGGCACAGGAAGAGTTCCTGTCCCTTAAGGCGATTTACATTCCAGGGCATATGAAGAGGGGAGCCCTGGAACCTTCACGCACTAGAGGAACTTATGCACTCCAGGTGAGGGTATTTGAAAGTGGTGCATGGCGAAACATGTAGACACAGTCCACTACCAAATTGTTTCAGTTCTGGAGTTCTGCAAGAAAAGTTGTCCTCAGGCTTATGCCCTAGTACCCACAGAATGTATGTGGCCGCTATTTCGGCTTGTAATGTTCTGACTGATGTGGTCTGGTTGACACCCCTTCCAAACCGCTAGAGAGAGAACTGGAGATCTGCAGGCCTCCCATCCTGCCCAGACCTTGGCCCTGGGCTAGTCAGAGCTATTCTGCATTCTCACCGGAACTATTTTCATTTTTGACCATGTCTTCCTCGAAGCCTCTGTCCTCCGCCTTTACAGCTCAGGAGCAGAAAGGTTTCACTTAGGATGCTATTGCCCTAGCCTACGAGGCGCGTGGTCACACTTCTCCTGTGGATACAGGGCTCATTCATCCAGGGGGATTGCCACATCTATTGCGCTAGCAAGAGGTGTTTCCCCGCAGCAAGTGTGTATGCGGCAGGTTGGACCTCTCTGCAGACATTTGTGAGATTCAATAGTTTGGATGTTCATGCTACTCCGGGCTCACAGGTCCTCGAGTCAGCCTCTCAGAGCTAGCTCTGAGACCTCCTTGGCATTGTGTGCGCACACGTTACACAACTTTGGGGGTCCAGACACTTGCAGTGCGGCGGCGTTGGTATAACGTCTCGGGTTACTTTGCCGTTACCCTGTTCCCTGAAAAAGCGGTAACGAGATGCTGCTCTCCAATGCCGCACTGCTTGCTTGACTGGACGTCCTTTCAGACAAAATTGATCTGAGGAATGTTTTAGAACATTATCTGATGAAGCAGGTGCACTTCATCAGATAATGTCACCTGACCGAGGTTATATATGCCAAGATTTGGCGTGTTTGATACACACTTGCTTCACAAACTGCAACACAGAAAGATGTTCGCATAGCGTTTTCACACAGCATCTCATTCCCGCTTTTTCAGGGTACAGGGTTACAGCAACCCGATACGTTTTCATGGCACTATGGTCACATCCTTCATTCATTACATCCTCTTTTTTATTAGTATTTGTGGCTTACATACTTGCTGAATCATTCTTTATTACTTGCTGGGGCACCTTGGGCACCTTATGTAAAATTTCGTTCCCATCTGTATATACAATCATCATGCACATGAACATAGAAGCAGCATTTTCATATTCATATATTATATGTTAGCATTTTTTACCTCATTAATGCCCATTAAATTTGACACAAGTATTACCTTATTAATGCACTGTAAATTGTTAAAAGTGTTCATTAATGCATCTTAATTGTATTTTTTGTGCAATTCTTGTTTGCTGCCAAATGTTGTATATTATGTGAACTTACTGCTGTAACAATACAATTCTCTTTGGGATTAATTAAGTACTCTCTCTTTCTATTTCTCTCTCTCTCTCTCTCTCTCTATCTATCTATCTATCTATCTATCTGATTGTCTATCTATCACACATACATACATGCATACATACATACATATATACATACATACGTTCAAAAGTTTGGGGTCACTTGCAAATTTCTTTGTTTTTGTTTAGTGATTTATTTTCTACATTCTACAACAATACTGGGGATTTCAAAACTATAAAATAACACATATGGAATTAGGTAATTACGTAACAACAACAAAAACAACAGTTAGTTGTTATTTTAAGACACAGAGGTCAACCTTTCTGTAATAGTTCTTGCAAGAACAGTATTGTCAAGTGCATTTGCAAAATTCAAAAAGCACCATAATGAAACTGGCTCTCATGAAGCCCATCCCAGGAGGTTATGAAGTCTTTACAGAGCACAAGTAGCAGACACATGTCACTATTAACTGTTCAAAGGAGATTAATGCATTTTTTGGACACCTTTAGCATTTCTTTACAATGTAGAAAGAAATAAAAATCAGAAACGATCATGAGTTAGAAAGTGACCCCAAACTTTTGAACGGTAGTGTAAGTCCCTTAAGGTATTAGAATTAGAGATTATGTTGATTTCCCCTCTCCTCTATTACAGGGTGACCCAGGAACCCCAGGAGAGCTCGGCCCCATGGTAAGTATCTTATCCAGTCCATTTCCATACTAAATGATATACATTAATTCAGTGAGAAACATTTTTTTACCAATTGATTACTTTTAATACTGATTATTAATGGCATTACTAACTATAATTACATGTTAAACTTCACATAAATAACTATAATTATACAAAACACTCAAATAAGCAGAAGTGCTATTAAAAGAGAAGAGTGAGAGCAGACTACCCAAAAGAAATGCATTTATTAATGACCTATACATTGTCACATAATATGAGCAACATGACTGGTGAGTAGGGATTGGCCATAAAGAAAATCTGGAAAGAATTCACTGTAGATGCTTTTTAAAAGTTACTGTAATCATTTGCAAAAACAAATCATTCGATCAGGGTCATTCCCTGGAATATTCTGCTTGATGGTTGCCAAACCATGCAACTGAGTCTAACATGGTAAAACCAAGCTTAACATTATTTTGGTGTCCAATAGTAATTTTCGAAAAAAACAAAAAGTCTGGTTTTCAATTCAAAACAGGAAAATTACTTGAAGATTGCATCACACTTTTATTATTCTAACTTAAAGCAGAATATTACTAGGGTATAAGCACTGGTTTATTAGAAACAGTTTATGTTGGAACCGCAATGTGTCATGTGTTCTTTCTAAGAATTGTTTGGTTGTTGTTGTCCGCCCCCACACACACACACACACATGGAGCTTCTTACAGGGGCCAGGCTACTCTAATTAACAGCAATGCGATACTGCTGTTTAAGATTAACACATTTAGAGAAAGTTTTCTAGCAATGATTTGATGAAGCATGTCAGTTAAGATCAAGTTATCCACTGTCAAGTACACAAATATGGGCAGTATGTTTAAAAGTACTGGGATGACAGGGATTCATACAGTAGATTGGGTACTGATGAGGTGAGAGACGATGACCATTTTATATATTGTATCCAAGTTGCATTTAAGGAAAATCACAATAGGTCATGCTTTATGATGGTTTATTATGATTAAATCACTTTTAAAATGTTGACTAGCCTATGGTATGTAGGTTTTGTACTGAAAATAGAACATGTTCGATTCTTAGGTTTCCTCTGTATTTTGACTTCTGTTTTTTTATGACAGTTTATAAACTCTTTCAGCATTCAACAGTAGTCACCTGGGGGAACAGAGAAAACAATCAATTAATTTTTACAATCAAGTTATTGTAATTATTTTTGCAGTAATAAACAATGCTTGAGAAAAAATAGGTTTTGGAAAAGAGTATAAAAGACATACCAATGCAATGCACCTGGCCAAGATCCAAGGTCTAACTAGTCAAAAGTTGTGCTTAGAGATTCGGCCTGTCAAATGAACAAAATTCCATGGTTTTCTGAAGACATCCAAGACATGTGGTGTTGTTTATTAAAATGAAGTTCTCATGGAGCAGAGATGATTAGAAAAAAATAAAATATTTGCAGAATCTATCAGGAATCATCAGTGCCACAAGGTGGCTCTTGGTAAAATTAAGAGACTCTCCGCTTTCCAGGGGTGGTTTGCTGTCTTGCCCACAGCTTGTACTTGGGGTTTACTGGGTAGAGGTGGACTACTCAATATGAAACATCAGTGAGGTTCTCAACTTTATGGTGTGCTGAAAGAGTCATATGCAGGGCTCATGATAGAAGATTATTGCAGATTATGTTGTCTTTGCTGGATAAAAAAAGTTTTTTTTTGTTGTTGTTTTTTTAGGTAGGGAAAAACATCTTTTATTTAAATGATTTAGTAAATACACCAAGACATTTAATCAGTTTTTAAATCATGGCTTTGGGATTTGACTTGAGAAAAAATGATAACTGGGCCCTAGCCTACAGGTACACATGTTTTTTTTAAGAGCCTCTTTTTATAGGATGACTCTATATACAATTTCCAATCACTTCATTATGAACTCACCTCCCCATTCAGGGAATTTATTTATTAGGCCAATTATTTAGAAGCAGAGCAATGTGTAAAACCATGCAGATACAGGCCAAGAGCTTCAGATAATGTGAAACATCAGAATGTGGAAAATGTCGTCTTAATTACTTTGACAGTGGTATGACTAACACAAGACTGATTTGAGTATTTTAAAAACTGCTGATCTCCTGTGATTTTCACCCACAGTAGTCTCTAGATGGTTACATAGAATGGTGCGATGAACAAAAAACATCTAGTGAGCGGTAGTTGGAATGTAGTTGAATGTAGTGGAATGCCTTGTTGAAAGAGGTCAGCACAGGATGGCCATACTTGTTTGAGATTACCAGAATAACTTACTCTTTATACCTATGGTGAGCAAAAAAGCATCATAGAGAACACAACATGTTAAACCTAGAGGCATATGGGCTAAAACAGTTGAAGACCAGATTGGGTTCTACTTGTGTCAGTCGTATAGACCATAATGAGGCTAGAGTGGCCACAAGCACACATTGGGCAGTTAAAGTTTGGAAAATCTGACCAGGCAATGTGCACAAAAATTTCTATCAGATTAGCAGTTTCTAAAAAATTTTAACCAGCTTATCAAGCATCAGCAACCATTTGATTGTCAATGTTACCATTTTTTGTATTTGTATGATTTATGTTTTCTTTATAATCCCACATTCTGTATATGGCAGATTTGGTAATTGTATGAATGAGCAAGGACACAGGTGTTCATAGGACAGTGAGTCAAAATCAATGGTTTTTATAAGTATATGTACAATATATAATATATATAATTTACTTGTCAAAATAAGACATAGCTAGAGTTAAGAGTTATTAAGGTTCCTTTAATAAATAACATGAATCTTTCATATTCCAAAATTAATTTGTGTTTCATGATCAAGTACCTCAAATGCATTTGTAAAAGTAAAGTCGATTTTTTGGTTAATGCATTAGTCTGTATTACAGCCAGTAAAAAAAGGTTTATTATTGTTTTTAGTATCTATTGCCAATTACTGGGGGAAGTGTTCTCATTCTTTTAAACTGCCAAGCAGAAACAGGAAGAACATGAGAGAACAGGAAAAGAATAATTTATAGTTTAAATTAATGCCTAATACCCCATTATTTGCTTTCTTTCAGTACTGACTAATCTCTTCAGTTCTGAGACAAAGATTTAGTTTAGTTCTGTTTAGTTTGGAAAATTGAGTAGGCAAGATGTAACGTCTGACGAGATAGACCACAGGCATTGTCTGCAGACATATGGACAATATCTGCGCTTGGGCTCCTAATGTGATATTTACTGTGAAATTCATCACTCAGGGGAACAGAGGAGTTCCGAACTTGATACATCCAGTATGGCTTGAACTTGTCCTCAGTACACACCATGATTCATCACAGTGGTTATACAATGGGCCAACTTTCAGTTAGCCTGCACAAGCAGAGATCTGTCAACGAGATAGCAGTGTTTTTGTTGTGTGCCATGCACTAGCCTTCTGCTGTTCAACAGGGGCAGGATCAGAGAGATTTCCTGAAACCCACTCATGGAGTGATGAAGTGCAGTGGTCTATGACGACTGTAGGGTCAAGGCTGATTAGAGACAAGAGTAATCATTTCTTTAGGCTATTTTTCACATCATGGCAAAACAGTTCTGTGGACTTAAAGTAACCATTTTAATGCCATTTGCTTCCGGGCCACAGTTTGCCATAAATGTTCTAAAGCATAGCATCATTAGCAGTGCATTAGCAAAAAATATAAACCTGACCTCAGCTAAATATAAACCTGAATTGGATGAAATACTTATACTTATGAAATACTTGTGCAAATAATGTTAATTAGTCTAAAACACCATATAGAGTATCACAAAAAGATGACTGACAAAAACTGCTTCATATTTATTACATTCATCATATATACAGTATAATTGTACAGTAGAACTAATACCAGGCCCACTGCCACAGTTATTTTATCCTCATAGATATGTGTCTGATATAGCCTCAACAGATTTGGTGAGAGTGCATCTCTAGTATGTCTCTGTGGAAATCAACCATAGGGAGTGGATGCACATAAATCTGGCTATTAAGCCTCTCCTAAGCCCAGAGGAGCAAAGAAACAATTTAGTTGCCACTGACATTATACAATTTATATTTGTATTTCACTTCAGTGAAAAGGGTAAAAAGAAACATCAATTTTTATGATGCAGGTGGCAACTAAAATGTGTCTTTGCTCCACTAGGCTGAGGAGAAGCTGAATGGCCAGGTTTATGAGCATCCATGATAATATTCTATAGGTGATTACCACAGAAGGACATTATAGGTGCTTTCTCACTTATTTTTGTTCATAAAGGGATTGAATAGTTGGCTTTAATTTCAGTCGTATAGGCCTTGCTTTGCCAGGCTGGGGTAGTCTCTAAAGACTGTGCTGGCAGAGGAAATTATATAATTTCATTCAGTATTTTTGTCTTTTTTCCAGGGACCAGAGGGCCCTCCAGGTCTCAAGGTACAGTGAGATATTCTTTTTAGATCTAACTGTTATTTAAATTATTTATAAATCAGGGAAATGGGATAACGCATCCCAAGGTTGATGTAACATACTGTACAAAGGTATTTGAATTTTTTTTTTGTCATCTCAGCACTATGTATTTACCAGAATTTTTATGTTTTAGTGAAGATGAAAGTATTTACTATAGTTTAATACATTTTAAACTGCTGAACTCCTGCAGTTAAGAAAATATTTGATTATACCATGGACTATGCTTGAAGATTATAGTAAAGTACCAAACAGCATGAGCAACAACCATTTTTCATGCAAAAAGAAATTTCAGATTTACATACTGTTTTCTGTACAGAATCTTTATACAAAATATATGTAGCATTACAAGTCAACAGGTTTTCCTCAAACAGAACCAAGAATGAGAAAATAAAGAATCACAAATCTTGCATAGGAGATTTTATTGATAAACTGAGATCAATATTACAATATTTATCTCAATTTGTTAATAAAATCTCAATATTACAGTAGTATTTCTGTTGTAGGCAAAGCTGTAGACATGATTGAAACAATTTGTTTAACATTTTCAAGCCACTAGTTAACATTCAAAAGCTGTAGGATTCATAGCAGAGTTCTGTTTTTTGTCCGTTTTTGTGCCAGGTGTCTTTTTTCCAGTCTTAATACACAAGATGTTTGGTCTGGCAATCTTAGCAAACATATTCAATAATCAACATGGGAATTTTGTGGCTAGTACTAGTGTATCTTACAGAAGAGAAACTTATCCAATGGAAGTTAAATGGCCTATTTAATTTAATTACAAATAAAATCAAAGCAACATTATTTTTAATAATTTTAACTATTTATATTATTATAAAAATAATTTACATAATAATAATAATTTAATAATTTAAATATTAACATATTTTTATTTATTTATAGGGTTCCATTGGGCCACCTGGCATACCAGGGATTGATGGACTGAAGGTAAGTTTTAACATACTTTTTTACACAGATAATTCATGCAATTTTAGGGATGAAATTATAATATCAGCTCATACTTTCATGTTATAGTTGTTATTACTGCTTACAGTCTTTAAGTAAAGCCAGACCAATCATCCAGCTGGACTCCAGTTAATAAAGGCAAATTGGATCCAAATACACACTGAAAATAAGCCAGTGGATAATTATGACTGAATATGACTGTACCATCAGGGAAGAAAAAAAGTACATTGATGGTGGAACCTGATCATCCAATATATCCAGATAGTCAGCTGACTTTATTTATTGCGCACATAATGTTGCGGACCCTGGATCTGACCAACATAAGGAATCCCATATCATAACACTGCCCTTGAGAGAGTTGTATGGTAGGAAATATGCATGATGGGTGTATCACTTCATCCGCCTCAATTCCTACCCTGATGGACCCAACACCCAACAGGATAAAACCTGGACTCAACAGACCACATGACCTTTTTCCAATGCTCATCGGGCCATTGTTTATGCTTTCTAGCAACTTGTAATTTTTTTTATTAGCCTTACTGGTATATGGGTTTCTAAAGGACACACAGCTGTTTAGTCCCAATCCCTTAAGTTCTCCTCACGTTGCGCTTGTAATAATGCAATATTAAAAATAGCTGTGAGTTCTAATTTAGTTTTTTTATGCTTTAATTTCACTAAGCATTTTAATGAACTCCCATCATGCTCATTTAGGATGTTTTTACTATCGCATTTTTTTCTCAAAGATGATTCGCCATTATCCTTCTAGGTTTTAACAATGCGTTTTACAGTTCTTAACCAAATTCAAACGTTCTCCTGAGTTGTTTTCTTTCTTGAGGCAGGACAATAATTTGTCCCTCCTAAGAGTTACATCTTTGCCACGCCCACAGTACATGTTTTCTGACAGGGTTATTTAAGAAATAATAAGCTATTGACTGCATCAATTAGCTAGCTGAACCATATTAATCACTACACCAGTTATCCAATGGAAGCATGATCTTAAATCTCTAAACTTTTAGCTAAGTTAAATCCAGGTGGTGATTTTTTGGCCAGACGATGAATATGCCTCCTTATTTGTGTGAGATAGCCAGAAAAAATGCTTGAAGTTTTTTTTTTTATAATATTCAGTTCATAAATGTTTTCCCTAACTTGGAGGTGGATCCAGGGCAATGGTTTGATACAACAATCTTAGGAATGGCTTTAAGAAAATAAAAAAAAAATTGATGTTAACTTTTTTGACAATGTTGCCAAATTGAGCATGGTAGGACATTTAGAAGGACTATAGACAGTTGGGAACTGTGAGAATTTTTGTTATGTGGCTGGGAGACTGCATGAGGCTTAGGGTGGGGGGATGTATATGTATACGATAATGTTTATAAAGCAGGTGTTCTTGGTGTGGAATACATTGATGTCCAGTTAGTGATATAATAACTTATCTTAACAGTTGGTTGCTGCAGGCCAGAGGAACATGGGTCTTATCTAATTGAGCTTTAGGTTAAAAAAAATATCAAAACACAGAAGAAGCATAAACAAAGCCATATGGCATTAATAAATATTCATGATACCCAAATGTGGTTGGAAAAATCATTTTCCGCTCATCCTCTTCACATATGAGTGGAAAGACACATCTAACCCAGAGAAAAACCTTGCACTGCAAACTGCTATAAGGCTTTTGAAAGTGGTGGGAGAAGAGTTACAGTTAACCACAACAGTATTTAGACAATGGTAATCAGAGGTGTAGGTTTCCATTTCTTTTTTTATACAAAGAAAATACTGCAGACCTTTTGGAAGTACAAATATAAAACTGTCTGTTATAACCCAGCTTCCTATATGTACCTAACGATTACAGTTGTCTGGTTTCCTTGATCTTGTTTACAAAAACAAATATAACATCCACAACAAGTTGGCAGACATGGGCAATGCGAGGCTGTGCCCATGGCACTACAGTGGCCATGTTATAGCATCCATTTGAGACCAGCATAATGTATGTTTACATCTTATACAGGTGCATCTCAATAAATTAGAATATCATCGAAAATAGTTTTTTTTCTTTCAGGAATTCAATTTAAGTGAACAAGTGTAACTATAATTATATAGAATTATTACATACAGACTGATATATTTCAAGTTTGATAATTATGGATATTTGGATAATTATGGCTTATAGCTAATGAAAACCTAAAATTCAGTATCTCAGAAAATTTTATCAATGCTTAAGATCAATAAAAAAAAGATTTTTACTGAAAAGTGTGAAGATGTATAGCACTCAATACTTGGTCAAGGCTCACTTAGCATGAATTACTGCAACAGTGAAGCATGGCATGGAGGCAATCAGTCTGTGGCACTGCTGAGATGTTATGGAAGCCCAGGGTGCTCTCATAGCGGCTTTCAGCTCAAGTGCATTATTCTGTCTGGTGTCCCACCTCTTCCTTTTCACAATACCTCATAGATTCTCTAAGGGGTTTAGTTCGGGTGAGTTTGCTGGCCAATAAAGCACAGGGATTCCATGGTCCTTAAACCAGAAAATAGTACTTTGACATGACAGTGACAGTGTGGGCAGGTGCCAAGTCCTGTGACAAGTTTCGTCTGAAAAGAGGACTTTGGCCCACTGAGCAACAGTCTAGTCCTTTTTGTTCTTAGCTCAGGTAAGACACCTCTGATGTTGTTTCTGGTTTAAGATTGACTTAACAGACTGTATTGTATAACTATGACACCCTCTACAGTATAGACATACAGTAGGTGTTTAGAAGACTGTATGTTTTTGGCTGTCTGCATAACTGTAAAGGCCCATTTTCCTCAGAGGGATGAGCAGCGGTTTACCCTTAGTAAAAGGAGATGAAAGATGGGTCTTCTACTTTCAAGAGGTAGTCCGGATTTTTGGCTGTTTGGGTGAATGTGTTTAAAGAGAATTTGTCAGCTGTTTTGGCAGTCTCTAACACTGTTGAAACCCCTGGGAAAGTGGTAATAAGAGCTGGTTCACTACATCTACTATGTGCAGAGAGTACAGGAACACTTCTGCTTTAATACACATTCCCTGAGCAAGGTGTAACCATAATTGTTTTGTAGAACAGTTAACAACTGTTTTAAAATTGGAAGACTTTATCATAGTTCTGAGTAGCCAGTTTTGTGCCATCACTCGGAAGGTTTCAGACCAAGAAGGTCACAGATATTGAAATCTAAAAAAGTACTTTGCACAATATTCTCAGGAATTGTCTACTGTATGTTGATGTCATATTGTTGGTAGGCAGCAGAATGAGAGGAATTAGTTTTTCTTGCCTTGGCCTGAGAGATATTCTTTTTTGACAGTAGAGCTAAAGTATGTGATGACAGTTTCTACAGTACCTAGCTTACCTTAGATAGGGTAATTGTTACGTTTTTGTAGTAATTTGTTTCTGCAATCGCACATTCTGTAAACCTGAAAAAAAAAAATCTCCATCCATTGGTGAGGTTTTCTGTAATGCCCTGACAATAGCTGAATAGAAACTCAAAAAAATCTATCAGTCAACAATGTCTAAACAAAATCTGGGGATAATGTTTCAAAACAAGGCCTGAAGACCAAATTCAAAAACTTATTGCAAAATGTCAGAAATCCAGTGAACCTCAGGGTCAGATTTTAGAAAAAGAGAACAATCGCAACAGTAATAAAATGGAGAGATGAAAAGAAGGATTATACACATTAAGTAACAACAGAGAATAAATGCCTTATAATTCCTAAAACCTACAGAATTCACAAAATCAGTAAAGAAAAGTAAAAGAAATGGCACGCTTTAAATAACTCATGAATAAGTGACAAAAGAGAAGCAGATGTGCAAAGATAGAGATGGAAATCAGAAAGCTGTGGAAGCAGAACAAGTATAGAACTTGCTGGAGGAGGGGATGACACTTTTGCCTTCATGCTTTAAAAATATCCAAATTGAGCTTAAAGGAATGGTCTGTCAAACTCATTCAGTGTAGGAGGAAATGAATAGACCAAGCTTTATTTTCTGACCAACCCAGTTTAAGTAACAGCTCAGCATTATGGTGAAACTCAACACCATGCTGATGATGCTGATCTTGACCTTAGTCTTGAGTTTAGTCAGGAATTACAGCAATTAATAATCCTTATAATTTATTAAAAATGGGTCAGATCTTGAAGTGTTCATGGTGTTGTTTCAGTGCTTACCGTTTTGGTTTTCTTTGATTTAAATATGCCGTATCTGAGTCTGGATACTTTATCTGAATCTTTTGACAAACTTTTAAGGACACAACTGCTTTTAAAAAGAGTTATATTGTAGCGATAACATTTGTCATAGAAAAATGATTGTTGGTATTGTTAGAGCAGGACAAAAAGGGACATAGAACATCTAACACAAATCTTCACAAGTTTTTAAATAGATATGAAAAAAGTAGGCTGTGTGTGTGTGAAAAAGAAACAGAGAAAGAACCATTTTCAGAAAGGAGTCACTTGGAAACATTGCAACATTGCAAATTCTGTGCCTGTATTTGGACTGCTGGGTGCCAAGCCTCATGAAATGCATCTCTGGTGCCTTAAGGTTTCATTATAAAGCAAATTAGTTCCACCACTGAATCCTCATGCTATAAAGATGTGTTATTTTCACATCATATAAAGAACAACTCAGCTCCAAAAACTAAAATGTTAGACATTTTTTATTTTACATTAGCATAACTATACCACATTGTCTAAAAGTAAAGCTTAATTTTTTTTGAATATTGTCAAGTTAAAAATATATATTATTTAAGCCGAATGCACGTCTATAGGACGAATACACAACTTTAAGACTACTGTGGACATTTAAAACAAACAAACAAACACCAAAAAGATTATTGTTTTCAAATATGTAATTCTCCAGGTATAGAAACTGGACATTTTATGCAAAAAGTCATGACAATGAGAACTCAATAACTTTATCTGGACTTCCCTGGTGCAAGAAATCGTGGCTCCCTTTGTAGAGGGATTGATTGGGTCACATTCTGTGTTTTGTTGTTTGTAGGGGGAGGTGGGTATGCCCGGATTAGATGGAATCCCTGGTGCCAAGGTTTGTGGCACATGATGTGTAATTTATCGCCAATCATGGAATCCATTTCATATTTCCGATTTCACTTTTTTTTGTGTGTGTGTGTGTGTGTGTGTGTGTGTGTGTGCGTGTGTGTGTGCGTGTGTGTATGTGTGTTTGGAAAGGCGAATGGATTTCTGTTATGACATCAATCACAAGCAGAATCTATTTCTAACATGAAACCACCAGATATGTAATGTTCACTTGAAAAATCATTTGACAAAACTTCTGTGTGTTTCATCAGTATTACAAATGCAAGAAATTGCAAGAATATTAAATATCATCAACAACTGTTACAATTTGTTTCACTCTGCTTCATTTTCATATGGATCATGTCCATCACTGCAAATATTTACTTATAATTTCAAATATTTCTGTCTGTCCTGCCTCTGTGCACTGTATCATACCCTCTGTACCTGCATGTGAATGTTTATTTTAAAGTGAGGCGCAATGCCTAGGGAAATGGTCTTCAATTACTTCTGAGGTCATCTGTGGAAGGAACAGCTGTAACATGAGCTTCATTTCTTAATTGAATGTGAACTTAATCTTAGATGTAATCTAAACAAGCTTGTGCTATTATTTTCCTTGCTCTGGCACTGTCTGACTTTTGAACTTTTAACATGTGTCTTTCTTTGCAACTAGGGTGACAGAGGAGAGCAAGGTGAAAAGGTAAAGCCATATTTTTTCATTTATACATTAAGCTAGATTAAAAACTTTTCAAAGTTAAAGGTCAATCAATCAATCAATCAATCAATCAGTCAATCAATCAATAAGGATAAATCCATATAAAAGATAAAGGTGCAATTGCAAGTTGCAGGTATTTGACATATTCTCTTTCTTGCTTAATACTTAAGCAAGAAATTAACTAATAAATAAGCAATTACCATTACATGTAGATTGTAATAAGGATTAAATTACAAGTGTGAACAGAAGCTATAAATTGTGGATCTGGTCCAATTTTATTTTGGAACAAAGAGCAAGTCACATTTCTCAACATAAATTTCTAGATGTACATGACCCACCTGTGTAAAGAGAGTTCATGAACCTAATTACTTTTTTGACTTTGACTTTGTTACTGCTGGAGAAGCAAAAAAATCCACTCCTCACTTAGGATTTTGATATCAATTTCTACAGACACTGCTTGAAAAGCAACCATGTACTGTATGGACCTGAAAATGTGAAAAGAGATTTATCAGCTAATGCCTAAAATGTGTAAAATTAGTCATAAACAGCAGGAAGGAACTTATGTGTATAGATTATATAGTCAGTTAATTCTACAGACCCTTAACTACTTAATCTTTACCTATCATAATTTCCTGTTAAAGACTCTTTCACTACAAAACAGTTTAGGTTAGTAACCAAAAAAAGTATACAAATAAAAGTTATGAAAAACAATAACCATTTCTTAAAGAAAATCCTAAATCAACTGACTAAGGTTATTACTGTTTCATCTATCATTAAATAAATGTCTTTCAGGCTGAAAACTACTGTAAATACAAGGTGGTATCAAAAAGTTTTGAGACTACACCAGCATATGGCAGCACAAGGCTGCACGCACAATCGCAGGGAGCACCAACCCTCATCATCCTGTGTACATCAGGAGCTGTGCAACTGGTGCTATTCCGACCATATGCGTTAAAACATCTACGATTTCATCATGGACTACAAGTTGTCCATGGACAAAAGTGAATGTGAAATTCTGAGTAAAACTGGATAAATCTTGAGATGATTCGGTTTACGGAAAAGTTTACGGCGATGCTGCAATGAATTGTCTAAGGTGTTTTGAGTGGCACATGCACTTCAAGAGCGGAATAATATTACTGAAAGACTACGATGGATCAGGAAGACCTTAAATGAGCTCATCCCTTGAAAATGTCGAAACCATTCAGCAACTTATGCATGATGATCGGCAGGGAACAATACACAACATTGAAAATGCACCGTGTTGCCACAAAGTTCATCCACAGAGTGCTGACCCAGGAGCAGAAGGAATATCAAGTCAATGGTGTCTTGGATAATCTGTCTTTTATGTTGAGAATCATTACCTGTGACAAAACTTGTGTGTATTGGTACATTATGACTCTAAGAGGAAGTAACAGACTTTACAGTGGGAGAGCCCATTTTCTCCAATACTGAAAAAGGCGAGGCTGGTCCGCACCTCAACCAAGTGCATGCTCATCGTCTTTTTCGACATTCACAGCATTGTGCATCGAGAATTTCGTCTTCTGGGGGCCAAAATGTCAAGAGCGAGAGGATGTGCGGCCAAAGCGACAGATCTGTGGCGTGCAAATCCCAAAACGTTTTGATACCACCTCATAGTTTGGCACTGTGATTCAAAAATTAACTGTTCCTCTGACTTCTGGACATTTGTGCCTAATAATAATGCTAATGCTCTAAAATGTAAAAGAGGCCACTGAATTTCTTATATTTTTATGAACATTTATTCTTGTATTTCAATAAAAAAATTTGCCTTTCCTTACAGGGTGACATGGGAGAAGAGGGGCCAAAGGGCAATGTTGGTGAGAAGGTAAACCTGCACAAGTACATGTTAATGCAGCTGTAACTGAATTCCGGTGAACTGAATCCTTTATATGATATTCATAAGCCTGCACTAGTTTTTTTTCTCCGTAGAATGCATTTTATATGGAGAAATAACGTTCTTAGGGGGGAAAAACTTTGTTTACACTAAATGTTTAATGTTCTGTTCTGTTGGAAATATGCCTTAGTTGTTAAAATATTTTGGAAACTTAAATTAAATTAATTAGCTTGCCTATAGCTTTGGCTTATAGTGTGTATGACTGAGCACTTTCATAAATCCGTAGAAGACAGTAAAAAGTAATCATTTTAACTAAAGATCAGCAGTGGGGAAAGACATGCTGTTGATCCAAGTGATATTATATACAGTATATATACATACCTTAGATAATGCCTCTCTGAGGCCTAGGTTTGGATGCTCCCAAGCTGAAGTAGAATCCCTAAGCATTACATCTGTACAGTTACTCTTGTATACGTTTCTGTGCCATTGTGCTTTTGCCAGACAAAGCCATTTACAAAACTTATTTGACACTTGGCCTGATTATAAAATCACAACATACCAAAATGTCTCACTGCCATCAAAAAGTGAACATGTTTAAACCTCACATACTGTAATGTATTAATGGAGGGTACGTACATTCTTCACACTACATTAAGGGGGTGTGGATCCTTATAGACTGCGAAACAGAAATCTACCCAGTGTGTCTCCACCAATTTATTACACATAGGAGTAAAACCTTTTTTTTCTTTCTTTTCTTTTTTTCTTTTTTTTTTTTTTTTTTTTACCACTATGGACATTTTAGTAAAAGTGGTAGTGCATACAAGCAGCAGCCAAGTAAAAAAAAAAAAAACATTGTAGGAAACAGATGTGGGACTATTTCCATGCATGGAAGACAGTCCAAAAAAGAAACTGGTCTACAATAAAACTTTGTTGCCTGAATAAAACCTTTGATCTCATCTACCTTACTGCCATAAAACAGTTTAAATGACGAAGGAGGTTGGGGGAAGGGGAGTGCTGGGTAGGTGTTTGAATAAAGAAGCAGGTATCATGGAAAATAAAATGCCTTAAACATTTTCTTGACTGACATGCAGAACTCCTACTGTACTCTTTCATGGATGAAAGGGAAATCCTCCTATATTGATCATATTGTTCATATTTAAGAGGCATGAACATTTGTATTGAAAAGTGATAGGTAAAGACAACCTGTGTCTCAATCACTTCCGCACAGTACGTTTCCCCAAAAGGAACATTTACTATCTACTATGTAAAATTACTGAAATGTAAAAGAAAAGACAGAAATTCTTCTTAAATAGCATGGCGGCTGCATGTTTTCCACGTTTGTCACCTAATGATCTTGTTCTTGGATGCCATCGTGTATTGAATTGATTAGAACGGATATTTTAAGTCTGATTCACCAGTGACTAAGGACATGATACATTGCATCCTTGTCTAGTTGAAGGGCACTCACTCATAATATGGAAATGATGTCTGAAATTTTCCATAAAGGCTTGTGAATAGCAAGTTGTGACGTTATCATTGTGGATATAGATCTGTTGATATGTCCATCCAAAATTTGGGTTTATAAATTTAAGAGAAAACTGAATCTGGCTAACAAAGGTAACACTGTAATAGCAAGGCATGCATGAAAGAATACATAGTAAAAAACTGGGATTTAGAGCTGTGAGAACTAACTGTCTAAATGCTCAATTTGATGCATGTAAGGGAGAGGGTAGCAAAAAAATAATTTACCCTGCTTGAGTGAAAACATAATGTGTGCTGTAGCTACTGTGGCCTGACTGTAAATGACTGTGGGAAAATGTAAAACTCAGACTTTTTACACTAACATACTGTAATAATTCACACACACTAAAAAAGTTTCATTTTTATAGTTTAAACTGCTAATAAAACATTTGACATGTAAAATATTAATTGGGTATAAAATTTGCTGAGATCTCTAATGTGGAAATTATGCATTTTGGTCAAAACATTGCAAAAGTAAACGTGAATTGGATTGTGAGAAACAGTTTAATGAATATCAGTGTTAGATCAGTGAGTCAGTTTCCATGTAGCGCCTCACAGTCTTTAAGTCAAATCTAATTCATGTCATTTGCCAGCAACCATAGTGCCCTGCTTGTCTCTGGGCTATTGAGAACGTCTGCAGCTACAAATTCCCATAGTAATTCCCATGTTCTTCTAAGAATAATCATTATAGCCAAGCTGACGTACTTTAAAAAACCGGGCACCAAAGCGCCACAACCAAACTACAGCTATAACTTTAACTAGCTCTCATCATCTCATACTGTAGCTCTCATGGCAGAATTAATCACTCTCCTGATTACATATGTTGAAAAACTACCAAGTCCATTACAATGGCCTAATGGATGAAAATGAAATGGAATTTGTATTTCATTTATTGTAGCCTAAGTGCACTTGAAGAGATTGTGGTAATAACATTGTAAATGTATCCATTTTCCAACTTTAGAAGTCCTCTTCTAGTCAAGACCATTACCTAATACAGTGGAACCTCGGATTACGAGCATAATTCGTTCCGGGAGTGGGCAGTACTGCATTACCCACAATGCATCTCCCGCACTGGACTACACTTCCGTAAACAGATGTCATAAATCAACCTCTCTCTCCCGCTACACTTTTTTCGAAAAAATTAGCAAGGAATATCGCTAATGACACTTGTGTGCGCGCATACTAACGGAATTACTGCTGTAAAGTAAAACAAACAAACAAACGAACCGCACTTTACCTTTTAGAATCGCAATAAAGCAGAGTCTCTGTGTAGAGCAGAGTCTTAATGTGTGTGCGTGTTTGTGTGTGTGTGAAGCACCTCCCCCCCCCCCACACACACACATAGCGATGAGCTGAGGAAGAAAATTAATTTTTAACCTCTGTATTGAGAATTTATTTTGCTTTACTTGCACGCGCACGTGTGTTATAAGAAACAGTACATGTGCTTTCGACCACAAAATAAAATATGTTTTACACACGTGGTCACAGTGTTATGTTGATTATACCAGTATGAGCACTAAGACCCAGCAGTAGAGATGATTACTCAAAATTCTGCAGAGCGAGAGAAAAATTTTTGGCTTCGTAGTGATCACGTGACGCTCGGCGTCAAAACAAGAAGCACATGCGTGATACATGATAATCTGTGCTTGTAAACCAAGACAAACGCTCGTTTTTCAAGTTAAAATTTATTAAATCTTTGCTCGTCTTGCAGAACACTCGTAAACCACGTTACTCGTAATCCGAGTTTCACTGTAAAAGATAAATCCAAAACCAGTCTTGAGAGGCTATGTCGGGATCGATTCCAAGTGAAAGTGATACTGAGACCAGAAACTAGGGTATCAGCCTCGTTTTAAGACCACACCTCTTCTTTAGATAGATGACTTTCATCCATTACACCAAAGATTGGGTTTTCTACTAAAAGAAGTTAGTACCACTGTTTATGTGAAAAGAAAGACATTTTTTATACATATTCTGGGTCAAGGCAAGAAGAATGTTTTGTCAGTCCAATGTGCAACACTGGGACATTGAGTTTAACAGCCCTGCTCTCTATAATCTCATACCGATTTTATCACCACCAAAATGTAATCAAATTATCTCTTCCCAGTGAAACATGACCAAGACCTAAGTAAATTTATGTGGGCAGCAAATTATGAGAACAGCATTTTTTCTCATCTTTTTCAGATGATAAAACACTTCATACTGTATGACCAAAAGTTTGTGGACACCTAACCATCATGCCCAAGTTTGCTATTTAAAATTCGCATTTATAATAACTGACTCTTCTGGGAAAGCCTTTCACTAGATTTGGGGTGTGGCTGTATGGATTTGTTCATTCAGCCACAAGAGCATTAGTAAGTTCAGGCACTGATGCTTCTTAGTTCCAGTGATGGGAAATGTTACAACATTCTAAGACATTCTGTACAATTGTGTTCTGTGGGAACAGTTTGGGGAAGACCCACATATACACAAACATTCAGCTAATGTAAATGTATCATGTGTTGAAATGTGCTGTGCAGTTGTTGATTGACGTGGATGTGTATATTACTTAAAGTTTAGATAAACTTTATAGCCAGCGACATTTCACATTCTTTTCCTTTACCTTTTTCATAAAAGTCTAAATGTAACTTTACAATATACAGCTGTGCAGGAAATCCATGGCGATGCATGATTTTTCTTGTCCAGGGATTATGAATGTTAGTACCTAATCTCCAATGGATAAACAACTATAATACAACACTAAATGGCAAATTTGAATGAAATCACAAGTAGTACATCACAAGTAGAATTTAAAAAAATAATGCACTTTTTAAATTGTAATACCAGTTTAACAAGTTCAGCTTGAAGCATTCATCCACTTTAATACATTTGGTTACACAAGCATGCATATAAAATTTAAATGACAAACTATGAATGTAGTAGCATACATAGACTTAGCTGTTAAGTGATATCCAGCTGTAACTAGTAAGCCAGTTTATGGCTAGGGGAAAATGCAAAAATTAATTATGCCTTGTGCACTTTCATTATTGACTCTAATAAAACCCAGAGCATGCATTCCTCAGCAACTTCTGAATGCAGAACTCATGTGGAAACTTAAATTCAGCAGCAGGCAGAGGCCCCAGCCTTCCTGCTCTCACTCATTGACTTTCCCACCAGCAATAATCATCTGGTGCCCTCTGTTCTCCTTTTGTACATCATATCCCAGTGGAGCATTAAACTCAGTGATTGTTATTGGCCACACATTTTATTTCTGTTGTTCTATCAAAAACAAGATACATCCCTTTAAAATTTTTGCTGCTTCCTTCTAGGATGTTTGACAGAACCAAATCATATGTCATCTATCACATGTATGGTAATCTGGGAAAACCTGATGGACGACTCTGTCGCTAAATTCTTTTTTTCTCTATTTTTTATCGCCCAAGGCTTAAACAAGCCAATTAGATTTCCCCATACTGTGACCTCATATAAGAAAAATACCCTGGTTTGTTGGTTAGCAGTAGATCATTTACATAGACACTGAAACTGAGCATTTGAAGAAGGAGTGAAATAAAGGGAGTTTAAAGTGCAAAAAAATATTAGGTAGGTATTTCATTTAAAGCTTCGAGATCTGTGACATGAGACTAGTTAAAGAAATAGTAAAATATGGGACCTTTAATACAAACATATTGCCAGTTTAACTTACCATGGTCAGTTTGCTTAAAGATTTGAAAAGGTTTTTTGTTAGAGCAGGATCAGGCTTTAAAACAAATGCTCATACTGAACAGATAAGAGGACTGAGGATTCGCACTTCAGATTTAGAATTATTTATACTGATTGAAGTAATACTGTACTTATTATTGTTATGTATAATTGTGGGAAGCACTTTTTATTTAACCTTTATCTGAATGCGGACTATAATCCATAAATTATAATCATAGATGAGTAATATTCTCTTTTTTAAATCGGCCCAAATCCATTTGTCAAAACAGTGCTCTTATATAATTACCAAAAAATTAAAGTGACCTTTACTAGCAATGCGAAACTTAAAAGAGAGTGTCCTTTTAAAGGGGGACTAATTAGTGGATTTCAAGAGCCACTGGCATATTACATCAGGATCTAATGAAACCAGACAAACTAGCTTGCACAAAAATAGGAACATTAATTTACTCATTCATCCTTAGTGACCACTTTATCTCATTTAGCAACATAGTGGTTCCACAGCCTATCCTGGGAACACTGGATGTGGGGCAGGAATACATCCTGTATGGAATATTATTCCATTACAAGGGCATCACATGCACATAATCATTCACACATACTGTAGGGTCAGAAATAAAGTAACCAGCATGTTTTTGGGGAGGTGGGAGGAAATGCAATGACTCAGTGGAAAAGCACATATACATTGGGAGAATATATTGTATGTAACTTCACACTGACAGAAACTGAGCTCATAAATGAACCAGGGCCTCTGAATCTGTGAGGTAACCTTGCTACCCACTGTTCTGGCATGACACTGTGCTGGTCATAGAAACATTTATATTGTTAAATTTGCTTACATTCCATTAAGGTGTTCAGAGTGGTTTTGAATTATTGCCAGTGTGGGGTGCTTGACGAATTCTGTTTGTCCAGTTAAGGCAAATTATAGGTATATTTCAATAAAAAAAAACATTATAAACACTGCACAGTATGTCTTATATATGTCAGGGATTGGGGACAGCAGGCACACCATAATTGTGAGCAAACAAAACTTGGATAAGAACTAAACTGAACATTCATCATGAAACAAATCAAATACTAGACCAACTACAAAAGACTAAACTGTAGTTTAAATAAGGAGGATGATCACCAGGCTAAACTGGTGATCTGTTAACTACTGTATGAACATTGAGCATGAGACAAAAAGAATAAAAAACAACTTATATGCCCCCCCATACAAAACATGAATCTTTAGGTGTGTACCCACAGTAGTACATTGTTAGTGGTTATCTGTGACAAAAAAATTCACTTGCAGATTTTGGGGTATGCCTTGTCTCACTGCCATTTAACAGCAAGTTCTATTTCTATAGTTTCCATCCTATATTAAATAATCTGTTTGTTTTTTTATGAGTATTTTATTGTAACATTATGGTTTTACTAGATTAAGCATTGCAAATCATATAAAAATTTTTCTCCAGCTTTGATGTTGCACCGCGTTCTAAGGTAATGAGTCACTTGGATACGAAAACAGAATTGTACAGCGAAACAAATTTTCCATCACACCTGTGTATCTGCTGTGCCAGCATTTACACCCTGATTCAACTCAACAATAACGGTGCATGCTGTTGTGAATGTTTGTCATTTGCTTAGTCTGGAAAATCCTGAACTTAACTAAACACAGATACTTAAAAGTGAGTTGTTTGGCACATATGTGCTATAGTAAATCATACACTATCTGTTTTTTTTTTTTTTTAATCCAAATGTGGATGTGTTTACACAAATTGTGTGCTTTTATCCAAAATATAGTTTTTTCAGTTTAATAAAGAAATATTCGTGTGTTTAATAAAGAAATATCCGTGTACTGGGCCATCACTGATCAGCCCAGGCAGTTTATGGATTACCTGCTTCAACTATAACAGGAACTGAATGTGTTAGTGGCTCTTAGGACAACAATAATTTTTTACTTTTTTTAATCCTCAGGGTGACGCAGGGTCTTCCGCTGCCGGCATAAAGGTAAAATTTACTTGAACAATTCAGAATATTAATTTATTCCTTTATTTAGCACACTCATCATTTTATTTATGCCATTATTTGCTTTATGGTTTAACTCTGTATTACAGGGTGAACCAGGTGAACCAGGACGAAGTGGGCACAAGGTAAAACAGCAGTAGCTAAACAGGGCTCCATGACAAAACCCTATTTATGTTAAACATGTTTTACAAAATGCAACCTTGAGGTAATAAAATAAAACATTTTAACATATTTCAAAATGATGTGCTCACATCAGAGCACTGATTGCTTCTGATAATCACAACTTAGGTTTCATTGAGGAGGAATTCAGGCATCATTGGACATCTTTGCAAGCTCTACTACTAAACACATTTCCCCAACATGTCGTTCAACATCATGTCTAAATATTACACTACAGCTATTTAGTCTCTTTATTTCATACTGTTTCACACTGTGCTCTGTAACTGGTACTGATTTCTCCTGAAAGAACAGATAATCTACTCTGAATAATTTATACAAATGAAATTAAGTGGCAAGTAGCTATTTCTGTTTAGAATAGTTCATCATATTTTCAGTGCTTTACAGAGATGCGGTGGAAGTGTGCAAGTCTCAATCTGTCGCCTGAGATCTGTTTTGAAAAATGTTTCTACTTACATTCCCTGCGCGCATTAATTTTAATAGAGCATGAATGCCTAACTAACAATGAAAATGTTTTAAATGATATGTTAATGCTTTTAAAGACTCAGCTTTTCTTCGCCACTTTCTCATGATTTACTTAGCCTCCAGTGCAATAATTATAGACCTATGTCTGTTGAAAACCATAACAGTGACTTTAGTGATAAGAATGAAACACCACAGTATTCAGAAATGTGGTCTATTATCCACTTTGCATGCATGCTAAACATAATTCAGTTTGAACATGCTGGTTGACACAATGACCAAGGGAATTGCGATTCCTGAAAATGTGCACAAGATTTCCATGGAAGTCACCCAACTGAAACATCCTTAAACGCCCAATTCTGTTAGCTTCCACAACATCGAACTGATGATTGTCACGTTGGTCAAAACACAGTGGGCTGATTTAGTGGTGTAGTGGACAGTGAGTGAAACCTTTAGTGGTTGAGCTGGTTTTCCAGGCTCAGGGCCAGGAATGGAGGCTTAGCTTGGTTTGGCTGTAATTTCTTGCACTTTTCCTGTGCAGGGAGAACCAGGACTTCCAGGGCTGCCTGGACTTCCCGGAATAAAGGTAAATGTTGCCGTGTCTTCATCCAAAAACTTCTCAATTTTGTGCAGTAAAATCACTAGTGATGAATTAACTCCTGTAGAGTTAGAAATAAATTCTAGTAATCTGATTTAGTTCTGGAGAAGTTAATCCTGGTGATTTAACTGTACACCCATTCCCATAATTCACCTACTGTACGTACACAGCGGCCTAACAGTAGTCCATGACTCAGGCAGGGTGTCTATGGCTCAGTCACATTTATTTTGTAATTTGGTTAACTAAATTCTTTAAATTTATGTGTGGAACTACTGTATTTAGAATAAAGTAAAATTGGATTGAGCCTAGCCTCTTCTGTTTTGCAATCAATTACTGATGCTGTTTAAAAAGTACAGAACAGGCTTTAATAGAGGTAGATTCATGTGTAGATATTTTCCAAGTTTAAATTTAAAAGTAATCCATTACATACTTGTAATGTGTATTTCTCCCATACATGTGGATGAAGTTTTAATACAAAGATTCCGTATTAACGTATTTCTTTATGCTTTAATTTAGCACTTTGCTTGAACACTAAAATGTGCGAATGCAGGCATGACATGATGATTGTGGCTATTTTATTTTGTTTGACTGCACCACTTTTTTGTATGCTTGATACCTCTTGGGCTTCTATAAATTTTTGCATTTTTTAACCAATTTAAGGGCTGAGAGCTTTTGAATGCTAACACTGTTTTGTTATGTAAATATGACCAAACTTTTTATATGCTGAACCCAGAACAAAAAAATCTCTCATAGCTGACAAGTTGACAACGCACCACCATACCAGTGTGTAGTGTAGTGCAGATTGATGTAATGGGAACAAACTTTATCTCTATATATATATATATATATATATATATATATATATATATATATATATATATATATATATATATATTATCAGTAATTGTTGTTTTATAATTTATAATGCACCAAGACTTGTGGACATAAAACACAGCACATACAGTAAAGACTGCTCTTTTTACAAAGCTGTTCTCACAGGTCTTCTGTTTAAAAGAGATGCACTACTAAAAGAGATCTACCCACTGGCATCTATTTTTCTAATAATGCAAGTAATTTACCAGAGAAATATCAAAATTTCATTTTCCAGTAATTCTTGAAACGAAAACGTGAGAAAACGTGCATCATTCGGTTCTGTGGTCTTGTACATCGTTATGGAAAAATAAGCATTTTTTATTCCCACCAAATGTATTCATTAGTTCTCTCTTTCTGGAAATAACCAACACACAGGTTTTGTTTTAGGAAGCATCATTTTGCTCCAGTTGTGTGAAAACAGGAAAAATTGGTTTGTCTCTACTGGGTCAAAGTAGTCTACTCATGCACTTTGGAGATTTGTGCACTGATACAAATTTATTGCATATGACTTATTGTAGCTTTAGCCATCACTGGGTCAGAAAGTGCACAGTTATGATTGGCTTCCTACAGATCCTGCCCTCACTCTCTAAATAACAAACATGGGTCAGTACAGGCCTGAAGCAAGTGCATTTAGCACAATTCTTCCTTCTCATAGACGTATTGGCTATAATTACACACAGTGTGTGTTCATTTGCATATAAATACAGTACATACTGGCTTCTGGGATTTATATTAATGGTTTTCTGTGTAGTCTGTAGAACAAAAATAAACAGTAAATTTGACACATACTATTTTGTGAACGGATAATATTGTCAGTACAATTTCTGACATGGTTTTGTATTTCTTGCATAGTTTTTTCTAAGGTTAAAATCATAGAACAAATTTTTTTTCCTCTAATGCCTTTTATATGTACAAAAACGGTAGGTTTGTATTGATGTTTTACAGTAGATATAAAGTCCAGGCTTTCTACCTTACTCACATACTCACCCATATTTCTCAATATTTCCCACATGGGGGAGCTATTAGCGCCTAAGGAGTGTTTGTTTGGTGCATAATTGAAAGCGATTAAGCCATTCCAGCTGTTTCTCATACATCTCCATATGTTTTCAGTCAGCAGTTATTGAACTATAACTCTCACTAACCTACAGTGCCCTACTGTGTTATTAAATGCTTTCTTTGGAATGACATTAATATACAGTGGTATGCAAAAGTTTGTGCTTAAAATTTCTGTTACTATAAAGTGTTATGTTAGTAAGGCTTAAAGTTAAAGATGACACAATCTTTTCAACATTTAAGTAAGATTAGTGTCATTGCAAGGCTCTTAACCCGAAGCACATAGGGAAAGCGGGATCCACCAACATAAAGAATGATCTTTGATAAGCAGTGTAGCATGTACAGTGAAAGGGCAGACTGAGTTCAGGATGCCTGCAAGGCAGACAATTCAAACCTTGGCTTACCATCACATGATGTAATATTTTTGTTTTTGTACAATTTAAAAGAGGATGAAAAAGGAAAGGAGCACCATGCAAACATTTGGGCACACCAGTTAATGCGAGATCTTGTTGTTTACAGTCATTAGGAAAGGTGAAGTGATGCTCATTTCAAAGCTTTATAATACTCAGACTCCTCAAATCATGGGCTCTTCTAAGCAGCCTTCCAGCAATTGAGGCCCTCAAAGCAGAAGTCTATAAGAAGACAACAAAAAGACTATCAGGTAGCCATTTCCCTATTTTTAATGTAATAAAGAAATGGCAATCAACAGAAACAGTAAGGTAAAATATATGCTTGTAATATTGTAACAAAGGCTATTTTCCTGTAAAAAACAACAACAACAACAAAAAAACGGTCGGTCATCAAATCCACCTTTTCTGGATCCTCACCACAAAATTTAGCATTGGAGGTTTGCAAAAATAAACACCAAAACATGACTGACAAAGGTAAAATAAAACAGTTTAAACACAACAGAAAAACAACATTTGGAGACAAAAGGGTTCTTCAACTGTTAGGCATGGTGGTGGCTCGATCAAGCTTTGGGCTAGTGTTGCAACCAGTGGCATGGAAAGCATTGTACTGGTAGTGCAAAGAATGCTTTCAATTAAATATCAGTAAATTCTGAAAGCAAACATTATACTCATTTCCCTCACTCATCTTTTATACCGCACACACACTCATTCACACACTACGGGCAATTTGGAAACACCAATCAAGCTAACCTACTGTACATGTCTTTGGACTGTGGGAGGAAAATGGAGTACCCGGAGTACCCACCAAGCACAGGAAGAACTCCATGCACACAGAGACAGGAATCAAACCCGGACCCTGGACGTGCAAAGGGGACAGTGCTAACCACTACACCACCGTGCCACCCAAACATTACACTGTGTGTAAAACAATTCAGATAAAAAGATGGCTTCAGCAGCAGTATAATGGTTCTAAACATGCCTTTAAACACACATTGGACTACCTTAAGAGACAGAAGCTGAAGGTTTTGGCATGGCCTTTACAGATGCCCAACAATCTGACAGAGTCCTTTCGCAAGGAAGTATCAGTGAAAACTCCTTAAACAATAACTAAAGGACATTTAGCTAGTTACAAATAGGGTTTGCAAGCTATGATACTTGCCAAAGAGGTGTATACTACTGTAAGTACTGGACATGCAGGGAGCCCAAACATTTGCTCTTGGTCCCCTTTTCTTTTCACTTTAAACATTTACAGGTTGATCCTTGATTAAAATAACAATTAAATGTGTCATCTTTACCTTTGTGCTTTTTGCAAATTAGGTCATCTTTTGCTCAGTTACTTATACCTAATAACACAGTAACATATATTTTGACCAGGGTGCCCAGACTTTTGCATGACACTGTCGGTGTGATGTTTATATCTGTGCATTTTGGGTACTAAACTATTCTACAGTGTCTGATTTCTTAGTTTAACAACATTTCCTCCACCACAGGGTGAACCTGGCTTTCTTGGCCCTCAGGGTGAACCAGGGTTGCCAGGACTACCTGGAACTAAGGTGGGTAAATGAACCTTGTCATGCACACACTTGGACAAAATCAGTGTTTCTGTGCTAAATGATGACTCATATGACCATATACTGACCATATGCTGTTGTAATCCAGTAGAGGGTCACTCATTTTAAATTTTTAATTTGAGGCGAAGTGCTCAGAGACATACTATTATATAACATGGGTTCATTATTATATGTTTAATAATTGATGCAATGTTAGACACACATAGAGTGTGTGTGTGTGTGTGTGTGTGTGTGTGTGTGTGTGTGTGTGTGTGTGTGTGGTCTCAAAAGTGCAAAACTGAACAAAAGTCTGCCAGTGCAAAAGTGAACATGACCCTCAGGTGATTATTAAAGAATCATGCAGTGCAGTGTTCTTTGCAAAAAAAAAAAAGAAAATGAAAAACTAGAGTTATTAGGAAACAGGTATTAGAAACAACAAAAAAATTATCTGGTTATAAGAAATTAATGAATGTTCACTTCTTTAAAGAGCTGTACTTGGCACACACTCTGACATAGAACATACTCAGAAACTACTGTGACATTTCTAGACTTCCTCAAAGAAACAAATCAGTTAACATTTGCTATATATATATTTTTGCTATAGTGTATATTATGCTAGGCGGCATGGTGTAGTGGGTAGCTCTGTTGCCTTGCACATTCGGGTTCGATTCCTGCCCAGGCATGATTTCTGTCTCTGTGTGCATGGAGTTTGCATGTTCTTCTCCCTGTGGTTGGTGGTTTCCTCCAGGTACTCCGGTTTCCTCTCACAGTCCAAAGACAACATGTAGGTTTGGCTAATTGGCATTTTCAAATTGCCCGTAGTGTGTGAGTGAGTAAGTGTATGTGTGTGTGCCCTGTGATGGATCGGCACTCCATGTCCAGGGTGTACCCCGCCTCGTGCCCTAAGCCTCCAGGGATGGGCTCCAGGCCCCCGCGACCCTGAATACAGGATAAAGCGGTAGAAGATGAGTGAGTGAGTGTATATCATGCTAAGAAAACCTGCTCCATGGGTCCATGTAGAATTCTATAGAAGGTCTTTCTCTGTGTCTCTCCTGAAACCTGAAAGAATGAATAAAATTAAATTTTGTTGTTATGCTTGTCTTCAAATGTTTATCAAGAAAACCAAATAAAAAAATGTCTCTTTTAACAGGGAGAACGAGGAGAGCCAGGACCGCCAGGAAAGGGTGAACGTGGGGAAATAGGCCCAGTTGGACCAAAGGTCAGCCTTAGCCATAACAGAGGCCTTCAAAAACAGAGCGCTGTGATTATCACTGATTACTTAAATAGTCCTTTAGTCCCTTGCATAGTTCCAGGTGTTTCCTAGTTTTAAAAACTGGGTTTTGGTTACCCCCTAGTGGCCATTTATTTGAAAGGACATACAGTAATTCTATTAGCCACTGAAGCGAAAAGAAGTGGAGATAAAGACAGAAGTGGTGATCAAAATGGCTTCCAGCTGGCATATTTACATTGATCATAAAGACTTCTATTTGAGTTTTGGTGTAGACAGGATATAAATGACTAGACCAGACCTTACAAAGGAAATTACAGGCTTTGAATGAGATTAAGACTTGGGTCCTGTTTTTTTTCTTTCTCTCTTTTCATTTACCGGTGATCTTTTCAAAGAGCAATATGGAATTAATTATCTTTGTATGGTAGACTGCTTCAACAGGTGGTTTCTCCATCAGTTAAAAGAGTGGTCTGAAATAATAATAATATTATTATTAGGACTTTCTTTTACTTACAAGAAATCCTAAAAGAAAACTACCCCATACCCCCACCCCACCCCACCCTGGGGTTATAGGTGATCCAGTTTAAATAATCATTTCACATAAATTAGGTACCATTGTTTTTTTCCCCTAAAAAATAAGATATTAGTGTTGAATAGACTTATATTAGTGATTACTGTTTAATCTAGGGAGCACAAGGGGAGTCCGGAACACCAGGCTTCAAAGGGTCGAAGGTCAGTCGCTTAAATCCATCCCAATTTATTATAATAGAAAAAAGTATTATTTTACTATGATAAAATTAGGAACTACATGGCTGTTTAACAATAATGTTCATTGATTATTATATATAATAATAAATAATTAAATAAACCCTTAAACATTTTAAAAATTAGTGTCAATATTTTCCTCTCTTTGTTTCATTACTAAAGGGTGACACTGGTGACAAAGGAGATATTGGACTTTCAGGACCCACTGTAAGTATTTTATACTGTATACAGAAGAAATATTGAATATTTGTGCAAATAAAGATCTCCATTTTTAATCCAGTTTGAACACAATTACTGTAATTATTGCTGTATCAAGACTGTAGTACAGTATATAAGATTATTAAAACCTGGTGTATTAGACTGTACAATAGAATGTCTATAATGCCCTCATTATTAGCACGGATGTTTTTAAAGCAATATCACACGGAGGGAGTCTGGTCATAGCACAAGGTTGCTGCCTGAGTGTCGAAGGCATGGAAGTCATACTGATATTCGTTGCAACAGCATGAACTCATGTGATAGTGCTTTCATACAACAGTTCTACAAAATTCATTTATTGTCAACACATAATGATTTGTTTGTCTATTTAATCAGTTAGTTTGCTCTGCCACCAAATATCCAAATATTCCACAAATGACGGATTTAAAATTCTTCCTGCTACTTTGTATTCAATTTTAGAATATGAGCTAACTTCCAGATTTCAGGGTAGAATGCCAGATACCATTCACTGGATAGTTTGTGCTCTAGAATATATAATCCCTTGTTCCAGTCTCTAAAGGGGTTTGGAATTCTTGTGTTAGATGCTAGTTGGCTTTGTTACTCGTCTTAGCTGAGAACAGAACAACAAGGACAGTTCAGAGGCAATTTTCAATGACTTAGTAGCAATTACTAAGAAGGCAAAGTGCTGTTTGCTAAGCAGCTTTTGAACTGCACCCCAGGTTTTCTTATCCAACAACAGTACCTAAACTCACAAATGCGCATGTGTCTAAATAAGCCATGCTCCAAAATCTAGTGAAGAGCTTTCACATTAAAGTGGAGGTTATTTTAGCAGGGAGAAATAAATTCTGGAATGGGATGTTCAAACAGCAGATGTGGGTGAGATGGTCAGGTTTTCTGAACCTTTTGGTATACATTGCATATGCATTATAAATACAGTAGTTTATTTTGTTTCTTACTTGTACAATTAACCTGAAAGATATATAGAATATGATATATATTTTATATATATGAAAAAAATGGATTAAGGCAAAATGTATCAATTACTATTTAAAAAAATAATCTTTCTGGTTATTTTATCTAAAAAAACTGCTTATATTCCTTAATTATTGCAAAATAAAATGTATGTATTAAAGGGTCCAGCTGGAGAGAAAGGTGACCAGGGCACAACGGAAATAATCGACTACAATGGAAACATCCAAGAAGCACTACAGGTCAGAAGCCACTATTTTTTTTTTCAGTCAGACAAAAAAAATTTTTTTTGGTTTATTTGTTTTCTACTTTGTTGGTGCAACAATCAGCCATATCATTAAGATCACCACCAAGTGAATTTAATTTTATTGATTATCAATTATATACCAGTAAACTTGTGCACACAAGGCCCATCTTCGCCTGTGGAAACCAAAGGTCAGCCCATCTGTTCCCATCCTAAGCAAAAGTCAATGCAGCACAAACCACCGGAAAAAGTCAATACTGGACACGATAGAAAGGCACGAGAATACCCAGTACATCACAGCCTCCCATGTATGGGAGTTCAAGGTTATTCACTTTCCAGATCCCAAGCTGATCCAGCATTGATGGGATAACAAATAAGTCAGATCCACAGATGCCCCACACTCCAGCCCACTGCACCTAAACAAACCACTACTAGCGGCCCAGTGCCAGACACAACAATACACATCCAAATTCTCTGCAAAGCCATTCCCTCAGGTGCCAGAGCCACCTCTGAGGCGCATGGGGAGCCCAAAACCTAGGTGGTTTTAATGTTGACGGTTTTAAAATTGTGGCTGATATCTGTATATTAATAACTTATATGATGTACAGTCATGTACAAGAGTTAGTACACCCTCATTTTAATTATATGTGTATTTGTGTAAAGACATCTAAATGTATAAACAAAAATCATCTAATTCAGCAGTTATTAGTATTAAGGCAACGACAACTTCAAACTTTTTTGACCATGGCATTATTTATTTAACAAAAGTGAAGCCAAAATCAAAAAGAACATTTAGGCAATACTAAGTACTACCTAATGTTTCCATATCCACCATATAGATCCACCTTTTGCAGCACATAACTTAATACCTTAAATAAATTGATGGTATGCTGTTTGACTTTAAACTTGTTTGTTCAGATGCAGTTTTGTGAGAAGTCGTGCTTCTAGGTTCTTTTTAGACAAACCTAGAAGATGCTTTCTCCTGGCAACCCTTACAGACAAACCTCATTTCGTCTTCTTCTAATTGTGCTGCCATCTACTTTACCATTTAACACTACACTGTAAACCCTAAAGTAGTTAAACATATTGAGTACTGTTAACCTAAATAATTACAATTAGTCCTAATTAATAGACCTTTATGAGTATATAGAACTTTTTGGTATTTATGAGTTTGTGGAAATGCCACTTTTCAAGTTAGCTGAACAAATTTGACATTTTAAGTCTGTAAGTACTTAAGTAACAGTAACTGTCACTTTTAAGTTTTACCAACTTAAAATCTTTTAGACTAGCGATTCTGTGTCTGACGTCATCAGGGCAATAGGGCACTGGTGGCTCAGTGGTATGTGTTTTGCCTGCCATGCGAAAGGCCTGGGTTTGATTCCCAACAACTGCATGAAGTGCCTGTCCCAAGACCAGATAAAATGGAAGGGTTACGTCAGGAAGGGCATCTGGCGTAAAACCTGTGCCAAACTTGTGTGAGGCCTGTATTGTCTGCTGTAGCAACCCATTGCTGGGAGCAGCTTATTTATTTGATTTGCAACAACAATAAAAAAATGAGTAGAACAAACTCAAAAACTCACAGTTCCATTTACTTAAAACTGGAAACATCATTACTCAAAAAATTGGGGTAACTGATTACCTCAAATGTTTTGAGTTTTGCCAACTTATTCAGGTTTACAGTGTATCAGTGAGACTTTTAGCATCTGAGATATAGCTCTTTTTTTGTATTTCTTTGAGCATGATCTGGCCTAGGGGCTGGGATTTTTTTTTTTACTGTAGAGCAGTGATTGTTTGTAAATGGTCTTATAACCCTTTCCAGATTGATGTGCAGCAAAATACTCTAAGATTGTTGCTTGTATCTTTCCCTCTGGGCTTTGTCTTAACACACCGGATTGTTCCAGACCAGCACACTGCCAATATTTTTATAATGGTCTGCAAACCAGCTGATGATCATTTAATCAGCAGCCGATGAGAAGCAGCACCTGGTTGCGACTTACCTTCTTAAATCCTGTAGAAGCAGTAAGAGGGTATTTAGTATTTCCCACATATTTTTTTGGGCTAAATAAATAATGAACTGTGATGAAAAGTTATATGTTGTTGTTCATCTAAGGTTGTATTTGCCTAATACTAAGACCTGCTGGATCAGATTTTTTATGATGTTTTTAGACAAAAACATATAGAATTAAAATGTGCGTACTAAGTTTTACACATGACTGTATGTACTTGTCAGTCATTTGTTGTTTAAGGATGATAAGCTACAAAAATATTTGATTTAAAATCCACACCAAAGAAAACCTTTATTGTTAAACTGTTTGCATGCACCAACACATGACATTCAAGCAAGGACGGCAGACTATCTAGTATAGTATTCTTATCGTCTTACTTCACCAAATCTAATCTCTTTTCACTGCCTTCTTTCTGCCTACAGAAGATAACCACTATTACAGTGACGGTAATAAATCTCCGTCTTGTCTGTGTTATAATCAGTGCTGTACTTTGCCCTGCATGGACCCAATTCTGTTCCTATAAATGTTCCTGCTAATGATGTACCTCACCTTGTTGCTAAGTTATGTGTTTTGACTAAAGACATTATTCTAAATGCACTATATCCTTTATAACAAATTTTCTAGTTTACTATCATAATAGGCATGATTTGAAAACTAGACTGACTCTTGAGGAGTACAGATGGTTTAAAAAAAAAAATCAACACAAGGGTTTTGTAATTATAGAGGCAGACATTGAGCTCTAACCCTTACAGGTCGAAAGGAATGACTTTGTCCCATTCATTGTACCTGGTTTGGGAAGTTTATGTTTATCCCAAGGAAGTTAATACCATATAACAATCTTGCATTAATTCTAGATTTGTTTGTACTACCTTTAAAATTATTAGCTAACACTCTGTAGCTACAATGTTTAAGCTTTTTGCTAGAAGACTGAAAATAATATAACTATTGTGGATTATGTACAATAATGCCTGCTGGCATTAAAAATGTTGTTTTACGTGCTAATTTATTTAATATGTAAATGTTTCTAATGTTAATTATGGTACAAAACTTAATTTGATTAAGTAAAATGGTTTATTTCAATGTCTCCACATTCGTTTGGAAGATAGAGGACAAGCCTTTTTGCACATTTTTCTATTTCTTTTATTACCGGCTTATTTACCGCTTAGTTTGTATTGCATTTTGTGGATTTGGAGTTTTTGATGTTTTTGATGTAGTCACAATTAACTATAAGACGTAATGTAACTGGGAAACAGCTTTGTTGCTTTAGTCATATTTTATGCTTGACCTGATTTATAGAATATTTAATGTCACAGGTTATGTGGTTGTATGGCTATAAAGGCTATTATAAGCAATTTAATTGATTATAGTAAATTAGTAAACTATAATCTAATTATAATATATTATTTTCATATTTTGTAACTATTGACTACTTTTACCACACAAATAGAGATCCTTTTTGTGTGTGTGTGTGTGTGTGTGTGTGTGTGTATTTAGGAAATAAATGTCTTGTGAATCAGATATGATATCCCGAGGAGTCACTCATGGGTTAAATTCAGTAAATCAAACTGTTAATTTAATTGGGTGTTCAGGGTAAGAGTAGACATTAGCCAACATGTCATGTGTGTTCATGTATTTCAAAAATATGGAACATACTCACCCTCCATTGCAGAGTAAGGAGCCAGCAGTTTGTGTCCACATGGTCTAAGAAGGAAGGTCATATATTTGATAATTGAGTTTAAGTATCAAGTACAAAACTCATTTTAGCGGTGGCACAGCCTATTACTGTCTGTTAACTTTTTCCTGATGACCAATGCTGCTTTGCCGTTTTCTAAACATTGTTTTTTGTTTGTTTGTTTTTGTAGATCTTAGGTAGTAATTATTTAAAAATGACATGGAGTTGTTTTTTTTACACTGCGGTTTAATAAGAGTGTGAGTTAAAAGTCATTAATTGGTACAAATAAACCAGCTACAATGAATGGAGCTTTGGCATAACAGTATTAGATGCATGCAAGTTATATATGGCTGGCATTCCCAAATGTGTTGGAAATCTTTGTTACTAATTTAATGTATTTCTGTATAATGAAAGATGAAAGCATGATGTACAGCTAATAGTGTGTGTGTGTGTGTGTGTGTGTGTTATTTTTTTTTTTACTTATGTTAGGGTCCCCCTGGACCTCCTGGACCAGTTGGACCACAGGGTATTAAGGTATTAATAGATCAAATGCCAACTAAATACTCTATACATATCAAGTCAACAGGAACATTAGACAAAGCCAACTAATAAACATGATAAAATGTTAAAGAGAAAGGAAACATAAGCTTGATTACTGAACAGAAAAATGCTATACATCCCTAACAGGGTGATCAAGGTCCTCCAGGTCTTCCAGGCCTTGATGGAGAGAGGGTAAGAAAAGAAACATTGGCTGTTTTTCTATTTTATTGAGTATTTGTATTGTGTAAAACAAAATACATGGTATCTTGAAAGTATAAGAATTTCCTTTGGATAATCTTGCTGTTTTACTTTATATTTATACACTATTCTCAGGGTCACAAGGGTTCAAAAGGAGACATGGGAATGCCAGGAATGGCTGGTGATAAAGGCTCTGTAGGATTGCCCGGGCTACCAGTAAGTGTCACAAATTTTTTAAATATATACAAGTAGTCCCCAACTTACGAACATTTGAGTTACGAATTTCCACAGATACAAATAGACCGCGGGTCTACGAACATTTCGTAGAAAGTCGCAGGAGTAATTAAAAAATATACACTAAAGTACAGCAATACCAGTATTCTAATATTTACAATTACAGTATATACAATATTTTCCGTGTTTAAGTAAATGTATAAAAAGTCTGGTATATTATGTGTGTGTGCATGAAGGGGTACGGGAGAAATAAATCGGCCTCACCGGTTTCAATGAATCAGTCTGGGATCACGATGATAGAAAATGGCTGTCCCGATAGAGAACAATAAAAAAAGAATAAAAACAAAACAGAGTTCAGAGTCAAAGAAAGGAGAAAACAGTTGATTGAATGGTGGATTCCCCTCACGAATTAAAGGTGCAGGGACAACAATGTTATATTTCACAAACCAGTAAAACCATGCATTGCGAGTAATTTAGTTTGGAGTCTAAGTAAAGTCAACATCCATGCAATTGTGTATGTGTGTGTGTGTGTGTGCATCTGTGTGTGAAAGTTGTCCTACTCAATAACCCCACCCCCCTCCTTCTCCTCCTCCTCCTCTCCTGTCAAGGAGATTCTTTACTGTATTCTTTACTGTAAAATGCAGTGCTATTCGTTTTGTTTTTCTTTATATGTTCTTTTTTATATGAGTATTTTAGGTAGTGTCACAAATCATTGGAGTTTCTTTTATTTCTTATTCTCCTCGTGATTTAAGGGCACAAAGACAAAATTATACTGTGAGATTAATTTCCTTAGGCACAGTTATGGTTTTTGGCTGCATGATTCCAATGTTGGGAAAGAGGACAAGGTTGAGTCAAGGAGATCAGCATGCTTTATATTGTATTTTTATGACAAAGGTGTATAAGACTCACTTTGTCGGACTTACAAACAAATCCAACTTATGAACATGTCCTTTAAATGGAAATTGTATGTACTGTACTGTATACTACCTCACCATACATGCATGAGATTCAGTACCAGAAAGTACTGGTTGAATAAAGATTTATACTGAGTATTACGATAATGTGTATACAGGGTTTCAATGGGCAGAAAGGAGAAAAAGGTGATTCTGGCCTGCCTGGACCTCAAGGACCATTTGTAAGTTTAACATACATTTGGGACACAAGGCAGGAAAATATGACTGTATAATATATGTATCATTTATAGCTTTTTTTTACTTCATATTTCTCATATGAACAGATTATCGGCCCTCCTGGGCCACTTGGTCCACATGGTCCTCCTGGTCCAATGGTAAGTCTGTATGGTCACGGTTATTAAAATATAACAATGATCACATCTTGATACAGCGTTTTTTTTTTCATGTAATTTAATAATATAAATGAACATATTACACATTTAAGCAATAGCTGGACATAGCCTATATAAGAAATACTTTTGCTATATACTGTACGGTATATTAAGAAAATATAATCTTTGGCAGATTTGTCATGTTTGTTAGCTTATGATTAAAACATTCATAATTTTCTAACTGTAAGAGGCAAAATATATAAACAAAAATATTTTGTAATCTTTAGATTTCAAAACTTAACAAAGTTTATTCATCTGATTGCTGGTGCTTTTCAGGGACCACATGGATTTCCTGGACAGAAGGTAAGTTAACCAAAAACGTATATATAATTATACAAACATTCATAACCAATCAATAAATCCACAAAATACATATGGAAAATTGCAAGAATAATTTTTTTGCATTTTAAAAAGACTGACTTTTTCCCTAGTGTAGATTTTACATATTGATATTAGGTAATTTTACTAAAACAAATTAAGTTTATTTAATATGATTTTTTCTTCAAATTAAATATTTTACCAGCAGGATGTTATTATGAATATGTTTATACATTAATAATTTTTAGGGTGTGGAATGTTGACAACATTCTTCTTCTTTAAAAAAAATAAAATACGCACAAACAACTCAATAAGGTTAAGGGCTTTGCTTAAGGACCCAACATGGGATATTTGTAACTCATAACCTTTCCTTCACTAACAGAGAACTATAACTACTAAACTAGTTAGTATCATACCACTCATCCCTATCACAACTGGAGCTAAGTAACCGCTTTAGATCATACTGTCATTCCCTGAACCAAGCTCTGCTGCTTTTCTGGATTTAGGGGGAAGCAGGTCTGCCGGGTTTAAAGGGAGCACGTGGGGAGCCCGGACATAAGGGTGACCGTGGACCCCTGGGCCTCCCTGTGAGTAGCCATCCAAAGCTACTGTATGCATGCTGTCAAATTGATGCTTAAATGTAATGCCTGCAGCCTTTTACAAAACACCTCACAAAACATTTCCTCCATTTTTTCTATTCTCTTCTTACTTTCAATGTCTGTACAAGGCTCATGTGCCTCTTTGGTTTTTTCTCATGTCCAACTTTGCCTGCCCTTCCCTGCCTGTCCTCCTTCTGTGCTAGTGTCTTATCTGGAAACTATTCTTTCCACTCTGTGTTAACAACTCAGTTGACAGTTTTTGGCCACCTCATCATGTACTGTTCATCATGTACTAATCCCTGTCTTCATGTCACTCATACCTCCACAAACTCACAGGGAGCGGCTGGCTTGGATGGCAAGCCGGGATTAAGGGTGAGTCTCACGTGAACAAACTTCATCCCCCAGCTGCCTTCTCCTTGTAGGATTCAAAAAGACAAACTGGACAACAAATATTAAAAAAAATATATGTTTAAGGGGGAAATTAGAGTATCAGTGTTTACAATATTTCAGCACTCGCATATTCATACACACACACATACACACACACGCACACACACACACACACACACACACACACACACACACACACACACACACACACACATTTTTCTCTTAATAAAAGGCCACATGAGATCCCTGTCTGTCTGCTGATGAATGTAAAATTAACACGTCATCTATTAACATATTGCCATTTGTCATTATAAGTTTGTTTTTTGGGGTTGACTTCTGCATGGAAATACTAGAGCAATGGTGAATTAGCAAGCACATGCCAAGCAAACACATTCAAAAGCATGATTAACCACAGCAAGATTTTTAAGTCATTACAGAAATTTCTTTAAAATTTTGCTCACATTTTGGGATGTTTTCATTGATTATAGATGGGGAGAAAATCAGTGAACTCCATATGTTTGTTTGTAGGGTACAGATGGCCCAGTTGGTGCTCCTGGTCCTGCTGGCCCTAAAGGAGACAGAGTAAGTTTAATGAGACTACATGTCCTGGTACAGAGGGCATATTTAAATTGCAATGATTGGTCCAACATTGTAATATGTTCATTACTTAGCTATTAATCTCCTTTCAACACTGACAAAAAGTTTGACTTTACTGGATATATAGAATATGCAATAGCATTTTAATTAAAAATTCTTGTCACTTGGTGTGGCGAGTGTGAGAGTCATATTACTTAATCCTATGTAAATGATTTAACAAGCCAATTAGATTTTTCCCCTAACATGACCTGGTATATAAAGATCCTTGGCTTGTTGCTCAGCTCTGCTTTTCTTTCCTGGGGCATGGCTCAGCAGTAGCTCATTTACATTCACAAAAAAAAAAAAATTAAGATTTATACTCATTATATCTCCAACTATATATGTTTGCATGTCAGTACCTGAAAAAAAAATGCTGGTAGCATTTTATCTATATATATATATATAAAAAAAAAACTATTTTTAATTGGCAGATTCCCACACACCCTAAAAAATACTGGGTTAAAAACAACCCAGTCTGGGTTGTTTTTAACCCAGCTGCTGGGTAAATATTGGACTAACTACATGCTGGGTTAATTTAACCCAGCAAGATGGGTTAAATATTCAACCCAAATGCTAGGTCAAATTTAACTATAATGCTGGGTTAATTTAACCCAGCAAAATGGGTTATTTGTTTACAGTGAATCTGTAAAAAACCCATGTCTATTAAACAGTTAAATTACTTTGATATACTGGTATATTACAAAAAAACTTCCAAGTTTTGCAAACCATACATATATGCAATAAACAACATCCTATTAAATGTGCTTAGAAAAAAACATTTATTTTTCAAAAGAACAAGAACAGATAATCAACAGCATATATTGACATGCATATATTGATATGAATCATTACTATACTATTACTTACAAGGGCAGAATGGAGTAACTGCACAGATAGGCTAAGGCAGCTTCTACAGAGCAGGGTCTCTCTGTGACTTCAGATATCTTTTCTGCAAAACAGAACTATCCAGTCCTGGCCTCATTTTTAACATACAAACACTGTCTATGACTTTTCAGGTAGGCCTCGCTATTTCATAGCAACATTACAAAAAGTTCTATACAGGAGCACACTGCTTTGGATAGTTACTGTCAAAAATATATAAGCACACATCAACCGCTCCAAGTAGTGTGCATTGCTCCAGAGCCTGTCCCACCAGAATGACAAATTCCTGAGAGCAGTGCTGGTCATTATCTCCCAAGGTCAGGATGTAGGGGTATGGGCTAGACACTTCAGCCTACTGGAGGTGTTCCATCATGTTGGTCTCAACCTTAGAAAGAAAAAAAATGAAAAAGTAAAAATTTTGTTGAATAGCAAAGATTAAATTGAATAAGACTATTAATTTAGTGTGTAATAGGATTGATACTAAATAAAAAAATGACAAAGCTGTCCATTAAGATAGGGTATAGGTAACCTGAAACAAAAACATGGAGACAGCTACTACCAAAAATAAAACAGCAAAATAAGCATGGCTTTTAGGACACAGCACTTTATGTCAGACTAGTTGATCTTGTGGTCTGCATTGGTTTTAAGCTAATTACCGAAAAAAATTTCATAGCTGGTGTCATACTGGTGCATTACAATCACCAAAATATTAATACTTCCATCTAGTAGTTACCTGTTCAGCTTACATGCAATTACTGGTGATACATTTGCATACTTGCCAAAGGGGGAAAGGTGTAATGTATTGTTATAACTCGGGAGGAACGTGGGAGAAATTTGACCGCGGAGTAAATTACTAGATAGTGAAAAACGAGAGGTTAGCAGGTGTGCATATTTTTGAGAAGATCAGTGTTTTGTAACACCCCAGCATTTTATTGTCTCAAGCAGTGAGATTTATAAAGTTATAATGTTAATGTGTTTGCTAACACTAGCAACCTAACTAAATGTCTGCGTCATGCTAGCACTACAGTTAACAGTTTAGCGTTCATTCATCACTTCACCATCTTTGTACACCCTGCAAACATTCTACAAAGAAAGCTAAAAAGCTCAGACATCCTGGGGGGGATAGCTTATTGGCCAGTTCTCTTATAACACTGAACAAAGTCTACCTGAGACTACTGACTCTATTATATTACTGGTTCTACTGTTCTTACTGCTATTGGTTACTGCTCTTTTTTGCGTTAAATAAATGAAGGCATCTGTCTGTTACAGCATTTCTTTAGAAGTGTCCTTACAGATGCAGTGTACAGTTTATGCATTATTTGTGAGGAATATCAGTCCACCTTGGGCCACTCAGCTTGATAAAAAAGGCTAGAGAATGAGCTTGAAATAGAAGGGAACTTCCATTGGCTGCAAATGTTAGAACACAGGCATTCTCAACAGTGTTGCTAATTAGTACATAGCAAGAAAATAAGAGATTTAATTACATGAAAATTAATTACAGGTACTACTTAAGAGAAACTGCCCCGCTGGTTCTAATCTCAGCTGTAGAACTACGATTACATACATGAACTTACATCCGATTTAAGCACAAAGATCTCAAAATAGGATAAGGCAAATTTAAGCTTTCACGAAGTAAAAACATGTAGAAACATAGTTAAAGTAGTAGAAACATGATTGATTCTAGTTATTTGTTTTTATGACATTTGCTTAATTTTATTCATATGCACATGTTGAGATAAAACCTTTTGTCGTAGTTATAGAATCAATAAAAAAACAACAACAATGTAGTCATTTTTCCAAGAAAAATAAATTGTACATTTTCTTGTCACAGGGTGAGAAAGGTGTTACAGGTGAACCTGGACCAAGAGGACCCTATGGATTACCTGTAAGTCCGTTTCAGTATAAAAATCCTGACACCAGTATTGGCACTACTATATAAAAAAGCATAAAGTAAACTCATAAAGGAATATTTTAATTTAAAACTTTTTCCCCCCAGGGTGCTGCTGGGACACCTGGCCTGGATGTGAGTTGATGGTCTACATTACTGCAAAAACATTTGTTGATGTTTCTTTGGTTTCATAGCAGCATTTTCTCGCTCAAGCCCTCAGGAGTTAGGCCTCAAGGCATATGTAATTATTTGAAGTTGTATTTTGCAGGGGTTACCAGGATTAAGGGGAGAGAAGGGCGACGTGGGGGAAAGAGGAGAAAAGGTGACCATGACATAGATGAATGTGCTCAGGGAATCTTTAAGAAAACCTTAATCAGAAGATCTGGTGTCAATGGACCATGAAAGCTTATCTACGGGACAGGACTGCAAATTGCTAATGATATTACAATTTGCCTTAAGTCTTTATAGATTTTAATAATTGTTATGTATTTATTGCAATATAATTGCTCTTATCTGCCATACGCTCTACATAGACATTAAATATTTAATGTAATGCACCGCTTTATCCCTATTTAGAAGCATGCTCTTAATACATTTATTTATCTTCAGTGGCCATTTTTGTCCAAGATCCAAGATCTATACCAAGGCACACTGGGAATGAGGCAGGAATACACCCTGGAAGTAACATCTAATAATTCCTGAATTCCAGGGCACCATGCACACACATTCACACATAAGGGAAATTTTCCACTTTTTGATATTTTTATTTTTGCACAGTGGGAGAGGAAATTGGACTACCCGGAGAGCATGCTTAAAGTTAATTAAAATATACTTGATAATAAAATTTTACCATTCAACATTCCATTTTCACATCATTTTATCACCACATAATCCTATAAACTAACTTAAGAAAGAGCAAAATCCTGTGTTTTAATTAGATGAAATATAGTCCTAAACCAACATAAATATTTCAGTGATAGTCCATTGACAGCAGGAATAGCTACTGAATTTTAATTCTGCATTTCCTATAGTTTGTTTTCTCATTTCTCTCATGCATGCGTATCATTTCACTGCTAAACTACTTGTATCTAACTCAGCTTTTTATCATCTGACTGACAATGGGAAACTGTATATTTAAATGTCATGGAATGTGCTAGACATAATTTACCAACAAAAATAAGCAACAAATATAATGTATATATTTTGTTAAAAAGTGTAATAAAAAAGTGTCAGAGTTTATACAGTAGTAAAGTCTATTACCGGTGGCAAAAGAGTTTCCTGGCAGTACAATATAAAAGAGTTTTTGCATTAATTTAAAAAGACATATATGTAAACTTAAATATGTAATTTTATGTAAACTGATAAAATTATTATAATTTATTTGAAAAAATTTCATATACTTCAATAACTACAATTATGAAAGATGGTAATAGCTTTTGATAACATATGAAGGACTTATCTCTGCAAGAAATAGTGCCTTAAAAACAAATTTATTACTATTTATTATTATTATTTATTATTATTTTTATAAAAAAAAATTTTACTACAGTCTGATTCCATGACATAATGGGTAGATAGGGACATTTTAATAACTGCCGGTGGTGTATGATTATAAAGAATGTTACCTTGTTTATATGCAGCCAATCAATTTTAAGAAAACTGTATCCCTTCCTTGTAGACAGTTGCACATAGTACTGTAAATGTGCACTCACCGTCCACTTTATTAGAGAAACTAAAGAGCAAAAATCCAGAGTTTTAGTTAATGCTTACATCAAAGATCAGAATGAAGTAAATAGAAAAGCTGAGAGCATTTTTTTATTTAACTTTAATTTTGCATGATTGTTGGTACAAGAAATGCTGGTTTGAACGTTTCAGAAACTTCTGATCTTCTACAGTAGGATTCTCACATCCAAAAAAATATATATAAATTGAGTGACAATGAGAGAGGTCAGAGCAAAATGGCCAGATTGGTTTGGCATGACAATGTTCCTAATAAAGTGGATGGTAAGCATATATGACATACAAAATTTCTTTATGAATTGCTTTACCTTCACAAGCATGAAATAAATGACTCCTCATATTAATCTTTCATTCATCAAGTCATATAATTTAGACCAAAACATCAAAACAAATCCATTCATCATCATCATCATCATCCCAATCAACTTTTACTTAGTATATAATCTTAAACAGGTTATTGTTAATGTTCGTTTAGATAATATTAGATTGTTTGTTTTTATTTTTATGGCATGAAAGCACATAAACTCATGGGAGAAAGGGATACAGTTTTTTTGCTGTATGATTTAATGTGTAGATAAGATATGCTTTTTTTGGGATCTGGGATGTCTTCTCCACACTTTCCCTTCCCTTGTGGCCTCCAGAACTGATAATTCCTTCTCCATTCCCCTGCAGATGTAGCCTCCCCGGTTTCTCTTTTCTGATCCTATCCCTATCTAATGTTCTTTGATTCATTGGATCATAGCTTTACCCTTACTTACATAAAACTCCTTTTTAACTAAACTAATGCAGACCAATTGTTTGTGGGTTTGCAGGTTTACCTCTATTTTCCCCATCACTGTTACGTCTTCTTCTACAATATATTTAGTTCTTGCAAGCACATTAATAGCACTTGCATATATAAAGATATACACAGAAAATGCATTGTAATAAAAATTTCTCCAGCTGATCACACCATTATGTCCACAGGGGGAGAAGGGAAAGAAGGGCAAAAAAGGGCCTAAGGGGGAGAAAGGAGAACAGGGTGCCCCCGGATTAGATGCACCCTGCCCATTGGTATGTGCAAGCTGAGGGCTGGAAAACCTCCACGTGACCTAAGGCACCTAAATCCCTCAGAGAGGAGTGATTCTTTGCACAGTCTGGCAACCCAAAATCCCTAAGTGGTGTGCGCTAAAACTACTAGTCGTTTCTAGTTTTTTTTTTAATTCTTTTTCAGAGTCTGGCCTACAGTCTGTTCATCAGCACACTGTAAAAGGGTAAAAGTGGTTGCCAGCCAGTGCCAGGCCACTCCTCTCTGCCCTGTGCCGTGCCCTCACAACGAGAGGCCGGAAGGGCGCCTGCAGCCTTATCCCAGTAACACTCCCAGTTCCGTTTCTATGACACAGGGTTTCCGGGGTCTTAAGGGTGAAAAGGGCGAGCCAGGCCAGCCTGGGCTTGATGGGCTGGATGCCCCGTGCCAATTGGTACAGTATCCTCTTTTCCTATCCTTTCCTGTGCATGCTACCATTTCGTGTCCCCACTATGGCATGGATCCCACATGCATCCATGTAATGTCAAAGCTGTCAGCTTCTTCTTTAAAAAAATTTAAGTTACTCTGTTACTCATCCCATTGCTGCATACCATGCATGTGCTACTTATCACATGATTAACTGAGCTTTAATTTGCTTTATTTTGTGCATTGCATTCCTAATGTAGTAGTGCATCATTTAGTTAGTGATCTTTCTGCTTCCCAATAACAGAACCTGCAAGCGAACCTGATGTACCCAACATTATACTTATTTACACTGCCAGAGGCAATTTCCTAAACATCCTTAACATTAGCCTTTGTAACTTACCTTTGGATTAGGATGCTTACCCTCTCACTTTGAATAAATCTGTCAATTCCTTGCAGCAAAATATAGGACATTTTAGACTCTGTAACCAACACTGACTAACCTGTGCCCCATAACGTAAAACTACATGACTTTCATTGCAGTATCAGCATGGGTCTACTCTTCATATTCCTACTTATCTTCTACCTGTTCCAGTTGGGCACAGCAAAAATAAGGATATATTCAGCCTTTGGCTCCTCCTGCACCATTTAAAAGTTTTGACTCCTTTGTAAACCCTAATATAGTTGTTATTATTATTATTATTATTATTATTATTATTATTATTATTATTATTATTATTACTGCTATTATTATTATTGTTAAATGGACTAATGGATTCCTTGTGTCGTCTACTGTACATCCACTTTATTGCCAAATGTTTATTTTGCCTCAATTTGGGTTTCCATTATTCCATTATTGCATTATTGCATGTCTTTTTTTTTAAATACTATGGGTGCATATACAATAGATTACCTTTGACAGACTTGTGATAGAATGTGTCCAACCTACTGGTTTTCATGAACTGTTCATTTATATATGTGTGAAAATTACATCTTATGTTTTTTATTGCATGTAACAGTTTACCAGGGAAAAAAATGTAATAGTTTTGGAAAGCTCGAAAGTAAATAGAAATTAATATTGTGGAAGATCATTGACAAACTTAAAAATGCACCAACTGTTTTAATTTCTTAACAATTTTAACTTTCTTAACCTTTCAACTATAGGGGCCAGATGGATTACCAATGCCTGGCTGCTGGCAAAAGGTAAGTATCGAAACTCCATAGTTTATATAATACTTAGTTAAAATCTAATATCTTAGTTAAATGTAATATTAAAGTTTGTATGCTTCGCTGTTCATGTAAAACTGCATGGGGTTTAAAATGCCTATCCTTAGTAACAATGTTTGATGTTAACTCTGACCCATTGACTGTGTCTCATATCTTACAATATGCCTTTCTGTGATTCTCTTACAGTGAACAGTCTAACTCAAACCGCATGGAATCTGTAAATAATGCTTCATTATTGTATTTATAGTTTGTATTTTTAATTGTAAAGAAAAATATAAATGGATCTTAATATAAATATGTGTGTGTGTACACTGTGGGGTAAAAGCAAAAAGAGTTTCACCACACCCAGTCGCTTCAACTCACACTTGTGTTGTCATGGCGGTGTGTGTCACATTCACATAAGCATTGTGGAGATCACATCGTGTGTGACCCACCAAGAGACTCTTGAACACAAGGACAGGTTTGCATGGTCCTTGGGATAAGTGTGGATACAGAAATGGACTAATGAGATTTAAGGAAAAGGTGGAAGAGAAAGCGGTGGCAATGGGAAGATCAGGACTTGCTCTCAATCTAAATATCTAAATATCATCCCATCATGTCGTACTACCAGCTGAAAAGACTAAAGACTGTCCACACAACCTAAAATAAGCATGCAGTGTACATGTTACATTGTGCTGTGATCAATATGCTATGGCTTCTGCAGAGCACTAACCAGCTGTTCTTACCTTGTCTAATAAGAAATCTTTGGCCCTGAGGTTTAATTTAATTTTTGTCATCTTCTCAAGGGAGTCACCCCCTGGCTGGTAGCCTGAGAGAGTCTTTTAAGTGAAGGTAGAATGAGATTGTTGCTTTCCTTTCTTGTAAAGAGGTCAGTTCTTCACCACTCAGGATTTCACTCCCTGAATACAGTGACTTATTGAAATGATCAGCGAGCCGTAATCACAGGATGAGTGGAAGAAAGAGGCTGAACTGCTTCATCGAATCCTGGGTCAGATGGCAAATCAGAAACTCCAGCCTAAGTGCCCTTTATTGGAGCGGGTGTGTGCAAAAGGATGGAGATTTCCAACACCTGTACCATCATCAGGAATGGCATCTCTGTATTCCTCTGGAACAAGACACTTGATTGTGTCAATTGTGGGATCTACGGAGGATGTTATTCAGTTATTGTCATTCCCTTGTTGTAACGGTTTACTTTGTGTTTCGAAAAATGTTTCACATAGAATTAATTCCAAAATATATAATATTGCAGCTGATGCAAAACTTAAACTAAAGGTACATTGCAAACAGTTGATAACATAAATACTGGTTTATTTTTCTTGGTATTGTTTTTATGGGTTTCATTTAACTGACATTTCTGCATGTCAAATTAAAGTGTCCATTGATATTGAAAACATTGACATCTTTTTGGTAGTGCATGTTTTATTCTGAGGCTAGCAGTTCTGTTAGTCATTGCAACACACACCATTTAAGATATATTAAGGATTTTTTTGTGCGTTTTTTTTTCACATTGTTTGAAATTTAATTTACACAAATAACGTACACATAGTTACAAATCCTGTCCAAGTTTCAGCAAACACAAGGGGCAGCACTGACTTATTATTTTTTTATTCTTTAAATCTTTATTAACGTTATCTGCTACCAGTGCTATAACATTCCAGAGCTGTTGGAAAGTTCCTGAGACACACAGCCCTGCAGTCCTGTGGCACTGAATTAGCCATGTGATGCCAGTCATAAATACACTTAAGCTGCACTGTGTTTGATGGAGCAATTGCCGTTGACTGAGTATGTAACTGCATTTTGTGTGTATTTGTATATACAGTTTATAATCAAGCTAACTGAAACATTTGCATTATTCTTTAAACATTTCAGTAATGCAGTGTTTGTTTTATTTAATACTTAAGCATATTGCTGGAAAACAGAGGCATTCCTTGTAACATGAGGTAGCTTTGAAGGTCTTTTTGCCTTTCAGTATTATTCATGTATTGTGAAGTTCTGCACTGAAATGCAAGACAATATAAATGGATGTAATGCCTCATTATGCTTCAAAACTTCACTTGTTTGAATCTTGAGGAGCATTCTTTAATATGGATGCGTTACGCCATGCTGCAACACAGTTTATGTTGGACTGCATATTTTCAGTCATGTTAGTCACTTTTTTGTCATTATTCATTCTTTAAATAAAAAAAAGGATCAATAAATAAGAATATACCACATGCAGTATTTACAGGCTGTATGTAATATAGTCCCACATCCTTTCTCATAATTATTGTTAATTGAATGTAGAATAAATATATGTATAATAGACTCTGTGTGCAGTTAAATATTTTCTCATTAGACAAAAAGTGCAATTTATACTTTTCTTGTACAGTATGTATTGATTTGTAAACCATATTCAGTTTAAGAACACAAATGTCAGTTACACCCATTTTGATTTCTATTGTAAGTTATAAGAGTATATTTTAATAATTTTTACTTTGGCACTGGTAATTCCATTGTTTTTCAAGCCTATTGTGTGGATGAGAAGAAGGCCCAATGTTAAGCCAGTCATATTTTTTTTCATTTCTATATTTTATATTTCAGATATGACACATGCTTTTATTGAGCTGTCATGTTCCACATCATTTTGTGAGCACGAGAGCCAATGTTGTCTTCTGTTAACTTTTTTTTCTTTTAATATTTGCAAAAAACACTTTTTATACATTTCAACATTGGTGCTTTTTAAATCCATACAGTTTGTTGTTATTGTTGTTTATTTACTTGGTGTCATCATGTTTTGAAAATTCCACTTTACATAAACAGTTATTTTTTTATTTGCATTTTTGTTTGTCTAGTTTGTTTTTTCTAGTACTTTCTCCATTATTTTGCTTACTTTTTTTCCAGAAAGTACTTGACAATAATTTAAATGATTGTTTCCTTTCTTTTTTATTTTGTGATTCTTTAATGTTTCTTTTAAATATGAAAAACACATCTGGATAGAATAACGTTTTTGATGCATTGATTAGTTTCTTGTAAATAACACATTTGGCATTGGGTCTAAGATTTTTTGGCCTATTAGGATAATCAAACTTTAGAGACATAAATCAGTTCTACTTGCAGGACCACCTTCTACCTACAGATGTTTGGATAGACATTGCAAGCAAACTCTCTCTCTCTCTCTCTCTCTGTTTCTTTATTTTTATTGACTTTTATTCATTTTATAATTTAGGAAAGGAAAAAATGTTAATGGTCTAATTTCTTTAATTGACCTATATTGTTGATGAGTGCCCATAAAAGGCTTTTAAGTACGTTTTATGTGACAGTGCTGTTGAGCCAAATAAACTCCTCCAAATATCTGCTGGAGTGTTTTTGATTTTTTTGGAGGGTTGGAAAAGACTTTAAAATTGATCATAAAAGTGTTATGGAGTGACTTTTGTTTTAAAAACTATTTTTAAAGAATTATGACAATACACAGTAGACTGACCAAATGTGACCCTTGGGTGTGTTGCGATCATACACACCATCATAGCACTATGCACTTAAATTCCCCAATGCAATGGATTGCCCCCTGTATTATGTCTGTCAAATATTATATTACAAAATAACTTAATTCATTTATTTAGCAATATATCACTCACTCACTCATTAATAAACTATACTGCTTTATTAAGTTTTTAGAGTCGCTGGGATCCTGGAGCCTATCCCAGGAGACTTAGGCTGGGTACACCCTGGACAGGGTTTAGCAATGTATATTATAATCAAATATTATATTACTATTATAATGAGCCTTAGTCATAGCTATCAAGACCATTAATGAAAAAATGGGATATAATACTTCTTACTGAGTACATTTATCTTGTTATGTAATACAAAATCTTTTAACTAAATAAATATTGTAAATTTAGATGTTAATCATTATGTAGAAATCTTTATATATTAACTATGATCTAAAAAAACTGTTATAAAAGAAACAATATAAAAAGATACATGTTGAAAACCAATTGTGTGAACACAAAGTGATTTTAAAAATGCATTTAATATACCTATACCTATAGGTATGTTTCATAAAATGCCAATACTTTATTTCACGAAAGCGGTAGTATAGTAATAGCACTGTCGTATTGTATAAAAGTTTAGTAATAGCACTGTTGCCTTGCACCTCCAGGAGAGTGTGTGTGTGTGTGTGTGTGTGTGTGTGTGTGTGTGTCCTGCCATGAATTGGCACCCTGTCCAGGGTGTACCCCACCCTGTGCCTGAACCCTCCTGAGACAGGGGCTACACACACACCCTGTATACAGGACTAGCAGTGTAGAAGATGATTGATTGATTGATTGATTGATTGATTGATTGATTGATTGAATGAATGAATGAATTATTTTTTAATGTATTTTCCAATTCTTACATAGAGGTTATGTGTCTGTGTGTGTTAATCGCATAACAATGATCGGCATTATACGATAAAATTATAGCAGACGCAGAAGGGGGGGATGGATATTCAACATTAAAGAAAGAGTGGCGGCTTTTGAATCGTCCTGGTGAATCGGTTCTTCCAATCGAGTCACTTTACGGAGTCGTTCGTTTATCCTAACCATTAATATGCTGTTTCTCTCGCTTCGTCTCTTTCTCTCTTCCACTCACCGCGAGCTGCTGCTGTATTCTCCGAGCCGCTGCAATGTCAACTGAACTTTTCAGTAAGCAGAAAACCATCGATCTGAGGAAGAAACATATTGGGTGAGGAATACAGTAAGCATTAGTGAGGTTTACTTTTCTGAAGTAAACTCTGAATCACTGCGGAGGTTTGGACAGAGCGCACGAGTTCTTTTTTTATACCAGTGAATGATTTTTAATAACGAATAAACAGCTGTCTTGTTAACCTTTAAATGTCTATTTTAGTGCTTTTAAAAAAAAATTATAATAATTGTAGTATTTCGAATTGCTGTATCATTGCTTAGAGATTAGGTTGCACAATAGTGATAGGCTTATACAGTACAGCTGTGGGCAAAAGTTGTAAGAATGATACATAAATTAATTTTCAAAAATTTTGCTCATTCAGTGGTTTTAGATCTTTTTGTCAGATGTTACTATGATATACTGCATTTCATAGGTGTAAAGGACTTTTACTCATAATTACATTAATTTTATGCAAAGAGTCTGCAGTCTGCAATATCTGCAGTGTTTGATCCTTTTTTCTTTTTTTTTTAAGATCTTTGCAATTCGCCCTGGCATGCTGTCAATCCACTTTTGGGCCACTCCCTGACTGATGGCTGCTTATTCTTGAAAAATCATTACTTGGAATTTGTCAGAGATTGTTTGTTTTTTGTTAGTCCATCCGCCTGTTGAAGATTGGCCCCAAGTTCTCAATGGGATTAAAGACTGGGTTTCCTGGCCACAAACCAAAAATTTGGTTGTTTTATTCCCCAAGCCTCTTAAATATCACATTTGCCTTATGGCAGCTTCATCATGCTGGGAAAGTCATTGTTAATCATCAAATTATTCTTAGATGGTTGAGAGATTTTAATCTCTAAGGATGGTTTTGTACCATCCTTTATGGCTGTGTTCTTAGGCAAAGTTGTGAGCGAGCCCACTCCTTTGGCCGTAATTCTTGCAATTATACTTCAGTATATCATAGTAACATCTGACAAAAAGATTTAAAACTCCTAAGCAGCAGACTTTGTGAAAAAAATAACATCTGTCATTTTTAAAACCTTTTTTTTTTCATTTCATTGTTGTTGTTTTTTAAAATTTTCAACATTCCATTAGTATAAAAGTTCCTATCCTGTTTCTTCTGTTTAGTCCCTCCTGCAAGGTTTTCTTCAGCAATGATCCCATCAAGATTGTCCGAGCTAGGGGTCAGTACATGTACAGTGAAAAAGGCGAGCAGTATCTGGACTGCATCAACAATGTCGCTCATGGTACATGCACAAGAAATGGCATTTATTTTCACTTGTATTGCTGCATGCACGGTCATATATCATATAAATTTGCATCTTCCTGGTTAGTTGTATGAGCAATAAACCAGAGTGAATATACAAGATTTAACAATTTGAATCAGTTAGAAATTGGGAATCAAATACTACTGTATTTTTATGTATTTTTTGTTTAAGTTTTTTTTTTTTTTTTTGGCTTTTTTTTTTTTTTGTGGTGGAAATATCACGCTGAATCCTTAAGTTCTGTTTTTTTTTTTTTGTGCCTTAGTGGGCCACAGTCACCCAGAAGTTGTCCATGCTGGAGCGAAGCAGATGGAGTTATTGAATACCAATTCACGCTACCTTCATGACAACCTTGTCCAATACGCACAGCGCCTTCAAGCCACCCTGCCTGAAAAGCTCTCAGTCTGCTACTTTACCAACTCAGGGTAAGTATCTTCACCTTGTACACCAGAAATACCATGAGATTGTGTTATGAGAATGCAGCTCTTCAACATGCAGAATTCCCCACATATGGTCAGGAAGCACAAGGAGTTAGACAAGAAACAGATCTTGTTTGCTCATTTCTCGTTATGCAACCTGTGGGTGTTCTGTGAATCTGTTTATTAGGTATTGCTGTCATGGATCAATGGTCATAGTACAAATACAGACAAGCAATGCTGTTTTCATTTTGAAAAAAAAAAAGACCTTGGCCACAGAAGTTCTAATCATTCAGGGTTCAAGTATCAGCCACTCGCTATATCATATACATGTGCTGGGTGAGAGTCAAAGGCCAGACAGAGTTCTTACAAAAATAGCCTCTGTGCAGTGAGAGACCAAATGATATGCTGTGCCAGCCAATTACTGGACCTGTGTATTAAGGCTCTGAAATGTGGCATTGTAAACGTGTGCGAGTCATACAGTGCAGGGGAGCCGACTTTATTCAATAGCTCTCAGATGGTTTGTGTTTGCTTCTTTTTATCTTAAAACCTAAAATAAATACAGCTTTCATGTGAAATACAATGCTTTTTAATGAAGTGATTGGCTCCTGTCAGCGTGTTTAGAAATTAAGATATAGCAATGTTAAATCTCAACATTTTTAAAACACAAATGCATGATTTCCTTCTATAATTTACATGTGAACAACAAAATATAAGCTTAAATACTGTAAAAAACTGTTCAGTGGAGTAAACTTAGTAACAGTCTGGATAAATCCATCACTGACACCTTGGCATACTGGGCTAAGGTTACATTTTAGATGAGTCAAAGTGGTTGTAGAGTAGCAGCTGTGTGTCTAACAGGAGGTAAATGGATTACAGTAAGAAAGTACAGACCACGCTGGTGTTTTTTATTAAAAAGTATGGAAGACATTCATAATGGCTAGTACAGATATAGGGTTAGGTAATTCTAAAGTTTTTTTTTTTTTACCATTCATTTTCAGAAGAGAAGAGTTTGTTATTCTCTAAACCCTTCATGTGAGAAGCTGTTAATACGAGATGAATATTAAGTGTCGAAGACTTGACATTACAACTAGTTGCACTGGCTGTAAGACAAATCATATAAGAAGTATGAGGGTTAAAGTGAACAAGGTAAAAAAAAATGAATGGATGTCATTTTGTTAGGAAAAAAAACAGCTTTTCAAAAGGTCTACCTGAAAGACACATTATAGATGACACATTTACATGATGACTCAGTAGGTAATAGGACTTCTTACGATTTGTCCTTTAGGTCTGAGGCCAATGACCTGGCTTTGAGACTGGCTTGGCAGTACACTGGCCACAAAGACATCATCACACTGGACAAGTAAGTCAATACTATAGTCCATCTCAGTTCATTTTCTCTTTACATATGCAAAGAGTAACCAGGTTCGTAGAAGTGCTGAGCTGGCAGCTTACACATTAACTCTACTAAGTGTTGTCTGTCTGCTGGTGACCATGAACAAGCTGTGTCAGCTATTAGACATGATTATATGTTATTACGCTTTTAAATATTGTATGTAGAAACCCCACTGGCAGACCATCAGCACTTATATGTCAAATGTACTGTACCTTTGAACCCAGGTTTTAAAGTTCACTTAAGTTTTTAAAACATATTAGCTCATTATAAGCTGCTTGCTTTTAGCTTGTTATACTTAAATCTATTTATTACTCATTTCATAACCTCTGTTAATTTTCACCATGCTCTTCCTGCAGTGCCTATCATGGACATGTGTCGTCACTCATTGATATCAGTCCTTACAAGTTTCACCAGCTGGGACAGAGTGAGCAAAGCCAACATGTGCATGTGGTAAGTCCTGAAAAACTCTTAAATCAATTTAAAAACACAGACCTGCACGTACAGCCACATCCACCGGTATTTGCCAACCCACCCTCAACCGACCTTTTATGCTTTCCTGATCTTGCATGACTCAGCATCTGTTATACAGTTTACTACTATGTTATCATCCTTAGCACACGTTCCAACTTTATAACTCAGCAATATCAGGAGGAGATAACCATGAGTGCAAGGGGGTATTTCCCATTCTTTATCACTAATATAACTCAGCACTTTTAAATAAGTATGTGTTAATACAATAAACCGCATTTTCAATTCAACATCTTTTACCGCAAAACTGCAATTACAATAAACTTCAAAAAGCAGCCAAGTTTACCTTAATGAGATAAAATGTTTAAAAGGGTCCTTTACTTTGTAAATGGAATTATGAACGAAACCAAGCAGGACGCAAATGCAGTTAAATGTTTATTGTATATTTAGAAAAATCCAAAAGTGTGGTTTAACAACAGGCACAAGGTCAGATGAATAACCATTGATCTGGAATAGCTTGGTGTTTAAGTGCACAAGTTTACTTGGAATCAGCATCTTTGATATAACCATTTTAACTGATAATTTTAAGTTTATTTATGATTTTCATTCTTTTTACTCACTCACTCATTGCCTATACCGACTTATCCTGTGTTCAGGGGCCTGGAGCCTATCCCTATGTGTGTGATGGGTTGACATGCTGTCCAGTGCCCCAAGTCTTCTGGGATAGGCTTCAGGCCTGCTGAGACACTTAGAGTTAGTAAGTAAGTGTGAGAGAGGGTTAAAGAATGAAGGGCTGGAAATAGGGTTGTTGAGTCTATTGACTATTATTCTCTAAGCACATGTGCTCACATGTTGTCCTACACAGTAGCCCCCTCTCTCCTCGTCTTCTCTCATCTTCACACATACATACACACATGTGCATACACAAACACACACATACACACACACCGATACACATGCACGAGTGCGTACAAACACATAGTGCAGGTTTATTTGTTTATTTTTACTTTATTATATTTTGTATTACTTGTTTGTATATGAAAAATTTTTTAGGGTTGTGGAACGAATTATAGGATTTACCATAATTTCCTACGGGAAAATTTGCTTTTCATATATGAGTGCTTCAAGAAAAATTATGCTGTTTCACCAGTGGTAGTTGTTTCGCCTGCCATGCAGAAGGCCCGGGTTCGATTCCCAGCCAGTGCCCAAACCCCAGCCACTGGATGCAGTGCTGGTCCCAAGCCCGGATAAAATGGGAGGGTTGCATCAGGAAGGGCGTAAAACCTGTGCCAAGTTGTAGTACGGACTGGGTATTCCGCTGTGGCGACCGCTTGCCGGGAACAATAACAACAATATAAACTTTAGTGTAGCTTAAGTATTTTGTTGAATACTAAAAATCTTGACAAAATTTTGGAAACTCAATGTTGATGACCTCAAAACTCCCATCTCAATTATCCATTGTTTTATTAGGCTCCAAGTCCAGACATCTACAGAGGGAAATACAGGGAAGACCATGCCGACCCTGCTACTGCATATGCAGATGAAGTTCAAGACATAATTGAAAAAGCTCATGCTAAAGGACATAAGGTATTGCCAAAAATACATTAGCTTATGAGCATACAAATTGCTTTAAATAAAATGTAATAAAATCATGGATTATGTATTACTTTATGCATTATCCATATATGATTTAGCAGATTAATTAAAGGTAATTACAGTTAAATTAATTTTTCACAACCAGCAGCAGTTTTACGATTGCTCATTTTAAAGTTTTTTTATTTCTCCCTTTTCCTTCTGTCTATTTAGATCTTCTTTCAGGTTGTATAAAGCCTTAAGGACTCACTGATTTGCATATGGTCAATATCTAACCCTGTATTACAGAGAAATTTCTGTTCTGTTTCTATAGACAAAAATATCTAATGAGTAAAATATAGACTTCATATAATGGAATATAGACAGATATGAATGAATGGAGCTCTCATATAAAGATTATGAAGATATGAAGATTTTTTTTAAAACTCCTAAAAGAAGTTTTAAAAAACTTTTCTAAAAGGAGATTCTGAAAGAAATGCTCCTTGTAAATGATTAATTAAAATAAAATCCTGTTCATTTAGCTGCACTTCTGCAACATTTTTATTGTTTTGAACTTTATACTGGTTCTTGGATTTACCCATACAGCCCCTGAAAAGAGAACACACTGATAGATGCAACCTCTTTTTTCATGCAGATTGCTGCTTTCATTGCTGAGTCACTGCAGAGTTGTGGAGGGCAGGTCGTTCCTCCAGTGGGCTACTTCCAGAAAGTGGCACAGTATGTACCAGCATTTAAACGAGTGTTTATTCAGCACTATATAAGGGCAATTCAAGTCAAACCGGGACTTGTAATGAAATTTCTAGTGAATGAAGGTGTAAAAAGGATTGATATTACTGCAGACTTCAAGCACAGTACCGTGATTAGACCCTTAGCTGTAGTAAAACATTTGAATGGTGTGAACTTTTTCACTAATCCCTGAAAACTGACCGATAACTTATTGCCAACTTGTGGAAGAGATAGGTTTGTCTGTGAGAACTGAACACAGAATCATTCATGAACACCAGTTGCACATTACAGGAACTTGGCTGGAGTTATTGCCACATCCTCGATACAGTCATGACCTCGCTCCAAGCCATTTCCATATGTTTGGGCTATTAAAGGAGTTGTACTTGAACAACTCTTTTTGAAAAACAATCTTTTTGTTGTTTTGCTCCTCAAATCAAATGCAACTTTTTATGACTACTTATAAAATTGTAGTTGCTACTCTATTTTGCATTATATTGAGAATACAATAAATGTGGATCTATTGCTGACTATATTATTGTTTTTGTATGGAATATAATAATCTTATCATCTAGTTTCTAAGATGCGTTTATATAAAAAAAAAGAACTCTGCGTGCAAGAAAGTGAATATAATTATATTGAATTATGTAGGGTTTGATTAGGTAATTCTGGTGCAAAGTTTTTGAACAGTTCATAATTCCTGTTAGAAGTTAGCAGTTGTGGGTTAACATTTAATAGGAAAAAAAATTCTACGGTGGCAACCAAAACTGATCACAGTCAGATATCACTAATAGCTCAAAAATACAAAAGTGCAAAAATTTTTTTTACACTCTCATTTTTCCACTGACGTTAAAATTCATATTAATGAGGAATTCAACATATGAGTATTGGAGAAAAGGACAAAGACCTGATTTGGTGAGTTAGCGATCTTTGAGATCAAAAGCATGATGGTATGAATAGCATAGAATTTTAAAGCATGATGTGTTTGGTCAGAGTGTACAGATTAAAAGTGAATATAGGAATACTATAGAATAGTATAGGCTGCTGCATTGGTCTCTTTAGGTAAAGATTATGATAAAGCCCATTCCTGCTAACACTTCATTTAGCAAGTAGTTGAATGGCAGTGTGGGTAATAGAGTCAACTCAGTGTTTCCTTACAATCTAAATAGACAAGTCCTTCAGGATATAGTTGTGCAAATGTACTGTATATGCCTATACAGTTAGTACAGTATACACTGTAAAGTGTGCACAACTCTATTTCTATGTGTGAACAAAACAATCCTTTTTTTCACAGACATGTGAGAAAGGCTGGAGGCGTGTTCATTGCTGATGAGGTTCAGGTCGGCTTTGGAAGAGTAGGCTCCCATTTTTGGGCCTTTCAGCTACAAGGGGAAGACTTCATACCTGATATTGTCACTATGGGTAAACCGATAGGGAACGGACATCCAATGTCCTGTGTGGTGACCACCAGAGCAGTGGCTGAAGGCTTCATGTCATCTGGAATGGAGTACTTTAACACAGTGAGAACTACACATTTTTACACTGATATAATGACACATTGAGACAAGGAGATATAAAAATCATGCCTTTATAATCTTTTTAATTGTATAGGTTGGACAATGTTAACCTGACTGAAGAATGTGTTTATGTATGCTTCAGTTTGGTGGCAATCCTGTATCCTGTGCTATTGGGCTAGCTGTACTGGATGTGATTGAGAAGGAGGATCTTCAAGGGAATGCCCTGCGTGTAGGGAGATACCTGACAGACCTGCTAGAGAAACTGAAACAAAAACATCCCTTAGTGGGAGACGTCAGGTCTTTTTTTAAATGCTTTCTTCAGTTCTTGGTTCATATTTTTTTAAATCAGTTCAAAGAAATTCACTTTTAAACTGAATCAGTTGTGAATATTCTAAGGAGTACCAAGTCTGATAGAGGCATTTTCATGTACAGGGGGACCCAACAAAATGTATACAAACTTCAACAGTTGTATTCTATACCCTTTTAAAGTCAAATTCAATGATGGTAGTGGTTAGCTCAGTGACTATCAATCAGATTCAGATTCAGATCAGAGTCCCAGGTACAAACACTAGCACCATCAAATTGAGCACAGCCCTTACAGTACCTACAACTGCTCAGATGTATGAAGAGATAAAATCTAAGTCGCTCTGGATAAGGGTTACTGCCAAATGCCATAAATGGAAATGGAATGCGTAGTATTATGTTTTCTCTAAGGATATCAGTACAGGTTGTACAAGAGTGAAAAATGAAAGCTATGTGTTTTACAGAGGTTGTGGCCTTTTTGTCGGGGTGGAGCTGGTGAAAGATCGGCTTAATAGAACCCCTGCAACAGCTGAAGCTCAAGATGTCATATATAGGTAAAACCTATAATTATCTAAACACCCTAAAGCATTTTTTAAGTTTTCTGCAAAAGATGCTGGTGTGAATGCAGGTTACATTTCAACCAAACAGAAATTTCAACTGATACCACCTACTTTAATGGCTCGTGGTGTGGCCTTAAAGCCTGCTTGATTGAAGTGTGGCTCTTTACAGATAAGATTGAACCCCTCTGCTACAGGCTATATTTCTGCTTAAGTTCATTTATACAAAGTGATATGGTAAATAAATATTACCTCTAAATGGATAACTATTTTGACCTTCCCACAGACTGAAGGATCAGCAAGTTTTGTTAAGTGCAGATGGACCACACCGTAACGTCCTGAAGTTTAAACCACCAATGTGCTTCTCCAGAGAGGATGCCGACTTGGCAGTTGGAAAAATTGACCAGATTCTAACAGGTAACTCTGGTCGACATATACAGTAAACGTTAGATTGCGAGCATAATTCAATCTGAAAGCATGCTCGTATATCAAATAATTTGCATAACAAAGCAAATTTTCCCTTTAAAAATAATAGAAACTCTGATTATTTGTTCCACAACCCAAAAATATTTATATAAAAATTATCAAAACAAAATATAAACTAAAAATAAAACAAACTGACCTGCACTTTATCTTTAAAAAGAATCCCGGCAGAGTAGTATTTCTGTTAGTGTGTATGGTTTTGCCTGCACGCACAAACACACATAAACACACACGTGTGCACGGACAAACACACACACATTAACAGAAACACTGCTTTGTCAGGAAATTTCTTTAACAAGGAACCTTTCTAATGACACTAACTTTCGCTTTATGCATGTGCACACACACGTGGTCACGATGTTATAATAAACATTACATGCACACACAGAGGTTGACTATACGAGTGACGCAGGCACACTGTTACTGAGTATGAGAGACGACTACCCACAATCCCATAGTGTGCCCAAGAGAAGAACTAGTTGTGATCATGTGACGCTCGGCAAAGCATGTGCGTACTACTCCTATATAACAAGACCTTGCTTGTGTTTAAGTTAAAATTTATTTAAAACTTTGCTCGTCTTGCAAATGCTCACACCAAGTTACTCTCAATCCAAGGTTCCATGTGTTTTGTTTTGTACTTCAGATCTGTATACTCATAATTAATGCCATTATATTTTTTTCTTTAAGACCTTGAAAATGCTTTGGGCCTTCATATATCTGACACTACAGACCCTACAAATGCACAAAACAAGCGCAAGGTAAGCTGAGATGAATATTTAAAGATTTTATAAATATATATTTTTTAATATACAGTGGAACCTTGGATTACGAGCATAAAAAAAAAAAACTCTTCTCAGTTGTGTTGGACTAATGGTACTTAGTTATTAACCTAGTTAACCCAGTGTAAGTATGTATCCAATGTTGTAAACATTAAAGCACTTTTTGTAAGTCGCTCTGGATAAGAGCGTCTGCCAAATGCCTAAATGTAAATGTAAATGTAAATGTAATTCATTTTGGAAGCGGGCTCATATTCCAAAATACTCGTAAACTAGTAACAAATTTTATTTTCCCATAAGAAATAATGGAAACTCAAATTATTCGTTCCACAGCCCCAAAAAATGAATACATAAAAATAATTAACACAAAAGATTAAGTAAAAATAAAACAAATTAACCTGCACCTTAAAAAAAAGTAAAAATAAATCCTGACAGATAAGTGTTTCCGTTTATGCAAGCAGACGCTGTGTGTGTGTGTGTGTGTGTGTGAACCCCTCCAGTCCCGAGAGAGTGTATGTGAACCGGCACGGTGTCAAATTACAGGTGGGTACACACATAACAGAGGCCGAGGGAGAAAATGGATTTTTAACCTTCTAATAAACCTTTATTGCACAGTAAACCTTTTTTATTTGAATTTCACATAAACACACATTATTGGAAAGACTGTTTTCTCAGAAAAATTAGCAAGGGAACATTGCTAATGACACTTGTGTGAGCGCTTAATAACGGAATCAGTGCTGTAAAGTAAAAATAAAAACAAACAAAAGAACCTGCACTTTAACTTTGAAAAGAATCGTGACAGAGCAGAGTTTGTGTGAGGAGCAGAGAGTGTGTGTGTGTTTGTGTGTGTGTGTGACACACATAAGGCGAAAGTGTGTTGAGTGTGTTAGAGAGATGTTGATTATACCAGTGAGAGACGAGCACTAAGTTCCAGCAGGGGAGACAATTTAACCACAATTCCGCAGCGCAAGAGTGAGAATAATCGTTGGCTTAGTTGTGATCATGTGACGCTCAACGACAAAACAAGAAGCGCATTCGTGATACATGATACTCGGCACTCGTAAACCAAGATTTGCTTCTTTTTTTAAATCAAAATTTATTAAAAATCTTCGCTCATCTTGCGGAACACTCTAAAACTGCGTAACTCGTAAACTGAGGTTTCACTGTAATGTTTTTGTGTCAGTGTCACTAATAAATTTGCTGAATTTTTATTTGTCCCCAGGAATCAGTCGAGGAAAATGGCTATGATATACATTCAGGTGGCAACCATAATATCACTAAGACAAAGCCTAACAAAAAACAAAGAACATAACAAACCTTGTCCTTTTTTAAAAAACATTATATAATACATTGGGGTGAGTCCAGGTCTAAATGCAACCTACGGATCCTCTCTTGATGTATACAATCCAATTTTTCCTTTCACCAGATGGTGACAGCAGACTGTGTTATCACAGCTGACCTACAGTAATTGCAAATCTTTTTTTTCTTGACTAAATCTGCAGATTAATTTGTGTGATTGCACAATGATCACATTATTGTTGTTCTTAAGTATGATCTTTAAGCCACCTGAGTATGTTGCTGCTAGTGCCTTTGACATCTCCACACCCTACCAGAAACCAGTAGTTCTGGTGTAAAAATTGTTTCAATCAGTGCGTCCTGCCGTTCTTTTGTTACTGCCTTTTTTTATTATTATTTTTGTCCCATTATGATGTTACTCATTCTGTCAACATTATCTGCTGTGAAGCAAACATAATTTGCATTTTATTATAGAAATGTATCTTTAGATAGCTAAATGGGATGAAGTCATGGCTTGACTTTTGGTACAGACAAATAGTGCAAAGGTAACAGAGAAAGAAGCAAATTGGAAACAAAAATATTTTTTCACCAAGAGCCATGGCAGATGTGTGCCTCACATGTTGAGACTGGAGCAGTAATTAAGGATTTTATGTCATATGACATTTTATAAGTAATGAAGAATTATGAGTAATGCAAAACAAATTTAGACGATAAGAGAGCAATGAATCTGAATAGTTAAAGCTAACCTGGTAGATAATTAGAGAAATAGGGAACGTTAGCAATGTAGGAGCCATGCTTTTACAACAACTAAGCATTGAGAATTTTTCCTGTGCTATTTAAAGAGTATAGTCAATGTCATTTATCTTAATGAGGAACATAAATTTTAAAATATATAATTTTGCCTGTCACAATTACAGTGTTTATGGCATACCATGCTGCAATACTTCCTCTAAAATATAATTCAGATTGCTGTTGCTTTTCCATGTTTTAATGGATTTATAATGTGCCTGATTATGTAACACTAAATAGGTGCTATTTTATATATAATTGCCATTTTTTGGAATGGAAATAATACTATTTATGATATTTAATGATGCAAAAATAAAAGGTAACATCAGGTGGAAAAAAGATTCTAAGCTTTGTTGAATTTAATGGGTTTTTAGTCATGTACAGTATGCTAAATGCAAGAACATATTTAAATGCAAAAAACAATACAAAACCTATCATGTCATTTAAAGATTGAATGAGAAGCCTATGTCAGAATCAGGCAGCAATGAGGTGGTAAATTTCTTCACAGAAAAAAAGGGGGGGAAATTGACAAAGAGCTAAAACGCAACCTAATGAAATGTGCAAGGTTCACGTTGTTCTTTTCATGCAAACATTAGACGTGTATAAGGCATATGTGTGGTATATAAGGCAAGTGTGTCCTCTGCATGCACTCGCTGATAACAGGCACTGTTAGCTGTTCAAATGAATGCATTTTGGAGTGTGTGCAGTCACCCACTTTCAGCTTAACCTCATATGATTAGAACAACTTTTGCAAGTTGGCCTTTTCCTGCTTAAATGCACTAGAAAAAAACTTAAAATGTCCTGCATGAAGGCCAGGAAAAAAACAGCTGACTAACTGTTAACTTAAACCCAAATTGGTTACAGATTGGTTATCAAGTCAGTCAAGAGCACGTCTCTTGACCGAATAATTTTTTTTTTGTCACATTACACCGATTTTAGTTTTGTTGCGTTGGTTGCCGGTGGAATATAGAGTGATCTTTAAATATAAATGCTTTTATTTGTTTTTAGGCGATTACGGTCGTAGTACCACAATGTATGAGTGATTTAATTCACCCATACAATCCTCAGAAAGCACTTAGATCATCTGATCAACTTCTGCTCACGATTCAGAAAATTCGTTTAAGAAGGAGAGGTGACCGTGCTTTTTCTGTGTCTGGTTCCACTTTTTGGATCAAGCTCCCTTTTCATGTCCGAGTAGCTCACAGTATAGAAATTTTTTAATAAAATTTCTGTATCTATATCTGTTTGTCGAGGCTTTTAAACATTTATGATAGTGGTTTGTATTGGTAATTTAATGGTTCTCTTGTTTTTAAATGATTTTTATTTTATTATGTAAAGCTCTTTGGTCAACCATCAGTTGTTTTAAATGTGCTATATAAATAAATAAATTAACTTAACATAACATTAAAACATAAAAGCTACTGTATCGCAATTAGCTTAAAAAGTTATTTCTGGCCATGATATGAAGGTGTCAGAACCCACAGTGCATATGGTGTTGCATAGCCACGGACTAGTCAGAGTGCCCATGCTGACCTATGTCTGCTGCTGAAAGTTCCCACAACACACAGGCCCATTGTAGGAAGAAGGTGGTCTACGTTAAAAGATCATGTTTTCTTTTACATCGTGTGGATGGTTGGGTGTGTTTGCCTCACTTATCTGTGCAATAGATGGCTCTAGGATGCTTTATGGGGAAAAGGCATGTCAGTGAAGACAGTATAATGCTTTGGGCAATGTTTAAAACCCTAGGTCCTGGCATTCATGAAATGCCAAAAGTGCAAAGTGCCCAACAGTGGCAGCTTGAACCATCAATGTCCTGAGCCATTACTGCCCTAAACACGTTGGATGCAGTTCCATAGTGGGCATGAGATACTTATTGTAGGGTGTTGTGTTAAATGGGTTCATGTGGGTGTTACTTTGACACGGTTCACCTCTCAAAAATTGTTGCAGACCAAGTATCCCCTGATGGCAGCCTCTTTTAGCAGGATAATGCACCCTGTCACACTGCAAAATCATGGAACAGTCTGAGGAACGTGACAGGTGTTGACTTGGCCTCCAAATTCTCAAGATCTCAATCTGAGTTTCTGTAGCTTCTGTAGAACGTCCTGGACTAACAAGTCTGATCAATGAATTCACAATTTTGCAACTTACAAGCCATATGAGGATCTGCTGGTGACACCTTGGTACCAGATACCAGTACAGTACATGCCTTCCCTAGGAGTCTGATATAAGTAACACATGAAAAACCCCACATGATGTTGTTGTTGCATGTTTAGTGTAAGCAACTTAATAATGCCATGCCATGATGCCATCCTTTTCTCAGCATACCAAACAAAGAGTTTGGTACAGTATATGTTATAGTATATGGAACCCCACTACAGATCCTTTAATGCTAAATGTCTCCCTCTAGTGTTTAAGTGGAATGCAGCATTTTACAACGTCAAAATTTTGCACATTTTTTTCTTAACCGATGGTTGAACATGTTATTAGGAATAAGCATGTTAATATTCAGTTAATAATTAATGGTAACAAAACACACATTTTTTTAAAGTTATGTAAGACAAATTAAAAAGCCCAAATAATTTAAACAAACAGAACTAATAAAATACAATAAAGATGGCTACCCATTACTGCGCACAGCAACGGGCGCCCTCTTGTGGTGGACATATTAATAGACATGAGAACAGAGAAATATGATACAGAACATTTAATAGGTTAATAGGTTTTTTTAACCCGTAAAAAGCAAACGTTAAATCAATACACTGCATTAATGCACCCTAATTCATATAATGGCTCTTATTATGTCATATCTAAGTAACATATTTGCACAGGTTCTTACAATTTATCCAAAATCAAATCAAATTCAAATTTTTTTGTCACATACACAGTCATACACAGTACGATATGCAGTGAAATGCTTACACGACTACCAGTGACCTTAAAAAATAAAAGCTTATACATAAGAAAATAAATATAAATAAAAGAAATATGTTAAGAATAAAAATTAACTAGTAAAATATACTGCACAAAAAATATACTGTAATAAAAAATACGTTAGAAAATAAGATTAACTAGTGAAATGAGAACAAAATATTAATATAACAGACATAGAAATATAGAAAAGAAAATAGAAAAAGAAATTTGTCAAAACAGAAAGTTTGAGATGGCTCTGGTGTGCGAATATGCATAAAAAGTGACTTCGTAAGTCTTATTTAAAGTGATTTGTGCAGTGGTCCATAAAAAAAGTCCATAGATGAAAATAGAAATATATATATATATATGAAAATCCAACACTTTTTGTCATTTTTATTTAGTCAAATTAATTTCTGGTTGGAAACCATCAACATTTCACTGACAATGTATAGTATATTGCTTGGCCAAAGCTGTTTAAGGATGGTCAAGAAAAACGTTTGAGAAGAGTGTCTGCATTAAGCAAATAAAACTGTCCAAACATATTGTTACCATCAACTTCATAGAAATAAATTTGGAAGTCAGCATGAATCACTTAATCACTTGACGTTGCATAGCAACACATAAAGTTGCATAGTAAAAAAAGGAAAGTAGAAATTAAAGCTACATTTAAAAGTGAAAGTAAGAGCATTCCCACATGCTCAGTATGATGAGAACTCAATAAAGAATTGGGACTAAACAGCTGTGTGACAACAAGAAAACCACTTGTTAGTGAATTATCCAGAAAAAGGCTGCAATTTGATAGGGAGGATAAAGATTGGAGGAATGGGAAAATGATCATGTGGTTTGTTGAGTCCAGATTGACCCAATCCCCCAAGCAATAGGCAGATCAGAGTAAGAAAAAAAGCACATGAAGGGATGCACTTAACATCCATTGTCCCCACTGTACAAGCCTTTAAAGGAAGTGTTATGATTGTTTTCTTATATACCAAATTAAAGCTAAAGTGGTCAAATGAAATATTAGTCCCTTTTGGTGCACAATTCGGCTGTATTTTATGTAGGCGAGGTAGTACCACTAGCAACTATATTTTATCTATAAAATCATTAGTAATAAAAATAAATAAATAAACTAAAATGCTGCATGCCAACTTAAAGTTAACACCAAAAGCACAGCTCTGTTTATAAAAGCAACATTTAGATTACACTCTTTAAATCAGTTTCAGTGAAAGTTACATCTATGTAAGCAAATTTCACAGATAGGACACAGGTGGTGTGACTTAAAGGCTGTGTATCGGACATGATCATGAGCAGCAACGCATTCAGACCGTACTCTATACACTTCTGCCTTTAGATACTATAAACTGAGACATCAACAAAAATGTTCTGATGACAGCAGCTGTCAGTTGTTTAGGAAATGGACAGGAGAAAAAGGCCTTGTGAAGTCCTTTGTTAAATAGTGTAATTATGTGAATTATTAGGGCCCAAGCACTATAACATAAGGTCTATGTTGTTAAAGTGTGTAAAGGGCCCTGTTATTTTCCTAAGATTTTTTTTTTCACCATTTGGGCCATTTTGAAAGTCTCAACATGCTCAAAAACACTTGAAAGACTGGAATATGCTGCCATTATAAGATGCTTCTGAGTCTTGCACTTATGCACATGAAACACGGTACACATTTAGAGCTCACTGAGCCGAACAACTTTTGCATTGCATGTCCTGGGCTAAACTCATTAGGAAGTCAGTTATTTTCTGTTATTTGCAAGACGCACCCATTAGACACACTTTTCTTAGGGAAATTATACGATCGCCACCAAACCGGGCCCATGTAATCTAAAGACATTGAGGATACAAAATTGTAGAGGGATTTTTAATATCTTAAATGGGTCAGCTATGACAATGCATCTAACTTATGCTGAAAAGAGGTTAATAACTTTCTGTGTGACATTACAGTATATTGAGTGACATCACACTGAATGACATCACTTTGAGTAATATCATAGTGCAAGGCTTTTTTTTTCCATCTGCTGCTTTTTGGAGGTCTAAACATAAAAACCCCCTCTATACATGTAAACATTACAACACACTCACATCTCTCTTACACACATGTACACATGTACACACAGGACAAACACATTCATATACACACACTCTCACACTCACATCTCTCCTATACAGACACATCTATCCATGCATGCACAAACACGCTTATACAGTGATGTTCAAAATAATAGCAGTGTGTTGAAAAAAGTGAGTAAAGCTCCATATCCATATAATAACGTTTAATTTAAATCAAACAAATGCATTAGACACCCTGCACATTCTATTCTGAATCACAACATGAAGAAAAATGTGCTAAATGTAGCCTATTATTAGTTTAATGTAAATAAATAAAAACAAATATTAGATGAATTTACAGTTTAAACAATAATGCTTGAAGTTTACTCCTTCTTGTGCATCTCTGAACTAATATTTAGTTTAGTATAACCATGCTTTCTGAGAACTGCTTCACATCTGTAACAATTGTACTACATGCCACAATTCCTCGGCATTTCTTGGTTTTGCCTCAGAAACAGCATTTTTAATGTCAGCCCACAAGTTTTCTATTGGATTAAGGTCTGGGGATTGGGCTGCCCACTCCATAATTTTGCTCTGGAACCAAGATGCTGCTCGGTTACTGGTGTGTTGGGGTCGTTGTCTTGTTAAAACACCCATTTCAGGGGCATTTCCTCTTCAGCATAAGGCACCATGACCTCTAAGTATTCTCATGTACTCAAATTGATCCCTGAAATGTGATAAATAGGCCCAACACCATAGTACGAGAAGCGTCCCAATATCATAATGCTTGTCCCTCCATGCTTCACTGTCTTCACAGTGTACTGTGTCTTGAATTCAATGTTTGGGGGTCGTCTGACAAACTGTCTGCGGCTTCTAGACCCAAAAAGAACTTGTGGATCGTGCTTTCATCAGTCCACAAAATATTGCACCATTTCTCTTTACGCCAGTCAATGTGTTCTTTGGCAAACTGTAACCTCTTCAGCACATGTCTTTTTTCTACAATGGGACCTGTGGGTACTTCTTGCTGATAGCTTCTCTTCACATAGCCGTGTTCTAATAGTAACAGTACTTACAGGTAACTTTGGATGTTCTTTGACTCAATTTTGTTTTTCTTCGATCCATTCAAATGGTAGTTTTCTTCCACGTCTTTCTGGTTTTGGTCTCCATTTTAAAGGTTAAAAATGATTTGGTATAATTTTAGCAGAGCAGCCCATCATTTTCTTTGTATGTTTTCCCATCACTAATCAACTTTTAAATCAAAGTACGCTGTTCTTCTGAACAATGTCTGGACAACCCATTTTACTTTGATTTTCAGAGAGAAATGCACAGGAGAACCTTTTCTGCATTTATGCTTAAATAACTCCACACTATTTTTTTTTTAACAGGCTAATATTTGTTTTTCCTCACTTACATTAAACTAATAATACATTTAGCATTTTTCTTCATGTTGTGATTCAGAATAGAATGTGCAGGGTGTCCAATGCATTTATGTGATTTAAATTAAAAGTTATATGGATATGAAGCTTTACTCGCTTTTTTCAACACACTGCTTATTTTTGATTATTTTAAACACCACTGTACATCACACACATACACACACAACAAATGTTAACACTCACATCTCTCTTACACACACACGCTAACAAGTCACATGTCTTACATACAGACACATTACAAATGTTAACACAGTCTCAACACACATTCACTCGTCACACACAGACTGACACACCCACACATCTCACACACACACCTCTCTTTTACATACGCTAACACACACACTTCCACACACATACACAAACACTAACACACTCAACAAATACTTAGGGCCCAAGCCCTATGTAGTGTGTGACGTGTGCATTGTAAACAGTATGTACAATTTTTGCACAAACGTCAAATATAGAGTATTTTTTTGTACTTGGTTCATTTTCTTATTGTACTGCTTTTTGCCCACCCCCAGTATTTGTATGTTTTGGCAGTCTGTTATTTTGTACTGCTGCAGAACAGCAAAAAAATAATTATCTTATACGCTCCCAATTTAAATACAGAACTAGATAAGGTCTAATTGCCAAACCAGGTGCATTAATAATTTTCATCATTGCTAATTTTTATGCCATTTGACCCTGTCTCTTTATGGTGAAGCTTATTAATGGTAACATGAGCACAAGTGATTACATGTGCAAGTCTTCAAACTGAAATAAGACCTCTTATATTTGTGTTCACAGGATCTTTCTGACAGGTAACATTTGTTAATCTGCCCAGGTTCCTGAAAGTCATGATATTTATACTCTTCACTGCTAACATTTGACAGGATGAGTTATATTACTACTCAGACATACTCAGAGTTCATATTTGGACTCAAAGTACCACCACAATAAGGCAGTTATAGATTAAATAATAATAATAATAAAAAACATCAGGGTTGTATAAATCAATTTTATTGTGGCTTTACATAGAAAAAACCCCCACACAGGCCAGATTTAAATGCATTTCTAGTTTTCTAAAATAGCGTGTAATTGACTTCATATGTAAACCAATTTTGATCATTTAACACAGAGCTGCTACACATGGCATACCTTTCCCTATCAAGTTATGCAAATTTTGCACAAAATATAGCAAACCTAAACCCTGCAAACTGTAGCCCCTTTGGATGGGGATACACAAGATACAAAGTATTTCACTCTCTGAGACACACACATAGAAAATCATCATCAACACACTGATCCAGAAGGTAATTTTCTGTTCATATGCCGTCATTCTTCTGTCTCCTTCTGCCTGTGGTGTGTCCCACCGAAAAGGCCTTGTGCAGCTTTAACCCATGAGATATCCACTGCAAACAAGAAATCAAGCATGATCATAAATACATTCCATTTGATACATTCTGATTGGTTCATTAAAAAAATCATCATGCATAATTTGAAACAGACTGTGATATTTGCCAAAGCATAAATTAGCATTAGGGATCAATGATGTACACCCGCTGTATTTGTAATGTACAAGGGGCGTTCAAGACAAACCAGGATTTGTAATGAAATTTCTTATGAGTGAAGGTGTAAAACTAATGAACATTTAAAGAAAACTTCAAGTACTGTGATGTGACTCCTAGCTGGGGCAAAACACCTGAATGGTGCCTTAAGAAGACTGTATGTCCGTGAATGATGATGATCCCAGCTGCGGTGGCTCAAAGCTCACTGAAGTTATTCGTATGAACATTCAGCAAATGGAACGGCTAATTCTTAAAAATTGACGGATAACTCATCGCCAACTTACAAAAGACACACATTTGTCTATTCATGAACACCACTTGAACATTACGGGGACTCTGATGGAAATTATTCCCAGACATGAAGCAGGCAGTCTGACCAGGGCTCCTGCTTGCCTTCTACCTTGATGGTGTCCAAGCACTAGTGAAATGCTAGGATGAATGCATTAGTGTAGCAGGGGATCATAACTAACGGTATTTTTACTCTAAGAAATGTGTTGTTATTCTACACAATCAAAGGACCCCATTTTTCCTTGAATACCATGTATTTCTGTAATGTATTGTGTGTGTCTCTGACTAAAGTAAAGGTTGGACTTACGGCAACTTCATTCTCATGAACACTCGGGCCATGAAGAAGCTGAGTAGCACGCTTACAAAGCCAATAAAGAGGAGCAAGAAGCGGTTGAGTTTCGGAATGTTCGGAGCATTGGAGCGGTCCAGAATGATGAAGCCAAGACCACCCATGGTAAAGAGGAAGCTGGATGCCAGACCCTCCATGATGTACTGCCCATTCACTCTGACACACACAGACAGCATGAATGGTTTTATATTTAAAACTTTATATTTAAAAAAAAATTTTTTATTATATGCACGCTGTGAAAAAGTGGGTGCCATTGGCAGGACTCATAAAACTTACCTGTAAGCCAAAAATGCCACAGGTCTCTGGTGACCATGTTCATCAGTCATTGAGCCCACGCTGGGCGGCTCAACGATGACATCATAGATTATACCTGAAAGTAAAAAAACATTTGGGATTGTAAATCAATTAAACAGATAGCATTGTTTTTTTTTTCTGGATACATGGTAGCAGAATAAGTTGTTGCTTCTCAGCTTCAGGGCTTCTCTTGAACCCTGAGCACAGAGTACCTGTCTCTGTTCAGGTTCTCCCCGTATACATGTGGAATTATGGGTTTCCTTTTATGGAAACCAAAAAATATACCAGCTGGTGAAGCAGCAAAAGTAAACGGCCCATAGGTGTGCATGTGTGATGATAGACTGGCATTCCTCCAGGGTGTAACCTGGGTTATGACCAGTTTTTAGGAACAGGCTCAGACTGCTGAGAGCTTAGCCAGGATAAAGCACGTTTTAATGGAAACTAACAAATGTTCTATTCCTCTCTCTTTTTTTTTAAATTTTATGACCATTTTCAATGATGTGTCTCTATGTGTAAAATGTATAATAATAATAATAATAATAATAATAAACAGCATGGTGGTAAAGTGGTTAGCACTGTCGCCTTGCACTTCAAGGGTCCGGGTTCAATTCCCGGCCAGGCTTGATTCCCATCTCTGTGTGCATGAAGATTGGGTGCATTGGGCTTTCTCCAGGTACTCCGATTTCCTCCCATAGTCCAAAGATATGCAGGTTCCCAAATTGCCCGTAGTGTGTGAATGGGTGTGTGAGTGTATGTATGTGTGTGCATGTGTGTGCGCGCGCCCTGTGATGGACTGGCACCCTGTCCAGGGTGTACACTCCTGGGATAGGCTCCAGGTTCCCGTGACCCTGAATACAGGATAAAGCGGTATAGAAGATGAGTGAGTGATGTTGTTGTTTTATAACAGACCAAGCTAGCTAGCTCAAGTTAATAGACAAAAACTAAATGTCGGGGAATTATACTATATGTATTAATACATCTAATGATACATTTATTTTCCTTTTCCCCAGTTTATATGCTATGCGACAGATAGACAACTTAAACGACACTACAGCCTGCAGTTTAGCTACTGTATTTGGGAGACATGAGCTAGCTAACTAGTTTAGCAGGTTGCGCACCACCATAGTTTAGCACACAGCTCAAGAGAAAATTAGAACTATTACCGTAATGCTTGTAGTGTATAAAATATAGAATGTTTCTATTTTGAACAGCGCAGTAAGATGTAAGCTGGCAGGGAATGTCCACAGACACACAGCAGGCTAACTGTGTCCTGATTCAACACACACACACACACACTCACCCCCAGTGATGAGAAAGTAGGACACAATCACCACGGCGTACACGGTCATGGCGGAGGGCATGTGCAGCCAGGACGGCTTCTTCAGCTTGATGTTCGGACATTCCAACACCGCAAACGGCAGGCTGACTAAAGTCTCCATAACTCCTCTCCTTGTTCCTCTCCTGGCTGGTGTCACTGCAGCGCCGTAAGAGCGACGTGTACAGGAAGTAGTTCTCGCTCTCAAACACACACACACACACACACGCACTCAGCATCCACAGCTAACCGCCACAATAAAGGACTCCCTTCAGGAAATAACGCCAATAGTTTATACAGTAGATTGCTAAACTACACGCACAGATTTATAATTAAATCAATTCCGTCTTGTCTTTTGCCAACACTTAAACTACGTTTAAAAACTCACAGTTCTGTCCAATAATGTCAAAATAACAGCACGCCAGCTGTGTTGCCCTGCGCGTTCAAACATCTGGCTGTGCTCCATTCTGTGGTGATCATGACTATGCCCTATTTCCTCAAAAGGGAACATCCCTTATCAAAACCTTTTATTAAACTCAATCCCGGTCTGCTGTAAGAAGACTCACGTTCTCGTCTAATAATAATAAAAAGGGATAATAATATCGTTTTTAATTTCCTTAATTTAGATTAGATGCAGATTAATAAATAAATTAATTAATTAATTAATTGTCATGAATAATTAATAATTCAATTATTTGTCACATGTTACTTTATTATACCCTATACACACACTCTGGCTGTAGAATTTATTTTAATTAAATATCATTTTTCATCATCACAAAGCATTTACTAATATAAATGAATAAAATGTTTTATTCCCCATCCTTATTTTCCATTTTATGACTATTTTTCTTGCATATTATGCTTTTTATGGTCTTTATGTGTACTTGATACTATCAAAAGCTCTCATAAGCAAAACGTATAATAATAATAATAAGCATAAGGCTTTAATGTACCCCTGTTATTAATCACAATGTGGGCAGAAGTATGCGTAAACTCACATCCTTAGACAGCAGTCCTTTGCATTCAATCCAAAGTTTATACTTCAGCTCTTCAATAAGCATCTCGCTGTAACAAGCACTGTTTACTGTTGAAAGTTTTTCCTGATGGTGTTCCAATAGTCCCACTTGAAAATCAATTTTCCAGCTGATGGTTGACTTTTGAACTTTTTGAGGATGTTTCTATTCCACAATCTGCTTTTTTCTTTCAGACCCGTAGTGATGAATCAGTGTTTCATCACCCATAAAGATTCTCTTTAAAAAAAACTTTCACCTTCCTTACACTATTGGACCAAATTTGTCCACATGCTTCCGTTAGTGCTTTCAGCACCATGTAAACCTGCCAGACCATAAAAAATAAATCCCTCTATGCTGCTCATCTTTTGTGCAAATCACAACTGGAGCTCAAACCGCAGTTACAAATGAACTGATGTAACACGTTCACACCTGCACAGACTAGGGAGACAGTAGCCTTGAACAGAAAGCACTAAGAGTGCCGCCAACATAAGTTTTAATATAACTGGAGTGAAGATCAACATTTTAACTATATTTTGCGAAAATGAACCAAATGTCTCGGAAAAGATTTATTTTCTTGAATGAGACTCGGATTTAAATTGGTAAAATGATCCGAACTTCCCATAACCACCTCCTTGTGACACCAAAACAGCTCCACTAATGCCTCTAAAGGTGTGCTGTATCTGGCACCAAAATGCTAGAAGTAGATCCGGTAAATCCCATAAGTTGCAGGATGGGGTCTCTATGGAGCTGACTTGTTCGTCCAGCTCATGCTACAAATGCTCAATCAGATTGAAATTTAGAGGCCAAGTCAGGATGTATTATTTAGGCCACTGCCATACTGTCTGCAACAATTTATATTAGGTTTAACGTGTCGAAGTTAACGCCACATGAATCTCTGGACCCAGCGTTTTTCACTAGGACATTGCCCAGAGCATCACAAGTCAACATCACTTCTCGGTCAGGCTTCTTAAACTGTTCCTGAACAATTTTATGCAGTGATGCCGCGCACATTATCCTGCTAAAAGAGACTGTTGCCATTAGGAGAGATCATTGCCATAAAGGGATGGACTTGGTCTGCAACAATATTTGGATATACTGCCAAGCTAAAATAATTCACACGCCTCAACATTTCAAAATATTTTAAACAAAGGAAACACCAACATGCTCAAATTCACTTAAAAATTGCGTTTTCAAAGGAAAATACCTATTTTTATGTTCATGAGTTAATTCACTGAGAAAAGAATTAAGAAACTCCAAGAAGAACCAACAGTTTTGTTGTTTCAGCAAAAAAAAAAAAAAAAAAAAAAAAAAAAATCTAGTTGAAGTCTACAGTTAATATTTGGTTTATATTTCATACAAGCATGTTCACAAGAAACCCCATAAACATGGTCAACTATCAACCATATAACTCATTTGATTACTGCAATGTTATACACAGAATATACTCCATTTAAAATTGTTTTTTAATACTTTTACAGCATTTCACAGACAGCTTTTCCCAGGATGATTTTGAGCTTTACCACAAACACATCTGAAAGCTGTTGTTTCATGCACACTATCTAGAGAGAGATTAAAATAACATTAACTTTTCCTTTCAGCCTCTTGTACATTTCAGACTTTCAAATGACTGTGCAATTATGTTTTAAAATTATGGGTGTCATTTGTCATGTAGACAAGCAAAAAAAAAAAGACTGATAAATGAATAAATATATAATAAATAAATATAACAGCTCACAAACTTCACATTTTATAAAACATAACAGGACACAATCAAGTGTGTTCAGAAACATTTATTTTAAAGTACAAACACCCATTTACTTTTTCTGACTCTGTGCCTGTGCCTTGAGTACTTTGACAACGATCTTCTGCTCCTCGATAAGGAATGCACGCTTGATCCTGGAAAATACACAAAACATTTAAGTTAGCTTCACAATGTATACAAGATCCACTAGGTCTATTATATATACAGTGGAACCTCGGATTACGAGTAACGTGGTTTACGAGTGTTTTGCAAGACGAGCAACAATTTTTAATATTTTTTACTTGAAAAACGAGCATTGTCTTAGTTAACGAGCACCGAGTATCATGTTTCACGCATGCGCTTCTTGTTTTAACAACGAGCGTTACGTCATCACAAGTGAGCCAACAGTTTTTCTCTCTCTTGCAGCAGAATTGTAGGTAATCGTCCCTTCTGCTGGGTGAGTACACGCACGCGCTGTGTGTGTGTAAGATGTGCGTGTGCGCGCACACACACACATTAACGGAGAGACCGTTTTTAAAACCGTTTAAAAATTAGCAAGGAACATCGCTAGTCACACTCGCGTGAGTGCATACTAACAGGATCACTGCTGTAAAGTAAAACAACAACAACAAAAATTAAACAGCTCCTCACCTTTGAAAACAGTCGCGACAGAGAAGAGTTTGTGTGTTTATTTGGCAATCTGAGAGAAGGGGAGCTGTAAAGCCGAGACCTATCGTCTTCCCTGCTGGGTCTTAGAGCCTGCAGTGTTTTTGAGTGTGCGTGTTTGTGTCTGTGTAAGGCAGAGAGTTTGTGTGTTTGTTTGGCAACCTGAGAGAAGGGGGGCCATAAACGCAAGCGAGCCCCCCTTCATCCCCCCTCCTCTCAGGTTGCCAAATAAACACACAAACTTCTCTCTGTCGCGATTGTTTTCAAAGGTGAGGAGCTGTTTAATTTGTTTTTTGTTGTTGTTGTTTTACTTACAGCAGTGATCCTGTTAGTATGCGCTCACGTGAGTGTGACTAGGAATGTTCCTTGCTAATTTTTAAATGGTTTTAAAAACGGTCTATCCGTTAATGTGTGTGTGTGTGTGTGTGCGCGCACATTTTACACACATACACTGCATGCACAAACGAAAACCCTTATCTGTCGGGGTTTAATTATAAATTTTTTTAAGGTAAAGTACAGGTTAATTTGTTTTATTTTTACTTTATATTTTGTATTAATTATATTTATGTATCTATTTTTTTGGGCTGTAGAACGAATAATTTAAGTTTCCATTATTTCCTATGGGAAAATTAAATTTGGTTTACGAGTGTTTTGGAATACGAGCCCACTTCTGGAACGAATTAAGCTCGTAATCCGAGGTTCCACTGTATATATATATATATATATATATATATATATATATATATATATACACACAAAAAAACAGTGCCCAAATTTATACCAGCACAAAAAAAAAAAAAACTACCAAATGTCAAACATTTCTCACAAAATCTGCTACCTGCATCCCTAACCCCTTTTTAAAATAAAAAAATAAATAAATAAAAAAAACTGTCGACACTACACCATTCACAACCCAAACCTATTTGTGATACAAAAAATCTGCTACCTGCATCCCTAACCCCTTTTTAAAATAAAAAAATTAATAAATAAATAAAAACTGTCGACACTACACCATTCACAACCCAAACCTATTTGTGATACAACTACGAGCATAAGAGAGTAATAAGAGAACTTTATTTATAACCAACTATTGGAGTCTGTCCTAAAGTTGACAACCAGATGAAGAAAAAAATATTTTTTTCTAAATATATTGCTTCAATTACTCAACCGACCGTTATCACTTTAATGCTCTTACCTGTCACGGACACACTTGGCGCACATGGAACCACCATAGGCTCTGCTCACATGCTTCTTGGTCTTTGAGAGCCTCATCAGAACCTGAGGTCTCACTGCACGGATCTGTTTAAAACAACCATTTAAGCATTTAGAAACACAGTCAACCATCAAACTTCAAAAACAGTTACATGACCACAGAACCTAGCTCCTATTTGGGTAAAAATATCAAAGATTTCAAATAACTGCATTAGGTTAAATTAGAGGCAAACAGGTCCACCTTGAACTTTAGATGACATGCTCAACCTAATACAGATTACACAATACTGGATGCGAATTAAACTGATTGAACTGTCAAAATGTTAGCCAACTTTGATGTTTAAGACCACTACTACACTTTATTTCTTTTATAATCCCCTGTTAGACTAATGCACTTATCCCCAAGTTTCAATAGTGCTTGGACACAAACAAGGTATAACGTTCTTATTACACCTGAGCCATGATCAGACTGCCTGCTTCTTGTCTGAAACCCTGACCTGGCAGGAACTCCTTTAATGTCTCAAAACATGTGGAAATTACTTGAAGCGAGGTCAGATCTGTACAGGGGATTACAGCCGAGTTCCTGTAGTGTGCAAGTGGTGTTTGGGAACAATTGTGTGTACAGTTCCCACAGACAGATGCATCTCTTCCACAAGTTGCTGACAAGTTATTCGTCATTTTTCATTAGATCATTTGAAAAATCAAATGTTTCAACTCGCAGAATATTCACAGAACAACTGCAGTGGGCTCCAAGCTACCTTGGCTGGAATGTACAGTCTTCTTTTAAACATTTGCACCAGTCAATTTTCTTTTTTTTTTTACTGCAACTCATCACTGTGCTGAGTTTGAAGTCTTATGTGAAGGTCGATTTGTTTTACACCTTCATTCATGAGAAAAAATTCTTCACAAGTTCTGGTCTGACTTGAACATCCTTCATATTAAGGTTTGAAAAAGTTAAAGTCCACACAGTTTCTTAAGGTGGGTTCTGTACAGCATGACCATAGACTTCACACTTGATGTCACAACTCACAATTACTCATGTTACTATATTAGTCTATTTGATAATCTTAATAAAATGTCAATCTGAAACCTTAAATCACTTAGGTAGTTAAGTGATTTAAGCAGACAACCGAGTGTCAGATTCAGAAAGTTTTGTATATAAAGCAACACTTACACCACGCAGTCTACCGGGGCAGATTCCACATGCTGACTTGGGGGACTTGCCAGTCTTTTTGGTGTAGAGATACACAATACGGTTACCAGGGGTCCGGGATCTGGCGGCAAAACAAACAATTGTTCATCAAGTTCACCATCAATACTAACTGATCTATAGGACGATAATCCACGATGGCGATATGATACTGTCACCATCTTGACTATGATTATTTCCTAATGAGGTATTTTATATTATTTAGAAAATAATGCTCTTAACTGAGACTTTAACAGAGCAGTCATATTAAGACGACACCAAATAAGCTACTTGTCCTTGTTAAGTGTTGAAGCATTAAATATAGCACAAAGTGCTTTCAAGATGTTTAGTCCTGACACAAACAAATTACTGAGTTAACGTCTGTGTTCTGCATCCTTGATCTGCTGAATGCAGAAAATAAACACCAAATTGCTGTTAACCTTAGTGTCCATGCATGGCTGTGTGTGTGTAAAGAAAGAAGGAGTCCAACTCACAGCCTGGTCTTGTTGGAGGTGGTGTTGTAGGACAGCCTACGGCGGTAAGTCAGGCGCTGAACCATTTTGACCTGAAAAACAAAAATACAGACAAATTAATATAGAGAGTCTTGCTGCTAAATAAAATCTAAGTCACCCATTTTAGCTGGAGAAGGCGTTGCTGATTTGTTATATACTTCATAATTCAGAATACTTTCTCAGTATATAATGCTAAATTATTCAACGCGTAAAAATCCTGTAATTTAAGAACATACAGAACTAATTAAATTCAGGGAAAATATAGCTTCATAACAAGGGCCTGGAGTTTCGCCGGTTTTAACCAACTAGCTCACATTTTCGCTACCACTAAAGCAGAGCAAATAAAAAGCTATCAAATATAAAAACCGAGCCAATATCACTCAAGTGTACTTCTTTACACTGTTAATAACACATATACACAAAAACAAATTGTAAGTGAAGCTCAAAAACTGAAGATTACAAGCGATTATGTTTTCGTTTCTTCCGCGAAAAGAAGAAATCCGCCATACCTGCTATCACCGAAACGGAAGAGGAAGGAGGAGAGGTAGGGTGAAAGTTGAAAACCCGTAAAAAACCGGAAATGGTGTTTTGATGTAGTCAAATTAAAAGTCCGCCGACACGGCCATCTCATGGTTCCTAAATGTTCAAAATGTTGACTAGATTTAGAGAAAGTCGCAGCTCTCTGTTCACCAAAAAAAGATGTTCGCCAGACTCAATGGCAAATAATTTATATATCGGTCAGGAAGTGGATTGTGTAAACGCTGCACATTTTTTGTTCACTTGGCATTTTTTACATAAATGATTGCAAAATTGTAGGGATATTGTAATTCTTTTAGCTTTAATGTTTAATAATTTTTTATAATGGTTTCAATTTAATTGTTCTCTAGCACAATTTATTTAATCACAGAGAAATCTTTCTTTTTAGGTTCCGGGCAGTTTATATAAGCATTTATATAAGTGCTGCATATCATATGTGTATGATCGTACTCTAAATTTAATATATAATTTTAAGCTTTTATTGTTGACCTGCTTTACACTTGCTCAATTATGCAGTTACGATCAGCCAATAATGTGGAAGCATTGCAATAAACCTAAGACCCTTGGCTAACAGGAGTAGAATTATATTAAAAATATAATGTGCATTATGAATTAAAATTTTCAACACTTTATCGCTCACACATTTATAAACTTCCATGTTTCACAACATGCACAAACAAACATGTCTTTAAATAAAATAAGTTTTCTTAGGGAAGTTCGGGTATAACAAGCTATATATTTCTATTGATACTATCAATGAAGAAAGCTAATGAAATAAGTAATCTGGAGTGGGGCATTCATTCTTCATCTATACTAGTTATTCTGTTACAGGGTCACGGGATCATGGAGCCTATGCCAGGAGACTTGGGTGGGCTTGGGGGCCAGGGTTTGGTCGTTGAGTGGGAATTAAGCCTACCATTGAGCCACCAGCGCCCTGCAAAAATGTATAACTTCTAATTAGCAGTTTGCTCCTGATGAAGAAGCAGAGGGCGATGATGGTAAGGAAAAACTCCCTGAGATTAGAATAGGAGCAAGATGGTTCCTTCCTTGAGAGGAACCAGACCCAACAATAAAGATAGATATAGCAGTGACGAATCCCCTGAATAGTTAACAGAAAAGGCGGTTTATTATATATATAAAATATACTATATATATATATATATATATATATATATATATATATATATATATATACTGTAGGCTCCTTGTTGCTCAAACCTTGGCTTGAACAAGAACTTTTATTTTGAAACGCGTCCTTGCTGCTAGCATAACCTTAAACACGAGCTACTGTAACTAGCAGCAGGTTGATGTGAGTTTTTAAGCCGTGCAGTGATCAATGTTGTGTTCAGATGAAAACGTGTCCACTGTCTAAGATGAACCGCGAGGTTACATGCAGACCCGAAGGCTTTTGGTGTGCGGTTGATGTCTGGATAAAGAAGCCGCATGTAGTGAATAAGCGGCTGTGCGGAGCGATAGAGACAGAATACAGGCATGTGAGCTGTGAGGAGCTCGAGCTCTGTCTCTGCAGCGTCACTGGTGGCAGTGTGCGGGATTTCCCGCACATCCTCACTTTCCTGCGCGCGCCCACTGCGGGCACGGGCCACCAGACTGCACCAGGCTGGAGTGTAGGAGTGAGAACCATCATCCCTAAAGCATGTGTGCAGAGCGGTGCAGCAAAGCTGTACAAGGAAGTGGTTGTCAAAGGTAAGATAAAGACTGGAACTAACATATATTTTATTTTGTGTTTTGTTGCATTAAGTCATGCCAGTGAACTCCTTAATCCTCCAGACTTAAATGGGCAAACAGTGACATTTCTGCCAATTGAAGAAAACAGTGAAGGCCACATCATTCTGAAGGAAAGCAATGTTTATCAGATCCAGCTTCAGGAAAAGACAGATGATTGGTGAGTGCCTTCTCGGATTACTTTTAGTGAGAACCACAATAGGGAACTCCTTGTTGAGAAAGCCTCACTTTTTTCTGTATTAAGACCAGAGTTCTCTTTCTATTACTAAGACTGTCCTGATTCTTAGCCGTGCATCTGCTTTTAGGCCAATACTGGCCTTGAATGTTTCTTTGGAAAGATTTTATCATCTAATCATCAATCATGGTGATGCATGTGATCTGGCACATGAATTCAGTACCCAAGCCTTAAAGTACACCACTGTCACACGAGAACCTAAACATTTCAATTATATGAAAAAAATGTGACATTGTATTTGAGTCAAAGCTTTCAAGACCTAAAGAGTCCTTTTATGTGCTTACATACAATGTGTCAAACCTAATGTAAAACAAGCCTCAAAAAAAGGAGACAGAGGACAGCCAACTAATAATAGTTAAAAGGAAGAAAAGGACTTTTTTAAACTTGTTATAATGAAGCACTTTATGAAATGCACCCTTAGATTCAGCAGAGACGCCTTTCTACACTATAGACCATTCTTTGCAAAATACTTGAGACACCTCTCCTTTCTTCATGTTAAATTCAATTAAAGAAATTGAAACACGTTTTACTGTTGCAGGCTGCAAAGTGCCTAAAGATACAATTAAAAAATGGCTTGTGTATGTAACAACCTCAGCAGCAGCCTCATTTTCTCTCTTGTCTGTTCCAACCACTCAGCATTCAGCATCACCAATATAATAATCACCTGCCTGATCATCTGTCATCATTTGCACTTGTTTCTCACTGGTTAAGTTAGACTTTTTAATGATTGAATGGGTCATACCATATGTCACTGTAAGAGCGAAAAAGTCCTTTAGGAAGCCGGGAGAACTCAAGAAAAAAAAATGCAAGAAGGTCTGGCACTTTGAAAGTAAAATATGAAGAAATGAGTTTAAAGACTTTTGCAATTTGCAATTTTTATCCAATGTCAGCTAGTGTGGAAAAGAGAGTTTTAAAGGATTAGATCACACCATATTAAAATCCACATTTTTATCACGCAATTCCTTACAGGAACAATATCATTGATTAATAGGCCATCTAGGATGTAAATGGATATTCACAGATGTTTTGGTACAGTTTGTGCTTACTGATTCCCCTAAGTTATAAAAGAGAAGCTTGAAGAGACCAGGCACAGTTATTAAAAGGATGCCCAAGTTGATATTGTATTTATAAGCATTTAATTTGGGCATCAAAATAAGCACATACTGGCTCGAAACATCTAGAAACTAGAGACGTTTATCTGGAAAAACTGAAGCTGGCTGAATCTTTACAGCTTTATTATCAGTATGTGCACTGTATATTTCTGCCTTGCTTTAGGATACTGTCTCTTCATACCCTGAGACCTGATCAGTGGTTTAGTGATGCTGTGGGCTATCCAAGACTCACCTGGCTGACATCAGAGCTTCTTCCTAAACTAGCACGCTGGGCCGCAGAGGACAAAGCTACGGAGTTTAAGAGTACTCTGTCTCTTATATCTGTCGAGAAGTACAGCATACTCTACCAGCAGCTAAAAATCAAATACAAAGAGCTCGTCAAGGTAACGAAATGCTGAGCAGTTTGTAATTTTGTTCTTTAGGATGAGTTTTTTTTTTACAAATATTTTATTCAGTTTGTTTTTAGAGCTAATACAACTGTGTCACAGGTCTGGCCTGAAGTTACTGACCCTGAGAAATTCGTCTTTGAGGATGTTGCCATTGCTACGTACCTTCTTGTGAGTTTAACCGCATTTTTTAAAATTATTCCTTTGTTTTGTACATGTACAAATGTTTCACAAATACGATATGTTTCTGGAGCACAACTTGAGGTTGTCCAAGTTAAACCTCATGTATAAATTAACAGTGTTTTATTGAAAAATGTCATGTTTGTGCAAAGTGTTTTATTACATCTCTGCAGGTTTTATGGGCTGAAGAGCGAGCTGAAAAAGGAATAACATCCAAACAGTCTTTTGTGGACCTCGGTTGTGGAAACGGTCTGCTCGTCCACATATTAAACAATGAAGGGGTATGTCTGCTCTGTTATTGTCATTTGTGTTTCACTGGTGTAAAATTATTAACCAATGAACAATGACCTTTGCCACTAAGGTCTTCTAATCTACCAAGATTTATTTAGCATTAAAATCAATGACACGGTAGAAGCCAGGTGAAGAGGATAATGAAACCACCTAGCTTTTCGTTCACCTTTTTAATCATACGCCAGATTAGGAATTCATACCCTTCACAGTCCCCCACATGCAGTCACACTCAGATGCTGAAAAGTAATTATACATAGTAACCTTGATATGCGTGGGCTGATTAGTCACTGATTGTGTTGGCTAGAATAGTCACAGACTTTTTTATTTTACAGCATCCTGGAAAGGGAATTGACATTCGCAAGCGAAAAATCTGGGACATGTATGGACCCAATACACACTTGGAGGTAAGAGACATTACATCAGCACAGATGCTGCATGCTAATGCTTTGTAAGAGAGTTACACTAATCCTCATTTATAAATGGATGAAGCTTCTAGTTACCTACCAATGAATTTATAAATTTGAAAGAGTATTTGTAAAGAAATCTTAAAATCCATCCAGAATAGTTGGGATGAAAATCGTCAGTCACCACCTGACATGATGTTATCATGATAACTAAGTGCCCATTCAATTAATTTTGTGATTCTGCATTATTTATTCATTTATTTATTTATTTTGTACTCGGTTTTAAGACATTAAACACTTGAAAAATAAAAGTTGTCATAACTCAAAACATTTATATCCTAGAATAATACTTAATAATAGTTTAGAGTGTACCACCTGGATTATAAAGAAACTGTGACGTTTTACCTCGTCAAATGCGTCCAGGGACTTGAGCACAATTGTGGGCACGCTGCCTCGTGCAGCTTCTTACATGTGTTACATACACAAAACCAGTGACAGAAAAATGGAAAAAAAGAGGAATGAAGCACAGTGTGTATTCATTTATTGTTGTCACTTTAAAAAAAACTCTTAAATCCATAAAAAATTCTTATCCCTATTATAATAAATATGACCTTTAAATTGTCTAACTGGCATGCAGGTTTGTTTATGGATCATAGTTTGGCTTACTTGATTAAATTACTCACATAAATCAAAAAGTGTATTATAACTTTTTATAAATAAAAAGTGTTTTATAATTGCAGCTAAGGAAATGCAAAACAATGCCATTAATAAAGATAAACTAAGGGTATTCAGTTAACGACTAAAAGACAGCATCTGTGAAATCTCCAGTGGTACCTGATGCACAGCAAATTTTTGGTTGCATAACTAGGTGATGTTAGGAAGCGCTAAGATGGAACATATTAGTAAAAAAAAAAAAAAAAATTATTCCAAAGTATTGCTGCACAATTATTCTTACAAAAATTTTAATCGTAATACGGACCAGTGCAGTTATTTAATCACAAAAAAACTGCAAGTGATTACAAATAATGACTCATAGTCTGGAATTTAAGTCTGGAGTTTTCAAATTTTGATTATTTTAATTACTTGCTCTTTTTTTTATTTATATATCATTTTGAGTTAATAAATAAATATTTCAGAGATCCCCACTAACCCTTTTGTTCATTTACCCAGATAGAGCAAGATGAAGTAATAAAAAATAAAGAACTAAATACTCTTTTGACACTGTTTGTCAGAGCAAGTAGCACACTAGCGTATTTTTTGTCATTTTTTGAATAACCTAGACACTATGATGAATTGAATTTTATTTCATTTTAACCACCTATGCACAAATAAGAAAAAACAAAAATATTACCATAAAACAGTTATATTATTAAAAGAAAAGGAAAACCGTACTGTATATGGTGCTGGTGTAATACAACAAAAAGTATGTAAAACTTACTTGCCTGTTTTATTCATTATATATATTGAGACACAACTGCAGCTTCACATCATGTCTCTTAAAACCATTCAGACCTGGTAGAAACAAAGCAAACTAAAAAAGAAGCAGGTGGTCTGTATATTCAGTTACATTCATAGTTGTGTGATTATGAAATATACTAAACGAATAACTAAAACATCATAAAATGTTAATATTTATATTTTATTGCTGCTAGTTTGCTTTTTCTTAGTTTTAAACGTTCTAACAGGAAAGTTCATTAAAAGATTTCTTTTCAAAGAAATTTCTTTTTACATTTTCATTGTTATCATCTTGTTTGGTAGTTAACTCAAGCACAAAACGACCTTTTTTTTTTATTTAGGAGCTGATGGCTAAATAATATTTATTTTGTAATTGTGGCAGTTTTATCCGATTAACTGATTAGTTGTTTCAATATTTGATAGATTCATTGATTATTAAAATAAACATGAGTTGCAACTCTAATCTCAATCCATCTTAAAACTTCAAGGGTGATTGCCTGGCTGATCTCTTAGCTAATGTAATAGTCTACAACACATCTGGAGTAGCTGTAAACTCGTACATCACCATATTGTGTGTTTGCCATCTAAAGATGAGATAGCACCCTGGAAGTGCAAGGCGTCAGTGCTAACCATTACACCACTGTGCCGCCTAGATATTCATAGTGCATTCTGTGAAAACCATAACTTAAAAACAAAACTTACGAATAAAAGTTTTCACCAAAGTGATGCAAAAAAATGAAATATTGCAATTTCATGCTCATTAGGTTAAAGCAAGTTAGGAAGCTGTGTGCCCAAAGCAAGAACTCGACCGTTGAAGGTTTCAGTGACAAGGACAGATACGCTGCTTGTAGATCTTGTGTCTAGTCTCACATGGGAAACACGCTCATTAGTCTTTACTTACTCGGAACTGCTGGCAAGTCCTTCAGTGATTAGAGTTAGTCACGACTTATTTTCAGAATATGGAGAACAGAGCAACAAAATGGCTTCAAGGCTTAAAGAGAAAAACATACTTTTAGCTAAAGGACAAACTCTTCTTATTGGAGTATAAGAGGTTCTGCGAATATTTCCATTATACCTGTCTGGCCTTGAGATATCCTATCATTTTTTTAAATCCTAACCTTGCCAGTCAAGTAATATGTGTATGCCTCATAACAATATGCAACATTAGTACAGTCAGTGTTTAAGTTCATCTCAAAGGTTTTCAGTGTGGTGGGAGCACTCCAGTTTCTCAATACCAGCCTTGGTGCAGTTCAGGGTTTTTTTCTTGGCTGGAACATCTTTAAGGCCCCTTAGTTCCAGGTAAGGGAAATCATAAGACCAAATAGTGTATAATACTTCACAATGTTCAAATGCAGCACAGTTTAGACCACAGCTTATCATAAAAATAAGATGAGTGTGTGTTCCAAATGACCCTGAGCTTTTTTTGCGTAGTTATCATATAGTATTTTTTGTTTTACCAGTAATAATAGTAAAACAGAAAAACATTTTACATTATTACTTGACCAGTGTGCAATTTTTATAGTTAACTCCCAATAGATTAAATAGCTAAATCATACAATAGGTTTAAACTGTATTTGCCTTACATGAGAACGCGTTTTCCACAGACATGTAAGCTAGGACATGTTTTCCGAAGCTTTCTCCAACCATACCTTAAATATGTCAATCTTAGACTACTACTCTATTCTCTTTAATGTATTCTCCCCATTAGATTTTTTTTTTTTTTTTTTTTTTTTGCTCAAAAGGTAGCACAGAGTTTATTCAGTGCTGTGGCTGATGGAAATTGATGTGCTTTTAAGATGAGTACCCATGTACCAGTAAGAGTCCCTGCAGTGCTGCAACATTACTAAAAGACATGGTGTGTACATCAGCACTGAGGCATGCTGGGAGGAAAATGGGATGTCTGTGAAAGTTGGTTTTGCTCCTCAGGTTAGTTAAATGATGCAGGATATACATATTAATGACCATTGCATTTATATTGGTTTCTTATGGCTGTTAAACAACTGAGGCACGGAGTTTTGTGGCAACTGTCGCAAATTATAAATGTGACAAAATCTTGTTGGCTTTTACGTTTCCGTCCCTGTAAGATCAGTAACATAGGTTAGAAGTTTTTTTTCCAGTCTTTGCTATTACCTTCTGTAATAAATGTATATACACGCCACCATATAGTTAGCACTGTTGAATAAAGGGCAAATTATATATTTAATAGCACTCGTTATGAGCACAGAATAAAACTTTAATGCATAATTTTTACAAAAAAATGTTGAATACTTTCATGATGTGAAACTCCAACTGTGATCATTCATGCACATCCGCTTATTCTTTTTCCATTTTCAGCTTGAGACGAGTGACTCTTGAGTGTCATTACACCTTTAGCCGCTGATAATGAAATGCACCGGCCACTCTTGTCTATTTCAGGAAAAAGCAATCACGCCCAGCGCTGCGTTCCTCTTCCCTGAGACAGACTGGCTCATTGGAAACCACTCAGATGAGCTCACGCCATGGATCCCAGTTATAGCAGCCAGGCAAGTCATCAGCTGGCAATTTAGTACGAATGCTGAAGTGCCACCTGATCTCCACTAAATGACCGTCAAGGGGTTTGTGCACTTACTGCTTGTCCTTGATCTTTTTTTTTTGGTTTAAGATCCATTGTCATTGCTTTTAACACCCAATGTCTCAATTCCAGACTCAGAGTTTAAAATAGCAATTGTCATCATGGGGAAAATCTCTTAAAAATGACCCTTAACTGGGAATGTCGTTAAAAATGAAAGAGCGTCGCTGGTATATTCAAACAGCCTGGGAAAACCCTTTAGAAGGTCAGATTGGGTTATTTCATTGTGTATTTATATCTAAATCAAAAGTTTTATAACCAAAATAAGAATTTTACAATCAGGAAATGAGTTTTTACATTCATTCTCAGCATCACTACATTTGCCTTATTATCTGAGGTAAAGGTCACTTATAACATCTCTCTTTTTTCTCTTCACTCAAATTACCTCTGTTGACTTAAAAACAAAATATTCACCATTTTGTTGGCTGAATTTCATCCCTCCATCTAAGCTGACATTGCGAAAAGTGTGGGTTGACAGCAAGTGACCTGTAACTTCAAATCACTCACATTGCTAAGGACAACCTCTGGCAAACTACAAGCACACACATTCACACACCCGATCATACTGTACAACACAGTCAATTTGGAAATGCCAATCACTACATTAAACTGTATGTCTTCGGACTGTAGAAGATAACCCGCTATGCGTGGCAAGGACTCCTTGCACACAGATCGGACTCCTTGCACACAGATTTAACAAAAAATAAGACAAAAGACAAGTAGAAGTACCCTTCTTGATTCAATAGCTTGTAGATCCATCTTTAAAATCAATAACCCCAAGTATCTTTTATGACTTTATCAGGCTCTTACCTTATTGTAGAGGAATTTTGGGTCATTCCTTTTTATGACATTGCTAAAGTTCATTGGTGGTTTTGTGCTTTGGCTTATGCACAGCTCTGTTAAAATCCTGACAAAGAATTTCAGTTAGGGTAAGGTCTAGACTATTATACTAAGCCATTCCAAAAGCCTGATTCTTTTTTATTTATTTTATTTTTTTTTTAGCTTTTTTGATGTATTTACTGGTGTGCTTTGGATCATTGTCCTGTTGCATGAATCAATTTTGACCAAGCTTTAGCTGTAGGACAGATGGCCTCACATCTGTCTCTATAATACTTTGGTATTTGGTACTCTGGACTGCAGGGCCCAAGCTCTGTGGCAGACCAAATCATCACCGCCCCACCGCTGTGCTTAACAATAGCTATGAGGTGTTTCTGGTGAAATGTTGGTTGGTTTTCTGGTCATTCAGGCCAAACAATTCCTTTTTGGTTTCATTTGTCCAAAGGATCTTGTTCCAGAAACCGTGTGGCTTGTTCAGATCCAGTTGTGTGAACCTTTTTGTTTTGTTTAGTTTTTTTTGACAGAAATGGTTTCTCCCAGCAATTCTTTCAAACAAGTCATACTTGTTCAGTCTTTTTCTAATTGTGCTCTAAAAAACTTTTATATTTTACATGCACAGTAAGGCCTGTAGGGACTGAGATGTAGCTCTTGTTTTTGTTTTTCCAAAAATTGCATGATCTGACCTTGGGGTTCATGTCCTAGGACACTCACTCCTGGTGACAATTGTTAACAGTCTTGAAAGTCTTCCACTTGTGAATGGTCTTTCTCACTGTACAACCATGGCCAAACGTTTTTTCACCAATTTTTACAAGTCCGCTGCTTCAGAGTTTTTAGTACTAACTTTTTTACGTGACTGAATATAAAGAAATAAAGGTAGTTTTTACTCTCAGAACTGTGTTCTGTATTTTTGTGCAATAAATAATAAATAAATCCTTGTTTTGTATAATTCCCTTGTTAAAGTATGTCTTATTGGAAGTCATAGACATAAAATATAGGTAAGGACTAAACTTTATCATTAGGGTGGATTAAACACTAGGTGGAGATCTTTAGCTTGGCGCAGTCTTATCTTGCCTCTTGTTGTTTAAACTTGGCAGTACTGTATGTGGGGGAAAAGCAGTTTGTTTCTCTTTTTCTGTTAAACAGTGTAGTTGCAGTGCAGTTTATTTTTGTTTCTTTTGTAGGATCACGCATGATCTATATAGAGCTTGATGAATCCTGAGGGATTGTACCTTAGGGTTTCTTTTGAAATAACTGACATTTTTGCAGCATACTGCTTTATACTAAAACAAACAAAAACAGCACAGATTTGCAATGCCTGTTTTTTCCAGCCTCAGCACACAGCTGAGGCTTAAAATATAGAAACCAAATGTTTTCTGTACTTGAGATATTATTTGAAGAGTTGCCTGATATAGTGATTTTTCCATGTTCTCTTCTCTGCATAGATCCTCCTACCACTGCCGCTACTTTGTGCTGCCTTGCTGTTTCTTCGACTTCTGTGGGAAGTACCAGCGCAGACAGTGTAAGAAATCTCAGTACAGAGAGTATGTCGACTTCATCAGTGAGGTCAGCGCTGTATGCGGCTTCCAAACACATGAAGACTGTCTTAGGATTCCCTCCACCAAGCGGGTATGATTAAACGGTCTTCATCATTTTTTCCCAAAATTATTTTTCGAAATGTTTAGCTTTTATTTATCTAATTATTCACCCTCCGTAAGGTAAGGGATTTTATTAAAAGGGCCGGTAGTCTTTAGAGATAGAAATACAATTGTGTCTAACTGAAATAAATCTAAATTGATAAAATGAATAGTGTCTTTTCAAAATTTCAAATGGCTGAGCCATGTTCGACATTGTGGTGAAGACACACACACACACACACACACACCTCTGTAATATCGACAGAATAGAATTCAACTGGTTTGCTTGAAGGGATTGAAGATTAAGAACTTTATTAATGCCAAAGGGAAATTGCTTTGACTTGTTACAGTTGCTCACTGTTCAAAAAAGAAATAAGGAAAGGAAGTACAACCCCACAATTATAATGAGAAGAAAATTTTTGAAAACAAAAGCTATAAAAGTGAGGATCACAGCTGAGTGAACAGTGAATTGAACATGAAGTGAAATGGAACAACAAATATTGCATGTGATAATAGCCAAAGGTTGAGTGTGAGAAATAAGAGGTTTTAAACAGCAGCCAATGTTATCTCTATTGATTGTCCTAATCTTTGTCTATGTTATTAATAATTGATTAAATGTTTTATTAAGCATTGGGTTTTGTCATGCTGTTTTTGTTTCCATTTTGTAAAAGCAATAAGCCACGTGTGGCTTTTCAATCACGTGAAACAATGCGGAGTGGATCGCCTAAACCCGCTTACCTTGGAGAACACCCCCAGCCACGGGCCCCGTACTTCCATGCAGTTATTCAGTCAGCCAGTCATGTGGCAGCAATGCAATGCATAAAATCAGCCAGGCACAGCTTTAGTTATTGTTCACATCAAACTTCAGAATGTGGAATAAAATGTTATCTTAGTGACTCTTAACATGGTTTGTTGCTGCCAGCCGGTTCGAGTGTTTCAGAAACTACTTGGATTTTCACTAAAACTATAGTCTCCAGAATTTAAACGGAATGGTGCAGTGGAAAAGATGAAAAAATAAAATAAAATACCTTCAGTGAACAGAGTGGTTTAAGCTGACAGGGAGACTAGAGTATCTTAAATAACCACTTTTTTTTTTTTTTTTTTTAAACAACAATGGTGAGCAGAAAAGCATTTCTGCACATTTACCATTGAATACAGAGGCAGATTAGTCTAGGCTCAGATATTACTATTCCCAAGACCCAACCATGCTCTTCCGCTGTTGCAACACATCGACCACATGGATTGACATTTTGAGATGTTTTTTTTTTTTTTTTTCTGTTCAGTAAACAGGAAAGCTGTTTGAACTTTCCTGTCAGGTCATAACAGTCTATCAGTTCTCCTCTTTCACCAAAAAGACATTTCCATCTGCAGAATTGACACACGTTGGATGTTTTGGGTTTTTGTGTGCGTGTGTGTGTGAGAAAATCCTAAGATCATCAGCAGTTTAGGCAATACCTGTGTGACACCAACAATCACTTCACCAAGGTCACGTTCTCATATGAACATGAACAGAAACAGTTGATCGGTATCGGATAAATGAGTGAGGAGGTGGAATTTTTTGAAATGTCTTTAATTTATTATGTATATGCATTAAATTTGCTGCCTCATGATAATGCAGATTGACTGATATTTAGCGAGAAACTTTATTATTTAGCCATTTCTACCACAATCATATTGTACATGCATGGAGTTTTCTTTTAACTCAGAATTTAAACCTGTATGCTTGTGTACCAACTGATAAAACTACCAGACTGTTGTGCCACACTAGACTCGACTGATGGTGCTGAGAACATGTAACTTTCTGTAACAAGACAAGCAGCACTCGCTCAAAACCAGAGCCAAAAATCTCACAGTGTTGCGTCATGCTTTTTTTCTTCTTCTTTCTTTCTTTTTTTTTTTTTTACAGGTCTGTCTAATTGGAAAGAGTAGGAGTTATGAGCTGGCTGAAGAAGAGTTAGCAGAAGTGAAAAGAACAGACTATATTATGGGACGACAAGCCTTAATTGACAACTCGACAGTTGTTACTCAGAAAGAACACAGTGGACCTCATCATCATCAAGGAGATGGACAGGAGATGACCAAAGCAGGATGTGACTGGGGAACTGGTTTTCAGCCGAGAGAGAAGATAGAGACAGTCAGAAATTGTGCAGCTCTCCCTAGGGACTTTGTAGATGGTATTGTCCTGAAGGTGGCGATGGCCTTGCTAGGACTCAATGGACAGAAAAGAGAGGAGGAGGAGGAAGAGGACAAGATTGGAAAGAAGAGAATTGGGTGGAATTCAGGAGGTAAAAAGAGCATGGCTTTTTTTCTTTTACTGTGAGGTGTGAGTCATATGTTGTACACAGTGGAAGATGTAATACGGATAAATGAGTGAGGAGGTGGAATTTTTTGAAATGTCTTTAATTTATTATGTAATGCAGTGAATTACTGGTATAAAAGCACAATTATAAATTATGTAAGGGTTTTTAAGATAATGAAGATAAAAAAAAACACCAGGATAACTTGACTTCTCATGAACGCATTGTTCCACCTCATGATCTCAAAGATTAATAGCTTTTTCAACTTCGTTTTAACATAGTGCAGTCATCCTGTTGATCCAAGTTTTGTGATTAAGGAAGATTTTAACTAAAGAATGCAAGGCATCAGTGGTTAAGTGGTAGGCTTTTTGGCAGCCATGCAGAAGGTCTCGATTCATGTCTCAGCCAGTGGCCCTATGTCCACCCCCAGTGCCAATTTCCAAATCAATTTAAAATAGGAGCGTTATATCTGGAAGAGTTTTCAGAGTACAACCTGTGCATTTATCAAAATGTGCAGATTATATAATTCAATGTGGCAACTACTAACGAGAACAGCCAACAACAATGCCAATCATTAAAAAGGAGGCCAAAATGTGACAACAGAGTGAGCGCCCCAGTCTGAAACATCCTGTGTTGCATGGAGAACACAAATGCACTCCATCATCCCGTCTATTCGATTATAGGCTGCACTAAGTGCTTAAACTGGTGAACCCCATTAAAAAGCTTTATGTTTCAAACACATTTGGGCTCTTTTGCTGTTCATCCGTTCAACCATATTAGATACTGTAGGGTTGTCTTAAGAGCAGCTATAGCAATTTTTTTCATATTCACAATTTTTACGGTTTTTCTTGTCTTCACTCACTTTTTGAGATGTTTTAGATGTTAACTCTCAGTTCTCTGGCTTTAGAGATACTGGCCCTGAAACTGGGCAGTGCACTCCCAAAAGCAGTCAAGAGACAAACTGCAAGTGGAACAAGTGACTTATTCATTAAGCATTTTCTGTCTAGCTGGTCATATTGTAATTATTAAGTTCTGGCAAAACTACATCAAAAACCCTTTGACTTCTAAAGCACTTAAAACTATACCAATGTTCTTGTATATCCCCTTGCTTTCTCTTTAGAAGAAGAAGATTTGCTATAACATTAGTAAATGCTCCTGTTAGATAAATATAATAGTAATCACCTTTTTTATCAACCTAGTGCTTCACTTGCTGGTAGAGAGCTATATGCAGTAATATGCAACGTATATTAGCATGTAAAGAAAAATGCAGTATATTAGATTATGTAGGCAAATTATTAGTTTTACCTTGAATTATGTGGTTTATATTGCTACCATTAACCATCATAAAAGAGCTGCACTATGCGTTTTTGTCTATCTGGCTTAATTGCTATTTGCAAACCATATTGCATTAATGACTTGTCTTGATGATAAATGTGGCAGAATATTACCAAAAGTAAGATTTAGTCCTCACCGGTCGTATATTAAAGCTGAATAACAAATTCACACATTATCAGCCATTAAGGCTAGAGGCATTATCCAGTTAATACACTTACTTTAGCCAATTGTTGGATATCCAGTGATGTAACTTGAAGCCCTGGTTAAAAGGAGGGTGGCATTATCTGAACATGAAAACAAACAATGAGACTCCTTTCAGCTTCTTGCACCACTCAGCCATAAATCCCCATTTGTAGTGTGTGTGCTCTAAAGGGCAGCTCGAAATGGGCTATTGATATTGTATTAGCACTCCAGATATTGTGGTGTCTGGCGTCAGAAATTCTAGGCCATTGTCTCCTAGCCTAAATTATGCACTGTATGCAGCAACACAGCCTACTTAGTGTAGTACCTTCCGCTTATCTTCCTTCAGCTAGCTTTGACGTTCTGTTAATTTAGCACAATGAACTATCACAGAACATTGGGAGGCAAGTTTCACTGAAATGCCATACCGACTCAATAGGTGTGCTGACCTCCTGGGCATAATTATAGAGATGTCATGCATGTCATTAGGCTGCAGAGACACTACAGGGACACTATTTCGGATTCCCCACTGACATTCTGTGTGTCACAGCAAGAAGCCTCGGCGCTCCTGCTGTTAATACTTGGGGCGGCCGCTCGGTGTGGAAGAGACAACACTCTCTTCAGATTAATGAGTGGGCCTTGTTTCTATGGTAACAAATCCTCAGCCCAGACTGGAAACCCACCTTGGGTGTAACGTCAACATTAGGAATCTCCGTCTGCTTCTTGTACTAAATTTAGTTATTCAGGAGTATAAATTATTCCAAAAAACAGTTTGTGTAAGGCTGATTTTTTTGGAATGATGAATAGTAAAAGTCAATTAGGGCACATTGTACACTCCGTGGCCCAAAAAAAAAAAAAAAAGTTGCCATTTTAGAAGGGTCAAAATATTAGCCTGCATTAAGCTAAGAAAACATTGCAAGTACTGGACAAACAACAAATTATGAAAACCTGAAAGGATGGTGTTGAACCATCAATTTTGTGGAAGGAATGTGATTAAGGAAAAGAAATCATGATAGCTCACTTAAACGGTTTCTTCATAGAAATCACATAATATATATAACAAATAAAGATTATACTTTAGAGCAATGGAAAAATGTCATGTGGTCATGCCCACTGTCCACACCTTTATATCTAATATTATGCATAGTGCCCACTGTACACACCTTTGGACGCAGTGTTATAATCTGGGGTTGCTTTAGTTGGTCAGTTCTAACCTCTGCAATGTTATGTAACAATAAAATGAAGTCAGGTGATGACCTGAATGTACTGAATGACCAGGTTATCACATGAATAGATTTATTTCTTCCCTGATGGCCTGGCCGTATTCCAGGAACAAAATTGTAAAAGAGTCTTTACTTTCTGAATGAGATATTTTTTAGGTAGTGTATAACCACTCTAATGTGGCCTTTGTCCAGAATTCTCTTAATTTTAAGCAATAAAATGTGTACAAAACTAAATGCGACGATACTATACAACTGTGCACAACTAGGGTTAGCATCTGATTCTTATTTATTCAGTCTTGTTTATTTTAGGGCATAACTGAGGCTCATTAGTAATTATCATGTTCAGGAAAGGCAGGTGAAATGTGTTACACATGTGTTTTTTTTCCTTTTTGCTTCTCTTGGTGTAGATAGTTTATTTAGAGTTGTGCCACATTGCAGATTGGTCAGGAGTCGTTGATTTAGTGTTGATTTGATGACACCCAATTTTTCCATAACAGCACACAAAGCCATTCATCAGTCTTTACTTTTTGGTAAATTACTTATGGCTCAGACATATATAATTCCTTTTTGTATTTATCTGTTTTTCTTCTATTTATCCATTCTCAGGTTCTCTCTCCATCCGTGAGGTTGCTGAGCTCCTGGACCAGTCCACATTGCAGACTCTGAAGAAAGAATGTGGAGGACTACAGACTCTACTTAAAAACAACCATCAAGTGTTCCGAGGTATTTAGCAATTTTTCAAAATGCATATTTAGCTTCTGTGTTGTCTGGTTAGGATTCTTTATGACAGCCATTTCTTTGGGTCTGTCTTTAAAATCACAAAATGTTTCACTAAGTGTTTCATTGCCGTTCCCTATTTTTTCTGACTACATTTCTTCCATAGAGTTATAGGTTCAGAAGCACTATTCTTCCAGGTTTTAATAATGAGTTCTTTACCCGGTTCCAATAATTTAAAATCTCCTTAGTTGTTTTCTTTGCTTGATGCAACCCAAACCCACACTTTAGTTGAATAATATTTGAAGAACGAGTTATTTAGATTTTAAAAAAAAAACTCAACCTGTTCTGCATATTTAACATATGATTTCTGAAAGTTCTGTCTAAACTGATGAATACAAGCCATGGCCATGTATCAGCCCTGAAATCTATTGTTTGAGTGGACTAATAATAAACACTCAACTCATCCTTAAAATTATAAAATAACTTTAGAGTCTGTCTGGAGGACAATAAATTGAAATTCAAAGGCTCTGTTATAGCATTATAAAAATGCCAGACAGATTCAATTTACCAAGAAATTGAAGATCTATCAAAAGGTTACAGGAATATTCTTCCAAAGAGGTATCTGTCCTGTTCTCATTTATCTCTGTCTAACGACAGGCCAAAGTCTAGAAACAACACTTAAAAAGCAATGTATCTTTATATATTTTATTTTTGTGTAGAATTTCACTTAATGGTTAAATGTTTTTATAGTAGTCTAATAACGACTTGATTTGCCTTTGCAAATCTTGTCCTTTAGAATGACAGGTCATATTTAAATATGTATATTAAGTATACAAATATTTACAATCATTTTAATTAACTTCAGTACTATACGGACAAGATAAGATTTCAGCCATACTGTATATTAAGGATTGTAACGGGAGGATTCATGCAGGAAACGTGATCTCTGTATAAATCACTGAGATGAAAAATTTATTCTCAAAGTATGCATTATGGTCACATTACAATGTACTAAATATATGCTACATATGCTGCATTTGAAAACAAACTATTTTGAACTTTTACATGTATGGATGGATGTGGTGTGCTGGATGATTAGTAGGTCACATGACCTTTTTAAATACTGCCACAAAGCCTTTTTTCCTCCTACTGGATCCCACAATTTCTTCAGTCTTCAACCAAAACTGCTCCAAGGAAGAAAAATTGGTGAACCATTTCTGGTCATTTTGTAATTAAATATTAAATATGGTAAAATCTTTACAGATGCATACATTACATAACAAATTCGAACAGGGTCACAAAATTGCATTACCCCACCTCCCCAGGTAAAACCAGTGTACCTTTAATAGGGTTTAATATTGAAATGTTTTTTAAAGTTTTTTTTTTCGCTTAAATTTCACTGAACATATTTCAACAATATTAAATTATCATCCATTTTTTAAATCGGTAATGCATGAGTATTTTTGGCCTGTAATGTAGCTCTGTTTTAGCACAAGCTCACACTGTATTTCTTCTTCTTTACAGTGGAAGGTGGAAAGGTTCAGATCCGTGATTGGCGCAGTCAGGGCACCCAGACTGACCCAAAGCGCAAATCTCAAATCTCAGATGCATTAAAAACGCGACTCTGCTGGTTCCACACTCACCACCCTGATGGATGCCCATTGTCAAGCAAAGACTGTGATTTTGCCCATGGAGCTGATGACCTCCGACCCTCCACACGCCCCTTAAAAAAGCACAGGAGCTGACCACGAGAGATGCAATGACTTCTTGTATATTTATATTTAAATTCAAATTTCAGAGAGACTCGCAGTGATTTTGTCATAATCTTTTTGGTTTAAAAGAAATTCAGGGCTAGGGAGATTGATCTTGTTGGTGTGTGTATGATGCCTTGGCGTCTTGATTATTTGCCGCTGTTTGTATAGCTGCAAATCAATAATTATTTTTTCTTGCAAATATGAACAATAAATACATGAACTCAATATGGACCACACAGTACAACTTTTGCGTTAGAATTCATTTACCCCATTGCAACATTATAAACCTTTATGCATGTGCCTGAGGTAGCGTGTGTTAAATGTTAAAGGCATAAATAATTTGGCATGCGGTGTGGGGGGCAGGCCAATGTGTAGGTTATTGTCCTTCTTCTCAAATGTCACAGGACAGGATGTCTATGCTCCATATGGTGAATGGAGGCTCCAGGGTTTTTGTTGATGATGAGGCATGGAATCATTTTATTTATTTATTTGTTTTATTTTATTTACAGAGATGTGGGAATAGCCATAGTAAGTTGTATTTGTAAAACATGAAATCACCTAGATATTTACAGAATGCCAGAAACGTATTAATTATATTTAACATATCAGGTTTCACAAGCCATATAAATGTGTAATATAAACAATTACTTACTTTGGATATTGCCTATCAATTGTTTATCTTTTTTTCTAAAATCACTTAAGGAATCCTTTAACTTTAAAGAGAAAAAATCCGTCACTGCTCCTTTTTTCATTTTTTTTCTAGGTAGGGCTTAAACAAGACAGTTCGATTCCCCCCCTGGGGTAATTCAGCTCGAGCATTAACACAAACACTTTGGGGGAGCTTTAAGACCTATACTAAAAACAGTAAAATATGGGACCTTTAGCCTCCTGAGACCTGAACTCTGCTGTTGTGTACATTTCATTTTCCCCTCACCGTTTCTTTTTATTAGCATCTGATAACAAATAAACAGTGTTTAAAAACTTGACAAAAAATTTTTACTTCCCTGGCCTCATAGTAGGATTCTACAAGGATATGAAGACAATCTAGTTGGGAGAAAATTGTATGTCTTATGTATGACATTCAGGTCTTAAGAGGTTAACTAAAGTTGCTACATGGGAGTTCATTTAAAGTGGGAAAAAATTCCTGGAAATGTTAGTTACAAGGAAGAAGGCGTTTTCCTCCCTTGAGTTTTTATTGTAAGATGACCTACTTATTTTTGCCCAATGAAGAATAATCTAATTAAAATCTTATTACAATCTTATGCAGTCTGCTAATTTGGATTTGATTACTTATAACTAATGTAAGTACAGTAGTGTAATTAATGTGCATATATATATATATATATATATATATATATATATACACAGAGTATATACATATTGGGTGGTCGTGGGTATCTAATATTTTGTAAAACATTCCCTGGTTTGTAACAGAAATATGGCTCAGTGACTCACTCTCTCTACCCTGTTGGGAATAATAAGTCAAAAAGGCAGCCTGCTGTTTCTTCTCCATATGGAAGCAGCTTGGCACAATTTTGAGCAAGAAGATCCTGTGGGACCATGTTAATGAAGGCACACAGTCCTGTAGGGGTGGATTCAAAAAGCATCACAGGTTCTTTTCATCTTGTCTCGGTGCTTAATAAGTCTGCAGTGTAGGTGTGGGAAATGTGGAGTAGCCTCTGCAATCGTCTAGTGGTTCAATATTTATTTCTTTTAGCCGGAGAACATATAAATCACACATTTGACTAATTGAGTTGTGAGGTCTGTCTGTGTGTTAGCTGTGTTGTATGGATTGTTGAGAAAAACCAATTGATTCTGTGCCTACGTGAGTTGTTACCCTTTAAGCCAATGAAGAAAAGTCAACAAAGTATTAATGATGCACTATTAGCAAAATCTCGCTTGCTCAAAAATTAAACACATTTTGGTGCATACATTTTAGCATAAACTCTGGGTGTCTGTTTATGTCTTGTATGTCTATATTTCCTATTACACCATAAGATTGACTAATCGACCAAATCAATGGCAGAACACCTTTTCCTTGAGGAACTGCAGACACATTTTCCCTGAGCTTGAGTAATGACTGGGAGAAATGGCCAGCTGTGGCTGAATCTGGGCCAGTGGGAAGGATTTTGAAAAAAAGATGCGCTTGGTTCTGTCTCCACTAAGAATTAGAGACTGATCTGAGGTCTGTGGTGTTCTGTGACTATTAAAAGGATTCTTAATTAAAATATAGCAGCCATCTCATCTTATCCAAGGTGCCCTCATACCTTAGTGCAGTTAGTACGATTTAAGAATAGAACTGATTTATAGCACGAAGTGAGCGAGGAAGAAAACGCACAAGGGAGTTAAAGTTACAAAACAGTGGAGAGGTTGAGATCATAACTGGCTTTGTTGAGTGTGTGTGCGTGTGTGCTCGAGTGTAAATGAGAGGTGGGGAAATCAGTGTGGTCAGTCTGAGGTTATTGGCACAGTCACTGAACTTGGTAAACATTGCCTTTAAGACATGTGGATTAATTGTTCATGGCTGTTGGAAACATTTGGAATATTCAGAGATCTTGCTGAGAATTTACGAGATCGCGTTCTCTCCTTATGTTCTTTCTGTGGATAAAAAGAGAGACCATGTGAGACCAACAGACGTCTTCTATTAACTTCCAATCTCCTTTCTTTTCTGCAAAGCAACTTGACACAAACACACACATGTGACTCCTGTAGATTCTACGAATGATAGCGATTTTTTTAAATAAACAGACTTTTTTATTACTTTCTTTAAATGTTAATAAAACGGTGAAATGTGACATAACAGTCTAGAAAGACTGTGAGCTGGCCATTCCTGCTCTGCTCTGAGTATCTACACTGTGTGACAGATAGGCACATCAGGAAGGCAGATGCAAACCTTATTCTCCTATGCTTTCTCTGGAGCCTGTATGGCATTAGCCCAAGTGTGTGCTGCCAGAAGCTAGAGAATGGCCATGGGCTCTTTCCAACCAAAGACCTTCTGCTGCCCACACACATCTGTCGAGCTGTTACCTGAGAAACCGATAATACACAGTGACTAAGACTCTTTCCCCTCCCTGTGACAGTCCTGTTTGACATGGACTCGAGCTGACAGGTCCCTGCTCACTTCATCTGAGGTGAAACTTTTGTTTGAATTTACCTCTGGGCTTTACCTCTGATACTGCGTGCCCAGAATAGGAGGAACACACATTTAATTACCAAAAAAATGTCATGATCGAAAATAAAGGAATTCTCTTATATTAGTTAATGTTATGATAGTAAATATCATACTGGGATATATAAATGTAAGTATGTAACATTTCTTTTAAATAAGTTGATTAACAGTAAACAGCATCACCTCATCTATAAACTGTCACATGTCTATATTTTACTCTTCTCTTGGAAATAAAATAAAAATTATTTAAAAATATAAAGAGCCAAATGTGCAGCAGATTGAAATGGCGGAGGGTACTTATGCAAATACTAAATACCTTTAGTGAGTGTGGTAGACATTAAGTTGGCCCTTAACCAATTATTATAATTATATTTATACAAGTGTCTCTAAATAAATGCCTTTAGTGTGACAGATAGGCAGCAAGCTGCCCTATAACCAATTATTATAATTATATTTATATAAATTCTTGTGCTGTTTAGAAATAGTTCAACTATATTTATGTCTACACTTTTTGTTTGCTTCAGCAATATCTCAGCCAGTTTGCTCTGTTGCAAATGGCAACCATCCAATTTTTTTTAGATTTTCTCAGCTGATTGTCATTGTTCAGGCAACAGACTACTGCAAAGCCATATGGACCTGAATGTTATCGCATATGCAAGGAATAAAATATATGTAAGGTGCAAAAGAATATTGGATTGGTTAGTTTGAGAGATGGGAAGTTGGGATATGAGACAAGAATTGTCCGCCTTATATGAGAAAATTGCTACTGTACAGTATACATGTCATATTTATATGTCTCCATGGGATATTAAGTGCTGAGAAACTTTGAAAATATCAACAACAAAAAAAACTTATGCCTCTTAAAGCCAATATGTACAAACACACCAGTGCAAAAGATACCCAAGGGGATTCTTTATGTCTCTAGTGTACACAAAATAAGTTTTTAGGCTTTTTTAGTGTTGCACATGTGCAAAACTACCACTGAAGCATTATTTTATGCTCTCGAGTTAGCACATTAAAGTGATGATTCATGACATTACATATCCTGTCCTCAATTTCTGCTGAAATGAGACTTCTAAATGATACCCATATTAATCTTATATACAGGGTGTCCCAAAAGTCTAAAGACATAGAGGAAGTTAACACTTTAAGTAATAGTAAAGTCATAATAATAATCTTATTTTTTTGTAAACACATGAATAACTTCAAATCCATTCCTTAAAATGGCTTTTGTATGGTTGCATTTCATGATACATGATGGTGTTGTATCTAATGCCAGGACCTTAGCGGCAGATTGTATGCCCAGCACATCCCAGAGATGCTGAATCAAATTTATTTCTGTGAAATTTGGAGGTCAACACCTAGATCTCTTTGTGATGTTCCTTAAAGCATTCCTAAAATAATGAGTGTGTCACATAACACTATTCTGCGACACAAGGCTACTGCCATTAAGGAATACATTGCTATGAAGGGATGAACCTAAATTGTAGGTATGTGGTAATGTAGGTCAGTAGCCCAAAGCATCACATTGCCTTCATCCCTTTTAGACTCCCCATAGTGCATCCTGGTGCCATCTCTTTCTCAGGTACCCCCTGTCCACATGATGGAAAAGAAAACATGAATCATCAGCCCAGCCCACCTTCTTCCACTGTTCATGGTCCAGTTCTGATGCTCATGTGGCAATTGTCAGGATACACAGTGTATCATAGCCAATATTAACTTTTTCAGGGTACAACAATCAGCCATAACATTATAACCACCCACCTAATATTGACAACTTACCCTTTTGCCACCTCAATGACGCTGTCGCTGCTTCACTGGTTTTCCTTCCTTTGACCATTTTTGGTAGGTCCTGACCACTGCATACTGGGAACATCCCTCCAGTTTGGGAGTTGGTCTGACCCAGTCATTAAGCCATAACAATTTGGCCTTTGTCAAAATCACTCACATCCTTACATTTGCCTATTTTTTCTGCTTACAACAGGTCAACTATTGAAACAAATTTTTCATTTACTGCCTAATATATCCCCTCCACTTCCAGATGCCATTGTAACAAGATATTGTAACTTGAGCTACTTTGACAAGAACCAAATTGTGATGGTTAGACAACTGGATCAGAGCAACTCCAATAGTGTTGTTGCCAATACCCATCAGTAACTCTTAGGTCCTTGTAAACCTGTCATACAGTAAGGTCCATACATTTTGAAACAAAGATACGTTTATTGGCAGTTTGCCTCTGTACACCAACACATTGAATTCGAAATTAAACACTGTGAGCAAGGTCAAGAGTTTCCGCTTTAATTCAAATTTGTGGGATCATAAACCAATAGCTTACAAGCAGCTGCATGGCCAGGTTAGACCAGTTCCCTTGCTGCTTCATGACGAATCAAGCAAAAAAAAAGTTGAGAGGTGGTGAGTGTTACGTTCAGTAGCCGAGCTTTAAATTTGAGGTCCAAAGTAGATGACAGCTGAATTTTATACATGGTGAAGAAGAATCCTTTCACAACATATAGCCAAGTGAAGAGGCAGGTGTGTCAATGTCAAAGTTTACAGTCAAGGGACGACTTCATGACATTAATACAGAAGCTTTACAACAAGGTGCAAACCATTGGTAATTCTCTAGTACAGAAAGGCCAGATAAGACATTGCCAATTATTTTGGAATCTGCTTACCACATCATCTGTCAAACGTGTGTGTATGGCTGCCACTGGTGAGATATTGGCGACCCTAATAAAAGTAGCCAGATGCTGGGAAACTGGTAGGACATTGCTTCATATTTCAGATAGGTAATGACCCAAAACATACAGTAAAAGCTACCTAAGACAAAGAAATAGTGTAATCTTTACTGGCCCAAATCAGTTATCTGCTCTCAACCCAATAGAGCATGCTTTCACTTACTGAAAACAAGACTAAAGGCAGAGAGCCCCACAAACAAGTAGCAGCTAAACACAGTAAAGGCCTGGCAAAGCATCTCAAAGAGGGTTTCTGACTTCAGGCAGTGCAAACAATTAAGTGCAAGGGATTTTCATCCAAGTATTAAAGTCAATCACTATGGTTGTAATCATTTTAGTTTGTAACATTGAAAATGTTTGTTGGTCCTTAATGTTTAATGACACACTTTTCTCAAACCCCTTGAATTTAAAGCTCAAAATCTTGTTCACAAACTGAGTGTTTCATTTTAAATTCAATGTGGTGGTGTACAAAAGCCAAATGCTTTGTTACAAAATGCGTGAACCTGACCGTACACTTTAGTCAGGTAGACAGGTATTTGAAAAATGACACATTCATATTTTTGTCTCTATACACCACTACGATGTATTTGAAAGCAATATTGTTTTTTTTAGTTTTTATTCAAGTATTATATATATCCAATCAACAATTTGGTACATCATTAAAACCAAGGAATTCATTGGTAAAATCAGTAACACCAACAGGCATGGAAGAACATCTAAAGTGGATGATCACAGAACTATTAGCTATAGAGAAAACAGATGCAAGGAGAGATGCACACTGCTGAATAATAAGCTCAATGCTCAATACGCTCATGGTTTTTCATTGGCAAACAATAAATTTACTCACATATAGACAGACAAAAGGTCTGCATGAATTACACTTGGCTAAAGACAAATGCTGGAAATTAGGTTTCATGAACAAACCTTCATAAACACACTTCATTCTTATTTTTTCCTTGCACTGTGTTTGGGCAACATTCACTCAAAATAGCGCCTTCTATGAACAGATAAATCTACTGGGTACCTTACACTTTAATTAAAGATTCACTAGAATTCAGTGCTGGTGCACGGCAGTTTTGAGGATCTTCACTTACTCTCCTGATTAGAGTTATGTAACACTGGTTAATACTGCATGCTCTGATGAAATAGTCATGAGAATGGAAGCTGCACAGGAATAATGTTGCCCTGTCGGAAAACGTGAAGCATGGTGTCCTGATGATCTTTATAGATTTAAGTAGTCTTTAAATAGCATCTCTACAAAAAAAAAAAAAAGGCAGAATTTATTTGTCGTCTGTCACAATTCTTGACGTTATGCAGTGCGAGTGTCAGATTTCACCTTAAGACAAAAGTTTTGACACTTTCAGCGTACTAAAATCAGAAGATGGTGTAGATTAACATCTAAGTGATTTAAACAAGACCACCATTTAGCCTGCAGTGTTAGTAAAGTATGTAAATTACAGCTTAAAATGTATGCAAAGTATTTCTCAGTGATGAATTCATAAATAAAGTATTCATTTTCTGTACCACTTCTAATGGATGCATTCAGGAGGGTGTGGAGTCTATCCCAGGGAGCTTATGGTACAAAGCAAGGGGCACCATGGATGGGGTGGCAACCCATTGCAGGGCACAGGCACATGTACAGACATCCAATTATACACTACTGCCAATTCAGGAACACTACAGTGCATGTTGTTTGTCTTGAAACCCAGAATATCTCAAGTAAACCCACATATAGCCCTGATCGAGCAAAGTGCAAAGGAGGTGAAAATTAAACTCTAATGTCTGATACAATATGATAACAGCAATGTCCTAATTATTTGGTGGCAGAATATGGCTTGATTCCCGTCTCAGTTTGCATGTTCTCCCTGTGCTTGGTGGGTTTCCTCCGGGTACTCTGGTTTCCTCCCACAAGACATGTAGGTTAGGTTAATTGGCATTCCCAAATGCACATAGTGTGTGAATAAGTGTGTGAGTGTGTGTGTGTGTGTGTGTGTGTGTGTGTGTGTGTGTGTGTGTGTGTGCCCTGTGATGTATTGGCACCCTGTCCAGGGTGTGCCCCGCCTTGTGCCCTAAGTTGGGGGGTCTGGAGCGACCCTGAATAAGCGGTATAGATGATGAGAACCTGTATCCCATGACCCAATCAGGAGTAATGATTAGTTCTTAATGCAACACACAATAAATATAACACAAATCTTTAAGAGTATGTGAGAAAATATAATATAAATATCTTTTTTTTATGCCAACTAAATTCTGCTAGACAAATCAGCCTGTTATTTGCAGTCATTTTAGCTGATAATGGGAAGCTAAAACACCATGTGTAAGTTTCAGGTTAGATGATATTTTCTAAAATATGATTTTCAGTAACAAGAAAAAGCAAGACTAACATTATAATTTGATGAAAGAATGGAAGATTAGAACCGAGCAATTACTGAAGTATGCCACAAGAATTTCACATTTCTGCAATGTGGGCTTCATGAAAATGTTTTTTTTTTCCTGTCATACTTTCTGTACACTCAATAATTCACAATAAACAGGAACCACTTTTTAAAGTGCTGGTGGGACAAAGTCATCTGTGATGTATGAAGCTGGTTTTGCAGACCTCGAGTTGGACTATGGGCATGAGTCACATTGTTTATGTTATATAACATCTCTCCAGACCGAAGTGTACGGGGCCACAGCCTCAGGAGCAGCTGAGCCCCAGACAGTGATAAATGTCCTGTGTGCCATGGCTGTCACATTTCTCCACAACGCTTTTCTCTGGTTCACTCTACCTGTGACAGAGGTGCCTTTCGGGCCAGCATTTCCTGTGGGCACTGTATTATAGACATAATATCTGCTCAGTAGATCCCAAAAAGCTTGCCATGTAACTGTTGCTGTATTTGTGTTCATGCTCCACTGTTATCAATCACAAATGGAGGGTCAGAATTTTACATTAGAAAAAAATCAATTAGTGTACAGTGTATGTCAGAAGCTGTACAACTCGACGTAAGCTGCCAGGAGAAGTAAGTGTCCTTTAGCAGGCTGTATATTTAACTAGCATGTCTTATGCTTTTATGAGGATTTCTGTGATCATGCCTTCACTACTTCCAGTTTGCTTGGGGGTTTTTTCAGCTGCTTGAATATGTCTCCAAATCTAATTTGACTAATAGCATTTGTATGCTTAGTTTAATTTCACAGTCAGCTTTCACTGCCAGATTAATATGTAATGTGCGTGTGTGTGTGTGTGTGCGTGCATGTGTGTGTGTGTGTGTGTGTGTGTGTGAAATACTCACCAGCTGGCATCAACCAGCTGGTTTTTGCTAGTAATAATAAATTCAGTATGTTCCCACATTTCACATTCTCTCTCTCTCTCTCTCTCTCTCTCTCTCTCTCTGGTACCAGATCTTCCATGTCATATCATTTCAAACAACCTAAAATGGGAAATACTTTTATGACAAAGCATAGAATCACATCACATTTATGAACAGGTGTCTCAGTTCATGGCAGCATGTCGACAGATTGATATTTACGCCAACACTAACTGTTGTAGTCCTTACAATTAGTACAAAACCTGTTACCTTTAGAAAGCTAAAGAAAAGTCACTGTGTATTATATCGTTTTTCATTCTATTTAAACAACAGATGTCCTATAGAACCTCCTGTTATTTGCAGCTGTCTAAATACTACAAGCTATATAGATGTCCTTAGCTTGTTAATTTAATGCAGCCATATGCTCCATACATTTGATTTCATCAGAATCAAGCCATAAAATTATACAAAATGCTTACCACAACATTTTTCTTTTCTTTTTTTTTGTTCTTTCTTTCTTTCTTTTTTTTTCTTTTAGGCAACAGGGGAGTAGAAATATGCAAAGAGCTGTTTAAAAAGCTTTGCTGGTCTTGACAAGCTGCCAATCTGGCAGCAAAGTTAACAGCCCATACTGAGCCATGACACTTGAACTGTGCTGGTGTCTTATCAATTATTTATCGTATATCAGCATTGCAAATATGACCAACTCTGATCAAACCACTCGGAGATGAAACTCAAACTTCCCTAACCTGTACATCTGGGAATACCAGTTTAAACTGGATTGTTGTTCAACATGTGGCTGAAGCTGGAGTCACTCATAAATACCACGAATACAGCTAGGGTATTACAGCATTAATAAATAAGAAAGAGTCTTTTCAAATGTGACCTCTTTGTTGGTTTTGGTCCAAGGGGGTCCATCCATTTTTCCCCAGTACTAAGCTGAAAAGGATTTATTGATGTGATCTTATGGACTTTCCATCCTACTCCCTGACCGGCTCTTTTTGGCATCAGGATGAAAGAAGCACCCCCATGACTAAAGCAAAGGTTGACTGTGCCATGGCCATCAGACTCCTGCAATGAGCCAAATCATTCATTCTCATAGAGCAAGCTTGACTGTATGCAACTATAAAATTATGAGCAGTGTCTTTAATATGCACTGCATAAAATCACTATTGTGAAAAAAAAAGTTGCTCATATTCACCGGGGATGTGCAATTTTGTTGCACAATCTGTTATTGAAAGACTTGAAAACAAGTCCAAAACAAAAAAAAAAGGACTCTTCAGTAAACACTTCGCAGAATGATGAACGAAAATGATCTCCAAACAGTAACACATTTAGAATGAACTGCAACCTTGCTCCCAAAACAACATTTTTCATATCATGAAGACAGTCCCACAGTTGAACTTGATTGCATAACTGTAGTTCAGGCCTGTTTGGGACTGCCTTTGGACAGGAATGTGCTATTTACTTAAAGGGATGTGGGATGTGTGACTGTGAAACTTAGATGCAAGACAAGAGCCATCTCATTTAAGCACACACACACACACACACACACACAGAGGAAATTACCTTATTTGGTAACCGTCTTCTGTTTCAGTTGGCTCTCGCACAAGGATGTGCAGGTGGATTACTTCCACTAGCAAAGGTGACCCAAGGGAACATTGAATTTTGGGCTTTAGTGCTATCAGGGAAGTTATTTTAATCCTCTGCCATTTCACCAAAGGACAATGCCTCACAAGACTCAGCGTTTCCATGGCAACATGACTCACAATAACTCTTTGATCATACCTGCGCCAGCTGGGAGATGTCTCACGGCAGCCATTTCACGCTGTTTGTTTGCCAAACAGTACTCTGTTTAGTGGCTCCACTGCTTCACAAATGACACCTCACTTATAACTTGCCATGAAACACAGAAGGGAACAACAAGGCTATTGTGTGCCTTTAACACTCTTAATATATCTCTTTAACAGCAGGTAAGGTCTTTAATTATTGTGTGAAGCCGGAGCATGAAGATGATTATTCTTCTATGATATAAAGCTGTGGTGTCAAGGACTCCTTAAAAAAAAGGGTTTTTTGGCATGTAAGCACACACACACACACACACACACACACACAGATAATTGCTCCCACCTACGCTGTGCTTCTGTCTTGTTCTATGAGTGGCTTATTTGCCCTCTACACTACACTTACCTCCACCAGGTCATGATTGGGCGCTGAGATTTTTAAAACAGCTGTGCTGCTTTGCACATGAATACAAACCTACACACAGCATATGAAACAGGTGCTGGAACACCTGTTCAAATTGGTTGGTGGCAATACTGCTGCATTGTGTATTAGGTAAAACTAGATTTTTTTTTCATCTAAGTGTTCCTAACTAACATTAGTTATGAGACTTGAGCTTTAATAAACAATAAACCGAATGTAAGTGATGTTAAAAAAAATAACACTAGCTTTGTTAAACGAAGCTTGTTTGAAATGCCACCAAATATTCATGAAGCTCTCAGATATCAATGTTGAATTCTACCAGTTGACCTCATTTAAGAGACAAAGAACCAGCAAAAACATAGTGATTGGTTTATTCTTGTTAGATTTATTCTTAAACCAGGATTAAACAGGTTTCAAACTGTTTTGTCTGTGCACTCACAAACATTACTGTCATTCATTCAGTTTCACACTATCTTACTTAAGGTTGAAGTGGATCTATTGCCAATAGTGGAAACACACCATGGACGGCATGGGCACTAGGCAAACACATATTCACAACTATGGGCAACTTAGCACTGCCAGTCTATGTGTTCGCATGTTTTTGTGTTGAGGATCAGCAGGGTTTTGTATTGAGGAAATACTGGATTTGTACAGGATTTGCTGCCCTTGAATTATTTATACATCTAATTATTACTTACTAACATTATAAATGGTTAATTTATTTAGTTTTTAAAACATATATAATTTAATTAATTATAAAAACATTAGGCATTAGGTTTATTTTGTCAAGATCCCAGTTTGTGCAATACTAGGGTTAGGATAATATCTTTGATGCAGAACGGAAAACCTGCTACAGTTACAAATACTGAAAAATAGATTTGCCTCACTTAGATACTTCACTTGGTGGTAATATGAGAAGATATGATACAGCAAAAGTTATTATAAGTAAATATAAATACAGCCTATCATGCCCAGACTAAAACTATTGTTCTTGGCACACTCATTAAAACAATATGATGCCTAGAATTTTTCCACTTAGTGTAGATGACTCAACTTATAAATGTGCAATTTAAATACATTAAATATAATGCAGTTAAGTTTTTGATGAATTTTTTTTTGTTGTTGTAAGAAAAAATCCTAAATCTTATCTGTCTGACTGATAAAATACTATGACCCTGTAGTAACACCATTCCAGGACAACTTTTTGTCACTTTGCAATTGTCACTTTGCAATGTCTCAATTAGCAAAAAAGCAACTTTACTTGAAACAGGAAAATAAAAGTTAGATATATTTCTACTGTATTTAAGGCAATTAAAATGTCCACCACAAGGTGCAGGTGGACTTCTTTGAATATACTGTGTGTAATCAGATTCACTGCTTAATTAAGCAGGAAACCATAAGTGGTTCTCCAGGTTGTGAAAGTTATCATATGTGTCAAAAATGCTGTTCAAGATTGCAAAATTAATTCAGAAATAACACCTTCCACCCACTACAAGCCACCTTAGAGACCTAAAAATATTCAAGTCCATTAACCACAGCAACATGAACAGGAAGCTATGGATCAGACTAAAATAATCAGAACCATAATGCAGCAGATTTTTAAGTCACATCGCCCACACACATACAGGGACCATCTTCATATAACATAAATATACTTCTATCTGTTTGCAAATATCAAGGTTTTAGACCCATGAGCATAAAACACACACACACACACACACTATTATCATGTTTGCAAAAATGGACACTTTTTCTGCATATAAGAAAAAGTCCCCTAACCAATGTAACATAAGGAGGTGGGTCACTGATCCTCTGAGACTGTGGGGGATGTTTGTGGTTTGGGATCCGAAGGCGCTTGTGAAAAGTAACAGCATCAGTTATTCATCTCTCTGCCAGAAAAGATCTGGTTGCCTCTGCCAGGAGGTTGTGTCCTAACCACAGTTGGATTCTGCAAGAATGGAATGACCCCAAATTTACATTCAAATAAACACACAAATGATTGTGTAAAAGACAGTTTTTATCTCTAAAACTATTACAGGGAAAAAACGCTTAGTGCTGTTATTCTCTGCAGGAGAGTTTTCACCAAATATAAATTGTGTTGGTGTTGATAATGTTAAAATGAATATGTATAAGTTCTGCTTAACTAAAACTTTTTAATGTCCCTGTATGTCTGTGTAAAAATGAACATTGCATAATTAGTGATTTTCCCTATTTTCATGAAGAATGTCAGTTATTGTAGAAGTGATTGCAAAGGTTTTGCCTATTTGCATCATTTGCACTATTATACATATTTTTAATTAATTAATTTAAATAAAATGCAATGTTTTCAGTTATCACTTCTGCTGTTATGCTGTAGATGTTTCTAGGGATCTATAAAATATCACATATACATATCACAATCAATTCCCTATTTAGAAGTGCTTCTGTACATCTTGTGTGTAAAGTGTTTAGTTCCTTAAAAGTCAGATGTTTGCGACAAGACACTGAGAATGGGTTGTACAGAAAAAGACTTCCCATTGAACAGGATGTCCTAAAAGTCTCCATACTGTACATACTGTAGATGTGCCACAGAGTGGCCTCCAAGATCCCCAGATATAAGTCCACCTGATCTTTTACTGTGGAAGCACATGGTGTACCAGAAAAAGTTTTTTAGCACAAAACTAATTTAAGGGATTGCATTTAAAGTGCAATTACATGCACTACAATTACATGCAACACCAGATGCGTTAATGCTAATTCATCATGGGTGGGTAAGATGGTGTGTGTGTGTGTGTGTGTGTGTGTGTGTGTGTGTGTGTGTGTGTGTGTGTGTGTGTGTGTGTGTGTAGAGAATGTTTTGTAAATTAAGTTACATTTATTACACCATGTTAATTCCCCGAGGTATGGATACTTTTGGAAAAACCATGGACAGTACATGAAAAGCAGTATAGCAAACCAGTACCCATCGACTGGCTAATTTTATAATCTCTGGTCTTGCCTTTTCCACAGGAACCTGTTGACTCACAGTGGAAACCTTGGCTTAAACTCTGAAACTGCTAAATGAGGTGTTATAATTGATAATTGAATCCTAACTCTGTAACTATTGTGTTATGCTCTAAGCTGTGCCAACAACCAGTAGCTAAAAATAAGTCTCTAGTTTTACTGGCCAGTTTTCTTTCAGCTAAGAACATGTTATGATCCAGGATGATCTGTTGTTGACAATGCATTTCATTCATTAAAAAAAAGTATATATAATAGAGAGATTTGAAAAATAGTATGCTTAGACTGTGATTAATACAATTACACATTAATGATAACATAGTTCTTGATCATTAAAACGCGTTTTAACGTGTGTCATAACGAGAAACATACAGTACATTTTGCATAGTGCTCTAAGTATACCCCTCTCACTTTGTTAATAGTAAATAGTTGCAGGAGTAATCTGCCTGTTGCTCGGTGGCCTCCCACGATGGCTCGGGTGTGTGCGCATGATCTAAGCACAAGACGCTCGTGAGCCTGACAGTCGCAGCGTGCTCGCGCTGAGAGAGACGCAGTAAGGTGGAAGAGCAGTCTGGGGAGGATGTACTTTCAACGCAGCAGCAAAACTCAATGATATTGATATAATTGCTCGAGAAATGCATTGCCCAAGAGATTCACGTGCAACTTTTAGGAGCTTTAGGATTTAAAACAAGACACCGGTGCGCACCCTTGGGCTTCAGGACTCTGGACAGCTCACTCAGTTTGCGCCTTATTCCAGTTTTTTTGGGGGGGAATTGATAATCCCAAGTATTTGTTTTATAAGAAAACTTATGAGGAATCATGGACGTCCCGACGTGTTTCCGATCACCAGGCATGGGCGCACCTCAACGAGACTTCTGAAGTGAGACATGGACTTGGCGGAGATCCTGCTCGCACTTTTCATCGTCGTGGTCGCGACGGTCTCGTTGTTGTCCAACTTGCTGGTGTTGCTATGTTTCGCGCACAGCAGCGAGATACGCAGGCAGGTGCCGGGCATTTTCACGACGAACTTGTCCTTTTGCAACCTGCTCATCACCGTGTTGAACATGCCGTCCACGCTGGTCGGGATAATAAAGGACCAGCAGCCTTTCGGGGACTGCCTGTGCCGCGCGGTCAGCTTCCTGGACACGTTCCTGACGGCCAACGCGATGCTGAGCATGGCGGCGCTCAGCATCGACCGCTGGATCGCCGTGGTCTTCCCGCTGAGCTACTCGAGCAAGATGCGCTGCCGGGACGCGCTGCTGATGGTGTGTTACGCGTGGCTCCACTCGCTCGCCTTCTCCGTGGTGGCGCTGCTGCGCTCCTGGCTCGACTACAGCCGCGCGTACGCGTCCTGCACCTTGCGCCTGAACGCCGAGAGCTCCCGCACCGACTTCGCCGCCTTCACCGTGGCCTTCCACGGCGCCAGCTTCATGCTCTCGCTGCTCGTGTTGTGCGTGACTTACTTAAAAGTGCTGAAAGTCGCGCGCTTCCACTGCAAAAGGATCGACATTATAACCATGCAGACGCTCTTCTTGCTTGTTGATATACATCCAAGGTATTCATGCCGCTTCTTCATACAGTATCTAGTAGCTTCGTGCACGTCGGTTTTGCCATTCTTTTCGGAAAATCCTAATTCTCATTGCATTCCGTTGTTTTGTTTTTTTTCAGCGTTAAACAACGTTGTTTGGCTGAGCAAAAGAGGAGGAAACAGCGCGCGACCAAGAAAATCAGTATATTTATTGGATCATTTATTATCTGTTTCGCCCCATATGTCATAACTAGGTAGGTCCTGTTGAAATGAAAATGTTACAAAAGTTAGACATGCTCATTCATTCAGATTGTTCATTGTTGTCTCGATGTTCTGAAACATTCACCTTAATTTTGAACATAATTTTAAACCAACCAGTTTAACTTAACAAGCTTAACAAGTAAGAAAGTATATTAAGAAGCTTTTTTTATGACGTCATTTAATTGTAGTGACGTAAACGCGCTGCACAAAAATCCGCGCTTCTAAGAATAACCAGTGTGCCCGGAGGTGATAAGATCCTATCAATAGTTTCTGTTTCCCTGGGGATTTGCACTTGATGATGCCTTTAACACGCTCAAAGAATCTTGGCATCCCCCCCTCCATTTTTGTAATTCCCACTGTATTTTCCCCCCACAGGACCAATTCTTCTAATCACAAAATATCTTCAAATTAATACAGAAACAAAGAAACTAATACAAAACATTTTGGGAAACATGTTTATGTGCATAAGATAGAAGTTTTGATAACAGTTTAGCCCTATAAACATTCACATAATTATTTGATTATTCATTTTAAATCACAATATCAGTCTGATATTATTAAAAGCATATGGTGAGGAGTCTGATTCTGGGCCTGGCAACAGGTTTGAAAAGACTAATGGGTTTGCATTCAGTTTTGTCTGCTTTTTATTCTCCAGCTGTTATTAAGTTATTAATGGTCCTGCTCTCTGCTTTCTAGGCTGACAGAGCTTCTTCCCTTTGTGGATATCAACCGATACTGGGGCATCATCAGCAAGTGCTTGACTTACAGCAAAGCAGCTTCAGATCCCTTTGCATATTCCCTATTGCGGCAACAGTACAAGAAAATACTAGTATCGGTGGCTAATCGCCTATTAAAACGTGACTTATACCCTTCCTCTGGACACAACAGTTCACTAGACACAGAAAATGACTACTGTCTCCAAAGAATCAGCTAGTGACATTTTCTTTACATGGAAACATCCTAATTCTTAGATCTTAAAGTATATAGAAAGAGACAATGAATGGGAAAGTGTGTGTAGAGCAAGAGAGAGAGAGTTGAACTGATTATCAATTAGATGTAGCTGGAGATGCTGGCTGTTTGATGCACACATAGATATATGCACCAGACAGCAGTGATAAATATGGACAAGAACAATATGTGACTAAATGGCCATGTGCTCTGTTCACAATACAAACACCCACACACTTACACACACACACTTACAAACACATCAAAGACATCAGAGTGATAATTGAACCTCAGCAGACAAACAGGCACACCATCATTTGAGACGCGTGTTTTCTTTCCAAGTTTTTTTCTTTTCAAGATCATCAAAGTTAATCAGTGGAAGGTGTCATATGATCCAATCGACCCTGAATTATATGCCCTGTGCACGTACAGTACACTCGGTATATTAACCCTTCAATTGGCAAAATTTCCTGAACAGAGTAAGAATCCTGTGGCCATATATCAACAAATCAAAGAAAGGGGTAATGGCATTGCTAAACTTCTCACAGATATGGATATGTCATGGATAAAATGTGGTGTATTCTTTAGATGTTGCTACTAGTAGACAATGTGGTAATACTGTATACTAAGAAAATGGCCCTCATTCTTAAAGTGGTTATGAATTTACTTATTTAAAATCCCGGCTCAGAAACTGGAAAATACTGCACTTTTTTTCCTAATAAATTATTATTTACTATTAGTTATCGAACAGCTAAAATGAAACATTACACAATAGTACCTAGACCAGGTTGTAACTGAATGTACTAGATAAAATTTTACAGCAGCACATTGTGCACACCAAGCTGTGTTTCCACAAGTAAACATAGTGTACATACTTTGCACAGTATAAAGTAATTTGTAATGTAAATTCAGTGGTTTTATTTAGTAAGGCAGGTTTATGATATGATGATTTATGAACTTATGAAATTATAATGAAATGCTTTATACATCCATATTTGTGCCAGTTTTCTTATATATGTACTGTTTTGTGAACATACTGAACAAATAAGAATATACATGAAGTTAAATTAAATTATGTAGGATTTTAAGTAAATGCAATCCAATAAACAACAAGAAAATCATGTGGCCAACATCAACTTACCCCCGCAGAGTTTAAAATTCAAATAATAATGTAAAAAAAAAAACTAAGACTTTCTTGGTAATACTTAGTGGCTAAAGTTTCACAATGATCTGGAGAAGCAAATGGATGGAAAAATGTCTAATACAAAGAGTCTGCCAGGTTAATGGACAAAGCAGGAAAGTCAAGTGATCTTTTTTGTTAAATTCTATTTTTGTCCCAACTCAAAGAAATATCTTTCACAGTAACTGCATTGAATAGAAAAGGGTATTAGAACTGACAGTTCTGGGGCTGACATTTACTATTATCATTTCTCGCTTGAAGGGATTTGAAGACTTTACCGTTTGCCAGAGGTTTCCTACATGCCAGATAGCACATACCACACAATCCTTTTGACTGGTACTGTTATTATTGCCACTTTGCCATGGGTCATCAGACTAAAATAAAATGAAACCAATAAAATGAAAAATCATTCTTGTCAAAAGAAACCTATAATAGCATACTTTCAGTGGTTCATGGGACTTTTTAAAATGCTTATTCATTTGCACTTGAATTTATTTAAAAACAATTTCTGCTTTTTTACTTATGTCCAGGCCTGAACATATTAACAAGGAAGCAGCTGACTTCATATTAGCAACACAGAAACTACACTCAAAAATGTGTTATGTGCTATAATTTCTAATACAGGCCCACTGTTCTTTGGTTCTATACAGATCCTTAAATGAACCCATAAGGATTAAACATTTTAAGAGTATAGAAGATACTGATTATTTTCTCTCAACTTTATTTTGTGTATTTCCTTTTAAGATCCTTAATTAGATATCATTGAGTATAACACTTTTGCCACAGTCCTTCATGAAAACATTGATCAAGTTTAATAGTTTTAAATTTTATTTAAGTTCAGTGTGAAACCTGACACATGGACACATACAGTATACTGTAGCTTTTATTCCTTTCATCAGATTCCCATTAAAATATTTTTCCTTACACTAAGTTAGTATTTGGTAGCATTACCTTTAAATTGTTTAATGTGAGTCTAATGGGGCAGTGGTGGCTCAAGGCTGTAGGTTACTGAGTTTTTGATTGGAAGGTTGTAGATTCGCCAGCCCTGCAAAGTTGTCACTGTTGAGCCTTTGAGCAAGCCCCTTAACCTTATATGCCCTAAGGGAACTATACCCTGTCTGACCCTGTCCACTGACCCCAGCTTCCTAACTGGGATATACAAAAAAAATATTTCACTGTGTTTTGTCACAAGGTACATGTGACAAATCATTGAATCTTAAACTTAGTCAGGTTTGTAGGCCAACTTGCTTGCAATCATTTGTTTGTTTCCCAGTTCTGGCAACAATTTTACTATTTGATTGAGGTCAGGGCCACTCCTATACTTTATTCTCCCAGAGCTATTCTGATACAGCATTAGAAGTATGCTTAGGGTCAATGTGCATTGAAAATAACATAACCATTTGTGACCAAGCTTTAATGTCCTGGCTAATGTCTTGAGATGTTGCTTTATATCTACATAATCTTTCTCAAGTTGCAATCTATTTTGTGAAGTATACCAGTCTATTCTGGAGCAAAGCACCACCACAAAACAATGCTGCCAATCCTGTCCTTTTCAGGTAGGATGGTGTTCCTTAACTCGCAAGCCTTGCAACCATTATGGCCTAACAGTTTATTTTTTTTCCAGATCAGAAGGCATTTCTCCAAAAATAAGATCCTTGTCCCCATGTGCAGCTGCAAACCATAGTCTGACTTTTTATGGAGGTTCTGGATCAGTGGTTTCTTCCTTGCTGAGCAGCTTTTCAGGTTACGTCAATTTCGGGTCTTGTTTTACTGTGGAGATATTTTTGTATCTGTTTCCCCCTGTGTCTTCACAGGGCCCTTTGCTGTTGTTCTGCAATTGACTTATACTTTTTATACCAAAGTAAATGTCTCCTTTCCGAGCAGTATGGTGGCTGTGTGGTCCCATGGTGTTTATATCTGTGTAATATTGTTTGTACAGATGAATGTAGTACCTTGAGACATTTAGATTTTTTTTTCTGATGTCTTGGCTGATTTCTTTTGACTTTCCTATGATGTCAAACAAAGAGGCACTGAGGTGAAGGCGATGCCTTAAAATACATCCACAAGTACACCTCCATTTGCCTTAAATCATGCCAATAAGCCTAACAGGAGCTTCTAAACAAATGGAATGTGTCATCCTAACATATGTAAACGTCCGACTTCAACTGTATGTGTTGTTTGTAGACTGCAAAGTAATAACTTTAATAGTGATTAATACTGGCGAACTCCTTACAGCAGAACATTCCAAGAGACCTCAAAAGATTATGTAACAGTGATGAGAAGCGAGCAAAACATTAATATGTTTACAGTAAGTCCCTGACTTACGGACATTCAAATTACAAATTTCTGCAGATATGAATGAACATTTGTAAATGCAAACAACTCGTGCAAATAGCTCATGTGTATTTAACAAACAATAGACAGTGTAGTTCACTAGATACCAATATTTACAATTATATACAATATGTTCTGTGTATATTTAAATGTATTAAATGTCCAAAATCTGGTATATTGTATGTGTGCGTGTGGGGGTGCAGGAGAAATGAGTGAATCAGTCCGGAAAGCTGTCCTTATGGTGAATAATACTAACCGCGGAAAATCCTCAACAAGTTCACAGTTCAATCCAGTTCTGACACCATTCAAGCTCAAGACCTCCTCCTGATGTCTTACTGGGTTCCCTTAAAATGAGCTCAGCTGACCCCGCTGCATCACCGGGAAACCCCTCGCGATTTAAAGGCGTATAATGCAGAACTAAAACCTGTGTGTTTGGTTGTATTATGCTGTACAACGTATATTTGTGTCAAAGGTGTATAAGACTCACTTTGTCGGACTTACAAATTAATCCAACTTACAAACATGCTCCCAAAACGGAACTCATTTGTAAGTTGGGGACTTACAGTATAAGTCAGACATAAAAATATACCAGGTGGCATTTTACTCCAGAATACTGAAAAGAAAATGTTTGCATGGTTCCAGTTCAGGTTGGATTCACATGAAAGTAAACTGGTGTGCACCAGAAATAGCATAACAAAAATAGGAAACAGGATACTTTCTCATGCAAACCAGAATGTTTCTCTTTTTTTAACACGTCCCTTAGGAGCTCTGTAAAAATATGATTAATATGGTTAAAAAATTCTTGGTATCTGCGGTCTAAATATTGTACTCCAAACTTGCTAGCTGCCTTGATTTCGCTCATTAAATATCATTTAAATGTAATAACATTTTCATTGTTTCAGAGAATATCTCACCATGTATTTATAACTTTCTTTCAAAACAGACTGTTGCAGTTTTAATGTTATCCTTCTGGAGCATTTTTAAACACCCACTTGCCTCATTTGAGTCTTGAGTGCTCAGCTGTTTTATATGAAAAGAGAAAAATATCCAGGCATAACAATGCCTCTACATTTCAAGAAGAGAACAGCAGAAGCAGCAACACATTAGTGTTTGTCCTCATGATTTATTCTCCCTGTGTAATCTGAGAGTGCTGTAGAGCCGCAGTGAAGACATCCAGAACTCTGAGGCTGGAAACAGTACGAGCTCCGGGCTGACAAAGTTTACACTTTACTAACCGTATGGATATAAACCTGGACAAAATGAAAAGTTTATGGATTGCTCTTTTTCTCGACATGGTTGGAACAGCTATCTGGGGTTTCCCACAGCGTTGTAAACCTGGCAGCTATTTTCAAGGTTGGTCAACTGTGTAATTGATGTTAAAACTGTAAGACTGTTGCATAATTTAATACGAGACATTAGTTATACACTATGTAGAAGAATATCAAAGACTTGCAGGAATTCATAGCCTCGGGGTCAAAGAGTTATAGTTATGAAACTTACACTTGACAAACGCCTACTTTGTTGAGTATATAAACAGGCTGTTTGAATCTGTTTTAAAGCTAATGGCTGAATTTCCAACGGACCTTTAAGTTCCTGTTTATGTGCACTGCATTAGTGCAAAGTGATGGCTTTTACCCAATATAAATGCATCACGTTATATATGGAGGCATTTGGAAATCATACAACAGTAAAAAAAAGTAATATTCCACAGGCTATTTAACGCCATCTAGTGTTCCGTACCCTAGAATTCTGATTTCTAAAGTTAATATTGTCTCTCACACAGGGTGCAGAACTCCTCCAGTGGAAATGCGTGAGTTAAGAGATTTGTGCATTTGTTTATTTGTGTCTGTGTGCTCCTTATGGAATATTCACATAGCCTACATTTTACGTAGGGGTACTGATAACTGTATATCCAGTAGCATGTGAAAAAATGTGAAAATGTATTTTAAAGTTTTTATGTAATACAACTCATGTCATGTGTTAATTATACGATCACGTGAAAAATTTGCACGTGATATAACTCATGTGGTGTGTTAATGATATGAACAAGTAAAAAAGTTACATGTTTCTTTATAGTGAAGGAGTCATGTTCTACTGTACATGCAAATACAGTGAGTTGCAGAAGTATTCATACCCCTTGAATTGTTTCACATTTTGTTACATTACAACTACAAACATAAATGTATTTATTGGGATTTTATGATTGATCAACACAAAGTGGCACATAATTGTAAAGTGGAAGGAAAATGCTAAAATGGTTTTCAATTTTTTTTTTTAAATAAATAATCTTCAAACTGTAGCATGCATTTTCGCCCACTCTTCTTTCCAAAATACTGTAGCTCAAGCTAAGATTGAATGGATGAGTGTCTACGAACAGCAATTTTAAATTCTTGCCACAGATTCTCAATTGGATTTAGGTGGATTTGACTGGGCTATTTTACCACATGAATACGCTTTGATCTAAACCATTCCATGGTAGCTCTACCTCTGCACCAGTTTCAAGTCTTTTGCAGACTCTAAGAGTTTTTCTTCTAAGATTGCCCTGTATTTTGGATCCTTTCATTTTCCCATCAACTCTGACCAAGTTCCCTCTCCCTGCTGAAGAAAAGCATCCCCACAACATGATGCTGCCACCACCATGCACAGTGTTAGTTTTCCAGAACACATAGTGTTTTGCATTTAGGCCAAAATGTTCCATTTTGATCTCATCCAAACAGAGCAACTTCTTCCACATGTTTGCTGTGTCCCCCACATAGCTTGTTGCAAACTCCAAACAGGACTTCTAATGCCTTCCTTTTAACAATGTCTTTCTTCCTGAACCTCTAGTGCAACACCAATAGTTGTCCTGTGGACTGATTCTTCCACCTGAGCTGTGGATCTCTGCAGCTCCTTCCAAAATACCATGGGCCTCTTGGCTGCTTCTCTGATTAATGCTGTCGTTAACTGGCCTGTCTGTTTAGGTAGACAGCCATGTCTTGGTAGGATTACAGTTGTGCCATACTCTTTCCTTTTGGGATGATAAAGTAAACAGTGCTCCATGAGATGTTTAATGTTTGGGATATATTTTTATGAACTTTTCCACAATTTTATCCCGTAGCTGTCTGCTCCCTGGGCTTCATGATGCTGTTTGTCCACTAATGTCCTCTAAAAAAAAAACTGTGAGGGCTTCATAAAACAGCTGTATTTATACTGAAATTAAATTACACACAGGTGGACTTCATTTACTAATTAGGAGACTCCTGAAGGCATTTGGTTCCACTGAATTTTAGTTATAAGTAAAAATGTATTTACATTGTGATCAAGAAGTCACAATGTAAGAAAATCCAAGAAGTATGAATACTTTTACAAGGCAGTATGAGAAAAAGAAAGCAAATCAATGAGCTTGATCCTACTAGATGAATATAGTCACAATACCATGATATTGCTTTTAGATTTTTTAATTATTAAATGAATAGCCTATGCCACAGTATTTGGTTTGGTTTCTGCTGTGGGCTACTATATATAAAACACACCACAAACATAAATAAAGCCTAGATTTACTATACAGATGTTAACATTAACATCTGTAAGAAGGCCTGTTGTTTAAGAATGATTCAGAGCAAGTTCTCAGTGTTTACTTGAACATACAAAGTGCTGCACTGAAAAGAAATGAAAAACATCTGATATTTTATTGTTTCAAAGTTTGTTTGGAATTGAAGCATGGCTGTCCAAGAGTTAGTGATATACTGTATATACAACTATTCTGGACAGGACTGTATTTCTTCACTTGTCACTCAGAGAAATACGGACAATATAAAAAAAAGTGAAGTCATGTTGGAACACATTATACAGCTTTCTACTGTGCAAGGTAGCAAGCATAGTGCAGATATTCCAGAAAGAGTCATTTCTACTGTTTTAAATAGAGATAAATAGAAAAAAAAGTTTTTTTTTCTAGACTGTCCTAAATCAGAATTGATGTGCAAATAAGTACATTACAATAGGTTCTGGTCTATGTAAATTTCCTTGCTCTATACAGCGACTGAAGTTTGTCACCTTGAACACAAATACACAGTGAATTATTGGGGGCAAAAGCCTTATTCCATGCAAAATGCCCACTGAGCTAAATTGAGTTAGTTTATTTCAAGGATACAGTACATTGTCTTTAGTACATAGTTTTTTATGTATACATGAACTATGGTCGAACTGGCTAGTTTTGGTTAGCCTAGCTAGTTCTGGGGAAAGTAGACTTAAAGAGGACACTTGGTGGGACTGCAGCTTCATATGTGTCTCAGCTGAACTTTGGAATGCATTTTTGCACAGTAAAAGGCTTGTGGAATTTGGCCAGATTACATTTATGTCATTGTGCAGAGCAGGAAACGATCAAGACTTATTATAATTTACCTGTTGTACCTATTGTAATTTACCATACCAGGTTTGTTAGAGTATATTTGCACACAAACAACATATATACAGTATAACGTGACATGTAAAAGATTAGGCATCCTGTTAAAAATCTGTTAGCATGAATAGATACGTAAGTAGAGGATGAACTGATTTCCAAAAGGCATGCCATAAAAGATGAAATGCTCCTTTCAACATTTTAAGCAAAAGCACTGTATTGTTTCGTTTTGCATATATTATTGTTATATTGTGTTTTTTTCTAATGCCAGCCAAATGTACAGATGTCATGTTGACCTACTGTAAAGACATGCCCTACTCCACCACTATGTACCCTAACCTCCTGGATCAAAAAAGTCGCACTGAGGCCGAGCAGAGTATGGAGTATCTGCTTCTGAATGTAATTCATTCAGTGTTAAATGGGGAGTGCAGTCCAGATATACGCATGCTGGGCTGCTCCATCATAGCGCCACGCTGTGAAAACAACAAGATCCTGAAGCCCTGTCGCAGCACTTGTGAGTCTGTGCACAAAGCCTGTGACCACATGTTTGAACGTATTGGAATGGCCTGGCCCTACTACATAGACTGCGATCGCTTTTTTGTTAGTGATGAGGAAGGCTGTTATGACCCACTGGAAAACCTAAGAGGTAATGTTTAATATGATTAACTCTTTCATATTTTGAATGAAATTTTTTTTCTTCTTCTTTTTCTATTAAGTCTTTAGTAGGAACACCTGTCATGTGATATTATTTATATGACCATAGATAGAACTCACTAGTAAGCTATTAAGTAAAAAAGTTAAATGATGTTAAGCCATACCTTAGCTGCATTGGATTTGTGTTTTGAATTGTTATTATGCGAGAAGTTAAATGTTTCCAGCTGTCAATCAGTACAAAAGTGAATTGGAGCTATACATAAATAGTCCCCCAGTTTCAGCTAAAGAAAAGAGGCACAATATGCATGATGCTGCCAACACCACACTTCAATGTGTAATATTCTTTAGAATTATACCCTAAAAAAGCTTCCATCTAGCTTTACTACTCCAAATTTGCGCCATCATAAAGAATATGAGAGCTTGTAGTGAGATGCAAGGAAAAAGGTCACCAGCACTTGCCTGATGTACCTGCAGCCATAGATCTTTTGTCAGCATTTGTTTTGTCTTGTTTTTTTTATTATTATTAATTTTAGAGACACAATGTTGTTGGTTTTGTAATTTCTTTTGTACTCGTCTCCTGACTGATCGCATGAGATCTCAGGGTAAACTTTGGACCCTGAGATCTCATGCATGTTTTGTCAGCCATTTGTGAACAACAAGAAAATTATACAGGCACACTTTATGTTCAGTGAACTTCCATTTTTAAGCAGTGCCATTCAGTACAATCAGAATACAGACAGCATCTTTGAGATTAGAATTTGCTAAAGCTGACTTCCCTAATTGAAATAATTTTACTTAAATAACTAACTCAATTTGTTAACAGGTTGAATAACTTAACTAATCCAACATCTAACATATATCTCTGTAAGTTTATTCACTACTCATTCACTACAGGCCTTCTGCTTCCCAATGTATTATTTATAGATTTTCTATCTAAATCTAAAATTGGCTCAGCATTGTGTCCCTTAAGTGCAGTATCTATTTTTAGAAAATAAACAGATTGACTTAGCAGGCAAAAAATATGAACAGATGTTCAAGAGTGCAATCTTTCAGTGACCTAATTAATCCCATGTTGAAAGTTTTTAAAGCTTGATCCAAGTTATCCTTTAAAGACATCTGTGTTTGTCTGTTTTATAGTACATGTTTTGTCCTGGGTCGCCAAATTAACTTACCATCCAACCCAGTTCGTGGTGTATGCTATGGCCAATAGACATTTCTATTTTACTTCTGTATGGTGATTTTCATGAATATGCTGTTTGAGTTAAAAAGGGTATACATTTAGAGCTTTAAATACCTTCATATGCACTATGATGTTAAAATGTGGATGTGGACAGTTGAGCATAACAAGCGTGCTCCAAAAAAGACATGGTTTGCCAAAGTCAGAGTGGAAACAACCTCAAACTTAACCCAGAAAATATAAATCTGCTCTTTCCCTGAGCTTTGTCTTCCATTAAGGTGTCATTAGTTCTTTAATAATTTTTACTTTACAAGTTATTTTTTAAATAATAAAAAAATATATCATTAAAAAAATAATAATTAATTTAGTTTAAATCAGGGGTGTCAATTAAAAAAGTTGCATCCATAATAAGAGCAATATCCTCAATGTGTCAAGTTCTTAGTTTAAGGGGCATCTAGTTTTTTATGCTTTCTTATACACATACAATTTTACTAAAACTTTTTAAACTTTTTTAATTTAAAGATAAAGAGGAACCTGAAATGGATAACATGCCAATAGAGGAATCCTCATCAATAATCCCGTTCACCTATCACTCCAACACACAGATGTACAAGATCCTTAAAAAGACAGCAGAAGAATGCTCTCACATCTCAAGGACATACAGCATTGGACAGAGTTTTGAAAAGAAAGACCTGCTCGTAATAGAGTTTTCAAGCAACCCTGGAGAACATGAACTATGTAAGTGATTTTAAAAACAATAGCAGTCAGATGATTCAGTAAATTGAGTGTAGCAGAAATAAAGAAATAATAAATCTTTCTAGCAAAACACTAGGCTGCATTTAGTTTTTTCATGAGTACTTAAAAAGGCCACCAGGGACAATACTATAAACACACAACGAAATAGCTTTTGCAGAAACTTAATACTTAAGAAAATATGCGATGACAGATGACTATTTCTTTGCAAACCTAGTTGTTTTTCTGTGTTCTCTCCTTGTGTAAGTGGAACCAGAGGTCAAGTACATTGGAAACCTGCATGGAAACGAGGTCATGGGCCGAGAGTTGCTGATTTACTTGGCTCAGTACCTGTGCTCTGAGTATCTGTTGGGAAATACACGGATCCAGGCTCTCATTAACACAACACGCATCCACATTCTGCCCTCCATGAATCCTGACGGCTATGAATTAGCCCTTTCTGAAAAGTATGGAAGTTCTGACTCAGATTATGATGAGGTGAGCAATGACTAATTCTCATGTTCCATCGATGCCTAATGATGCATTTACTATTAAAGGTTTTAAATAAGGTTTTTTCCTTACTGATTGAGGAAGGAAATGTTTGTTTTATTGCAATAACCTGCAATCAAATCTCTGAAGTTTCAACTCTCAAAGTTACATTCCTACAAAGTTTATATCCCTGTGAACTATTGGACAAATGTTTTCAACACCACTGATGTAACATAATTCTAACCATAGATTGTTCTACAAAGATGTATTTGTCCACCCAGATGATAATTCAACAATGTTATTACACAAGAAATACAGATTATTAACAAAAGACCATTTTGAAGGTTTATGATGAATTTCTGTGGTAAACCACTGAGGTATGCATGGATTTTACACAGTGGTTTACAAGAATTTGCAAGTGGTAGGAGCATATGGTTTCAATCTCATTATTTCAACAAGTATTGAGTACTTTAATAGACATCTTAAAAGCATTGCCCACGTAACAAATTCATTTATTGTCATATTAAATCTACAGGATTCGGTATACACTGTGTCTGCAGATGGCCGTCGCAATGCCCAGAATATAGACCTCAACAGGAATTTCCCAGACTTGACTTCTTTTGTCTACAACCAGCGTAGACTTAAGTCCTTTCGCAGTGACCATATTCCCATCCCAGACTCCTACTGGCTTGGTAAGGTAGGAAATCTCAACTCTTATTACAGAAGCACAGGTAAATTTATTACAATAAAGCAGCAATGAATATCTGTCTGTCTGCCTGTCTACTGTGCATCTTGATTATTGTGGGAAATATTATTGTATCATTGTTTTTTATAATCTAGTTAATTAAGTGAAACTCGCATATGTTCTAAATTCATTAAATGTAAAGTGAAATATTTCAAGCATTTTTTATGATTTTAATGATTGCATCTTACAGCTAACAAAACACAAAAAAAATCAGCATCTCAAAATATTTAAACATATATCATCTTGTGAGTTAAATACCATGTAGGTCTAAGTATAGTTTAGTACATGCAACCACAATCATAGGAAATACTATAGATTCGACAGTTGTCTAGAAGACAATCACTGACACCTTCCATAAGGAGGGTAAGCCACAGAAGGTCATCACTGAAAGAGCTGACTGTTCACAGAATGAAAACAGTTGCTCTATCAAAAAAGGAAATGACTGGAGATGAAAAGTGTGGTAGGAAAAGTGGGCAAGCAACAGGTATGACTGCAGCCTTAAGAGGATTGTCAAGCAAAGCCGATTCAAAAACTTGGGAGAGCTTTCCAAGGCTGGAATCTAAACATTAAGAGCCACCATGCACAGACATCTTCAGAAAATGGGATACAACTTTCGTATTTCTAGGCACTCTTGAACCAGAGACAATGTCATGAATGTCAATGTCTTGCCTGGGTTAAGGAGAAAATGATCTGGACTGTTACTCAGTGGCCAAAAATCCTCTTTTTAGATGGGAGTAAATTTTCATATGGAATTCAAGGTCCCAGAGTCTAAAGAAAATGTGGAGAGGCACAGAATCCAAGTTTCCATAGTCGTTGATGATTAAGGGTGCCATGTCATCTGCTGGTGTTGGTCCACTGTGTTTCATCAAATCCAATGTCAATGAAGCCATCTACCAGAAGATTTTAAAGGACTTCATGGTTCCGACAAGTTTTATGTAGAAGCTGATCTCCTTTTCCAGCAGAAGGTCATCCTCTGCAGGACTTAGTACCTGCCCACAGCACCAAAACTATGTCTACCAGGTTTGCTGACCATGATATTACTGTGTTTGATTGGCCAGCTAACTCACCTGACCTGAAGCCCAGAGAGAATCTATGTGCTGTTGGCAAGATGAAGATGAGCTGCTATCAAACACACAGTTCAGTAATGCTTCAGCATTGCCTCCATGCCATGCTGCACTGATGCAGTAATTTGTCTAAAAAGAGCCCTGCCAAAATACTGACGGAACATGCTTGTCAGATGTTTTTAGGCCATTTCTGTATTGTACTCTTTTTTTTTTTTGATTGATCTTAGAAAATATATTTTGAGATACTAGATTTTTTATTTTTTGGAGTTGTAAGCCGTAATCAATACAATATTTCACTTTATATGCATACATATGTTGTAGGAGTTTAAGTTTTATTTATGTTAATAGTTACACTTCAGTGTGTTTGTGTATATGTGTGTGTCTATAAAAAGGTTGCTCCAGAGACATATGCTGTTATGAAATGGATACGGTCCATTCCATTTGTTCTGTCTGCTAGCTTTCATGGAGGAGACCTGGTGGTGTCTTACCCTTACGACCTCTCAAATCATCCTCACAAAAAGAACGTGTTCTCTCCCACTCCAGACGAGCAGGTGACTCCTGGCAGATAATAGGCAAATTTCATCACTGCACTGTTGTAACACTGCCATGAAGTACTAGTACTAGTACAAACTGCAGCAAGTCAACTGATGCAACACATGCAATACAAAACTAAATAAAAAAAAAATACAATTGCAGCATTGTTACACAAGACATCTGAATTGCAGGTCTTCAGGCAGTTGGCCATGATTTACACAAATGCCCATGCCACAATGTCCAGCCCGGACACAGACAGGTGTGGTGGCAACTTTGCTGATAACGAGGGGATTGTAAATGGGGCTCAGTGGTTCAGCATAGCAGGAGGTAAACATGGTGAAAATATATTACAGGGTATTAATTAATTCATTGTTGGCATGATCAGGTTACTATACAATACTATACAATATACCTCCATTTTTATGGCAGGAATGGGAGACTTTAATTATCTACACACAAACTGCTTTGAGATAACAGTAGAGCTGGGCTGTGACAAATTTCCAGCAGAAGATGACCTATATACAGGCTGGAGAGAAAATAAAGAGGCTTTCCTGACTTTCTTGGAGTCGGTAAGACCATCATTGCATAAATGAATAAACAATGTGTATATGTATATGTATGTAATAAAATTGCACAATGCTCAATGTGTAGTTTATTAAAAATATTAAACTAAAAAAAGGTTTATGCCTATGATATTCATAGAATAAAAAGGTTAGTTTCTTAATTTAAAACTTTTCTTGACATTTTTCTGACCCAGTAATTAGCCCTATCTTTAGCTAGAATTAAGTTGTTCATTATTTCTCAGCTTTTCTTAACAAGGGCACTAGTTTTAGTCAAGTTTTCAAGTGAGAAAACAAATGTGACCCAGTGAACATTCAAAGTAAGTTTATCAACGGAGTGATAAGGTTCACAGAATATGATCTTTAAAAGCTATTAAAGAAAATGTATTAATGAATAAATGAGATACTCTTATGGGTTTGGCAGAGTAATGGGCTACAAGTTAAAATACCAAACCATTAAACGAAAATTGTACTAAGTAACAATGAAGTAATTAATATTCAGGCTTCAGAATTTAGATTTGTTTCATTCAGTATTAAAATACGTTACTACAATATTTCCCTATCAATCTTTTGAGATTATATCATTATTATAGGTAGAGTACAAAAAATGAAATAGAAATTCTTTATGCTTTTTCTAGATTTTTGATCCTTAAGCAGAAATAAATTCATATTCTCATTAGATGTTTTATTGAGTAGAGTAAGGTACAACCCAAATCAGAAAAAGTTGAGACAGTATGGAAAATGCAAAAAAAAAAAAGAAAGTAGTGATTTCTAAATTTACTTTTATTTGTATTTCATTGCAGACAATATGAACACAAAATATTTCATGTTTTGTCTGGTCAACTTTATTTCATTTGTAAATATATATGCTTTACTAAATTGTAACAATTTAAGGCTAGTAATCAGGTAAATTGGTTAAATAATGATGTGATTTTAAACAGGTGATGTCAACATGTGATTGTAATTATAATCAGGTACAAAAGCAGCATCCAAGTAAGGTCTAGTCCTTTATGAGCAAAGATGGGCTGAGGATTGCAAGTTCAACAAATACGTGACAAAATTATTGAAATGTTTAAAAACAATGTTTCTCAAAGAAAGATAGGCAGACATTTGGATATTTCACGTTTAACAGTTTATAACATAATTAAAAGATTCAAGAAATCTGAAGAATTACAGTGCGTAAAGGACAAGTCGGCAAGCCTAAACTGAACAACCATGATCTCCGATTCCTCAGGTGGCACTGCATGAAGAATCGTCATTTATCTATAAGCAATATCATCACATGGGCTCAGGACTACATTGGCAAACCTTTGTAGTTACCAAAATAAGTAGTTACATCCAAAAATGCCAGTTAAAACTGTACTGTGCCAAAAGGAAGCCCTACGTTAACAGTGTCCAGAAGCGCCGTCGACTTCTCTGGGCTCTGAGGCATCTGGGATGGACCATCACACAGTGGAAACATGTACTGTGGTCAGATGAATCAGTATTTCAGTTATTTTTTGGGAGAAATAGACACCGTGTGCTCCAGACCAAAGAAGAAAAGGATCATCCAGACTGTTACCAGCAACAAGTGCAAAATCCAGGGTCTGTCATGGTATGGGGTTGTGTCAGTGCCCTTGGCAAAGGTAACTTTGGCACATTAATGCTGAAAAGTACATAGTGTTTTTTGGAGCACAATATGCCTTGAATGCCTTTAAGAAGACACCTTTCCAGGGATGCCAATGCACATTTTAACAAGACAATGCAAAACCACATTCTGCACACTTTACGAAGTCCTTGCTGTGGAGGAAGAGGATACAGGTACTTAACTGGCCTGCCTGCAGTCCCGAACTGTTTCCCATATAGAATTTGTGGCGCATTTTGAAGCACAAAATACGACAACAAAAACCCTGTACTGTTGCCCACCTTAAGACTTGTTTGCAGAAATAAATTAGGCAAATTCACACCTGAAACACTTCATTACTTGGTGTCTTCAGTCCCTTAACGTCTTTTAAGTGTTGTGAAAAAGATTGACAACATTACAAAGTGGTAAATGCTTTACTGTTCCAAAAGAAGAAGAAAAAATCATGAGGAACACATTCAATAATGTGCTGTTGTTTTGTCTGCAGTGTGTTTTTCATACTATCCTAACTTTTAACTAAATACTGTATGTTTGACTCACTAACTATGACTGATGCTCACTCCTGGATAATTTATTTCAGGAACAGTCACTGAATTTGGTTGTATGTTTAGAATCCAGTTAGGCCACTGATTACTGACAATGAATGCTGTAAATTGTAAAAATGCTAAAAAATATATATGTGTATATTCCAGGTGCATAGTGGAATTAAAGGAATTGTGAAAGATGAAGATGGCCATGGCATTAAAGCAGCCACTATATCAGTCAGAGGGATCAGGCATGTCATTACCACAGGTACGAATGTAGGAATTGTTAAATACAAGGGAAGTTCAAGTCAAAACAGGACTTATAATGAAATTTCTTAAACCACTTGACATTTACAGAAGACTTCAATCACAGTATGGTGAATAGACTCTTAGCAGCAGTAAAACCTCTGAATGTTACAAAGGTTTTAAAGAAGGCCATACTTCCATGAATGAGGATCTTGGCCAAGGTGGCTGAGAGCCCACCGCAGCCATTCCTGAAAACATTCAGTGAGTGGAATGCATGGCCCTTAAAAATTGTTGAATAAGTTGTCACCAAAGCATTTGTCTGTGGGAATTGTAAAATTACAGCGGCAATAGTGCATCATACAGCCCCAGCATTGCCAAAGTACCACTGTTGAGCTCATGAATAAGGCCTTTTACCTATCTCCTCCAGTCACGCTGTTTCCTGACTGCCTCTGCACTGTAACCCCTGATTCCTTACTGGGATATGCAAGAAAACAATTCACTTTGCAGTAAGGTACATGTGACAGATAATTGTAAATTAATCTTAATTATAGGAACTGAGCTGGGAGTTATTGCCACATCCCCCCATATAGTCCTGACCTTGCTTCAAGCCATTTCTGCATGTTTGGGCAATTAAAGGATATCCTGAAAGACCACCATTTCATGAAAATGCTGAGATAAGTGAAATGGTGAGATACAGTAAGTGCATTAGTGAAACAGAGGATTACATGGAAAAATAAAGGTAGTTTTAACTCTCAGAACTGTTATGCTGCACAATCAAAAGGCCCAGTTTGACTTAAACGCCCCTCATACATTTTACAATGAAAATTTAATCCTGTGCTTTTATTACATACATGTGTGTGTCATTTTCAATCAGCCCATTTCCCATCATTTTATAAGGATCAATTTTTGCTTGAACTTTTGTCTAAATGTGCATCTCTTTCTGCTTCATCAGCTGAAAATGGTGATTATTGGAGACTGCTGTTACCAGGCACCCACATTGTCAGTGCCTCAGCACCAGGTTATAGCAGAGTCTTGAAGAGGGTGCACCTTCCTGCTCACATGCAGACTGCTGGTCGGGTGGACTTTGTGCTTAAGAAGGTTCAACCTGATCCAGAAATAAATGAACTAAACATCCTTCATTGGGAAAACTATGAGCGATTTGACCCTTATAACCAGCGGATACGATATTCCACAGGGAAAACGAGTCAGATGGACGAGGAGAGGCAGAAGAAGCCATGGTGGTGGTCCTATTTTACACAGCTGGGTAACCAAAATCCCTCCTGGCTCCTAAGGAATTAGCCCCATCTGGTGCTCTGAAAGTATCTTCACAGCCTGCTTTTAAGTCAGTTTTAAGATAATCATTATACAGCATATTGTAGACATATTAAGCAGTAACACAATGATTTACATGAACACATCTACTGAAATCTCCATTATATCCATTACCTTTATCTGTATCAAGACAAATTCATCTTGATTATACAGTACCGGGCAAAAGTCATGAGCCACCTTTCATTACTTCATACTAAATTATTTTAAATTATATAGATTAAAGTACATTTTTAGGAACAACTTAAATATGACGAGCTGTAAAGTTCCTAAAGATACAATAAAAAATTGATTGTTAACCCTCAGCAGCAACCTCATTTCCCCACTCGTCTGTTCCAGCCATTCAGCATCACCAGTATACTAATCACCGACGTGATTATTTGTTTTCATCTGCACCTGTTCATCCCTTAAGATGGTTTAACAAACCAAAACACTTCTCTGTAACTGGTCAGGTACAGGGACAGAGATCCCATAACTAACTAAAAATAGAAAGTAAGATTAGAAGAGCTATTCCTCAAGACTACATAAAAAATACATGAAAGTCTAGTTCTTTGGAAGCAAAATATAAAGAAATTAGGGCTCAAGACTTTTTGCACAGTACTGTACCAGTACCGTACTTTGCACAGTACCAGTACTGTCGTTGCATTACTTTAATATAGCATAAAATTTTTAAAAGAAAACATATACTGTAGGTAATGTGTTGAAAACTTACTCAATTGAAAGGTCGAAGTATCCAGCCCAAAAGAAGTATTTAAGTATTAAAAAGTACGATGAAAATGTTTTTATTTGTAAAATTAAGTTATGGTTTTATATAAAAAAGTTACTTTTAGTGACTGTTTTCTTACTCTAGCATATTGAAACATTTGACTTAGATAGGAACAAATGCATTCTTCCTCAAATACAGTGTATAATATGAAAAGGTAATTGCAAAATGCCAAATTGGAATGATTTTTGATAGTGGTTGATGTCGATGAATTTGATTAGGTTCTTATCAGAAATGAATGGATGCTTATTGAAAAATAGTGTTGAGGTACTGGAAACATGAGCCATGGTAGACTTTTAACATTTGTGATGAGTATTTCAATGAAACCAAAAGGAGTAGATTTGGAAATGCAACTTGAAATGTACAAGTATTCATTTAAATGTGAAAAGAAAACAATACATAAAAAAAGTATTTTTATTTATTCCACCTCTGAACATAATCATCAATATGCTTAAAGCACTTGATTTATTACTTACAACCAATAAATATCAGTTTCAAGACATGTTGCCTATAGAGAATAAAGTTTTGGTTAAAAACTGCACTGTGTATCTGGCATGTTATTATGATAGAGTTTTTATTTGCCCACCAACCAAAAAGTCTACTGTGGCTAAGTTCATAAAGTCAAAGTGCATTGTGTCCAACATAAATTAGATAGAGAAAAGTTTGGCTGCTTTAGGACTTTCAAATATCATATTTATACTGTATATGTATTTTACTTTGTGCGAAAGTGAAAAAAATTAAGTATGTGAATTTCATTTTAAAAAGGATATTTGCTCTGTCAGCTGTTAGTGATTTTAGATGACGAGAGCAGCAGAGGGTGATGGAAAGAATCAGTGATTCCTCATGCGGGTGCCAGATGTAGTCAGGAGGAAAGGAAAATCAGATCTGAATGTGTGCATGTGTGTGTGTGTACATGTGACTGAGTAAAGGAGGCTGACAAATTTATTATAACTGTAATTTAAGTTAATAACTTACACAATAAACTGTGTAAAAATGAATGCATACAGGTGGCACAAAGTTAGTTTAATCATCAGAATTGTTTTTCTGATCAGTTTAACCAGTGCCCCATCAGGTAATGATAACAAACAACAGGCTTTCATCAAATGTTTGATACGCTCACCATGTCAATAAAGAAAGATTTATGGCCCATCCCGTTACATTCTTCAGGTTGTGCATTTTTTAATAACTAAAAAAATTATGTGCAAAGCAGTTTAAGAATGTTTGGGGGCCCTAGGTGACACCCTACCATAGTCATTCCTTTCAGCATGACGTGGTAGCCAGCATGGGTTCATTTTCCAATTACAGCATAGTATTACACTTTGGAAACAACAATGGCAAATAACATATTTAATATAAATATTCAAAGCATTCTCCCAAATTCTGTTGAACTCATTTACTACATTCATGGGAGCTGCTGTTTTTACCCAGCTGGTAGCTTTGCTTCACTAATCATGTGACAGAAAGACCTAAAGCGACAGATTGCTATAAAATGCCATTGTTCTCTGTCGTGTTAAGTTAGAAAACTCTTACTGTCTATTATATACAGGGTCGCAGAAGCGTGGTATTATCAATTTGAAACTTAAAAGGAAATAAAAGAGAACCGAAAACCCAACAAAAACAGAGCGCCGCCATGTACGCGGGAACCGACGGGCTCTGGAAACTAAAACTAAAACTTGTGATCCTCTCGGGGCCTATGGTCTTACCGAGGATTTATCTGAGGGGGGCTTGTGTTTTTTTTTTAATTAGTTTTATATTTAACCTGAGAGCGCACACTTAAAGACAGCGTGCTGCGCGCTCTCTCTCTCTCGCTGGGGAGGCAGAGGCTGGGTCTTTGCCGCTGTCTCGCGACTTTCTGCGCGCTTATCTTTATCTCTCTCTCTCTCTCTCCTTTCCTCGTTCACGCTGATTTCCCTGCGGCGGCGTTGCCTGGCAACCGCGTGTCTACACTAAAAACATGTAACTTAAAAATGTCTATCTAAAAACATGTAACTTAAAAAAGGTAAACTTTTAAAAGATATATAGTTAAAACGTTTGGTTATAGACAGCTTTGTATTGAAACCATTCAGATAAAGTTTAATTACCCACTACTCATACAAATATACAAGTAAAATACAAATATACAAGTACAATACAAATATACAAAGTACAATAAACCAGATCTTTCAGCCGATATTTAAAAGCAGTGAGCACTATATAATATAATATTATTTTATAATACAATTCATTAGCTGTTCAGGAATAAGTTTCATCTTTGCAGTTGTTTTTTGTTCCTTTTTTGTATATATTCCATATGTTTTATATACATTTCTATAAATTATGCATTTTATAAGGTCGATGTCTTAACACTTCTTTTAAATGAATGTATGTGACTCTTTTCATTAATCCATTGTGCATTAAGAGATTATCCACCAGGGGGCGGTGTTGTTCTAGTAATTCGATATCTGTATCAGATTTCCTAGATTATATGCAAGAATTTGTATTTTGGCAAATAAGTCTGTTAACTGTTGTTGTTGGTGATGGTGGTGGTGGTTTGTAAACAGTAACTTATATAAATATGTAGCTGTCATAAAATTGCCTAGTAGATGTCATTAAAACGGAATATCATTTCAGGCTTGACCAAGTCCTGCTTTATGAACCGTAAGTGTGTGAGAGAATTAAAACAGGCTAAAAGTCTGGCAACAGGATTAACATTAAGCTTCTCACCTTTCATCTCAGTAATCTCACTTAATGAGCAAGGATCTTACATGCCTACATAATATTCCATATTTTCATTTGGGGAAAAAGTGTTTGTGTGTGTGAGTTTCCTATACTTTTTAATATTGTACCCACATTTACAACTTGTTTATTTTATACAGTACTAATGATGTCTTGTTTATTTTGTTTTATAGCACGTTAGTATTTACATTTTATCATGACCCTAAATTGTAATCAGTAATATGTCTGCAGTGAAAGTAATGTATCTATTCCTAATGCATTCATACTTAAAGGTATTTTAGATAGTAATCAACAGTCGTCCATATCTGTTGCATTAGGTTGGGATCTGATGCAACAGACGACAGATGACTCACATAATTTTCCTATTCATCAAACCATTCAGAGAGCCTTTGTGCCTTGTGGATGGGGCATTGTCATCCTGGAGAAGAGCACTCCCATGTGAATACAAATACTCCATCAAAGGACAGAAATGATCAGAAAAAAACATTGTATTTCAAATCTTAATTTGCTTACTTCTTTTTTTATATATATAAAAAAACATATGCTATAGCATATATATAACTAAGTTTGACTTCTTCAAGAATTCCAACTTATTCCCTTCTCTGGTATTCCAGGTTGTGTAAATAATTAACTTTAGTAAAAACCTTTTTTAATGATTTTTTTTATTGTGTTCATCCAAACTACTATAAGAACAGTATTTAATTCATCAATAATGTCATCTCCAGTTCTGCCTGTTTAGTGGTAGCAATTACAGGACTATATGGGATAATTCCTCCAGCAGGAGATATTAAGCTTCAAGACCTTGAGCAAAATTAACCGAAACACACACAGCAGTGTTAACATAACAAGTCAAGCATGAAGCTCAACAAAACAAGACCATTGTTGTCAGAAATGCAGTGGTTATATGAGCAAACCAAGCACTAATATCTTTAGAGAAGCTTATTGTAGCCATGTTTTGTTTGGCTTTCTCTCTAACCATGACAGGTCATTGCAAAGAATAGGGCTGAAGTTTAAACTTGACCCTGACACTAATGCAGTTCCTGGAACTTGTCATGATTTAAGTCTTTTTGTACATTACTCATTGCCATTTGTCGTTGTTTTGGTATACTGTAGCAAACTTTCTTTTCAGAGCTGTAAGGCCTAAAATATGTATCTGTATTTTTTCGGTTTTATTGTTATCTCATGAAATTTCTTTCTACTTAATCTACATCTTTGTGGGTTTTTGAAGTATGAGAGTATACAAGTCAAACTGGGACTTTTGATTGGGCAAAATAAAAGAACAGTTAATAGCGCAAACATGTGAAAAGGACTATATGGGGCGTGTGGCAATAACTCCCAGCCGAGTTCCTGTAACGTAGAAGTGGTGTTCATTGTGTGTACAGTTCCCATAGACAGATGTTTCTCTTTCGCAAGTTGGCTACAAGTTATCTGTAAATTTTTAAGGATAGCTGAATATTCACGGGAACATTCAGTGAGCAATAAGCCACCTCGGCAGGTTATGACCATTCCTCTACAGTAAAACTTTCAAGAGCTGCCTGTAGCAGTGTGAGTAATGAAACCAGTGTTTCTGAGAATATTTATTTGGTTAATGGAAACTATATTAGATGTCATGAAGCAAAAGCAGACTGCATTGAAGAATGGAGTAAAAAAAAAAAAAAAAAAAGCTTACAGCTCAATCTTATTTTAACCCTTGGCAAGTGTGAGGCAGAGATTGTCTTTGGGTGTTCTACGTATCAAGCCAAACTCCAAATTATATTTGTCAGCAAAAGAGCAACAGAAAAAATGCCTTATGACAGCACTGCTTAGATACTGCTCCCAGACAGAAGAAGCAGAGACATTGTAAAGTCACATTGATACGTACAAGAGGACAATGTGGGAAATACAACCGATGTCTTGCGGACAATACAGTACACACCGGACACCTAAAACAGAAAGAATTAATTTGATCCAGCTAAAACTAACTTTTTGTGTTGCCTGTGGGAAGAACGGGACTGAAATATGAGCTTGTACGTGGGATTATTTTCCACAAGAGATTCTTGATTCAGTTTAACTCTAGCAATGCATTGTGGGATGTTCCCATACTGGCACTTACTGATAAGTTATAATTATATGAACTGTATTCTAATTTATTTTACCTCGTTATCACATACTCCACTTCAGTGCTCAATGTAGAAAGAGTGAAAGGAACTTGAATAGCTCACATTTAATAATATTAATATCATATATCACTCACTCATTCTATATAACACTTATCCTGTACAGGGTCGCGGAGGGTCTGGAGTCTATTCCGGGCAACTCAGGGCACTAAGTGTGGTAAACCCACTCATCTTTGCGGAATTGTTGTAATTCAGCCACATTGGAGGGTTTTCGAGCATAAACCGACTTTGTTTAAGGTCATGCCACAGCATCTCAATTGGATTCAGGTCAGGACTTTGACTGGGCCACTCCAAAGTCCTCATTTTGTTTTTCTTTAGCCATTCAGAAGTGGACTTGCTGGTGTGCTTTGGATCATTGTCCGGCTGCAGAACCCAAGTTCGCTTCAGCTTGAGGTCACAAACAAATAGGCGGACATTCTCCTTCAGGATATTTTGGTACACAGCAGAATTCATGGTTCCATCTATCACAGCAAGTCTTCCAGGTCCTGAAGCAGCAAAACAGCCCCAGACCATCACACAACCACTACCATATTTTACTGTTAGCATGATGTTGTTCCTTAGAAATGTGGTGTTACGTTTATGGGACACACACCTTCCAAAAAGTTAAACTTTTGTCTTGTCAGTCCACAGAGTATTTTCCCAAAAGGGGATCATCAAGATGTTTTCTGGCAAAACTGAGATGAGCCTTTATGTTCTTTTTGCTTAGCAGTGGTTTTCGTCTTGAAACTCTGCCATGCAAACCATTTTAGCCCAGTCTCTTTCTTATGGCAGAGTCATAAACACTTACCTTAACTGAGGCAAGTGAGGCCTGGAGTTTTTTGGATGTTGTTGTGGCCTCTTTTGTGACCACTTGAATGAGTTGTCGCTGCACTCTTGGGGTAATTTTGGTCATTCAGCCACTCCTAGGAAGGTTCTCCACTGTTCCATGTTTTTGCCATTTGTGGATAATGGCTCTCACTGTGGTTTGCTTCAGTCCCTAGAAATGGCTTTATAACATTTTCCAGACTGATACATCTCAATTATTTTCTTTATTATTTGTTTTTTGAAAATGATGTCTAGCTTTTGAGAATCTTTTGATCTACTTTACTTTGTCAGACAGGTCCTATTTAAGTGATTTCTTGATTACGAATTACAGGTGTGGCAGTAATCAGGCCTGGTTGTGGCTAGATAAATTGAACTAATAAACACAAAGCAAGCATTATTAGAGGTATATCTTGTATTCATCTAATTAGTAGCTAATGTAGTTGATTGCTGTCATTTAAATTTGTATATTGCGAGCAATTAAGAAAACACAAAAATAAGCCACAATTCTTCACCTTCAAACAAATCAGTTATTGTTCTTTTCCAATTTCACCCACGAAATGAAAAAAAAAAAATCCTTATTAGCTAAATTTTTACCCATTTTTTAAAAACATGGTAAGTACAGTACAATTTTTGATTGCTGGCTTTAATATGGAAGTTTTTAATATATATATATATTATACATATATATATACAGCATATATTGTTTTATGTTTAATGTTTTATATAGGTGCTATAAGCTTTTACAGTACACGGAAATGAAACTCCTCAAAATGGATGAATAAATGGGTCATGTAATTGAAGAATCAAAAAGAGAAAAGTCTCCACCACAGTGTCATGGCATTTCCTGTGCTTATTACTCATTTAATGCATAAACCCAATTATTAAATATGCAAAATTAGCCATTTAAAGTAGAAGATCTTAGTGTAAAGTGCTCGGAGGCACTTAAGTTCACACATGCATATATAATGTGTTCAGACAGTTCAGCAGCTGATAAAAACGAAGTTGTAGTTATGCATACTGTATGTCAAAAAAATAGCAAAAAGTGCATTTGGAAAAAATGAAGAAAATGCATTTTAATTTTTAAGACTTAAATCAATTGGCATATGTCCCAGAAAGAAGCTTCAGAAACAATCAAAGATTTATGTTGTAATTAAGTCATCAAATATGGAAAGGTTTTACTTAAGAATCACCTTTTTCCACAGAAAGGTGCATAAAATATGTATTACACTTTTTTCATATGAACCTCAAGGGAGAAAAGGGAGATTAACATTAATAAGGATTTAATCTTAAAAGTCCTGAAAACCCTTTTCAACAGATTGACCAGTTTATATTTAAATATTTATATGTAAATATTTCCAGTTCCAAAATTTTTTTTTCCAAATCTAATTTTAATCTTTAATCCAATGTTCAACTTTTTCTGTTGATATCCAATCTAACATTATTAACATGGAATGATATCAATACTGATTATCAGATGCTAATTTGTAAAGTAATAATTATTCTCCTCATTACCTATTTTATGTGAGATAGTTTGTTACCCAACTCTTATATCCAACTGGTGTTTGCACTACCATACCGGCAGTATGTACTAACATATCTAATATTGTATGGTATGTACAGTCATATTACACTACATGCCATACCAAGTACAGTGGTACGTACCCTCATATTACACTACATGGTGCCTACCACTGTAATGTCACAGTTACTGTATACTATTACCACTGTAATACTATGGTTATATGATAATATTATAGTATATTATCTCCTTTAGTTTACCATATTAAATGCTACTACATGCCTCAGTAAAAAATGTTTATTGAATAAAGGAACAACAATGACACTCATTCCAAAATACTAAATAAATGCTTCCTCACAAATTTAAGCATATTAAGAAATGTTTTGTCAAGCTGAAAATAAAATGTTTAATAATAAATGTATTAGATAAAATATCCAACTAAAAATCCATTTTATATCTTATCCTGTATTCCCATCTGTCCTAAATAACACCTCTTGTAAGTGAAGTCTAAGCAGAAGTGACAGACTTAATTAGTCTTTTCAATAAGCAATAATTCATAGTTGACTCATTCACTCTGGAATGATGTAATTCCTTCTGTCATTTTTCCCCTAGGCAGGGCAATCAGACTGTTTAAATGTGCATAAAGCACAAATTGAAAAAAGTTAAGCATCACTTCAGCTCAATTAAATATAAAGCTCTTTAAATATTAATTTTATCAGCTCCCTCATGAGTTTATCCGACAAAATGGACTGTAAAAATCCACTATTTTTAAGACTAAAATTCAAAGATGGCTCTTTTAAGGTCTGCAAAAAAATGCTGCTTTTGAGTTGTTTTTTTGAGTGAAATGTTTGGAATCTTTAAAAGTGGTATAAGATGATGGCTTCCGCAAGCTGCTGTGTGTTTTTGGTAATTATGAACTTTATGAAAGATTAAAACAGCTCCATATTTATACAAACAGAACATTTTACCCACCGCTGGATCTCCATTGGCCTCTGAGTTTAGTAACAGGAGCACTCTGCAGTAATAAAGAGACCTTAGCCGCTCCAGTAAATACGATGTGATTTGAATAGAGCAGACAGGAGAGAGAAGTGGGTCTTTCAGTCATGCATAATGCAAAATGAATATGACTATATCACAGCCATCTAATGGTGACATAACAATCTGTTAAAACACTTCTCTCAATCTTGGTACATCTTACACATAGACAAAAAGCTATATATACAGTATATGGAGAGACCTGGATTTTTTTGGTAAAAAATTAATAAGATGTGCAATAATGTGTAATAATAATGTGCAGTATGTCCTACATTTACAGAAAAAGGTTTTTATTTTTTTTTTAATTACAGTTTTTTTTCCTAGAGATTGATATAATTCATATATATTATGCATTATTACCCTTTGCAATTTATGCAACTTAAATGTTCTTTTCCACTATTTCTTTTTCTTAAAAGCATTGCAAAAATGGCAGACGGTTTGTTGCTGGTTGTTGATTTGTTGATATGACCTTTACAACGGTCACTCATTCTTTCAAAGGCTAATGGTAGCTGTCATGTTAACCGTGCATGAATTGTCAATGACAGATCACATCATAGTGCATTGTGTAGACTGCATGCTGCAGCTTGCAGGAGATGCTCATTTGAACTCCAGGCTTCTGTCATCTTGGTTGATACTTATAGGTGAAATGTGCTGTATGTTGTACAGTGATTCACACGCTTATGCTTACTAAAATGGCTTACATGAAAAGTATAAAAAAAATAGTATGATCTGGCCCTTTTGGAGCATTCACGTTTGTGAACTTTATGTCTTAAATTAACACTTTTGGACTTGTGTAATGCTTTTTGTTTTTGTTTTTACTGATCCTGTTCATTTCAGGGTTTGCAGTAGCCCTGCTGTAGGTCTCAGCGGGTTTCTATAGGCCCTTTGCCAGCTATGACTGCTTAGGATTGAATATAGTGGGCCACAAATGACCACAAACAGGCCTATGGAAACATGTGGTGGACCGAAAAATTTGCAGCTTTGCCACAATTTTTAATCATGCTCCAAAATTTTTGTAGGCTGCTGGCAAACTACAAATCACTACTCACCCTGACACACCCTGGTTAGCCACAATCTTGTTATATAACTTTGCACAACTCATTATGATTTATGAATTTGCTGTGATTTATAGCAGAAATAATTAAAATGGAAACTGGCTTTTCTTGAGCATGCATATAGCCCATGCCAGCAGGTTAGGGAGTCACCCTGGCACACCCAGAAAGCCATGATCATGCCTCACAGCTATACCCATGACTAATCACAATTTAAAAATTCATAGTAAGAATTGTGGGAACTGCTTTAACCGCAATTTTAAGCAAAAAAAAACATTGCTGCTTTTTCAAAAATTCATGAGACATTTATTTAATAGCATTCTTACCTCATTGCATAAAAAAGCAGTCTCTGAATATGTAAATGGGTCAGTGGCTATTACAAGTCCTCTAATGAAAGAGAAAAGCTACTAGACTGCTGCTGAAACTATTGATCTGTAGCACAGAGACCAGGCCTCACACTCCCAGAGTGACACAATATAGCACAAATGTTCTGATCAAGCCCAGTCAATAATCATCCATTAAAAGCAGATAGACTGTCACATTGTGACCGCTGGCCTCAGCCAGCCACATAAACATGAATTTAACACCACATCCATGTCATGGCTGAACCACATCCATTAGTCCAGTATCAGTTTTCAGTAAATCCTAATATTGATTTTCTAATATTTTTGCAAGGCCATGTACAATGGTCTAAAAACAATCAAACTTTCCATGAACTGAGCAGATTGCTGTCACCAGTGTAATGTGAGTGTGTCCCATGTTGTTGGTCAAATGTCAGCTCCATGAGGACACCAAGCGCCATGTTGGCATTCAAAGCAGATGGATCAGCAAGAATGAGGCTGAACAACAGGCAGCTCTGGGGAGGCAAGAGGTTATTGCTTTTCATTTGACATGTCTACATGTTATTAGCAGTACTGTATGTAATCATTAAATCTGCACCAACTAATGTTTTTTTTCTTTCAAAACTTTTGAATGACAATCATTTTTTTTTTAAAGGGAGACTATAGTATATGCTGAACTGAAAAAGTTATATTATTTTCCAAGTTTCCAATTATGTTTCTTATGTTTGTAATCATTTTGTCTGATTAATGATTGTTGTAAAGACTTCTAAAAAAAGGGCTTTCTTTATGTTTTATTTTTTATTATTATCTGCTGTCCTTGCAATATTTATTATAACTAAATTCACATCAATGTAATATAAACATTCAGTGCTATCCAAAAGTTTTTAGCTGCCCCTCATTTCTCCATATTTTCCAAAGAGCCAGACTTTCTTGAATAATTTTTAAACTAGTCTTAAGAAATAGTTTTCCAAGCTTAATGAAGTATTTTTTTTGTTTCTCATTTTTGTTTCTGTATCTAACCAGTTTTAAAATAATGTTTTTCGTTTGTTGCACCACACAGTTACTTATGAATATTAACAAGCATAGGAAAACATCTAATGTGAAGACACGAACTAGTGGGGAACAGATGCTGAAGATGATAAATGATCAGGCCGGTAAATTTGTATACTAGCGATGCTGAATGCTTAAAGGCGTACGACAGGGTGCCTGGAGTGGCAGAGAAGTATATTAGAGTGGTCCAGGACATGTATGAGAGCTGTAAGACAGTGGTGAGATGTGCTGTAGGTGGGTCTGCATCAAGGATCAGCTCTAAGCCCCTTTTTGTTTGCTCTGGTGATGGACAGGATGACAGATGAGGTAAGCCGGGAGTCTCCATGGACTATGATGTTTGCAAATGACATTGTGCTTTGTAGCGAGAGCAGCTAACAGGTGGAGGAAAATTTGGAGAGGTGGAGGTATGCTCTAGAAAGCAGAGGAATGAAGGTTACCCGCAGTAAGACAGAATACATGTTTGTGAATGAGAGGAACCCATGAGGATACAGGGAGCAGAGGTAAAGAAGGTGCAGGATTTTAAGTACTTAGGGTCAACGGTCCAGAGCAACGGAGAGTGTGGAAAGGTGGTGAAGAGGCGGGTACAGGCAGGTTGGAATGGGTGGAGAAAAGTTTCAGGTGTGTTGTGCGATAAAAGAGTATCAGCGAGAATGAAAGAAAAAGTATACAGGACAGTGGTGAGACTGCGATGCTCTATGGCTTAGAACAGTGGCACTGAAGAAAAGACAGGAGGCAGAGTTGGAGGTAGCAGAGCTGAAGATGTTGGGGTTCTCTTTGGGAGTGACAAGGATGGATAGGATCAAGAATGAGTTTATCAGAGGGACAACCCACGTTAGATGTTTTGAAGATAAAGTCAGAGAGGCCAGATTGAGGTGGTTTGGACATGTTCAGAGGAGAGATGGTGAATATATCGGTAGAAGGATGCTGAGGTTTGACCTGCCAGGCAAAAGGTTTAGAGGAAGACCAAAAAGGAGATTTATGGATGCAGTAAAAGAGGACATGAAGTTAGTTGGTGTGAAAGAAGAGGATAAGGTGATGCAGAGGCAGATGATGCGCTGTGGCGACCCCTAAAAGGGAACAGCCGAAAGACAAAGAAGAAGAAGTGATGCTGAATGCTGAGTGTTTAGAACAGACGAAAGGGGAAATAAAGTTGCTCCTGAGGTTTAACAATGTTTTTGTAACCATAAACAATTTTTAAATTGGCTCTTTATTCACTTTGCAGTCTTTTCACAGTAAGACATTTTTTTCCTGATTCTTAATTTTAATATGGACTGTTTAGTTTAATTAAAAATGAAGAAATGAGTAGAGACTAGTCACTGAATTTCATCGAGATCTGTAATTTTACAGGTAAAAAGTAACAAATTGCTATTTGATCAAAATTCTAGGCATTTGTACATTAGTTTTACTTTTGTTTAATACCTTTGACTATTTGTCTAATATCTTAGAGTTTACCCAGCACATATTCCACAACATATAACCATATTTCTATTTAATATATAAAGACAGTTTGTCTTTAACACCTCATTATTAGCATTCAGGCATTATTACAAACATTATAAACATTATTGTTTATGTAATCAAAGTTATTATTATATTAACTAAGGAATTCTGCTTTTTCTTTTATAAATTGTATTTTTAGACTTTTTAAACTTTTACTTTTCTTTCTTATATTAAATGAATAATTGGGAATATTTCCCCTTTAACCAGAGTATTTATTCATATGATAATTGGACATTTATTTAAGGAAATAATTTCTGTCCTATTACCACCCATGTACTTTTATGTTCAGATAATTAAAAAAAAATGTGCACAAACACAGATCAGTAACAAGTAAGCACATTAACCAAAGAGTGTTTAAGAGAAGTGATTAGAATCATCAACTGCATTTACTGTAGAGACTCCATTTCATGTTGGTTCTGTATTCAAGTTAAGTATCAAGTTATGTCAGGCTCCCAAGTGGCCCTAAATCAATAAGCCATTTAAATATCTTTAGGGAGGATTAGGTTTAGTACATTTCTCATTTGGCCTTAGATTTCATTAAATAGGTTGTTGTTGTTCATTGTAAATTATTTAAGATAAATGAGTGTATATGGTAGCTTGGCATTAGGATCACATGAAGCCTTTAATTGATTCCTCATTACCCCCCACATGGCTCCACACTGGTGCAGCAGCAAGAAGGTCATTTATACCTTGAGGTTCTAGAGCAGAGCAGCACTAAGTGGCTCATCCACAACCAAGAGTCAAAACAAGCAGAGCCAGGAAGTCTGGTGACTCCATTCAACACGCACACACACGCGCGCACACAAAAACACGCACACACACACAATCTAATATCAAATAAACAGTATGTTAGATGATCATCAAAAGTCTACAATGTTCATGTTATTAATATAAGCAAATTTGCATATTGTTTAACCCTGCTACTTCCTTTAATAGATATAAAGTATTTTATATTGCTTGTTACAAATAGTATAAATCAATACTTGCATCTATTTCTTTGGACTACAGTTTACAGGACAGGAACAATATTCATGTAAAATTAAAGGTTTCCTTATCTCAAATAGGCTATGTTTAAGCTCTTATATTTTAATTCAAACATGTTGAATTAGCTAAGTGAACCAGCTGCCGAATAATGAGAATTTGAGAAAGTTCTTTTGAGAAAGATTGCAGAATATATTATATTTCATCCTGTTGAACTGATTTTTTAAAATTTGATTGTGTGAGAGAAAAATGAAAACAAATGCACCCAGTTTGATTGTTTCCTGAATATCAGGTACAGTAATTTGCCATAGAAGTTTGCAATTCTCTAGATTTTGCCGTTGTTCTGCAGAGGTGGACACCTTGACATGATAGAAAATGTATCATATTAACAGTAAACAGTAGAAGTCCTGCCACATATTTGTTCCATACATTAATTAAACCAGCAGGCACAACTCTTTAATGAGTCATCACCTGTTTTGTGCACACAGAGAATTATACTGTATATATATATATTATACTGTATATATACAAACAAACAAAACAATATATATATATATATATATTTTTTTTTTTTTTTTTTTTTTTTTTTGTTTTGTTTTGTTCTACTGCAGAAAACAGGGTGTGTCCTATAAATCAGAGACTTTACAGAGGTGTAATAGTTTAAATAATAAAACCAAAAATGATGTAGGTTAGCTACTTTTAGGATGGTTTAGGTTAAATAAATACATTAAGCAAAGACTAAAATGGTCTGTGATACCATTTTTAAGTTGTTAAAATTATAATGAATTACACAAATATTTAGTAGAAACAGTGTTCTGAATGTTTTATCAAAAACAATGAGTCCACTCTTATAATAATAATAATAATAATAATAATAATAATAAAGACATTAAGAAAGCTACATTATAAAATATGACACTGAAGTGTCTCTGTTTTCATCAGCTTTTTTTATGTTGGTTTGTATTTATTTGAACACAGCAGATTTGTCAGCAATTACATGGAAAGAGGGTGTAAATGATCAACACTAAGTGTTTTGTAGTAGGCTGAATGTACAGTTTGCCTGGACCAGACACTAATTTGCTTGGACAGATGGAAGCAGAGAAAAGCTTAAACACAAAAGATGCAAGTGACCCGGAAAAATTGTAAAACAAAGCCTCAAAGCCAACTATGGCCTTTCAGGACATGCCAAAGATTTATATTTAGTAGTATATGTAGTTGACTTACAGTTAAATGCTTAGATTTTTCACTTAGTTCATTGGATGCTAAAATGCACCAAGATATTATAAAGTCTCTTTAAATCCACGCTACACTCTCCCAAATCCCATTTAAATTAGCTTATATTTAAACCATAATCAGCAGCTGTTATTGATTTAAATTTTAATTATATAACTAAAATAATAAAAAGTAACTTTAAAATGGCAGATCCTTGATTAAAGATCTTGATTGTCTGCTTTGTTTTGTTCTTATCATTTTATGATTATGTGCTGGATTTAGTGATGCATGATAAACTCTATAAAGTTTGATGTGTTCCTGTATTAATGTTTAAAAAATGTTATGCCCTTATTGCATAATAAAATAGGCAAGACAAATGTATTGTTCAACCTTATTTGCGCAACTATTATCACAAGTTGAATGACTTCCAGTCCAGAATTGTTCCTCCAAATGGTTTCGTATTTTCTATGCAATAAAAAAAAAAATAGTCTGTGCTGTGAGAAATCACGTATCTCCATCAAAAAGCCTGAAATATTTGCTGATATGGGAAAGATACAGGTGGTGTGGAGTGCTTCCTCCATACAGGAGAGGAACAGGAGTCGACAACAAACATCCTCCCAAAATATTACTCCCAACAGTTCCTCTGTACGGCCCTTCTAGGTCTGTGGAGATCTGCCGTTTCAGTTTATTCCTTCTGTTCTGGAACCAGATTTTGACCTGGGTCTCAGTAAGTTGTAAGGAGCTGGCGAGACATGCTCGTTCAGCGCTGCTCAGATAGCGCTTTAAGTCAAATGTCGACTCCAGCTGGAAGATTTGTCTTTTGGAGAAAATGGTGCGTGTTTTCTTCTTCACCAGTACTTTGGTCTTCTTGTGGTTTTGGGGATGTTTAGAAATTTTATCTTGGCTGTTCGTGTTGGGATAGTTTAAACTTACTTTGTCCATCATGATGCTCAGAGAGCGGCCACAGCCATCTCTTCCACCGTACTCTGTCAAATAAACACACTATGGCCATTACACAAACAACAATAGGCTTTAATGCGCGCTTCTAAACTTTACATTCCTCTCTCGTTCAGGTGCCACTGGCAAGCGTACACTTTTTATACATTCAGTAGAATATATATTTGTTACCTTGGAAAGTTGATTAGTGTACAGGTAAATCCAAATATAAATTACAATCTATTTATATCTGATTAAAATATTTTAACGTTTTAATTACTACAGAGTGTCTCAACTGGCTTTATGCAAAGGGGAAATTAACATAAATAAGCAATTACATGCAAATTATTTATAAAATGTGTTAACAGAGCTTTATCATGAGTGGGAGAGATGACTTTATGCGTTTACAAAGACATTATGCACAAAAGTCTTAGCTTCTCCTGTCTGTGGAGCCTTTTAAGACACCTGTACTAAAACAAGTACAAAATATTTCCCACAAAAGTGACAAAGTTACAGTGAGCAATTTCACCTGCTGGGAGTGTAAAAACAAGTTAATGTTAACTTTAAAACATAAAACGTTCCACCCAGTCTTTAAAAGGGGTGTATTTAAATTACCTGGTTTATGAGACGATGAAAAGCTGCTCTCTGGACTGAGTTGTGAATTTGGGCGATTCACATCAGACTCCTTATTAAGGATGTGATCAATAGTGAATTTCAGCGCTGCTGGTCGGCGCACCGCGTCGTCTTTATTCATGCTTCCTGATCCCGGTTACCTTAAGTTAGTTTCTTAAAGCTCGCGCGTCACTGATGAAGCGTGCGAAGCGGAGAACAGTGCAGGGCGCGCGCAGCATCATCCCGCGGTCAGCGTCACTCCGCTCTCCCGACGCACGAGCGCTAAACAGAAGCGCGAGCTTGTATTGGCTGAAACCGACATAGCGTGACGTAAAACCCCAACAGACCAACCTCTCAGGATTAAAGGACAATTTTAATCTCTCCAGGGAATCTAAAATAGGCGAAATCTTCAAGTTTTCAAGTCGCCAAACTAAATGACGCTATATTCTGCATTCTTTCCTTAACGTACCGTATGTATGCATGCGTATAACGGTGCGTTGTTTACAGAATATATAAGAATAAAATATACAGTAATGCAAAGACAGCAATATAACTATACAATCAAGTTTAACCTCAGTAGATAAGGTTTTCTTGAGGTTTAAACTTGATTGTAATATACCTCAGATAACTTATAACGCTCTCTTTTCAATTGCTGTTAATTTAATCCGCGTCTATTCTGTATATAGTGCACCGTTATACGTATATGCGCATATGTGTATTTCCATATATTCAGCAAATTTCACTTCTGCTACATATATTTGCATATTTACTAGATTCGACATTCATATGCCACTTAATGCACTTCTGTTTAGCTGCTACTTGCATTTCATTGGCTTTGTACGTTTCACAATGATATAATTCAATTTTCTCTAATCTAAAAAAAAAAAAACCCTGATCACTTGATTAGGTTATAAAAATGAATGAAATGAGATATCGCCAGAATATTAATATCAACTCCTGGTCCTGGCTTCAATTCCCGCACTGGTCTTTGGCTTTCCCAAATTGCCCATAGCGTGTTTATACTAATACACCTTGATTAGTTTCAAATATAACAATAAAAAGTCTTGATGTAAAACATTTTTTTCACTGAATACCAATATATTTAATTTCTTGTCAAATAAAAGCTTGTGCAATGATAGAACGACACCTGGGTATTTTACCTTGTCAAGCCCCACCACCTACTGTTAGTTTTTATCATTGCAAGCAAGTGCATTTGTAGTGTAGGTTACTTTCATGTCAGCTTTTGTTTTATTTAATTTTGTTTTTACTGCTAATGTTTCAGACTAAGGAATGACAAAAAAAAACTTTTAAAAGATAGTCAAAAAAGCTGATTATTATTACTGCTATTAAAGTGGGCAAGACCAGCTTAATACACCTATCAGACTTTAATCTGTATATTATCCATTCGAAAGAAATCCACGCAAAGAATTTTCTGATTTTATCCGTGTGTGCAGTCAGATATTCAATCAATCAATTAGTAACAATCTAAACTTTGAGCCATGTCTGTATACAGAGTTATTGACAAAATCTAGGATGAACTGGACATCCTAATCACAGCATTTAATCAGAAATTTGTGGGAAAACTATAAAGTTTGGCAATACATTTTGTCTGTATGCTTGTTTGTTTGTTACAAAATTTTTGGTTCACCAAATATACCACAATTTATAGGCCAATATTAAATGTTTTCGTGTTTGTCTGAGGGTTACTTTATTCAAATCTGTCAGTCACTAGTCTTTGCTCTGTAAGACACAAAAAACATACAAAAGTACGCAATGTGTATAAGCAAGCTTTTTCTTTTTCTTTTTTTTTTAATCAATTGTTACATGTAAATTGAAAGCCAGGACAAAAAACTGAAATATTTAGAAGCATATTAGTAATAACATAGAATAGTATAATTAGTAATGATATTTAGCTTTGCATTTGTGTTGTTATTGTCATATAAAAGAAAATGAATAGAATTTTCTTCTTTTTTCTGTTTTTGGGTCCAGAAAATTGCTTTATATGTGCAAAAAAATGTTTATTCATGGGTACATAATGTATAGCCTAATGCATGTGAGATCAAATGAATGTGATATTAAACAATATGTAATCATATGAAAAAAACAATTAATCACATCTGATAATAAAGATGAGGTGACAAAATTGCCGTGTGAAATTAATCAAATATATGGAAAAATTTAAATGAAATTTGAAATTAATTTACTCCCTTCCACACACACACACACACACACACACACACACAGACTTTGTAACAGTGCTTAAAATTCTTCTTTAATTATTTAATGTACAGTATATGCGGTTGAATAATTAAAAAATGTACTAACGAAAGACTTTCGTTATGCTGTATAATCACAAATAATGCTTATAAGTGGATACACATATTATGTACCTAAATTAATATGCCAACTATACGTTCCCTAGTAAAAAAAAAAAAAAAAAGTATGCTAAGTATACTAAATCCTAGCATGCCAAAGCATACTTAAATGTACTTGCAGCCAGACTAATGACTAGTATACTTGAAGTTTGCTATTTTGAAACAACTAATTTTGTACTAAGTGTACAATTTTAAGTGTATTAAGTATACATTTGTGTGTTAAAGTGAAACAATACAGTACACACAACCTTCTATACTACAGTATTGCAAATGTATTAACAGTACACTAAAGGAGTTTAGGATAATAGGCTAAATGAATTTTCTACACATAACATGTTTTTGAAAAGAATTACATCAGTAATTATGAGGCAGATTTTATTCATGAGTTCAACAGATTTAATTTGCACAAGGTAACAAAAAAGCACTACTATAGTTTATTTGTGTTCAACAAAAGTCAGATTGTCTTACAAACACACAAACTAAAATTTAAACTGTAGTCTGAACACAGACAGACATTAGTATTAGAGTATACAGGTACAGTATTAGTTTAAACCTGGTGTGTTGATTCTGTTACACAGAGACTGGAAACAGGCCGAGAGCTACAGAGCCATTATACCACAAGCAAAGTACATAGGATTTAGCAACAACACATTAGACAATACATTCTATAGCTTAAACTATGGACTTAATTTTAAACTACCAAACACAAACTATTAAATTTACCTTATGTCGATGAAAATTAAATAATAACGATACCAACAAACGCACGCAACGACGCAGCTTCCAGCCGTTAATTCAAACTAGAAGCGGAGGCCTGGGGAGCCAATCAGACAGTCCGAATTTGCCCGCCTCTCGCTTCTGATTGGCTGGTGTCGCGCTGATTCTAGTCTCTTCTGTTGAATGGAATAGTTGAAGCTATAACACTGCTGCAGTTCGTGCAAGTGTCGCTTTATAACAGTGAGCGCATAGAAGAAAGTTTAAACACAGAAATTATCTTGAACGTGCAAAAGTGATTTTCAGATTTTTAAAAACGAGTCTAAACGCGTCAAAACGCGTATAAATAAGTACATTTACATTTAACTGATAATATACTGAGACTACCTTATATTAAAAATTGTATTATAATGTGTTCTTTCTGTACTTTTGTACAATGATTATTTCGAGCATATTCTTTAAAAATATACCAAAAATACATTGAAAAACCAGTTTAAATAAGTATACTTTGGAAATTAAACAAACCTTTCACTTAACGTATATTTTCCAATAATATATTTTTGGAAAGTGTACTATAATACAATTATTTTGAAGTATAGGCTATTTAAAGTATACTTCCAAAATTTGGTAAAAGCATGATGTTAGTATACTTTTTATATATTAACTGATGGTACAATTTTTTTGTTAGTATATTTGCAATATACTATCGAGGATTTCAATATATTTGTAATAGACTAAAGTGTTTGTTTTTTTATCTAAGACACTGGAAAAATTTAACTGATACAAGAAAAGCAAAAATTATTGTGCTGCATATATTTTAAAAATATATATTTTTCGCATTGACTTATTTGTGTTAATTCATGTCATTCTCAGTAAGATTCCAGAAAACATTGTCCTTAAATTTCTTGTAAATAGAATTGTTCAGCTGCAACACAACAAAAAGAGATACATAATTCAAAAAATCCATTAATAGACAGACAAGCTGCAATATGCATACAAACAAAGACATAAGCATTTGAGAGTTTATAATTAACTGTATATAAACATGTGCTTTAAATTAAGTATTTGTAAAAAATGTTATTAAATCTAATTAAATCTGGACTAGAAGGAGAGAAAAACGCACATTATACAATACTTCCTGAAATTAGGCCTGTGCTTTTGGTAAGTGGGTTACCGTTAGTTAAGCTAAATCTTTCAGTCACTGTTCTACATGATATCATAAACTCTTAATAAACTTAAAAGGCTCAGTTTTTATGATAATCATCAATGTATATTGTTTGAGGAAAAGGAGTCTATGTATTGGTATGTGGTGCTCATTTGGTTATTCAAACAACAATTTTGTTGTTTCTAAATCCTAAATCCTTTACAATTCTATTCTTTATCTTATATATTTGTCACTCACCGCTGTTAGGATATTGGATTTAGCATTGGAGCCCATGCAGTAAAGTTGAGTGGAGGAGGAACACAGCATCATAAGGGATAATTTTCTAAGTTCAGGTTCTGTACAAAAAACACATTGTTTTTTATACAAAGTTTCTAGTTTCATAGTTTCATTTACATAGTTTCATTTATAAGTGATTCAAGCAGCAATATGACTTAATCTCTGAGCAGTAACACTGTGTCTATATTTAACTGTCAATAATCGTGACAGCATGCTGTTTTATGGAACATGCCACAGAAATTTTCTGTATTTTACTTTGCATTAAAGTATCGAGCAACCAGCATGTAAATTTGTGTTGTTATGTTTTTGGTTTGTCTATGTGAATATAAATGTGTTTCATATTGTGGCCTTTTAGTATGGAGGTGGCCTGCCAGGTGCAAAAAGTCACCACTTTTGAAAGGACAAATTGTCGGCCTGCATCAAGCAAAGGAAACATTAAAATTGAAATTTGGAAAGATTTGCGGTCAGACAAAAATTATAAGCGACCATGACTGGAGATCACTTAAATTATTAATCATAAAAAACAATTCATTAAAAAAATCACAGCCATGTTTACTAATGAAAGTAAGAACATTTCCACATGCACAGTGTAATGAGAACTCAAAAGATTGGGACTAAACAGCTGTGTGGCCATTAAATTTTTTTTATAAAGAAATAAAGAAAAAAAATGTTAGTGAGGGTAATCAGCAAAAGGGCTTTTATTTGCCAGGGAACATAATGATTGGACTTTGGAGCAAGAGAAAATGTTCTGGTGAGTCCAGATTGACACTATCCAAGAGCGATGAACAAGTCAGGATAAGAAGACAAGCACATGAAACGACGCACCCATCATGTATAGCACACGTTGTACAAGCCTCTGGAGGCAGTGTTATGATGTTCAGTTGTCAGGTATAGGCTCAGCCATGTTGTGTGTCAATAAAATGAACTAAATGACCACAGTATAACATTTATGGAATTTTTCTTTCATGATGGCACAGGCATGTTCCAGGATTCAAATTGATGCCCTTTTCATGCACTTGTGAGGCATTCAATAAAATACTAACTAACTGTCAAATTAACAAGATTAGAACTTCGGAAAATTGCACTCCCTAAACATCCATAATTAAATTCATATTTTTGATAAGTATACACACTGAGAGTAGACTTACAAAAGAAGAAAAAAACACTTTATGTGAGAAGCATATAATTTCCTTACTTGTATATCCAGTAGTCTCTGAGGGAAGACTTTCAAGACCACCAGCTAAAACTGTAACATAAAAATTGTACTTGCTGCCAGATTTGAGTCTATCAATCATGGTTGAGTTGTTTCCAGTTATGGTTAGATTTCCACCATCACCCCAAAACTCAGAAACATATTTCACTGAGTAAACAATGCCTTTTACTCCTTCTGAGTCTATTGGGTTTTCCCACCTTAAATGTACTGTGGTATTGTTTAAGATTTCTGCACTAGCCTTACCAGGAGAATTGGGCTCTAAGAACAGAATAAAAATATGTCAGATATGTTAGTGTATGGTCAATCTGTAAATGAGAACACATCCAATCTCATTTTCTCATTCAGTTCATTCAGGGTAATTTAAGTGTATTTTTCATTTTTATAAATTGTTTTATATGTTATAGATTTTGTTAAAAATAAATAATATATAGTGGTTGATAATTACCTTTATTTGAAAATTAGAAAAGTAGAAGTAAAGAGTAGAATTGTAATTTAAATGTGATGGTATTAAAACTAATCACTTACTGGTAAAAGTTGAATTATTGACTGCAATACTTGGATTCAGATCTTCCTTCACATAAGTAGTGACAGTAACAGTGTAATTCGTTGCTGTATTTAAGGAGTTGAATGTATAATTCAACAAGGTTGTGTTGGCATGAGGACCAGGGATGTTCTGGCTCATGGAGCTAGAGATATTTACAATGAACCAAGCAAAATTTCCTTCTGGACTGTTCCAAGTTGCAGTAATACTGTTATTTGTACTGTTCAGTGAAAGGTTCCTCACTGGCATTGGTGCTAAAAACAATAACATCAAAAGTTACACAATTCAAAATACAAACAAATACATTTTTATAGGAATGACGGCTTGAAAACTTTGAATAATTGGTTAATGACTCTTTGGGTGTCAAGTTAAGTAGGTTGCCATTTCATGCAGATTTGACATCAGGGCAGCTGGCATAAATAGTTTAGACAGGCTAGCAGACCTAATTCAAAAACACAGTTATGGAAAGGTGGTTTACTTGCTCTGTTATCCTCCCCAAGATACCTTTGGTTTGGTGGTTTTTTTCTTTGGGTTTGAATGAAATCTTCTATGTTAAAATTAGAACATGAACCTAGATTCCCTCTGACTTGAAAACCAAAAAAAGTCTGAAATCATGAATACAGCTGACCATCACTGACACAGTGTACAATGTGTTCGTAATATTCTGCCCCACATTCTTATTCTGTGACATGATGAAAATCTGATATTACACTTTGTTCAACATGAACAGTTTCATTGTCAAGTTACTACCCAAAATTATATTTTAACCTTAATACCAGCCATTACCGTTTAATATATAATTCTGTGATGTGTGACATGTAATGAGTGCAAGAAAAAAGGGAAAAGAAAAAGTAATCTCTGACTCACTAGTATAAGCAGTGATAGAAGTGGCTTCTTCTTCATCAGGGCAGTTTGGTACTCTTACTGACACGGTTAATGTGTAACTACTACCAGATGTGAGGGAGGACATGCTTGTGAGACTTAAATTTTTTTGTGTTAAATTCTTTAAAGTAGTTCCATTGTACAGAGTAATGTTATAGATGTAGTTCCATCTATTGCTGTCCGGTGAATCCCACCTCGCTATTATCTTGTCACTTTCATTGTTGAAAGAAGTAAGGTTTATCACTTTGGAAGGCTCTGTAAAATTAGGTTCACAATCAGAGAAGGTTGCAAGGTAACAGATTTTAAATGAGCACTGTGGTAAAATGAATACTGTGTTTCTAAAGTCAAAGAAATATTAAAAACTCCACTTTAGACTAAAGACAATACTTGATAATTACTTATTTATTTTACTTAGAAATAGTTAAAGGCAAATAAATATATAAAAAAAATTTCATTACAATTTGTAAATTTATTTTGAATGTTCATTCTAATAAAGATATATGATCATCATATATTGTGCAAATATTATATATTACTTCTTAATATCAGCATTATATATAGATACACTAGTGGCCAAAATTGTTAACATAACATATGCCATGTATTATAGTTCTCGCTGTGCAATATGGTGTATTCACCAATTAATTATAGCCAAGCTTCTGGGAAACTGGCTATGTGACAATAGTCTTTAGCTTCTGGAGCTATGGCCCAAGTTATATCGAGACCAAATCCCAAAAGAAAACTTTTGGGCAATGGTAAAGAAGCAATAGCATTCAAGAAAGCATCTTCTTTACATGAAAGATGTTGTCTACATCAAGCAGACATGGATTGAACGAGTGACATCAGAGTACTACAGATGTTTTTTGACTCTATGCCCAGCAGGATGCAGCAGGTTTTAAAGAATAAAGGGCTTAATTGTAAATATTGACTGTTTTATAGCAATTTAAGTGCATAAAATATCAAATTATTCTTATCATCCAGATTGTTAATATATTTTTTTATTAAGAATGTAAACATGTAATTTTACTTTTGTCTCAATACATTTGGCCACTACTGTATATAAAAGTTTGAATAATGAAAAAATTTGTATATACTGTATTATTTTCTTACTTTAATTTTAATAAGTAAAAATCATATAGTTTTAAATAGTTATCAATTACAAACAATAACTGATGGTATTATATTGTTTAATAGGTTAACCGCATTACTCACTAGTGCAAGTACTGATGTGGCCTGGCTCTCCAAAAATGGTTATATTGACCACAGCTTTTACAGTGAAATTATACATTTGTCCTGGTTCCAGTTCAGTTAATTGGCATTTTTCAGGACAGCAACTTCTATTTAAAATTTTCTGGTCACTAATTACTAAGTAGGATACATTAGTTCCCCCTGATGTGTTCCAACTGAGGGTAATTTCATCTGTTCCCACCTTTACTATGCTAAGATTACTGATTTTCTCTGGTACTAGAAGAAATATTTGAAGGAAGAAAAAAAATCACATGAGGTTATCCAGATGCATTACTTAAAATTATCATACAGGTGATGGGACAGAAAACATTGGATAAAGAAGCTGTAATAATACAGTATTGGTATTAATGTACAGAAAAAAAAGGTACAACAATATCATGAATGAAATGTCTTTAATTTTACTCACACGTGTAGAAGGAGATATTCTGAGGGTTGAGGTCCCTCTCACACTTCACAGGGATTACCTGCATGGTGTACTCTGTTCCCGGAGCCAGGCCTTCAATCTGGTAACTTGTCGCAGATGTTTCATTTAAATAACTTCCATTGATCATTACTCTGTACTGAGAAATGTTTATACCTGCCTTACTCCAACTCAAAATCCCTCCACTTTGTGTCCTGTTGGAGATTGTTATGTCACCATAAAAACGATCTGCAATAAAAGACAGAATGAAGTATAAAGGCTTGTTTAAGGGGGAAAATCTTTTTAGTGAGGTAAAGTGGGTTTTATTTAATGTAGTATTTTAAATTACAAATCAAAACATTTAAGTATATGATACTTCACAAGTCAGAGATCCTCATGAATGAAACAATAAATAACATGTAGTGTTATTTGCACTCTGTTAAAAGAAACTAGACAAACAAACTTGGTTTTAAATACCAAAAGGATATCAACATGTTTCGAATGATATCTCTGTATTTCATATAAAATCTCCTACCACCTAAATGAGCCTATCCCAGTCGGACTCTGGGCACAAGGTTGGGTAGACCCTGGACAGGGTGCCAATCCATCATAGGGCACACAGGCACACACACACTCGCACACAATGATTGTAAATTGCATGTCTTAGGACTTAGAGAGAAAGTCACCTGTGCCTGAAGAAAAACCACCAAGCATGGGGGAAAACATGCAAACTCCATGCACACAAACCCGAGGTGGGAATCAAACCCTTGACTCAATACTATGCTGCACTATTTTATACTAAGATACTATACTACACTGCACAATATTATACTAAAATACTACAGTATAGTATAATATACAGTACTACAACATTTTTGTTTCCATTTGTAAATAAACATACATTTGAATAGTTATTATAGTACCATAGTGTAGTATAATAAGACATTATAAAAGTCCTATAGTCGTATAGTAAAAACATACAATGTTCTTATTTCTTAGTTAAATGATTTCAGAACATATTTTATTCTTAAGTGGCCCCTTTGGGTTCTGTGTAGAATTAAAGGTTCTATTTAGTGGAGCCCAAACTCACCAATAACCAAAGGATCTTAACCATCACTATCACTACAAATGACTTTTTACTAGAATATCAGGCAGGAGGAAACTCTCACAATCTCCCACTCACTCAGACACTTTCGCGTGTCCAACCCGTACAACAAGGCTTTTGTGTTCTGTTCAACTTCCTCTTTCACCCTGACGTTCATTTACAGTATCTGATTTAAATATGTACCAGTTATGCAGATGTTCAAGGCAATGTAGATGAAATTGTTCAATAGTTACAATACAAAGTTCTAAAGATGACATAGTCTGTTGAAGGAGAATATATTCAGGAACATACTGTCTAAACGTTTCTCCTGCTGGCTACTATGTGCTGCTTGTTTAGTAGCAATGTTGCATGCTGTGTACTACACCTTGAGGTCCATAAGGAATTGTGCACCCACAAATGATAAAATAACCTTGCTTAAGTTGTATATATTGTACAGTATAATTTCAGGAGGCTGGAAAATACTTGCATTTAACTATTTGCTTCTAATTATGTGCAAAGGTTTGTCTCAATTTATGGATTATATTTCATATTTTGAATGACCAGTTATATCTAAGCTGTTTCTAAAGATGCTGTATTTCTCATTCATTGGATTGTGGTATGATGCATCAATGTTAATAAAAAATTAAAGTCACACATTAAAGCAAAGATGTTTGCATAGGATGCATCTCCATATCCTTGCTTTTTTGCCCACTTAACTCCTTGCAACCTGATTCTTCAGGAAACACAATAGCTACAGCTATAAATATGACGAATTCATATTTTCCAAATTCCAGCATGCAGTCTAGAGACCAACACCTCGCTTAGGTGTTAGGAGTGCTAACTTAACCAAATTTAATTTATAACATATAAACAAAAACATTGTTTCTTAATAGACCACAAAAGGTTACTTTACACTAATCATTAATTAATAATTAATAGCTGATAGACAGTCAAAGACAAGACAAGTCAAGACAGTCAGCCAAAACAATTGATACACACTTCAGGAAAAGACAAAATAATACAATAAATATTATATTAATATAATAATAATAATATTATCATTTTAGTAGGCTTGAGTAGGCTTGACTTGTCTTAATAATGTGATAATATTATTATTGAAGTTGTTTCCGGTAGTGTGTAGACATTTTGTGTATTTCCCGTTTATTCTTGAAATGTCTCCACATCATCGTTTGAACAGATATACTGTGTATTACAACATGCATCCTATCTATAATACCTACTGCACCTTCTGTACATATGACTCCATAACCATATTTTACTACTTTATTTCTTGTAAACAGGCCACATATTCACTTCTCATTAGATAATAACTGCTTTTTATTGTCTTTGTATGTTTGTTTAAATGCAAAAGTTAAATGTCTAATTTAAAAAGAATGGCAAATTTCTTACTATGTAAAGAATTTCTCGTGTATACACTGATCAGCCAAAACACTAAAAGACAAAACATTATGCCCATATTGTGTAGGTTCCTCTTCTGCTACCTGGACAGCTCTGGCCCCTTGAGGCATGACTCCACAAGAACCCTGCGGGTGTGCTCTGGTGTGTGGCACCAGAATGTTGGCAGCAGAGCCTTTGGGTGCTCTGCAATATATACTGTAGGGTGGGGCCTTGGAATGAGATTTGTTTGTCCAGAGCATCACATGGATGCTTGATCAAATTGGAATCAGGAGAGTCTGAAGCCTGGGTCCCATGATCGGTGGGCTGTGGTGCATTAGATCCTTCTTATCATGGTCAGCATTTACCTTTTTGGCAAGTTGTGCTGCATTGTGTTTTCTTTAGGATCAGACCAGAAAGGCTGCCCTTTGTTTCTTGCAGGCATGAGTGGGCAATATCCTGCCCCCATTTACAGGTACTGTATATAATTGATTACATATATTAATTAAACATAAATGTTATGACTGATCATTGTACATATTACATATTATAGTCAAACTCAGGGTCAGTTTTAAAACATGAAGACCTTACCATCATAGCAGATGTAGGGCAGAGATTCATTGCAGTGCTTTTCTTGCCACATCCCAAAGCTAAGCAGGACCACACAGGAATCCTCAATATATTGAGGCTCTAAATTATCAATGATAGTACTTATAGAGGAGTTAGGAGATACAAGCATTCTAGGAGTTGAGCTTGTAACCAAATGCGTTGTGGTAAAGACAGTTGGGGATACTGTAATGGGAGGGTTGTACTCGGATGCATTTAGACAGTCACAGAGCTTCCCCAAAGCTGGACACATCATCTCAGTCACTGCACTGTTATTATCCATGTTGAACAAATCGTCTTTCTCAGTGGTATTTAGACATGCACAGAGCCTTGCAAAGGCTGGGCACTGCATCACCTGTGGATTTGTATTGTTAATTACTGGTGGTGGTGGTGGACATGTGGGCTGCGGCACTGGAATCTTTTTCGGGACAGGATGACCAGGATACCAGTTCTGGTAGATGACAGGCTCACCATTGGCCCACTGTGACCAAAATTTTGAAGCACTTGTGTTTTGGCGCAGGCCGATCCAGTAGTCGTCAGTAAGGTTCCGAATTATTAACTCAGCAGCTGCTGGTGTGATGGTGGTCAAGTCTTTGTAACAGGCCTGACATTGAAGTCTGGCATCATCCCATGTGGTTGCATTAGGTTTGTAAAAATAGTCTCTCTCCGTGCTTATAATGGAAACAGCTGAAAAGATATAGGCAAGAAATCATTAGTGATTTTAGATGCTTTATAATAAGACATTTGGTGGCATAGCTAAAAGAAACATTACACTTTCAAGGCATTTTTCTGGTACAAGATTTCACAAACCAACAGATCACAAGCTGACAGTAACTGGCACCATACAGGAACTGAAAATACACAATAGAGCAAAGGCACTCTGAGATTATATGGCTGTTGTTACTTAATAAAGGGGGAAACTACAAGTACACATATGCAACGGGTCAATATTTTAAGGCAACAAACCGCTGTCCTCACTTCTTTATCAAAAGTGTGAAAGTCTGATGGAGCAAGATCAGAATTATAGGAAGGATGCTTTAACACCTTAAAACAATGTTTTTGCAGGGTGTGTCGACAGTGTGGGCAGAAGTTTGCAGATGTGCATTGTCATGCAATATCGCGACACCCTTGGAAATCAGTCCTCTGCGTTTAATCCACAGTTTAGGATCAGCTCCTTAATAAGCATTTTACTGTAACAAGCACTGTTAATTGTTAAACCTTCACTCCCTGATAATGTTCCAATACTGGTTCTTAAAAAATCTCAGAAAACTGAAAGCATCAATTTTCCAGCTGATGGTTGTCTTTTGAACTTCTTTTGGTTCAGTGATTGAGGATGTTTCCACTCAGGTTCGTAGTGATAAATTCATGTCTGATCACCAGTAATGATTCTCTTTAAGGAACTTTCACCTACCCTAGAGTATTATATGCTCTTGGGCAAGTTGTTGAAAGTTAAATACTGAAAGTTTGCCAATGTTTATAACACCAGAAATGTTTTTCGATTAATAATTAAAATGAAACATCTGAAGAGGAGAATGATAATGAATATGCAAGAAAACAAACAAAAAGAAGATTCTTGCTTTAGGTAAAACCAAGAAAAGACTCTTTATTTCTTACAGCTAAAGGATTCTTTATCATTTTGAATAAGAGAGTGGACATTTTTTTAAAATAATTTTTGTCTTATACCTAACTGTAACAGGTTTGTGTGCTATTATGCAGCTCAAAGTTAAATATTTCTGGTTCATATTTGTCTCACTTAATTCTATATACTCATCATAACTGGAAAAAAAAAAGGAAAGGAAAAAGGAAAATCTTTGGCAATGTTGGGGCAAAACAGTAAACACGCCCATCTACACAAACATATTTCCATCCAATGGGAGTATGTGACTTTTTGACTTTATTTTTTGATATTTAGGGCCTTTTATACAATTTTAATGAATAATGAATTTTTAAGAAAAAAGTAAATAAAAATATGAGCCCTTATGTCTACTCATCCTAATAATTACCATTCTACTTCGACTGACTGAAGTTAAGTCAATACTTGCACAAAAAATTTAATATTGCCTTCATGCAGTGTTTGTTAGCTTTTTCACTGCAACTATATCAACTCTATGTTACACAGCATAGTATTGGAGTTATCGGCACTTAAGAGAACACAGTTTGCACTTTTTCTTTCATCAATCTTTTAAATATCCTATTTTCTTATGCAAAATCTGTTTTTATTACCTTTCAGTTTTTGTCTCACCAGCATTTTATTGCATGTCAAACTTTGACAACTTTGAATTAAGTTTGTTTTTATAAATTATAACACCTGCAGTCACTGCTGTAACTCGGTAAATGTTTTTCCATTTGAGGAGCCAAAATAGGAAAAAGAGGCCTGCATTTTGCCTTTTCTAGTGCATGTGTAAAGGTTTTCTGGCCACATTTCTAGTGTAAATTGGGAAGTACACAATTTGAGCACATACCCAAAAATGAGACACAAATGCATTAAATTGTTCAGGGCTCAAATCTAATGCTTTACTGTGTGGTATAGTTTTAATGTCTCATAACCAATTACCTTATTTATAAAACCACTTTACATCAGTTAAAAGTATGGGTTTACATAGAAAATGTCTACTTAATAGCTAACACATGGCAACATTTTAAAGCCTTTTTGAAAAAAAAAGAAAAAAAAAAGAAAAAAAAAAGAAAAAAAAAGGTATTCCAGAAAGTCCAATATTATTAGAATTTCTTAGAATGTGGGTCTACATGGTAAAGGGGTTAATAAATACTTTGTTTCTGCTTTACTCTTTTAGTAGTTCAGCATACATTTAAAGTAACTTCATAAAGTAAGTTAATTAGTAATGCTTTTGTTTGAAATGTGCTGTAGGCTATTTGCCCTCGTATTATTTTCCAGTAATTGCCAAGCTATAGTTGTAAAAAACAGCTGAGGTTGCAACTTACCAACTAAAAGCAAAGACCCCAGCAGCAACATCATCCAAAGTGTCAGAAAATCTTCAGTACCAAAATCACTTGATAATTGTCACAGCTTGAGGCAAAAACAAAGTAATACAAAAAAAAAACTCAAATTAAAGAGTTGTGTGTTCCAAGAAAACAAGAAACCAGTCCTCATGGATACATGAATCTCACTCACAAAAAGAGGTTCAGTTGACAGTAAATGCAGCTGAATCTGACCTGGTAAAACATCCTAGGTGAATGTGGTTGTTGAGTGCACAGCAGAGAGATAAAAGCACAAGGAAATATTTATCATTATATTTGCATTTAGCTGATGGTAAAAGCAGTCTTACTGGTCAGAAATGAGCTGCCACACACACAGCGCTGTCTTATTTGTTTATTTGCTTTCGTCATGTTGAGTTACAGTATAGACAAAATATAAAAAAAGAGCTCAAACGAACAACTGCAAAGGTTTGTATATGTAGATTTAAATGTGTCTTAACTGTACTTGTTTGCACGAAACAAGTAAATGTGCTTACAGCAAAAAAATTAAAGTAACAGAAAAATTGTGTCATGTAAAAAATATATCTGGAATGACTACAGTTAACAAAACTAAACAAAACAAAAACAAAATACAAAGACATAGAAAAAATACTGTTAAACATTTGTCCATTTCCGACCATTTCAAACTGACCTGAGAGAGCGGACAACTAACACAGGATCACCTGAAGCAAAGCATCAGTGGTATAAACATCCTTATTAATAAAAAACATACATTTTAATCCATTGCAAGGGGTTTTAAGATGATGTATCCGTATAAGGCACAAAAAGGTGATCCAACACAAAAAGTAGTAAAGTTTTCTGTACATACAAACGGGTGACACGATAAAGGGAAAAGCTGCATCTTTGTTACAGTGTAAAAGGATTTTGGTGGCATCATGGTCTGCTTGTCCTTTTTAGGGTTAAGAGTCACTGCACATATAAAAAGACAGTAAATTGGTGTTCAATTCCATCAGTACAGGTCCAGAGACTTGCAGCATCTATACCATCTCACACAAACTGTTCAGGAAGCCGGTTTACTCCTTTAAGTTGTCAATTTTCTTATCTAAATTTCAATATAGCATTATATTTGCTTAACAGAAAGTGGAAAGAAAGGCTCATAGGAAACAAAACAATAACAAACAGGGCTCATTTTCAGTCAGTGTCTGTCTTCTCATCATTTTGGAGCAGCTTTTTGCCACAGCCTGGCTGCTTTTTCAAGTTCTTCAAAGTGCTGAAGTGAAAAGAAATGGTACAAGTCAGTCAGAGCTTAAGCTGAATTACAGACAAGCTTAATTTATGAATAAAGTAAAAGAGCCCTTTTACCGTTTCTGTCTGTATTTGTCCTTATCTGCAGGAGGCATCATGTCCATTAACTCCAAACTGTCGTTAATCGTTTTCAGCATATTAAACCTCTCTCTCCCACGAATCTACGGTCAAAGATTAAACGTTAAATTGCACTAATAGAAACTGCTAATCTATGTCAAATTGAAAAAACAATATTATGTAGAGTGCTTATTAAAAGGCTGCATGGATCCCTCACTCACTTGCAAAAAAAAGATTTCCTCCTCAGAACTGGATTCAGTCTTGGTCTTTTTACTTGATTCAGCATTAGGAGTGACCTGAGATTCCATTGCAGAAGATTCTAAAATAGAGTTAAAAAAAAAAAGCAATTGAGAATAAAAACTAAAGGCACAAGAGGCTCATCAAAGGTGGACAAATCAGGAATTCAATAATGAGTAGATTACATGTCCAAGATAATAATGATTAGTTTTGTTTGTTTGCTTGCTTTTGAAGCCCCATAAAAGCAACATAACTACTTATTATTGACTTTTTTTGTAAAAAAAAAAAAAAAAAAAAAAAAGTTACCACTTTTGGTACGCAGGCTTAGTGTAAGTGACAAGATGTTGAGGGCAATTAAATCTTTTATCATGGTATTTTAAGATGGGAAATCACAAGAAATTAATAATTTCTCATCTGAGACATCTATACTGTCTATGGTATACACTTCCCATTCTTGCCCTTGCTTGCTCTTACTTCTTTTAACTCCTGTCGCAGTCTTCAACGTTTTTTTGTTAAGATTTTCTTCTTCAGTCTTGCGATCACGGCCAGGGCAGGCGCACACACGGACCTCAAAACAACGGCGACCTAAAACCTGCCCACTGACGAGCAGTAGCGTACAGTTATATATTAATTAACTTGGTTAATTTACTAGGCCATAGCAGAGGAAAAGTAGAAGAAATGTCAATAAAAGAAACAAAGCAGGACTCACTCATGTGTTTCAAGAGTCATTATGGTAAGAATGGGCCTACGGTTCATGCCTCCCATACAGCTGCTGTTGCACATAAAGTTCAGTAAGACCGTGGTGGCCTCTGAGCCCAGCTGCAGGCAGAGAGAGAAAAAGACGCAAAGATTCCGTTTACTTGGACTACACATTGAAAGACGCAAAGGCCATATGATGTAAATTTTAAAACCAATCAGCAACTTAAAAAAATATTTAAAAATGCTAGACACAGCCATATCAAGTGTACATCTATATACAGCAATGGGGTAATAACCTGCTTGACATTTAAATTTAAACTGAACATATCACCTGAGGAGCCTCATAGGGAACAGTAACACTCTGCCTCTTGGTATTGGGGTCCTCCAGGTACTGAGCCTTCTGACTCCCCTCTATCCGGATAAGGTGGCTGCGATGATTCACACCTGTCAGAGAAACAGAAATAGCATAAGACCCAAAACAATAAAGCCTTGTTCCATGCTCGGCAGGTGTATGCTTGTAAGCATCAACTGCATTTAGCTAGAATTGTAAAATGCACCATTGATCATGGCATTTTATCAGTACATCTGGTTCAAAGTTAGGACAGTAGAGGTTATAATAAAGCACACATGATAAGGACGACATTTTGCATACTTGCAAATTATAACACTGGTCAGTTCTTCCTTCAAATACATTACTAATCCACCAATTCATTGTGTCAATATACCATATTTTGTATTTGCATTGTAAAAACTGTCACTTCTACCCATTTTTTCTAACACTAGCACTAGGTTTCTGACATTGCCAGGAAGACACAGCTGTCAATCACTGACAGAAAGCAAAATATAAATGCATAGATTTCTGCAATCTCCACTGCTGGATTTGTCATACAGTTGACATTATTTTACAGATTCTTCTAAACAAATGCTTTACCCACTGTTTACCAAGAAAATAATAGATTAATAACAAAATTCTAATTAAACTTAATTAAAAGGAGATACCTTCATTGTTCTCTGCGATATTTTGGTGATGAGGGCAGCGCAGCACCACCTCAGAAACGTGCTCAGGTTTTTTATAAATGGGAGTGGCCCTGAGCACTGCTCCCTGAGGAGGAACTTTATCCAGCAGAACATCAACCGGGCACGTCTTAGCCAGCTGGCAGTACAGTTTATCCAAAGGTTTGGAATACTACAAAGAGGAAAAGAAACTCTAACGTTAGTTTACAGCTCTCATTAAAACCATCATGCTTCACGTCACCATCAGGTCTGAAACACTGGCCTCCCAGGGAGTCATTTAATGGACCAAGCATATGAAAATTGTTTGGACAGAGGTCAGGACTGTACGGAGAAGTGGCGAGAACACTCCCTGGAGTTCATGTAATATGCAAGTGGTGCAGCAAGCAGTATAAGGTCATGCACTGTCCTGCAAAAACAGAAAGCATTTAGTGATCAAACCAGGCTGTCCCTCCCCCTTAACATTAAGAAAAAGGGACATTAAAGTACTTCCTGAGAGGCCAGCGTTTTAGCAGTGACAATGGCATGAAGGAAGCAATCTGATCTAACTCTGGTGAACTGTGCTAGGATAAGTGCAACAGTGTAGCATGGGATTATACAGAGAAACAAAGGTTTCCTCTCATAACTGTGTCCTATTAATCTTCACAGTCAAAAGTACCAGTTTGACTTGAACACCCCCTTGTTAAAAGCAGTCACGTTGCCCTGCCTAACTAACCGTGGAGGTAACAGACTTAGTTGTGCTGGTCTGGTTGAAGCGGAGGTTGAAGCTATACTCTCCGGGATAGTCATTGGTGGAAGGTACCACTGCAGCTGGAGGAGGCAGACTGTCGAGGACCGGAGACATTACAGCAGCTTCAGCAGTATTCTCAGGGGCCTCAGAGAGATCCAGGTCATCAAAGTTCTCATTAAAGGTGCCATTGGGCAAGGCCTATCAAATTAAAAGCATGTTAACCTTGAGAAAAGTTAAAGGAGAACATGCAAAAACTGTGCTAGTTAGGGACAAGTGAAACGAACAAGAAAAGGAAAAAACTTACAGCACTGAGCCAGGCATCACTGTCTGCTCTTGGAAGCTCTGCAATAAGGTCCGTAAACTCCCTGTACATGAACATAAAGAAATAATTGAATATTTACAAGGTACTTTGCAAAAAAACAGTTAACTCTGGTCTGGCAACTGGCTTAGTTACAAAATGGATTATTAAAAGTATTATTTTGTCATTGATGTTGTGAGTATGTATTTATTAACATTTACAGAAGACGTATCAGGTGTCAGGACTGTGTAAGAGTGAATAAGCTACAAGACAGATTAATGTACGTGTTGAATTACTTCATTACAGTTGGAATCTGCTTACTTTTCAATACCACAAAAACATTCAATCACATGAGGTCACATAAAAAGCATTTTAATGATGACAAAAACACTGTTTATGGCAATCAGAAATGGTAACCAATTATAAAACACTAACTCCACCACCTGACACTAGTCAAATTAACATTTGGTGTAGCTGTGGGGGGACGGGTGTCAATACACCAGTTTTGCACTAACACTTTCACATTTACTTAAAAGACTATACGTACAAAAGTATGTAAGCATTTTACATATACCCATTATTATATTTTTGAATTTTGAACCAAATAGTTTTTTTCTTTTATTATTCTAATCCTCTTGCTACCTCAGGATTTCCCTCTGGGATTAATAACCACATCACTCGATTTGATGAGCGGTCTGTCTATATATCCATCTTCATCGTTCCTACTCAAACCCTGGGTATGTGCTGGGAATACCCACATGCAGCTACTTTGTTGAATTTTCTTTCTTAAAACTTTAATTGCTTTGGATTACCAATTCCCACAGAAAACTGAACTAAGGACCCACTTTCCATCAAACCCATGTCATGTGCTAACTCACACGTTGCATAAGCCATGATTCCAGATCTGTGCAAAATTGTCCTGGCTCAAAGGTATTGTCATGTCCAGCTCACTCATGGCTGATCTAGGCCAATGCAGGTACAGCAAGCGTCACTGGGAAAACAGCGAGGCAATAGGAACTGCAAGGAGAGACAAATGGTCCAATTGGTAGGTAGAACATATGGAAGTGTGATGAATTAAGTGCTAGCCTACATGTGTTTATACAAATACATTTAAAATGCTCAAGTTTCCTTTAAAAAAAGTAAAAAAATTTCAGCACACATGTATTAATTCTTTCACGTGCATTTAAGCAGTCCTTGCTTTTGAGATTGCTGCTTAATTAGAAACAGAACAAAAACAGGCAGCATAACAACCTGTGTAATACAATCAATTTGTTTAGTTTGTTTAGAATTGTAACAAAACCTAAAAAATAATTGATTTAATAGGGATATGTATACATTCGTGATTGTTGTTACAACTGTCAAGGGGTCCCCACAGCAGCCATTCCAATCTGCACACAACTTGACACAGATTTTATGCCGGTTGCCCTTCCTGACATAACCCCCACCATTTTATCCAGACTTGGGATCGGCACTGCATGCAGTGGCTTTATTTTGGACATTAAGTGGGATTTGAACCTAGGCCTTGGGCATGAGAAAGCTACCACTGAGCCACTATGTATAAAATCGTGATAAAAACTACAAATCTAGGTATCGTAATAATATTGTAGCAAGTAGTGCCTAGTAATTCTCATCCCTAATGTAAAGGCACATCTTATTGGATGAGCGTGTACAAAAGTTACATGTGTTAGAGCAGTTACATGTGTGCTGTAATCTCAAATCAGAATCCTATAACTTCAGCTTGTGAGAGGCACAAGACGATTTTTCCCTTTTGTTTTTAGACATGCTATTCATTTCTTTATGGTGATTAAACTTAGTACGCACACTGGCAGGCAGCACAGCATTCAGTGTGGTAGGAGCAAATAATTTGATAAGTTTGTTTAGAATTGTAACAACCTTATATATATATATATATATAGATAGATATATAGAAGCAGGATATGTAAAGTTGTAATACTAACTAAAAAATATTACTAACTTCTCTAATGTTAAGGCACATCTTATCGGATAAGCATCCATATCAACAGTTAAACTGTAATCTCAAATCAATGAGTAAAATTTTCAGATTGAAAAACTCTCATATAACTTTAGCTAATTACATTTTGATTACTTTTAGATATACTAATAATTCCTTTATGGTGAAATATCTGCCTAAATTGACCTTAACTAGAAGTATTTAACAATGATACATAAATGATGTATAAAAAACAAAAACAAAGGACAGGTACAAGGTTAGATTGCTGCAAAAACATGTATAATCCCACAAGCACGATTCACGTGATTTTGCTTATTTCGTTATATAAAAGCGTATGTAATTGTAAAGAATCATTGGTATAGGAACAGAAGATGCACTCAGAGCGTATTGCGGTTCAGATAAACAGGGCCACACACACACACACACACCCATCCAGGCCCTCAATAACAAAGACGACACACACACACAGACACATCCACTCAATTCCAGGATTTTAAACTGAAGATTAGTGTCTAAGCTTCACCACAGCGGTTAAAAACGCCACAGAGTTATCCTGCATGTGTACTGTCCTTAACGTAACTTTATAAACATGACTTTATCTCAAGCCGTCGCGTTTCTACTTCCTAGTTTGGCGCGCGCGCGCGCTCGTTAACTGCGTGGCCTGCTAGCGTTTCAGTTTCATTCAAAAGCTTTACCTCGCCTCCCAGTCAGGGTTTCACCGCCAGTGACTGAATGCTTCCTGAGTTTGGTCTCAGAACGAGTGTCGAAAAATATGCATTAACCGCTGTGAGACTTTCTAGAGCAACACAGAGCTTCATTCAGCTCCTTCAGCCTAGCACAACAAAACTGAAAGCAGCGTGGCAGGCCACTTCCTCAAACAGTGGGCGGGGCAAACGACGTGATTTGTATAGCCAATCAGAGACCATCACTCAATAAGAGTTTACTTTTGAACTTGGATCGTTTACACTTTAAGCTAGTGATTATGGTTTAAGGATTATCCACACTTTCTTAACAGCCTTTGTGTTGGTTTTATTAGTCAAAAGAACACGGCAGGGTTGTACACTAATGCTTGTTACATCAGTGCCTCTCAACCCATGTTCCTGAATGACTAACTGCCCTGCACTTTTTAGTGTTTTCTCAGCCTTCAGCACACTTCATTTAACTGATTGGCTAATTACTAACCTTAACTTAATTGAACTAGAGGTTAACAGTGCCTTAATGGTTAGCAGCGTCGCCTTGCACCTCCAGGTTCCGGGTTTGATTCTCACCTTGGGGGTCTGTGTGTATGGAGTTTGCATGTTCTCTGCGTGCTAGGTGGGTTTCACCTGGGTGCGCTGGTTACCTCCCACTGTCCAATGACATGCAGTTTACAACATCTTGGAATCTTGGATTGATCTAACACAGTGGTCCTCAACCCTAATACTCAACTTTCACATTTTAGTGATTTCCCATTTCAATAATAATAATAATAATAATACATTTTATTTATAATGCACTTTATATTTGAAGCAAATCTCAAAGTGCAACAAATTATTTTAACCCAAAAACTCTGATAAAAAAAGATAAGTTTAAAGACCAGATTTAAAATCATCAACAGTCTGTGGCATCCTCAGATACTCGGGGAGAGCATTCCACAGTCACAGTAAAGCTGAGCAAAAAACCTGATCTCCTATAGTATGAAGCTTGGTCTCAGAAGATGTAGTGACACAGACCGGAGGTTGTGTGTAGATGTATGTAAGGTAATAAATTCTGAGATAGAGAGTGGCATCCCCATAGATGTACTGGTGGATAAGAATGGCAACCTTGTATTCAATTCTGAATGAAACAGGGAGCCCAAGAAGAGATTTAAGGATGGGCATAATATGGTTACATGCTTTCATCAGAATCCTAGCAGCACAGTTTTTAATTTACTACAGCTTTTGAAGGCTTTTTCCAGAAGTCTCAATGAGGAGTGCATTTCAGTAGTCCAGCATGGAGGAGACAAACGCATGGACTAACTTTTCCGCATCTGCAAATGTGAACGGAACATTAGAAATGTTCCTGAGGTGAAAGAAAGATGTCTTACACAGATGTGTGATATGAGCCTCATACTTCAAATGAGAGTCCATTTTAACCCTGAGGGTAATAACAGATAACCATAAATAATAACGGATATCCAGACAAGAAAAGGTGATACTAGTGATGTTAGATGCCCTAACCTGGTGAGGGGTGCCTACTAAAATAGCATCAGTCTTAGAACTGTTCAGCTGCAGGAAATATTGCCTCATCCATGACTTTATCTCCTCCAAACAGATGGTCAAAATGGATGATGGCGGATTAGATGAGGAGGTTGATTTTATCCTGAGGTAAAGCTGAGTATCATTAGCACAGCCCAGAGAAAGCATATACAATATAAACAAAATGGGGCCGAGCACTGTCCCCTGAGGAATACCACAGGTAACACTTTGTGTAGTGGATTTAGAGTCTTCCAGGGCTCTGTTCTTCCAGGAAGGTAAGATAAGAACCAGTTGTAAACAGAGTCAGAGAAACCTACAGTATGACATAATCTGACCAGAGCTGTTTCCATGTTGTGGCAGGGGCGGAAACCAGACTGGAATTTTTCAAATAAAATAATTTTTACAATTCATTAAAGGTTTGTAATAATTGATCGGGTAACAAGCAGATTAGACTGATTGACATTCCCGAGTTGCCCGTAGTGTGTGAGCATATGTGCAAAGGTGTGTCCTGTGATGCTTTGGCACTCTGTCTGGGGTGTACCCTGCCTTGTGTCATGGTGGAATAAGCTCCAGGCCCCCCACGATCCTGTATACAGGATAAAGTGGTATGAATGGTAAATGTGTGATAGAAACACTAAACTGTGCAGGACAGGGGGACCTTCAGGACAAGGGTTAAGAACCACCATGTTAGATCAATCCAAATGAAATGATTGGTGTTATGTAAAGTTAATAGATGTAGCTTATCTCACTCACTTGCTCATCGTCTATACTGCTTTGTTCTGTATATAGGGTCACAGTGGTTTCTGGATCCTATCCCAGGAGACTTTGACCATGACACAGGGTACATCCTGGACAGGTGCGAGTCTATTGCAGGGCACACACTCATTTGCTCATTCATGCAAAACGGGCAATAGCCAAATTTTTGTGTCTTTATACTGTGAGAGAAAACTAGAGAACACCCAACAAGCACGGGGGGAACATGAAAACTCCATGCGCACAGACCCAAGGCAGGAATCAAACCTGGACCCTGGAGGTGCAAATCACATACTGTAATGTACAGTATATGACTGCTGTTATGCAAATTTAATAGTTCTAGCTTATCTCAGTCACTCTCTCATCGTCTATACCACTTTATCCTGTATACAGGGTCACAGGGGGGTCTGTTGGCTATCCCATGAGAATTCCAGGGTTGCGAACCACTGTTAGATCAAGTCAAAATGTTGTAAACAAGCATCAAATATCTTGTGATCTTGTATTTCTCATCATAAATGAAGAAAATATACACAGATGTGCAAGAAGAAAATAATCCATATCGTGAGTACATTTTGGCTCTTCATGCATATTTGATTCATTTTTGCAAAGAAAATAATAGTGATTACTAAAATAGCTGGAATTGGGGTAAGAACTAACACAATATCAAACTAAATTATTAACTTTATGGAAGAATGTTTATGGTCAGAACTCATAAAAGTTTATGAGTTCTGACCATTGGGAGACTTGGGATTGGGAGACTTGTAAGTGAGACTACTCAAAAAAGGAGCATACAAAGTTGCTTTAGGCACAATGGAAAAAAAGGGGATGTGGTCTGATTAGTTTAGATTTACCCTATTTTAAAGCATTGAGTACATCAGGGAAAGAAGGGAAGAATGCATGAAGTGATGTGCCAGTGACCACTGTACAAGCCTCTGAAGGCAGTGTTATTAAAATAAAAGTGTCAATCAAATTAAGTCAGCTGATGGCCTGAATGTACTGAAAGACCATGTTATCTAATCAGTGGATTTGTTCATTTCTTTATGGCACATGGCACAAGGTAAGATTCTTGAGGCTCAAATTCTTGAGGCCAAAATCTTTGGAATGTACTGAAATAAATATTGTGACATTGAATAAGGTTTACAAAGTTAGTAGAAAGAAAAAGACAAAAGAAAAAAATAAATAATCAACGCTAAAGGTGACTAAACTATTCAATTTGTTCCTCTTCCCTTCTTATTTTCTGATCTTTAAGAGTATTGACAATAAAGACATTTTTATCTTTTTTAACCTCTTATGTTATTATTATTAACTCATAAATACATGTTACATATAAAATAGTTTATAAAATATAAGCATTAGGAGTATTAAAGAAATGTTACTGCCACAACAGGAAATCATTAAATTAAAGTGAAATAGTTTATAGTACTTTCTAATTAGATCATTAGGTCATTCAAGATTTGAGAGATGCACAAATATATATATATATATGAAAGACTGCACAGGTTTTAAATACATGGTGAGTTTTTTGTAATGTTTGTAGGACAAGCTCCAGGTCCATGGCACAAGGATAAAGTGGCTATAAATTAATTCAGGTAAATGAACAAATAAATATGTTTGTGTTCAGCCTTTATTTGCAGCCTATTTTTTCGAGAAAGATGACAGCAAGCATTACCATGATATTCAATATTGTAATTTATCCCATTTTGGTCTGTCCACATAAAAAATCTCAGAAACCCAAAGTTATGATTGTGTATTTAAGGGGCATTTTATATATAGTCGTCAGCTACATAGGAGAATATAAACACTTCTAAAACATTTCCATCACCTGATTAAAGCTGTCACCTGTTTGAGCCGCAGTCACATGGCATGTTTGTTTGACTTAGTGGGACTGAGTGGGTTAGAGAGGGTGTGAGTGAATGAGAGCAAGTAAGAGGCTCTTTCTGTTCTCTTTACTATTTTTGGTACTCTAGTCTATCATTGACCTTTCAGTTTGGAACTACAGCAACATGATTTCTATGTGATGTAACTTTAGCTTTACTCTGCAACACTTATTCGAACTGTCACTTGTGTTTGTCCTGCCGCTTTTTATTTCTGTACTGAGCTGTGTCCATGACTGAAGCGGGTGAGCTGTATTAGGTTTCTCTCGGTTTAGTGAGTGAGGCCCACATGACGCTGACTTGGGCCCTGACTTCAGCTGACTGGTGTCAGATTTAGCTGTTCCTTCTGAATCCGGACACATTGTATAGTGACATAGGGAGGGGGTGGGGACAACCGGACAGTCAGGCCTAAGAAAAAAGAGGAGGTGGAAAGGAAAATGTGGCATGATGTGAAGGCATGCAGTGGGTGGTAAAGACACAAAACTCGTCTTGACATTTTCCACTGTTGTAAGACTTTCTCTCGACCACTGAAACTCACTGACCCCAGTCCTGGGAGACCACAGTGATACAACCCACAATCGAGGAACACCTGTTATGCTGTGGGGGAAGGATTCGTCTTTTTTATGTGGGAATGGGGTGAGTTGAGAAGAACAGGGGGATGGCTTAGTGCGTGACCCCTTTGGCATGCAATTTAAAATAGTAAGGGATTTATGTGCAATGAAAGACAAACAATGGCAAACCAGCAGACATGTCCAAAGCACTTGGTCTGGGGTTCCAGGGGGACGCTGTCACTCATCATTCATTTGCATTTTGACCTTATGACCCTGGTTCATTTTAGAAGATCACTGTGACCCTTGCACATTAGTAACATTTCGAGCAACTCAGGTGGGTATAAAAGACTAAACGTGAGGTAGGTTTGGGAATAGAGTGTACATTTTTGTGTGTAAGTATTAAGTTAATAAGTTAATCGTGAGAAATATGCATTAAGGAAAAAGAACATTGGCTTGTGTCACTTCATTGTAGGTTAAACATGTGGATTTGGTGGCTCATGGCTGTGTGGCTCACGGGACTGTACGAGCCCATAATACACCCCTCACTCCTTTAGCCAATGACAGAGAAGGAGAACAGGAGACAGACGACGACCGGCTGTGGCGTTATGCGCGTGCAGCTCTGCACTGAACCGCGCGGCAGGTGCACGAGGACGCGTAAAAGCCAGCGTGCGCGCGCACTGGACGCACATACAGATAATGCTTGCTCTTAGTGTGTGAACTCTGCTATAACTCAGATTCAGTGCGAGACTCGAACACGTCCAGTGTTCTGGAATAACGTTTTTATTTCTCCACGTGGATCGTGTCTGTGTGTGTGTGTGTTTGTGTGTGTGAGGGGGAGGGACCACAGAAGAACGAGAAAACAGAAAAAAGATTCAACCATGCCGCCTGGATTTCATCAGCTTGGAGGAGAGGTATTATTATTATCAATATTATTATTATTATTATTATTATTATTATTATTATACTGTGGGAGCTGATTAATGTGGTTATAACTTATAAGAGTTACAAAATAATTAACAAGTAGCCAAAATAAGGGATACATAAGAGTTAACTAAAACATTTAGATATTACATTACAAGCATGATGTATGTTTACACTAATTATAAATTACGTGTTGTTGTTATTATTACAATTTGTTTTTACCTTACATATTCTTAATAAAATGTGGTATTATTAATAAGTTTTAAGCCAAACACAAAAAGTTTTCCAACACTAACAGCAGAAGCCCCGCCTACTTCTCTCACAACATTTACAGTCACCTTTTGAAAATATAACTTATCTAGCTCCTGAAAATGTAATTAATAACCTTTTTGACACTTAAATCACTGCCTTGGTTTCACACTGTAAAATGAATCAAGCACTCGTAATGTGATTTGTTCGAGCATAACTTTAAATATGTCAGGCCTATAAGAAAGTGACCTTCACAAGGAGAACAGGCTTGCAGGACTGGTTCTCAGTACGCAGTACTGTGTTTAAATGGCATACTGTTTATCATCATACGAAAATAAAGAATCTATGTCAGGAGTCATGATTTTGATTCCCCACCTTTTATTCAATCAGTTTTCCTGAAGATTTTCTCAAATTATTTTGTACTACAGTGAAATTAAAATACAAATGTGTGTAGCCTATTTATTGGACCTGTCTAAAGTTTATGAGCATTTTCAGGGTCAAAACTGGCTGCAGATTTGAAAACAGTAATGTTTTTATTTGTACTGTGCCCAGGGCTACAGGACATGATCATTATACCCTCAATTTAGAGGCTGTGAATGAGAACCGAACATAGTCAAATGTGCTAAGGTCAAATGTTTTTTAAAAGGATGAAGAGCTTTATAATAATTTTGTCACATAATCGACAAAAACACTACCCTAACAAATTAAAGCACTAAATATAAGCAAATGCTTATCTGACATATACATATTCAGGGTTTCCCAAAAGACTGGATTTTTGGCTAAAAATATATATATATAAAAAAAAAACTATAAAAACAAAAACCCTGATTGACAACCTCTGATTTCGTGGCACTTGCGTATATGCTAAATTCAAGGATGCCGAACATTCCTTGATGTATGAGAACTGCTGTTGTTATATGAGATGATTTCCGCCTTTAATACAATTATTATTCTGTGCCAACTCTGACAGATTACTGACTTTATATGACCCCAAAGAAAAAGTCTAGTGATGATTGGTCTGGTACTATTCCATCTTTTATTCAAAGATAGATTGGGACTTAAATAAAAAGGGAAATATCAGATTCCTTATAATGAAAAATATCTGTGGATCCAGACTTTTGGGTCACCTTGTATAAAATGCTACCCGTAGAAAGTTTTTCAACTTACAAACCAACAGTTGAAAAGTGGAAATTATAACTGTCCAAGTAAAATGTCTAGGTTATAGATTTTATTACCTTTGTCTTTGCTGTAACATGTGCTGTAATATATTTTCATATGATTTCAGCACTCAGCAAATGACAGCAAATTAAATCACTGAAAGTCAAGAGCAAAGTATATTATATACATGAAAATGTATTCATTAAAGGGTTATTGTAATAAGTTGCTTCAATTTGTGAAGATAACAATTTTTACTTAATAAATGTTGCTGTAGTGACAGATAGTAAACATTTAAGTGGATAGGTCAGCCCCCTGGAGAGACTACAAAAGCAGTTGTGTTGCCAAAATATTTGGCACTATGTCTGAAGCTGTAGTGCCTTGCTTAGCACAGAGCATCTCTTCTTGCACTGCTGTCACTCAGTGGTAGGACAGGTGCCGAAGCTCCACGGCAAACACACAACCTCAACCTACACAGAAGCAATACCAATGTTTCTATTTCTTGTACTTTTATTATTGATTACACCTTAACGTACACCTCTACTGTTCATTGGTTGACTAAAAATTTATTAAATCATATGTAGGCACAATGTAATAACTGCTTTTATTTATATTCATGCCAGTCTAAAATCTCAAAAAGTTAGCAAAATGTGTTTATACCTAAATGTTTGACATTTGCTTATTAAACATTTCCTGCAATATTCCATTTCCATTAGTTGTAACTTCCTTCAGATAGTCTATTCAAATGCATATGTACTTGACATATATATATATATGTAAATGCACTTGACATATATATATATATGTCAAGTGCATTTGCAAAATCCGTCAAGCACCATAATAAAACTGGCTCTCATGAAGACCATCCCAGGAGGGCGAGACCAAAACCTACCTCTGCTGCAGATGAAAAGTTCATTTAGAGTTATCAGCCTGAAAAATTAACAATTAACAGCACCTCAGATTGAAGGCATTATGAAGTTTTTACAGAGCATAAGTAGCAGACACATTTCACTATTAACTGTTCAAAGGAAATTAATGCATTTTTTGAATGCCTTTATCATTCCTTTACAATGTAAAAAGAAATAAAAATCAGCAACAATCATGGAGTTAGAAAGTCACCCCAAACTTCTGAACAGTAGTATATATATATAGTATATATGTGTGTGATTTGAGCTGTGTTTGTGATTGGATCACAAACTAGGATTTAATAGGATTTAAACATACTGAACATGCTGAACATATTGGCCTGATATTATTAGAGGGTGATCTGTTAAACAGACACTTTCAGCTGCAGTTGTACCCTGGCTGGCTAATTTGGTTAACTTAATTAGCGATAGACAAAATGTTGTTTGTTACACTACATTTTGTTCAGGTTTGGCTAGTTTTTTAAAAATAAAGTTTTGCAATAAAATTAAGCATGAAATTGAATGCTTAAATTAGATATGAAAGTCCTAAAAATTCATCTGTGGTAAAACTAAAATATAAAACAGAACACAAACTAGTTTACCACATAGTCTGAGTATCATTTAGATATATTGTGAGCAAACACTGTTGTACTATGTAGTACAATGTTCATGGCAAAAACTGGTGTACACATGTCTCTATTTTAGACTCTGAGTTAGTCTGAGGCTGACACACAAGGTGACATTTTTCCAGCGTGGCTTCTCACCTTTTGTAATTGTAGAGTACCATGTATCAAATAACATAACATAACCAGGGTAGTGGAGGAATGATGGACTTGTAATTTATACATGCACCAGGCCTTGCCCTTTTAAAAGTGTAGATGTGCTCATTTAGTTTCTTTATACTTTTGACCGATACAATTAGAATGATTAGTTTAAAATATTACTATAGTTAAGTGTTTAAACAATAAACGTTTTATATAGCAGTTTTGAACAATCTATATATGCAATGTTCATGATGGTTCTGATTTACTGATACAACTGTAATCATGTTTGTGTTCTACAGAGAATAACTGGAACACTTGCACTGTCAGTGTTCACTGCAGTTTTGGGCTCGCTTCAGTTTGGATACAATATTGGAGTCATCAATGCTCCTCAGAAGGTAATTCCTTGATATCTTGCTTTGACAAAGTTTTAGAAAAAAGAAAATTTTGTGATCAAATTGGTAAATATGTAAATAACCACTGCTTCTACATTTTGGAAAGTGTGACACTTTTTTTTATATCACATGTATGATCTGGCTAGACCAGTGCTTAGTCCTATACAAACTCATTAGATGCTAAATCTATAGACATTCATGAGACAAAGTGCAATGCGTTAAATTGATTCTGTGTTATGTGGGTGCATACTCTAGATCAGAAATCTCTTTTATGTTTTTTCAGAATCGTACAAACACTTAGAAACTAGCATGTGTGAAGCAATTGGGCTTTGATATAACAAAGGGATCAGAGCAATTTTATCACTTTCAAGGACTTTTAATTGTGTTTCAATGTCAGCGTCAGATTTCTAGTCAGAATACCAGGCAGGGACACCCAGTCAGCCAGCATGGTTATTGCGATTATTGTTTTGGGTCTAAACTTTGGGCTAATTCCACAGTTTATTCGTGTTTTTAAAATGCGTATGGGTAGATCTAACGCTGATATAATACCATTAGAGCTTAAAAAGTGGAGATTAAGTAGGTTTCAAATATTTGTGCTTTACAATTGTATTAATGTTTAAAGAGGTCCTTAATGACATACAATTATGATATTATTGTATTATCAGACAATTTCCTGGTATGGCCTTAAAGGTCATGTTTAATGTATTAATTTACAATAGTAAATATTGCAGTTATTAAAAGCTTAAGGCCAGTGAAAATACACATAAATTAATAAGTAATAAAAAATCTGAAATTGCAATGAAAAAAATAAAAACTTAACAATAAATAGGCAGGAGCTTGTATTATTACCACTACAGTGTTATTAGGTAACAGACACCAGAAATATCCCCCAACTGTCTCCATCCATGTAAGCCTCAAACTCTAGTGTCACATTCAGAAACATTTAGCCACACTGGTGTAATGGGAAAAACCCTCTTGAGTTGTTTGAAGCAGGGGAATAATGCATATTATGCAATAACGCAAATTAGAATATCATTATATAGATTCATTACACACAGACTAATTTATAACAGTATTTTATTTCTTTGAATTTTAATGTTTAAGGCTCTCGCTACTTGATCAGAGCTCTCTTTGCATGAATTACTGCAGCAAGGTGAGGTATTGAGGCGATCAGTCTGTGGCACTGCTGAGGTTTTGTGGAAGCCCAGGTTGCTCTGATACTGGCCTTCAGCTGTTCTGTATTGTTGGGTCTCTTGCCTCACATCTTCCTCTTCATAATACCCTATAAATTCTCTATGGAGTCTCTACTTTTCAATGATATTCTAATTGTATATTTATAAATGCAAACCAAATTATAGTGTTCAGCAAATATAAAGCAGAACAAGTTACTCTGTGTTAAGAAAACTGTTATACTGTATTCATTGTCTTCATAAGAAGTATATGTGTGTACTTTTTTATAAGCACCTGCAAAAATCTTTTTTATCACAATTAATAGTTTTACATTTCAACTGATATACCCAGTCTCCTTTCTATTGTGCATACATTTCCATGACTCTCTTTATATAATCTCACTTATATTTATAATTAGCCTTGTTTATTTTACAACACTGTGATTTATTATTTATGCATTATATATAGTCAGTTCTGGAAAGGTGGATGACCGTCTGATTCAGTATTAAGTAGTTCTGTAAGATTTCATCAATCTCTGACATTTTAATCTAAAATGTTGGCTCACTTTTCTGCATTGCTTTAAGGACGTTTAAGGGATTTTGCTCATGCACAGCTTTTTTAAGATCCAGCTATATCATCAGTGAGTTTTGGCAAAGTCTGGCAATTGCACCAGTATAATTTGTTTTTTCCTAAGCCATTCAAATGCTGATTTGCTGATGTGCTTGGAAACATTGTTCTGCTTCTTGACACAATTTCAGCTCAGTTTGAGCTGCTGGATGATAATATTCATAGTATAATACATTGAGTTCATCCATGTCATAAATGACTGCAAGTTTCCTGGTCCTGTGGTTGTAAAACACACAATAAACTCTTATCCTGTCACTTTCCTACACGAAATATTCAAATATTAACATAGTACAATTTTTTGTATATGTCTTCCTTCACTGAAGAGCTTACATCTAACCTATTACTGTACACCACTATGCAAAATGTACACTGTTTTGACAAAACACTTTAAAAAAAAAAACTTGAAGTGAATGCCCGGCACATCCTGTTTATTAATAATGAACTCTGCAATACTTTTCCTTTCCCTACAAATGTTACTCTTGCTTTTATACAGTATATATTTTTTTAATGTTTCCCCTCATCTTCTTTTCTTTTTCTGCTCAGATTATTGAGAATGAGTATAATGCGACGTGGATACACCGTTACTCAAATTCCATTCCAGAGTCCACACTCACGTCTCTCTGGTCCCTCTCAGTAGCCATCTTTTCTATCGGAGGCATGCTCTCTTCTTTCTGCGTTGGAATCATCTCAGAGTGGCTCGGCAGGTGAGAGGGCACTCTTGTAATAGAAGTTACAAGGACCATTGGACTTTTACAGAGACTGTAGAAAGAGAAAGCCAAGCTTAATTATTTAATCGTTCATTTTCAGTGGCTGCTTCACTTCATCTTGAGCAGGGTCATTCAACTCTTTATAAAAATGCTAAATCTGTCCAGTGTCAATTTGACACTATCTGCAGCTGGTGAAGCCATCTAGTGATAAATCATTAATACTACACACTTATGTCAGATTACTAAAGCATATATTGTTTGTATCTATAATTATTCTTTAAATTCCTGATTTATGTTTAATTGTATTATTTTTATAACTAATAACTGTATTTAATATAAAGTTTGTAGGGTTATTTCTAAAATTTAAATGAACAAATGTGTATTTTGCAGTTTTATATATATCTATACACTACTATTCAAAAGTTTATGAACACTTGCAAATTTCTTAGTTTTTGTTTGGTGATTTATTTTCTACATTCTACAACAATACTGGGGATTTCAAAACATAAAATTACACATATGGGATTAGGCAATTACATAACATCAGGAAAAACAACAGTTAGTTATTTTAAGACACAGAGGTCAGCCTTTCTGTAATAGTTCTTGCAAGAACAGTATTGTCAAGTGCATTTGCAAAATCCAGCCTGAAAAATGACCAATTAACAGCAACACAGATTCGAGGCGTTATGAAGTCTTTACAGAGCATAAGTAGCAGAAACATCTCAATATCAACTGTTCAAAGGAGATTAATGCATTTTTTGGATGCCTTCAGCATTCCTTTACAATGTAGAAAGAAATAAAAATCAGGAACCATCATGGAGTTAGAAAGTGTTCTAAAACTTTTGAACGGTAGTTTATATATATATATATATATATATATATATATATATATATATATACTATATAATAAAATTTTAACAGGTATTCATTTCATTTTAAAATTACAAAGCTGTTACATTTTGCATTCAGTAAATAAGCTACATCTTTACAAAGATATGCCTAAAGGAACTCTAGAAATTCAAATAATCAAAGTATAAATCATCTTTATATGCTTGTTGAAAAATGTGTGTCTGCAAAATAAATAGTTATCACAACATAAAATGCTTGTAGATGTACAGCAACTAAGTAATAAACCATTTTCTATCAGTTATTTAACTTGCTTGTATGTCACATTGCTTCAGGCCACATTTATATCAGTAAGGCAATTTTTTTTTGCTAAATTATTCCATGTCAATTTCAGTGTAACTCAAACTTAACGAAGCACAGAAACTCAAACAATCTACATGCTGGCTCACCGTTGTCAATTCTGATCAAGTGATTTTTGTAACAATGTCTTGTAGCTGCTTTGTTACAATTTCCAATGTTAAAATTATTATAGAACCATTCATCAGCATTCAGTTTACTGTTCCTGAAATGCAGAGAAAAAAAAAATGTATGAAGAACAACACTTACAAGCAGAGAGCATGGAGCTCTGTCTTTATCTGATACTGAATATAATAGAATATTTACTGTGTGATGATGAATACATCTGAAGTAATGTACACTTAGAGAGGCTTACAGTTTACTGGGATTTATATGATTGTATGTTGTGTGTTTTAAAAGGAGGAAAGCCATGCTCATCAATAATCTCCTGGCTTTCATTGGTGGAGGCTTGATGGCTCTGTCTAAACTCAGTAAATCGTTTGAGATGATGATTTTAGGACGCTTTACGATTGGAGCATACTGTGGTAGGTATTTTAGTAAAATGGAATAGAAATGATTTAAGAATTTAACAGGTTTTAGATGTTTTAAATGTTTTGGTAATTTCATTAAACATCAAATCAGGTTTTTTTAAAATAATATATGTTTATGTTTACATGAAAACCATTTTTTCTGCTTAGTATGGAACAACTGTATATTGTTTCTAATAGCAATACAGTTTTAACTTGTTGGGAATTTAAGTGCTAATCAGTGTTTTTTTTCTTCATTAAGAATGCCCTTCTAATTACATTTCAGCAATTTCCTTAGATATATTTTTATCTTAATTTAATTTAAAGAATTATATATTGGTTTGCTTATAACAATCAATAAATTAATGCAAAAGAGTAGTATAATTTCAGCACATTTTATATTCTTTATTTCAATACCTTTCAATGTTCATTTGATCTGGTTAATCTATATATGTTTTAACTTTATATTGACTTTAGAGGTAAAAAAAAAAAAATGCAGAGAAACACCAGCCTTGATGTTCACCTTCTTAATGATAGTTAAGGATTTGTGTAGCAGATGAGCAGAAACCTAAATCATTTGGCCAGCTCTTTCAACCTGAGTCATCTAAGACCAGACATTGTACGATCAGTATGATCCAGACTGTATACTGAATAGTATTATATTATGCTTGTTTTCAGAAGAGAAAAAGACTTAAGCCATTCTGACACACAGCACTTTTGAAAAGCTATTGTGTACACAATGGATAAATTGTATATAAACAGTTTGATGTGTTATCAGGGCTGGCATCAGGACTGGTTCCCATGTATGTGGGTGAAATATCACCCACCAATCTGAGAGGAGCTCTGGGCACACTACACCAGTTAGCCATAGTCACTGGCATTCTCATTGCTCAGGTAAACTTATATTCAATTTATTGCCAAAGGTCAGAGGTGGCAGAAGTACACAAACACAATACTCAAGTAAAAGTACTTGCCTTATAATGTACTGCACTAAAAGTTAAAATACTAAATACATGCTCTAAAATGTATTACAAAAGTACATGTACTCCACAAACAACATATAGATATCTATCTGACCGAGTTACTGAAAAACAGTATTTCAAAGTATTTCAAACACAATTGATAACATGAATGTGCAAGTCTAATAGTGATTGAATGCGATAAGATTTAACATTAATTAAACAAACAGTGTGCAGCATTGTTAGCATCTGCCATCACTTTCGTAATTAAGCTATTAAGTTGCTATCTTTGCTATTCTGTATAATGCATGTAGGCTTTACACTTAAACATTGGGTGGGATATGTTGCCGAGGTAATCATCAATCACTTCGGTGCGTTAACAAATCTGTGCTTTTATAATGACCTGCCAGTCATTTCTCTAACCTACAACTGCTTGGACTGGTGGAATTGTTTCGTTCCTCTTATGTGAAGTGTAGCTCAGTGGTGATATGGACAGCGCAAACACTTATATTTAGATAAAAAAAGTACATAATGAGTCTCTATTGAAAACGTAGGGACCAAAACTACCAGTTTTTCATTGAAAACTGTAGTGATTAGAAGTAAAAAGTGTCACATAAGGAAAATACTCAAATACACTGAAAAGTACTTAAGTTCAGTAATGAAGTAGTTGTACTTAACTCCACGTTATTTAATTTTATAAAAATTTAGATTTTTAATAAACTTTAGACAAACATGATAATAATTCCATATCTTGTAATGTAAGGATTTTTTCTGTTCAGGTTTTAGGTCTGGAGACATTGCTGGGCAGTGAGGATTTATGGCCTGTGTTATTAGGCATTACAGTGATCCCTACAGTCCTACAGATGGCATTGTTGCCATTCTGTCCAGAAAGTCCTCGCTTTCTTTACATTGTCCGCTGCCAGGAGCACCATGCCAAAAGTGGTAAGGTGACACGCTGAATAAATCACACAGTGCTAAAAGCAAGTCTCCACATGTTCAAAAGCTGTACTAAGAACAACTTCAGTATAACATATATACTGTACACACACATGCATCCATTTGTCAAAAAGGGGCACAATGAATACTGACATCATACATAAGACACCTTCAGAACATTAAAACGTATAACAATAATAATAATAATAAAGACAAGACTATATTCCTTTTTATAGTTTAGAATAAAAATATTTAAAGGGTTATGACATATTTTTGTAGTGGTGTAGTTCAAATAACTTTAATTACATCCACCCTGTTCAGTGTGATATAAAGTGTCTAATAACTTTTTGGCCTCTTGAAAAGCTTTACCTTCATTCATATCTTCTGAGCAGCCCATTTCTCTAAACATACACTGCCACACCCAGTATGAAAATTTTTGGTTAAACTTCAGAAAAAAAGAAACAGGTATTATAAGTGGAAATGGCTGGCGCACACAACATTCTGCATGTTTGTTTTATACACTGTCTAATTTTAACTTTAAGAAAGATATACATAAATTCAAAGTATTACAGTCATAACTTTCAAACAAGTGCACTTGGCTTTAGTAAAGTATTCTTTAAAATCCTGTTTATCTGTGAGGGAACACACTTTTTTTTTTTTTTACTTAATTGCCAATTGTGTCTCTACATGTTCAGGTCTGAAGATTAAGAGATTCATGTCAAACCCAATGTAATATCACTTAATACAAAGGGTGACATCACAGGGCACTGGTGGCTCAGTAGTAGGTGTTTTGCCTGCCATGCAGAAGGCCCGGGTTCGATTCCCAGTCAGTGCCCAAACCGCCCACAGGACGGAGTGCCGGTTCCAAACTCGGATAAATGGGAGGGTTGCGTCAGGAAGGGCACCCCAAGTAAAAGCTGTGCCAAGTTGCTGTGCGGACTGGATATTGGTGACTGGTGGCGACCCCTTGCTGGGAGCAATACAATGTCACACAGAAAGTTATTAAGCACTATTCGGCATAAGTTTAAGGCATCGTCACAACTGACCTGTTTGAGATATCATAAATATCCTCTACAGTTTTGCATCTGTAGAGGAAAATGGATGTAAATTCTCAATCATATAAATTCCCTAGGAGGAGTACATCCAAATCCAATGTGTCGTTTTGCAAACGACCCAAAATAACTGACTTCCTGTTGAGTAGAGCCCATGACATGTGAAAGTTGTTTAGCTCAATGAGATCTAAATACGTACCAGGTTTCATGTGCATACATGCAAGTGTATATGAACTATGCAGCAAAATCTCGTGTGAAGAACACCAGAATACCACGACCCAGAATAACTGACTTCCTTAGAGTAGAGCCATGACATGATGTTCAGCTCAATGAGATGTAAATGTCTACTGGGTTTCGTGTGACTTTGTGCAATTGTGTATGCAGAAAAATCTTATGTAATTTTTTAATGGCAGCAGATTCCAACTTGTCTGCCAATTTTCATAAGGTTTTGAGCATGTTAAGATCCCCAAAAAGCCCCGGGTGCTGGAAGCCCCTCACACACTATGGGGACATATGAATGATGTCATAGTACTTGGGCGCTAATTTTGTCTTTGTGCTGCTGTCTTATCAGAGAAGACAACTTTCCAATTTTCATTTTTAATTTCCGTTTTTATAATTAGTCACCATCAACTGTTTCATCTTGGAAACCACAGCAAAAGCAAAGCAAAATTTTTAAACCTGATTATAAAGAGAAACCATATCTAATTAGTTAAAAGAAAAAAAAAATCAAAATCTCTAAAGCCCTGAGTCTTCTGGGGTAGGCTCCAGATCTCCTGTGACCCAGTAGCATTACAGTAGCGTGTCCTGAGTATGGTATTTGTTTTAACCAGGTCTGAGGCGTCTGACTGGACGGATGGAGGTGAGTGATGACCTAGCAGAGATGAAGGAGGAGAAGAGAAGGATGGACATGGAGAGAAAGGTGTCTATTGTGGAGCTTTTCCGCTCACCGCTCTACAGGCAGCCCATCATCATATCCATCCTGCTCCAGCTCTCCCAACAACTGTCAGGAATCAATGCTGTGAGTAATCAGAATACAGTGGAACCTTGGATTGCGAGTAACCTGTTTGTAATCGTTTCGCAAAACAAGCAAAAAAAAAAGACGAGTGTGTCTTGATATACGAGTACCAAGTATCATTGAGTATCATGTAACATGTGCTTCTTGCCTTGGTTTATTATTTCTTATGGGAGAAACACTTCAAGAACAAATAATGCCCACAATCCAAGATTCCACTGTAACTCCTTTTAAAGAACACATCATTTTGTAATAGAGAATTTAACAGTGAGCTAGTCAGTTGAAATGCTATTTTCACTATCTCATAATCAATAATCCTCTTTATCCAAGATGTCAGTTACTTTGTAGAAAACCCCTTGTTGCCAGGGAGTTTTAAAAGTTTTCTACCATATACAATATATTTCTGAAAACTATAGTCTCTCTTGTATGTCAACCTCAATCAGTAGGATTTTAAAGTATAATTAGAACTGAAACTAGATAATTATTTGAAATTTTCCACTTTGACCACAACACTGATGCATTGTGGGAATTGACAGCTAGTATCTGGAATATGTGTAATGTAGCATTACAGTTTTTCTTTCTTGAAAAGAGACTCAAATCTGTTCCAGCATGACAATGTTCCCGTAAACAAGGCAAACCTTGCCCTCAACTCTACTCAACACATTTGGGATGAAATGAAACACCTTGAGTACACTGACATAAACTGAAACCACAGAACTCTTCACAACCCTTCAGTATCTATCCACACTAATTCTCTTGTGACTGAATACACAAAAATCCCTACAGCCACACTCCAGAAGTCTACTGGAAAGCCTTCCCTGAAGAGTAAAGTTTATGAAAACAGCAAAGATGAATTGATCAGCTGTCCACATACTTTTGACCATATAGTGACCTTTAACATAATCAAGTCCTGGCATTCCAAATATATGAGAATTAATAAGAAATCTCCTAGGTATCAGTAAAAAGTAAAAAACAAAAAATTCAACCTTATTTTGGTGAAACAGAACACAACAGTGAAAAAACAGTAACAGAATTATACTCTTTACATCTTAGAGCTCTCCAAAATGATCTTTAATTTACCAACTAAAATACAGCTCACATTTCTTTCTGTTTCACTCCTTTTCCAAATCCGCTGTTTTTGTGTCTGCAGCCTTAAATGAACTGCCCCAGAACAGTTCTTTGAGAAAGTGCATTTTCATAGCCAGTTATAATGCTGGAACTGGAAACTTTTATGTTTGCACTGCTAATTGCTAAAAGCTAATTTAGCCATTCTGACAGACTTAAGATCACTAGGCTAGCTTTTAGCAGTAGGCCACTACATGCAAGGGTTAGCCTTATTTGCTATAGCTTTTAAAATGGCACCTAAACAATAGCAGAGTAGGTTAGTGTTGAGAAGAGCTGAGTTTCTTGGTATATGAGGTCATGATGGGGGAAAAAAATCAGATTTGCTTGTTTAAGTCCCAGCCAGTACAAATATGGAAAAAGGACAAACAACAGTGAATGTTTTTTTTCCCTCAAGTGTTTTTGTGTCGATGCAGACTTCAGACCCATCTGAATGTCTAAACATTACATTTTGCATAATTGTTCCTCTTTAATGATTTTTATTTTTATATATTGGCATCTAATCAACTAAACAAAGATTGAAATTATTATAAATAGCTTGCTGATATCTCAGTAAATTGTATTTTAACAATTTTATCTGTTATTATTAAACAATTATATATCCAGACCCTAATAGTCATAACAATATGCTAAATATATACTGCTTAAAAAAATAAAGGGAACACTTAGTCCCAGTTTGACTTAAACGCCTCTCATATGTGTATGCATGGTTCAAGTCAAACCGGGACTAAGTGTTCCCTTTATTTTTTGAGCAGTATACTTTATATATGATGGCTGGGATTATTACTTACAACGTAACATTTCCACCATTCACAACCAAAAATACTAATATATTTGCTTTTGTCTGCAGATTTTCTACTACTCAACCAGCATATTCCAGAAGGCTGGAGTGGAGAGCCCAGTCTATGCCACAATAGGTGCTGGAGTTGTAAACTGTGCCTTCACTGTGGTCTCGGTATGAACAGGCATACACATATCCCATTACTCTTTAACATCTTATCTAAGAACAAACAAGATAAGAGGGCAAAATGTCCACTGTCTGTTACTAGGTCATGGCATTTTAATGCCATTGGGTGTGGTATAAACACAGGTAGCAATGCAATATGATTTCCATAAGTTCACAAAAGTATTCAGACCCTATTTATGGCAATTTAAGACTTTTACAGAATGAATCAGACAGCCACATGAACAGTACACACTTTAGATGATGTATAACTTGATGCTTAAGACGAAGAAGTAAAATGAATGCATTTTAAGGATGAAGTAACCAGAAGTAAGATCAAACTAATCCAGAATAACTGAAAAAGAAAATATCAGCACTGATTTCAATACAAAGCAGGAACAAACCATAACATGATGGCTTCACAACATTGTATTTTAGTCTGTACCAGTTTTGAACACTGACATGGTCACCATGTTGTCCTTTCCATTTGTTTACTCAGTGTTTCTTGGATAACATTCAAAACCTTACTCCATAGCATTGGCTAGACTACTCAAGAACATTTTTGAGGACATTTATTTATATGGAACATTCCAGGATAAATTTTTACATGCTTGGCTCACTTTCCAGCACAGAAATTAATTATTTTTGGTAGTTTTACGTGTAGTGGACTAAAACAAATCTTCCTCCAAAATTTGCTTGTATTTTGTCCATTGGCCTTTCAAACACATCAAGCTTTACATTGCTGTTGTAAATGTTGCATGATGCTACCACAAGCCTGACATCTATAGTACTTCATCTCCTGTGACCTCAGCAGCTTTTCTTTTTTTCCCATTTTGGCTGGAATACTCCCATAACTAGTGCTTTGATGTACGTTCTTTCTAGTTTGTTGTCACATTTATGGTAGAGAACCATACCACTTTTCTTGTTTCTGGCTGTGTTGGGATTACAGTGATCATCCACAATGCTAACACCACCACCAAGTAAATTGAATAAAATTGATCATCGATTAAACTGGAGATAGGATTATGGGCACCAATAAGCCAGTGTAGCATAAATTGCTAAAAAAAAAAAGTCAATGCTGGTTATTACAGAAAGGTATAAGAACAACCTGTGGATAGCCTGCTGTGTATGGGCTAATCAGATGAAGAGTTCAAGGCTGTTGATATGGCCTCCAAACTCCACAGATTTAAATCCGATCGAGGATCCACCAGATGCAACAGACAAACAAGTCCGATCCCTGACTCACCCTGCGATCTACAGCACCCATTGTATTTGCCACTAACCTCCCGGTGCCAGATACAACGACACACCCCTGAGGTCTTGTGGAATCCATACACCAATGGGGCAGTACTGCCCAGGTGGCACAAAGGGAACCTACACAATATTGGCCCTAATGTTTTTTTTAATGTGGCTGATCAGTGTAGATGGTTATGCAGAGATGCTCAGAGACTTTAATTTTATCCTTTCTATGATTTGTAGTCTTAAGAAACGTTAAGAATAACTTACTTTGAATACTTTTGGTCTTCATCATTAATCTATATGATAACTATATATGCAATGTTTTCACAACCTGTTGTATTTGTCCATTTGTTTTTCTATGGATTAGCATAAAAAGATATAAAAATAATTTCTACTAAACAGCTTTTCTTGGTGGAGAGGATGGGCCGGCGGACGCTACACATGCTAGGACTGGCCGGAATGTGCGTTTGTGCAGTAATCATGACAATTGCCCTCAGCTTATTGGTTAGTACATTTACTTCCAAGTCTTCGTGCTACAGGGGTGTTAAATGTTATTTATTTGAATTGACTAAACTGTTTTCTTTGAAACATTTTGTTCTCCAGTCATTAATCATAGTTTACCTTTTCTTTATTTATGCAATTTACGTATGTAGGTATTTTTCCCCTTAATAACTTTTATTTGGTCATCAGGAAAGCGTGCCATGGATGAGCTACATTAGCATGCTCTCCATCTTTGGCTTTGTGGCCTTCTTTGAGGTGGGCCCAGGACCCATTCCCTGGTTCTTCGTGGCTGAGCTGTTTTCTCAAGGGCCCAGACCTGCAGCCATGGCTGTGGCAGGATGTTCCAACTGGACAGCAAATTTCATAATTGGCATGGGCTTCCAGTATGTTGCCGTAAGTATAAATATGTATCAAGTAAATTAAACAGACCCTTAACATGATGTCTACTTAAATTCATAAAACTCTTTTCTTTTCTCTCCTTATACTTCAGAACCTCTGTGGTCCGTATGTATTCCTCATCTTTGCGGCACTCCTTCTGTTTTTCTTGCTTTTCACCTTCTTTCGAGTTCCTGAAACTCGAGGAAAGACTTTTGACCAGATTTCTGCCAGTTTCAGTCACCGTTCTAATAGTATACTGGACCGGGATCTGAGCATGGAGCTAGTAAAGCCCAGTACAGAGCTGGAGGACTTGGGAGCAGACAGCTCAGAGCAGTAAGAACCAGCAGGTGAAGAGTCTGATCTAGGGATACATACCAGAACAGACACCTTACCCTCTGATTATGTTTGACGAGAGCTGAATGTATATGAACGAAGGGAGAAAGACTAAAACAATGCTGCTGATTGTTACAATGTTTGATAAGAGTGTTTCAGAGAGACTCGGATTACTGCACTTTATCTGCACAACAATGGTTGCCAGTTATATTTGTATATTTTTATTTACACTGACACAGTCCGCTATTTTCCTTAATACTGACATATTCAAGAATTTCTAAGATCTTCAAAGGAATATATAACCTTTTTTTTTTATTCTACCACAAGTATTACCTTGTCTTCGAGAAACAGATCAAGGTTAAAATAAATCAGAAAACCATGCAGATGAATTTTGTAATTGTTTTTGGGCAGTCCCATCAGAGGCTTTACTCCAACTTGTGCTTTAAGTAGATTTTAAATATAATACTTCTGTATTTGAGGTGAGAAAAATTAATCGTTTAAAGATTTAGACCAGAAAAAAAGTACAGTAGGGCTTAATATGTAGTGATTTGACTTTTAAAAAAATGGTAAGAGTATTAAATGGTTAAAATGTTTTGTTTGCTACAGTAATTGATTTTATGTGAGTTGATAACGGACAAGATTTTTATTTTGAAATGGAAAAAAACAAAGGACCTATTATTTTAGTAATTGAAACCATGTTTAGTATATATGGCAAGTATAACATATATATAAAATGTCATACTTGGTAAGTTATGAGTAGTTTGACAATAGTGATCTGTGTGTGTCGTTTGTCATGTTTGCAATAAAAAAGACGACAATGAGGTGTTGCATGCACCTTTGATCTAATTAACGGTTCATTAATTTATTTATATTGTTTTATTGAAACTGCCCATTGAAAGACATTAAACACTAATTTTGCCCTTACTGAATTTTTCATAATCCTTTTGGTCATATACATTTGCAGCATTATTGCCCCTGCAACTGACAACTTCAGTAAATGAAAACTTCCATAACAAACATTATTAGGCACACAATACAGTGGTGTTCAAAATAATAGCAGTGTGTTGAAAAAAGTAAGTAAAGCTCCATATCCATATAATAACTTTTAATTTAAATCACACAATGCATTGGACACCCTGCACATTCTATTCTAAATCACAACATAAAGAAAAATGTGCTAAATGCATTATTAGTTAATGTAAGTGAAGAAAAACAAATATCAGTTTGTTCAAAGAAATAGCAGTGTCATCATTCATCTTTACAAAGTGATGAATTTACAGTTTAAACTAAAGTGCTTGAAGTTTAATCTTTCTTGTGCATCTCTGAACTAATGTTTAGTTGTATAACCATGTTTTCTGAGAACTGTTTCACATCTGTGACAATTGTACCACATGCCACAATTCCTCGGCATTTCTTAGTTTTGCCTCAGAAACAGCATTTTTAATGTCAGCCCACAACTTTTTTATTGGATTAAGGTCTGGGGATTGGGCTGCCCACTCCATAACGTTAATCTTGTCAATCTGGAACCAAGATGCTGCTCGGTTACTGGTGTGTTTGGGGTCGTTGTCTTGTTGAAACACCCATTTCAAGGGTATTTTCTCTTCGGCATAAGGCAACATGACCTCTTTAAGTATTCTGATGTACTCAAATTGATCCATGATCCCTGAAATGTGATAAATAGGCCCAACACCATAGTACGAGAAGTGTCCCCATATCATGATGCTTGTGCCTCCATGCTTCACTGTCTTTACAGTGTACTGTGTCTTGAATTTAATGTTTGGGGGTCGTCTGACAAACTGTCTGCAGCCTCTAGACCCAAAAAAAGACAATCTTGCTTTCATCAGTCCACAAAATGTTGCACCATTTCTCTTTAGGCCAGTCAATGTGTTCTTTGGCGAACTGTAACCTCTTCAGCACATGTCTTTTTTTCAACAATGGATTTATGGGGGCTTCTTGCTGATAGCTTGGCTTCACATAGCTGTGTTCTAATAGTAACAGTACTCACAGGTAACTTTAGGTGTTCTTTGACCATACTGGTACTGATCATTGGCTGTCTTTGAGTCAATTTCGTTATTCTTCGATACATTTGAATAGTAGTTTTCCATTTTCTTCTACATCTTTCTGGTTTTGATCTCAACTGTACATCACTTTTATCTTATAGGTATTGTTCCCGCGAATAAGTTCCTCATTTGTTTGTACCAGGGTTTAAATTATACTGCCTTTTCTTGTTTATACTAAATAACAACATTATCTTTACGCTTTACTACTGGATTTTTGCCTTTTTCTGTTTTTTGCGCTTTTTCGGAGAACGCGTGTATCATCTGAGAACAAGCGGAATCCATCACCAAACAACTTAACTCCGACTCAGGTACGTTATAATGAATAATATTCAGCTCGTCCAGTGTGTAGAGAGCAGGATGCTTAGACATTCTTGTTAGTGATAATTTTACTTGTGATAGGTGTGTGTTAGTGAGCACTCTGACAGAAAAGATATCAGCGCTAGAGGAGAGCATCCAGACTTTAGAGAGAGTTAGAGAGCGTGAGAGCAGCGTTATTCCCGTAGTGGACAGTCTGGGTGCCGCAGGTGGAGATAACCAGCCCCCTGCGCCCCCTGAGTGGCGCAGTGGTAAAGTGCTCGCCCTATCATCGGGAGATCGCTGGTTCGAACCCCGGGTGATGCTGTTTTCCTCTCACAGCCGGAGGTCAAGACAGAGCTGATTGGCCGAGCTCTCTCAGAGGGCAGGGATGAGAGGTACTTGCGCTCCCACGGCTAGCGCTTCCCTTCGAGTGTGTTACTCCGCCCCTAATGGGGCGTGAGCAAGCAGTTCGAAAAGATGCAGTCAGCTGACATCAAGTGGTTCGGAGGAAACACGTGATAGTCTTCGGCCCTCCCGGCTGAGTGGTAGTAGTAGCCTTTATGTGGGAGCCCCCTAGTGACGGGGAGGAATTTGCTACGACTAAATTAGGGGAGAAAATTGGAAAAAATCCCCCCAAAAAATATAATTAAATGGAGATAACCAGCCCACGACTCCGGCATTAGAGGCCTCACAGCTGGGCTAGCCTACCAGAGCACACCTCCTCTGCGCTTCACGTGTCCAACAGGTTTGCTCTCCTCAATGATGCACCCACTGAAAAACCTGAAAGAGCTCTGGTTATAGGAGATTCTATACTGAGACATGTGAAATTAGCCAGGCCTTTGGGGCGCCAGCGGCAGTGGTTAGGTGTATCCCGGGAGGCAGAGCACCGGACATAGCAGGTAATCTTAGGGCTCTAGGACAGCACAGGTTCTCCAAGATAGTGTAACATGCTGGAGCTAATGATATACGCCTTTGTAAGTCAGAGGTTAATAAGAACAACTTTTCAGAGGTGTTTAAATTAGCAAAGGCGATGTCCGATGACGTAATATGCTTTGGTCCCATCCCAAATAGACTTGGCGACATAGCTTACAGCAGGTTATGGTCGCTGAATCGCTGGATGTCCAGGTGGTGCTCTGAAAACAATGTGGGTTTAATAGATACAGTAATTGGAAGACCTTTGAGGGCAAAACTGGCCTGTTAGGGCGGGACGGTGTCCATCCCACTCGGGAAGGTGCTGCTCTCATTTCTTTTAGTATAGCTCATAGTCTCAGAAGAGGCCTAGTTAATCGGTGACAATCCAGAGCCCAGGCCAGGGAGCCGACAGACAGGCTAAACCAACCGTCTGCTAGCTGCATAGAGTCGTCACTCAGGGTTTACTGTATTGAGACTGTGTCTGTTCCCCGAGCTAAAAACTAATTTAGAAAGACTCAGAAAGTCTGTTTTAGTAATTTAATTAACATAAAGACCACAAACTCGGATCATACTAAATGTGCAGTCGGCACCTCTGATCTGAAGCTAGGACTGTTAAATATTAGATCTCTCGGATCTAAAGCAGTTATTGTTAACGAAACTATCACAGACCAGGAGTTTGATATATTACGTTTAACAGAAACCTGGATTAAAGAAAACGAGTATGTAGCTCTAAATGAAGCTAGTCCTCCTGGATACAGCTACATACACCATCCTCGGCTAACTGGTAGAGGAGGAGGCGTCGCAGTTATTCACAATGATAATCTGGCTATCGTACAAAAACACGTAAAAATGCATTTGAAATTCTCTATAGTAACATAAATTCAGCTCAGACGATTCCGCTAATCATCATTTACAGACCCCTAGGGCCGTATTCTGAGTTTCTCTGTGAATTTGCAGATTTTCTCTCAAACCTTGTTGTTTCCGTAGACAAAGTGTTAATTGCTGGAGATTTAAATATTCATTTTGAGAATCCAGAAGACCCTCTGAGAGCAGCATTTATGTCCATACTGGACTCAGTAGGAGTAAATCAGTGTGTAGTAGGACCCACTCATAAAGCAGGTCACACTTTGGACTTAATATTATCCTTCGGATTAAGTATAAGAAACATAATTACAATTCCACAGTCTGAAGTTATCCCAGATCACTGTTTTGTCTCAATTAAAGTGTATCATAGTAAAAATGTATGCACAGCACCGCGCTACCGCCTTAAACGTATGTTCACATCAAATACCACACAGAGCTTTATCAATAATCTCCCAGAGTTATCAACTTTGATTGGATCGCCATCTGACTCCACAGAACTCGATCAAGTGACTGAATATCTAGAGTCAACACTTCATTATAGCTTAGATAATGTAGCTCCAGTTAAAAGGAAAATGATTAGAGATAAGAAACTTGCTCCTTGGTATAATGACCACACACGCACTCTAAAACAAACCGCTCGTAAATTAGAACGCAAATGGCGTCAAACTAAATTGTTAGTATTCTAAATAGCATGGAAGGAGAGCATCCTGAACTATAGAGAAGCTCTCAGTGCTGTTAGATCAATGTATCTCTACTCTTATAGAAAAAAAACAAAAATAATCCTAGATTTTTATTTAATACCATAGCCTAATTAACTAAAAACAAGACCACTGCAGAAATCTCCACAACAACATATAGTAGTGAGGATTTCATGCTTTTTCAATAAAAAAAATCATAAATATTAGGCAAAAAAATCAGCCTTTAAAACCAGACAATTTAAGTGATACAGATGATAAATTAATCACATCACATCAGAACCTAAAATACTCCCCTTGAAGCAAGAGAACTGATCTTGACCCCTGTCAGCTTTCCAATTACATGCCGATATCAAACCTCCCCTTTATTTCTAAAATTCTGGAAAAGGTAGTATCACAGCAGCTCATGTTCATATCTACATAAAAATAGCATAAACGAACTGTATCAGTCAGGATTTAGGTCTCATCACAGCACAGAGACAGCACTCGTTAAAGTAGTAAATGACCTCCTAGTGGCTTCTGATCAGGGTTGCGTCACTATGCTTGTGTTACTCGACCTCAGTGCAGCTTTTGACACTATTGATCATAGTATTTTCCTACACAGATTAGAAAATGTAGTAGGAATTAAGGGAACTGCCCTCTTACGGCTTAGATCCTATTTGACTGATCATTATTAATGTGTAGATTTAGACGGTGACCATTCCTCATGTTCTCAAGTTGAGTTTGGTTTTCCACAGGGTTCTGTTTTAGGCCCACTGCTTTTTTTCCTTTACATTCCTCCTCTGGGCAACATAATTCGTAAACATGGTATTAGTTTTCATTGTTATGCTAATGACACACAAGTATACGTTTTAGAAAAAACAGATGAGAAAAACCAGTTTACTAAAGTTGAGCAATGTGTGCAGGACATAAGATATTGGATGTTAATTAATTTCCTTCTGCTTAATCCTGATAAGACGGAAGTTCTAGTCATAGGACCACAAGCAGCTAGAAGTAAGCTTTCTAAACACAGTGATTTAAAATGGCCTTTCTGTTCCATCAAGTGCAACAGTAAAAGACCTCAGTGTGATTATAGATTCCGGCCTTTCAATTAAAGCACATGTAGATAATATTACCAGGATAGAATTATTTCATCTCAGAGATATTGCCAAAATAAGAAATATATTGTCACCCAATGATGCAGAAAAACTAGTTCCTGCTTTTATCACGTCTAGGTTGGGGTATTGCAACACCTTACTGTCTGGTTGTTCAACAAGGTGCTTAAACAACCTTCAATTAGTCCAGAATGCAGCAGCGATTCCTCACTTGAACCAGAAGATATAAGCACATCACTCCTATCTTATCCATATTGCATTGGCTTCCTGTGAAATTTCGTATCGGTTTTAAAATACTACTCTTGACGTATAAAGCATTAAATGGTCTCGCGCCGCAGTATCTGAGTGAACTGCTAGTGTCTTACAATCCGCCACGCCTCCTTCGATCAAAGGATGCAGGCTGCCTGTCAGTACCACATATTACTAAAACTACAGTAGGGGGCAGAGCTTTTTCTTACAAAGCCCCAGTTATGGAATAACCTCCCAGTTAATGTTCGGGACTCAGACACAGTCTCAGTGTCTAAGTCTAAGCTAAAAACCTATTTATTTAGCCAAGCATTTTTGTAAATAGATTAGCCTTAGGTAAAGGAGCAGATCTGAGAAGCTCATGGACGTAGAGTATTAGGTGAACTGGTATGTTTAGATGCAGTCTTCCCCACTCTCATTAATCACCCAGGTTTGTTGACGGTGAGGTGGTTGTTTGCTTTAGATCTCAGGGACCCCTCATGCTTGTGTTTCCTTCTGGCTCTCCCTTTTTAGTTATGCGGTCATAGTTAGTCTTGCCGGTGTCCCTGCTTGCACTCTGCACTAAATATACATTCACCTTATACGTTGTTCGACTGTGACCACACCGAACTGCCATCTTTCTATCTCTTTTGCTCTCTCCTTTTTCCATCTCTGTCAAGCCATACATGTCGCTCCTGAGCTGCCAGTGATCCAGACCTCCTCTGCCCTCTGGACCTGTCTAACTCGTCCTGGAGTCCTGCTTCTGGTTGGAAAGCTCATCACATGGATGCCACGTGTGGTCTGCATGTGGTGCCTGGGGATGGCTCCACTTTTCCATGAAGGTGGTCCTGTCCTCAACTGATGCAGACAGTTGTTCTCTGAAGACCTGTGACTTTAGTCACTCAATAGTTCAGGACTGGAATTTCTTACAGTCTACCTGAGACTCCAAGAACAAACTGGACTTTAATCTCAGTCTCGCATAATATTATGCACATCACTCCCTGCTATCTGTTTTCACCCAGATGAGGATGGGTTCCCTGTTGAGTCTGGTTCCTCTCAAGGTTTCTTCCCTATTACCATCTCAGGGAGTTTTTCCTTGGCACTGTCGCCGTCATCCTCAGCTTGTTCATCAGGGACAATCATATCATTTTGATTCATACACATTTCATACAAAGGTAATCCTTTTGATTGTGTAAAGCTGCTTTGTGACTATGTAAATTGTTAAACAGGCTATACAAATAAAATTTAATTGATCTAAATTGTTTTAAAAAGCATTTGATATAACTTTAGCCAGAGCATTTCTTTGCATGTTCCCCCCATCTCTAATCAACTTTGGAATCAAAGTACGCTGTTGTTTGGAAAAATGTCTGAAACAACCCGTTTTACTCTGATTTTCAGAGGGAAATGCACAGGCATTCTGCATTTATCCTTAAATAAGGGGAACTTGTTTAACACCTGTTTTTCACAAAATAATTTACCTCTCCAATTGAACTTCACACTGCTATTATTTTAAACACGCCCCATTTCAATTAATGATTAAATTACACAGAATCAGGTGCATGCAAGTCATGACTGTTGCTTTTCTATTATACCTGATTTTCTATTTACCATGAAGAAATAATTTTTCACAAAACCAATTATTGATCTGGTTACTGGTGTTGGACTGCTATTATTTTGAACACAACTTTACATCACCTTTATCTAAATTGTAACAAGTTAACCTAAGGTAAATTTCCTTTTTGAAAGCCTAACTTCCCGGCAAAGCCTACACTTTAAGGCTTGACACAATGAAATTAGAGGACTAGATTATTCTGCACGTTTTATAGATATTTCACTTTAATGACATTGCACATAATCCCTTCCAATGAAATCAAAAAAAAAAAAAAAAAAGTAAAGAAAAAAAACCAGTTTGTATCTTTTTATGAATAGCCTTATTGCATTTCCCCCAACATTTAGCAAATGGTAAGGGGGGGGAAAAAAAAGGAGGCATACTCTGTATACACCACCCCTCACCATGTTCATTGTTTTTCCTAAAACTTAAAGGGCCAAACTGGTTCTCATTTCAGCTGCTCACACCCATAATCACTGAATTAAAAGGGAGACAATGCAAATATATTGGGCTTTCTGAGCAAGTCTATTTTTTATCCCCCTAAAGATATTAAAGTCCAAAATATACTAGTAACTCCTCTTTCCTCTTGCTCATCAAATGAAGAGTTCATACTAAAGAGTTCAGGCAAAAGGTATGGAGGAGGGAAGGGTAGTATGCACATCAGTTGTAGGTTTGCTGAAACACCATCCCAGCTCTTCCAGAGACCTATACAAAACAAGAGACAAGATCTTAAAATTAAACATACCATACAAAAGATTAGGAAAATTTGTGGTGCACAATGTAATAAAAAGGTTGGTTTGTAGCAAAACAAAAAGTTCAAGTTTCAACACCAAATTCACAATTTCATCTTAATAAAACACTGCAAGGAGGTGCCGTTCACATAGACCACTCACTCATCTTCTATACCGCTTTATCCTGTATTCAGTATCCTGTCTTCTATACCGCTTTATCCTGTATCCTGTATCCCAGAAGGCTTGGGGCACAATCGCAGGGCACACACACGTACACACTATGGGCAATTCAGGAACACCAATCAACCTAACCGACATGTCTTTGGACTGTGGGAGGAAACCGGAGTACCTGGATGAAACCCACCAAGCACGGGGAGAACATACAAACTCCATGCACACAGAGACGGGAATCGAGCCTGGCCGGGAATCGAACACGGACCCTGGAGGTGCAAGGCGACAGTGCTAACTACTACACCATCTTGCCACCTCAACTAGACCAATTAAAATTATCGTACAGTTGCGAGGGGAATTCAAGTAAAATGTGACTTTTGATTTTTTATAACAGGTATAAGAAAAAGAAGCACTTTTATTTCTTTAATCCCCTGGTGCACTAACATTTCACTAGTGCTTGGATACAATCAGAGAAAGTTCCATTCTCTAGGTCATGCATTGTCCTGCAAAAACAGAACACCTTCGGTGACCAAACAAGGACTTTTTCCAGTAAAGGAGCTCCTTGGAGGCCAACATTGCAGCAGGTGACATAACCCAGGCAGTCTAGTCATAGCTCCAGTGTACTAAGAACACTTTCTTAATTAAGAAATTAAGTGCATTAATGCATCCTTAAAACCTTCAACACAATGACTAAAATAACTAATTGCTTATAAATGCACTAGTAACCTTGGTGAATGTCCTTTTATCAGGGACCATACAAGACTACAAAACAACCCAGCTAATTCACGTACATCAGCCAGGCAAGTAAAGATGGATTATGTTCACATTACAAACTACAATGTTCAATCCCAATTTATAGGTCAGATTGGATTTGCATCGTGTGTATTTGGCGCACATGAACATCGATTTTTGCTCGCTCATCCGGGTTAAAACGATATCGCAAGAAGAAAAACTTTGGCTGACATTAGTAAATACACTACATCTATGCCCAAATTTCCTTTTTTTATTAATTTTATGGAGAAGTTAATTTATTTTACTTTTGCCAATTAGCAGGTCTGGTAATTTAAATAATTAACTTTAATTATATTGATTTAGTGATAATTCTTTTAATGATGTACAAATTCAAGTTCAAAATTTAAACAATTAAAATTTTACTTTTGGAAGTCTAATTACAATTAGAAACAATGTGTTAAATTATCATTTTCTGGATCAGGTGGAAACTGAGTCATTCATCTTAAACCATCCATTGCATTTGAGCTGCAGCTGTTGTATGAATGTTGCAATTCTATATGGCTTGGAACTACTGCACCAGTTTAGCTCAGAGTCCCACCTCTTGCCCGGGTCGCTAGATTTCTTCCAGTTCATGGAAGTCACACCACAGGCGTGGCATCAGGAGCCTGTAAAGACAGATGTTACTAGAGCGTTGGAGAAAGCCACCATCCATCGAAAAGGAAATGTGATGGTTATACTTAAGCAAAACAAAACAAGGCTTAACTGGTTGCAGGCACCAGTTTAAAAAAAAAAAAAAAAAAAAAAAAAAAATGATCAAGACTACAGACCCCTCTTGACAATATCACAATGGTATCATGCACAAATCAAAGCAGTTAAGAGCATGCCAATGCATGGGAAAACTATCCTACGAAATAAAAGCTGCATGAAACTATGCGATCAAATACAAAATCTTAACCTCTCACCTCTGCTGCTTTTGGGGAAGCTTTCTGGGACTGTTTCGGTGAAGATTTTGGTGAGGCTTTGACATCAACTGGTTTAGAAGGCGTAGTAGGCGAGGCAGGCTCTGCTTTGTCGGGTTTGTCCGCACCATCCTGTCAAGAAATAGCCAGTCATGGACTTTCCTCTGTTTGGTGTGCATACTGATGTCATTTTCTAGTTCATTTTAAATAAAGAACTCTAACCTACTAAACCTTCTAATGTGTAGCAAAAACAAAAAAAAATTTAATTAATACAGTGGAACCTTGGTTCATGAATGTCACAATCTCCCCACCCCCATAAACAATAATGTAGTGCCTTTTTTCTCTTTGTGTAGCGAAGAAAAAATTCAACTTTAGAAAAAAATATTTATTACTGACTATTTAAGACTGAGTTTTATATTATGTAATAAACAAAATAAAACCAAAAGTTAAATATGGTTTATAGTGACAGAACAGATTAATTTTATTTACATGCATCAGTGTACCACCAAACTGGTGAATTAAGGTTCCACTGTACACACAAATGCACAACAATTCAACTACAAACAGAATAATCTACCACATTGGCCACTGACTTATGTTTATCTTACTTTTCCTGTCAATCTCATTAAAAGTGATGCTTTACTTTGGAGGTTGTAGAGTCAGAATTCCTTTGTCGACGACGGCTAAATTGTCGGCGTGACTTTTGAGCTTGGGTATCAGCTTGCTCTCCATTACTCTGACCCTCTTTGAGGGTTTCCCTCTGGCTCTCGGCAGGAGTGGCCGACTGAACTTCTCCAGGAGGTGGACGAGGACGGAATGGCCTGGAAAACACCAGCAAATCTTCATTTATTGACTGATACTCTTTGAAAGGAGTGTAGAATGTATTTGGTTATAGTAGGTATGTTCTAAGATATACAGTACTAAAACCTGTGCATCTCAAACGCCCATTCTTTCTAGGACGAATCATTTCATGTTGTACTGACTTTCCATACCCGTTCCATTCCTTCTGCTACCTATATAAACAGTGTCTACAGCGAGGACGTGCACATACTTCGAACACTTGCATTAGGCATCCTGTGGTTAATCCACATACCAATAGTGGGCATGTTATTTTCTTCCAGGAGAAATAAACAAAGAGATGCTCGTCTTTTTATTTCAGTACCGTGCATGTGGCGCATACTTTACTTTTAAATCCTCACCTCCGATATCGGGGTCTGAACTTGCGTGGTTGCGGTCTCTGTTGGCCACCGTCTGCTACCTTCTGTTCACCTGCTGATTCTCCCTATAAAATAATTATTATACACATACATACACATATATAAAAAAATTTAAACCCAAATGTGTTAACAGTAACTAAAAATACTAAAATACAAAGAAATGAGCTTTTTTGTCCAAATGGTCAACATACAGGTATGCTGAGCGCTCACCTCAGTTTGGGGCTGAGCGTCTGGTCTCCTACGCTGACGGCGGCGTCGCTGCGCAGGTTGTGGACCGCCGTTTTGTCCCTCCCCCTCAGAAGTGGGACCAGCAGAGGAATCGCCCGTTTTCCCATCATCCTGTGCTGATCGTGCAGGACGGGGAAAGAAGCGCCTGCGGAATCTCCGCTTGTTTGGAGCATAGCGGCTGCCTTTAACTGGAACCCCACCAGGACCGGTTACATTAGCAGCTTCTGAGCCCTAGGTCAAGTAAACATAAGATAAACCAGGTTAGTATGTAACTAAAAACTAATAACGTACACTGTATGAAAGAAAATTTCTAAGGTAACCTTAAGATTTGACCAAACAACTGAACATTGCTTACCTTGGCTGCCTCAACGACGTCAAACTCCACAATCTCCCCGTCCCCTACACTCCTGAGAAACTTTCTAGGATTGTTTTTCTTAATGGCAGTCTGTCAAAAGCAGGGAAAGTAAATTTGTTTTTATTGGGATTTATTGCCGTATCAGCTTCTCAGACTATTTCATGGCAAGATTCACATCAAATATTAAGCTGGTTTATTCAAATCAATTTTATGTTATAATGTAAGTATAATAATAATAATAATAATAGATAAAAATAAATAAATATCACATTCAATTCAATTTTATCTGTATAGCGTTTTAACAATTGTCATTGTCGCAAAGCAGCTTTACACAATCAAAAGAATTATTTAAGTCTGTATGGAATGTAAGTGTGCATGAAGATGAGCAGATCGTCCCTGGTGAGCAAGCCGCGGGCACATTATAGCATGGTCAGATAGAAATTGCACTTTAAATAGAAATTGTAAAAAAGTTTTTCGCAAGGAAAGTAAAAACCTACATTCAACAATGAGGTGATACCATGTAACTTGGCAGAGTTACTGTTACCAATCTAAAGTTGTTTTGTTCCTAAAGACACCGCATCCAAAATTTTTTATTATGCTAAAGTATTCACCAATCTTAAAAAAATAAAAAAATAAAAAATAATAATAATAATAAAAAGAAAGAAAGAAAGAACGACCATTCCCCCCGCCCCCACGGGATTAATATAGGCTTTAATCCCTCCCTCAATTTCTCTCGAACAGGGTGGAGGGTGGCTCATTAAAGAGAAACCAAAAGTCATCTTTCCTTGACTCTCTGTAGCAGGAAAAAAAAATAAAAATAATAATAATAATAAATATATTTTTTTTTTATTTGTACATCTGCAGAACTGTGCACTGGAGAAAGTTTAATCACAACATTTAATATTTTTGCAAAAAAAATTTACAAAATTAGAGCCATCTGAGCTCCTGCTGCAGGGTCAAGGGTGTTGGTTAGAACTGGCAGGAAACACATATATATACACATACCCAATGCACCATCTTAGATATGTCAAACAGACCAACATTGGGTATGAAAGAAGTACTACAGCACACGGTCATAGACATGCAATCAGGAAGAAAAAAAAAACCTGTGAATGCCCGACAGACAATGAGATGGGGGTAATGTAAAACTTCAAATTTGCTCAGTTTTTATTTGCAGTAAACGTCATTTATTTTATAATTTACTGGTAAGCTAGGAAATAAGCTGGCCTGATTTACACTGGTAATTTGTATCAGAATTCAGTTGCGGCATCTTTTTAGCCTGATAACTCAGCAAGCTAGTGACTGAAGATGTGGTGCACGTCTTTAGTATTTAAAACTTGGTTATACAGGTAGAAAGCAACCAAAAGAGAGAAGGAGCTCAGTGCAGCAAAAGGCCTTGTGTAAAAACAAAGACTTGTCAAAGAAAGCAAATAAAGAGCGTTGGTTGTCCATGTATCCAGATATCATAATTTTATGCATCATGGCTTTATCAGCCTCTAAGATGTGCAGAGATATCACTGAGCAGAGATAGGAGCAAAGCAAGTAAACTTTTGCTTCTTCACCCCTGGTACAGTCATATTAATGTGCACGATTAAGATTATGCTTCTGTAATACTAAAACACAATTATATCTTCATAGCAGAGGGAGGACCGGGAGGCGGGGGAATATACAGTAGGTAAAGTCACTGAACTTTCTTACCTGATGGACAAACACGTCCTCTTTGGTGTCATTCCTGCAAGGCAAATAAAGTGGTTTAGACTATGCACAATAAATCTAAACGAGAAATATGAACAAAATTCTCAGGAAAAGAACTACTTTATTGAATTGAAGGGTTCACAAGTCTTTCCACACATACCTGTTGATAAAGCCATAGCCATTGCGCACATTGAACCATTTCACAGTTCCTTGCACCAAAGTAGCTGTAACAGTAGAACTGTAGTAAGGACTTACACTTATGAAAAGGAGTTGTGAAACACAGTAAACAACAAGAGTCTCAACTCATGAGGCATGAAATACCAAAGAGCTTAGGCCCCGAGTGTAAATAATCAACCTCAACATTTGACCAGAAATAAATCTCAAAGCATTTTAAACGTGAGATAGGATTAAAATATGATCAAGCAGAAAGTGCTGTAACTCATGCCTGAACACCTGCGTATTAAACAGCACGTAGGCGTCAGGACTAAAGGCCTGAAGAACATTCAGGTCACGTAGATAAGGAACTCGGGAGGAAAGATTGTCTGTCCTTATTAAACGTTGTCTGTAATAAACGCCATTATGGAGTTCAAGTTACTGCGTTGCTTCATGACACTGTCACAAGGACAATTTGTGATTTTTATTGTATTTTTTTTTTTTAACAACAGATTTCAATTTTGAGCTCTACGACACAAATAAGTAGTGAGCAAAACATTAGATTGTTGAAGATAGTTAAAGAAGAGCAAACCAAACAAGGCAACAAACAGATAGTGCATTGCTCAGCCTTGTTACAAAATAGCGCACTGGATAAAACACACACACACAGCGGCGAGGAAGGGGAAAAAACGAGCAACACGTGGAAACAGGCTGAGTGTTCCCGAAATGTGTCTCACTACCCCTGAAGTCAAGCTGAAACGTACACGCCAAACTCCGGATAGGACCAGACAACATGGACCAGACACGAGGAGTAACAGCTGAAGTAAACATTAAAGCACGGCAATGTTAACATGGTGTGTTTCAGTGCGCAGATACGAGACTTAACCTGGGTGGCGTTTCGTGTTTGTTTTTCAAAACAGGAGTGCAGTTGAGGCTGAATTGTTCGAGAAGTTCCTACCAATCACTTTTCGCTCTGGCTGAGCTGGTCCGGTCTCCGGGGCTGACAGAGGAGCGCCTTGCACGTCTGTGTCGGTCATTTTGGCTCATTTGTCCCCCTCCCTCCTACTCGCCAAAACTTCCCCACAGCCGCCACCTCAATCGCTTTATCCCGAGTCCAGGACTGGAATGAGTGCGCGAGCCGCGCCCCTATTGGTCCGCCGCTGACCAATCCGAGAGCAGCAGGTACGCCTTCATTTCATCAATTGGAAGTGAGACATAAGTGATGAAGCCCATTATGGGGTTCAGGATTTCTTTTATTAACGTTTGATCTCACTTCATTCAGCACATGTCCATCTGGCTGTAAATGAGGCTTCAGTCTGCTCTCCTGCAAAACCAGCTCCCAGCTCCAAACATTATCCATATTAGATACCTAAGGTGAGTATAAATTAATTATGATTTTGTGCATTTACGTATTAAAACTATGCTAGATAAAAGTAAACACGGAGTAGCACTGACGGCTTGCACCTCCACATCCTGGGTTCGGAGTTGCTCTGACTCAATTATGCCCCTTCTAACAGTAGCTAGATTTAATATCTCCTTACAATGGTGGCTGGAAGTGGGATATATTAGGCAGCAAGTAAACTTTTTTCCTGAAGTTGATGTGATGGAAGCCGGAAAAATTGGCAAGTGTTAGGGTTTGAGGGACTTTGACAAAGGCCAAATTGTATACATTGTTGATGGCTAGACAACTGATTATTTTTTCCCGCCTTGTGTCTGTGTGCGTGTTTTTCCCGTGCTTGCCTGGTTTCCTCCAGGTAGTCTGGTTTGCTACCAAAGTCCAAAGACATGCAGATTAGGCTGATTAGCGTTTTCAAATTGCCCTAGTTTGTGATGTTAACCGGAGGTCCTGCCACAGTCCTGCCTCTGTCACCATTGGCCTCTACGGTCTCTAGTTAGATTACTGAGGTTCCTAGATGGATAGGTGGACTTTGCATATCAGCCATAACATTATGACCACCTGCCTAATATTGAGTAGGTCCCCCTTTTGCCACCATAAGAGGCATGCACTGCATGTTCTGACACCTTTTTATCACAACCAGCATTAAAGTTTCTGATTAACCAATGTGATTTACACTAGCGCTTTTATTGGATCAGATTACACGGGTCAGCCTTCGCTCTCCATATGCATCAGTAAGCTTTGGCCACCTATCACCCTGCAGATCAGGAACATCCCACATGAAGTGCCCAATATATCCCACCCACTTCCACCTGCCATTGTAATGAGATATTAAAAATGTAGCTACTATTAGAAGCGGCACATTGTAAAGGCTAGACAATTGAGTCAGAGCAACTCCAAAGCAGCCTATGGGATGTTCCCAGGCTGTAGTGAGCCGGACAAACCAAAAGTGATTCAAGGAAGGAAAAATGGTGAACTGGTGACAAGGTCATGAGTGGCCAAGGTTCACTGTTGCATACAGTATGTGGAGAGAAGACTGGCCTTTTTATTCCAACTCAATAGAAGAGCTAATGTAGCTCAAATTGAGTTAAAGTTTAATGCTGGTTCCAATAGGAAGGTGTCAGAACACAAAGTGTTTGGAAACGGCAAACCACAAAGCACGGGGAGAACATGCAAACTCTAGGCAGAAATCAAACCCAAGCTGAAGGTGCAAGGTGACAGTCCTAGCCACCAAGCCATAGTGCCATACACACATGCCATGTTTTCTCTCACAAATTTATTTATATAATGATATAGAGAGAACATAATTGTCTTTTCTGTTTCCAGGTTTACTCTAATTTGCTGTATTTAGCACTTAGGTTTTGTTTTACTGTGTACTGAACTGTATTTGGTTGAAGGGACAATAAAAGCCTACTTGACTTGACCGGCACTATATTGTCATATATACATAGTTATTTTGTGCTCTTCTATAAGTTATTAATTTTATATATCATCTTCTATATTACTTATCCTGTGTACAGAGTTGGGGAAGAACCTCAGGGCACAGGGTGGAATACACCCTGGACAGAATACCAGTCCATCGCAGGGCGCACACACAAACACACACACACACACACACACACACAGGGCAATTTCGAAATGCATGTTAACCTAATCTGAGTGGCGTGAGAATAACTGTGGGAGGAAACTGGAGTACCTGGAGGAAACCTACCAAACATGGGGAGAACGTGCAAACACACACAGACCCAAGGTGGGAATCAAACCCTCAACCCTGGAGGTGCAATGCAATAGTGCTACCAAACAAAGAAAACAAATTTAAAAGTTTGTTTAATAATACGATATAGCGATGTTTGTTTTAAATTTTATATATTATATGTATAATGAATGTTTGACTTTCAGTTTGGAAATTAATTTTTAATTTTTGGTATTTACTTTAGTTTAAGGATTTCTTGAATAAGATTATGTTTGAACCTTTGTGTAAATACATTGGGATAGTAAACACAAAAATACATTTAGAGCACAATATAGTATGCTAATGTGCATTATTATTTATTTCATACACATTGTATGTGTGATGTAAGGTGAACTAATGAAAATGTTTGTATGTGGTTTCTTAATTTTTGGGTATGTAGCCATTTTCAGATCTTTTTTGTGCAGACTTAACATGTCTACAGGGTCAACATTATATAGAATCCATCATGCTTTATTTTCCAAATATCAACAATGATCTCTAAATAGTATGTTGTTTTATTAAAGAGAAAACAAGAAGACGCTATACCATCCTCATGCTGCACTGCACCTGCCATCTGTTAAGCACATATCAACTCATGCAGCCTTCAGTGATAAATTATAGCCCAAGAGCCTGGGCCAAAGCACTGAGAGCAAACTCTAGCGTCGAGGTGAGGAAGAGGACCATCCTTAGCCTCCCTAACTCTACCCCCTTCTACCATTAAATGTTCCCCAGACTCAAGTTTCACACAGCTATATTTATCCGAATAACCACAGACTGGCAACACTGGCCTCCTGGCCATGATCATGCATTATGGCCTATATTCAGGCAATTCAATAGCTTTCTATTTTCTGTCTTTGCAAGAAAACACAAGTTTTGTAAAAAGCCAATGTTTATTTGTGATGCCATCTTTAAGATTGCAAATACAAAACCATCAATCACAAGTTAATATAGGAAAAAGGCTCATACATTTTCTTGAAATATAGAGCCTTACATATACTGTAGGTTAAACAATGTTCTGTTCAATTTCATTTTAAATATCTACTGTAGAAATGTAGAGCCGACAGTTCTGTATCTTGTGTCTTTATTGAACAGTAAACCCACTACATCTACTGTACTATGAATATGCATGTGCACTTCTCAGACATAGAGGGATATCAAGCGTTTTTTTTTGCAGAATGTCCTCCCTCAGATGCCTTAAAACCTTGCAATAGAGTTCACTATTGATGGTCTGTTGCCTGGGGACAAATTCCCGATGCACAATGCTGCAAATTACAAAAAAGACGATGAGCATACACTTGGTTGAGCTGCAGACCTGCCTCGCCTTTTTTAGTCATGGAGAAGATGGGCTCTTCCACTGTAAAGACTGTTACTTTCTCTTAGGGTCATATCAATGCACCCACGTTTTGTCACAGGTAATGACCCTTGACATGAAAGACGGGTTATCCAAGACACCCTGGCAATGTTTTTGCCGGACTTTGACTCGATGTTGTTTCTGCTCCTGGGTCAGCAGCCTGGGGAACTTGGCAGCAACATGCTGTGTGTTTAAATCACACAATGAGGATTGCTTGGATTGTTCCGTATAAGACACTGAGATTTGCAGCAGTGGCAGTGATTGTTCTCAGACAATCATCATGCACAACTTGTGCAATGGTTTCACCATTTTTGGGGATTGGGCTCATTGAAGGTCTTCCTGATCTCCCCTTGTCCCATCGTGAAGTCCCATTGTTAAAAAAAGACGTGCTGAAGGGGTTACAGTTTGCTAAAGAACATATTGACTGGCCTAAAGAGAAATGGTGCAACATTTTGTCGATTGATTAAAGCAAGATTGTTCTTTTTGGGTCTAGAGGCTGCAGACAGTTTGTCAGACGACCCCCAAACATTAAATTCAAGACACAGTACACTGTGAAGACAGTGAAGCATGGAGGCACAAGCATCAGGATATGGGGACGCTTCTCGTACTATGGTGTTGGGCCTATTTATCACATTTCAGGGATCATGGATCAATTTGAGTACATGAGAATACTTAAAGAGGTCATGTTGCCTTATGCCGAAGAGAAAATACCCTTGAAATGGGTGTTTCAACAAGACAACGACCCCAAACACACCAGTAACTGAGCAGCACCTTGGTTCCAGATCGACAAGATTAACGTTATGGAGTGGGCAGCCCAATCCCCAGACCTTAATCCAATAGAAAAGTTGTGGGCGGACATTAAAAATGCTGTTTCTGAGGCAAAACTAAGAAATGCCGAGGAATTGTGGCATGTAGTACAATTGTTACAGATGTGAAGCAGTTCTCATAAAGCATGGTTAAACAACTAAATATTAGTTCAAAGATGCACAAGAAAGGTTAAACCTCAAGCATTTTTGTTTAAACTGTAAATTCGTCACTTTATAAAGATGACACTGATATTTCTTTGAACAAACTAATATTTGTTTTTCTTCACATACATTAAACTAATAATACATTTAGCACATTTTTCTTCATGTTGTGATTCAGAATAAAATGTGCAGGGTGTCCAATGCATTTATGTGATTTAAATTAAAAGTTATTATATGGATATGGAGCTTTACTCCCTTTTTTCAACACACTGCTATTATTTTGAACACCACTGTACATAAGTGCTTTAAAGTTTCCATCATTAAATACATTCCTACTACATTACTAACTAGAAATACCATAAGTTAAACACTGAAGTTTACCTAACAGACAGATAGGTTTTTAGTTGTCTCTTAAAGATTACCAGTGTAAAGATCAAAGACATCTGGACATGAAATCTGTCCAGGACATCTGGTGTTCATTACACCACCTAAGAGCCAGGACAGAAAACTAAGAGCTAGTTTAGATGTATGTCTTCTTCAATCAGAAAACTAAGAGCTAGTTTAGATGCATGTCTTTTTCAATGCATGTCTTCTTCAATCTCTGTTTAGTTTAGATGCATATCTTCTTCAATCCCTCGAAGATGGTAGGACCAGGATGGTAGGGTGTTGACTCTGCCTCCAAATTCGCCTAATAAGATCATGAATCTGTAGGATGTCCTAGACAAACAAGACAATCAGGACATAAATGATCTGACGCCTTGGCGTCAGCTATACAGAGATCTTCTTGAGCCCATGCCTCGGTGGGACAGAGCTGTTTTGGGGCACAAGGGGGTCCTACTCAATATCAGGCAGGTAGCTTTAATGTTTAGGCTCTTCGGTGTATACTGCTGTGATCGTGGGATGGGGACATTCAGTGCGCATGCCTGAAAATGGGGAATCGTGGCGTGCGTAACACGGGCTACGTAGAGTTTTGAGGAATATGCCTTTGCCGTACCTTTCCGCCCATAACTAGCGGAACCCATCTGGAAGAATTAATGGGGGAGAAACAAGACCGGATCTATAGAGATGGAAAAAGTCGGGCATTTTTAGTATAGAGTTAACACAAAAAAACACCACAGTGAAAATGACTTATTGAAAAATCTCCATAATGAGAGGTCTATGTTTTTACCGCTAACTGATCAACCGGCCACGAGGCAGAGCGCGCTCACGCGACCGCGCGCCCCGCCCGGCCTATAGAATTTAAAGAGCGAAGGGCGAGCGCGCATGCGCAGTGAGGAGGAAACTGCTGTGGTTCGTTTCATGGCTATGTGTGGCTGAGTCAAAGAGTGAACGAGAAAAGCTAGCGAGAAAGAGTGTGTGTGTGTTTTTGGGGCTCACACTCTTGTCGGCTGCTGACCTGTGCGTGAGGCCTCGTCAAAACGCTCGGACCCGCTGTTGGAAAAGGAAAGTCAGGAGAAGAAGAAAAAGAGAAACAGAAACGCCTGGAATGACGGTAGCCTCCAAAGAGCTGAATTAAGACAAGAACGGGCAGCGCGCGCCGCCGAGAGATAAGCGAGCAGTGAAGCCGTGAGAGATCAAGCGAGACTTAACTCAGCTGGTGGATTGCCCCGTTTAACGTCTAGGGTGGAAAAGATCGCGAATTAGGTGAGTGCACGTTTGGGGTGGCTTTGAATTAACCTAGCAACATGGCGCGAGCTCGCTATAGCAGAAACTCCCGTTCCTAACACAAGCTCTAATCTTTTATGCTGATATTTTGTACACTGACTTGATTCTTTTTATACTTCTAACTTTAGACAAAGCGGGTTTCTTTGTGTGTTAATTTTCCTGGTGTGGCGATGTCAGGATGACGACAACAAAATTTTCTTTAGGCCTCAACTTGAACTTTGCGGAACTGCAATATGTAAAATGTAAAAATGCATTTCTGTAGATCTAGTCAAGTTAAAACGTTATATGTAGAACGAGACCAGATGACTGAAGGTAGCTCAAGCCCATGGCCGGCCGGCCTCGCAGCGCCCCGGATTAGCGCGGCACACAGCAGGGACACCTCGTGTTAGCGCTATAGGCGTGTGAACAGCCTGGAGTCGGGCGGCTCACCGGGTGTGCGCACAGGAGGGTCCCCGGTGAGCCATGAGCTCGGGTGGGACGCGAGTGAGCCGCAGTCAGGCCGCAGTGAATGAACTCCAGGCTAAGTTCAGCGCGCTTTGTTCAGCCGGCCTCCTCGGTCCGGGCTAGCGCGTTAGCATGTGCAGAGGCGCCGGCGGGCTTACTGCTGACAGTGTGGGGCAGAAAACCGTGAGCGACGTTTTTCCCCTAAAATCCCAAATCCCAAACTTTAATATAGTTAATCTGATGTTTTAAAGCGCCGACACGCCGTGTAAACGTGCTAACATGCTGTTTACGCCGACACGCTGATAGCACGATGGACACAGCATGACTTGACGTTTGGGCCCTTCCACGTGAGCGCGTACGCGCCGATATACACCACCACTGCAGGCATTATTCGCTAAATGCATGATTCCCCCCCTCCCAATACCTCACGCTACGCTAATAAATCTAATATGTGAGACTAAAAAAAAAAGGAATCCTTAGTTTACCCAAATGTACTTAATTTTCGAAAAAGTCTAGTTTGTGCAGCAGCATGGCTAACAGGTGCCATGCATGCGTTACCTAATTTAGCCCTGGTGTTCGAGCTAGCGAGGTGGAACACTGTTTAATTATATACTTCAAAGTTCTTTAATTATGTAAATAATAAAAACATGTTTGCTTAAACAAATTCTGACTCCTGAAAGGTCGATTTACCATATGCAGTTTTGGCAAGTTTCCCACTTAACGTTACTGTACCAGTATGTTGAATATCACTTCCTAGACCTAAAAGATGAATGTTTAATGTTTGTCTGCTTTCAGGATACAAAATGGCAGATGCAGATGTGGACTTTACAACAGGTGATGCTGGGGCTTCCACCACCTACCCCATGCAGTGTTCTGCTCTCCGCAAGAACGGCTTTGTGGTGCTGAAGGGTCGACCATGCAAGATTGTGGAGATGTCCACTTCCAAAACTGGCAAACATGGGCACGCAAAGGTGACCAGCTTTAGTGAATAAGGCTTGTTTAAGTAGTTTTAAAAAGTCTAGCTTTTGTAAATTAAAAACCATCCTTTGTTGAAGAAACTTGGAAATTCATGGCATTCAAAATGTAATGTGGTATACAATAAGACACCTTTAAAAATCACATGTTAACGGATGTCCAGTAGTTGACATGCGGCCACCATGCATGTCTCGAGGTTTAAAATCATCGAAGCGCCTAACTTTGTGTTTTTGTCAACAGGTCCACATGGTTGGCATTGACATCTTTACTGGCAAAAAATATGAAGATATTTGTCCCTCAACTCACAACATGGATGTCCCTAACATCAAGAGAATGGACTATCAGGTAGGACGGGTCTTTGTTTCGAAGGAACAAGTGACCTATATTAACATATCCACACAGACTTTTACAACAACTACAACTTTTAAAACAACTTTCTTTTCTCATCCACAGCTGATTGGCATTACAGATGGCTACCTGTCTCTGCTCCAGGACAGCGGTGAGGTCAGAGAAGACTTGAAAATGCCTGAGGGAGACCTGGGCAAAGAGATCGAGAGCAAGTATGAAGCTGGAGAGGAGATGCTGGTAAATGCCTTAAAACACATCGACTCTACACCTATTTTGTAGATGATTTACGTGAATCTGGTTGACTGATTTGCTTTCTTGCCTGTGTTTTTCAGATCAGTGTCCTGTCTGCAATGAATGAAGAGGCTGCAGTGGCCATTAAAGCCATGACTAAATAAAGCCCAGCAGGTACACGGAGCTCTCACGTGTATGTGTGTATGTGTATGCATGCTCACCTGCTAGAGAGTAACTGTGCTACGCTAGTGTGCCAACAGCAAAGCACTAATCCGAGTGTTTACGTTATATTCCAGCAATTATTTTTTTCCAGTCAAATTATCCATGTGGTGATCTCAATAAAATATACTATTTAGTTCAAAAACTCTTCGGTGTGTGTTCACTTAACTGTCTGTTCAAAAATTTCTGTACAACATTTATGTATAAATTTCACTATAGAAAGCAGGAGGATGATGGTTTGCTCTTTGCACACTGGTGCTTGCATGACCACCACCATAACACAAATGGCAAAACACACTTTGTATTCAATTGCTCTGTAGACCATATCGGACAAGATGCATGAACAAACTGTACATAGGATGTTATGTATGTTCTGTTTTTTTATCTGTATTACATTTGTTGTGTAAATATCACAACAGGGTTAATTGTTAAAGAATAAAGGCATCCAAGGTTGCTACTATACATAATCTATTAACATTTAATCAATGGTAAATTTGACATGAACATTAGAATGATCCCTGGATCTGCACTAAGTGCGGGGCCTAATATATATATAATATATATATATATATATATATATATATATTTTTATTATTTACCCCCGCCCCCCCTCTTTCCATCTGCTGGTTGTTTAACCATCTGATTCATAACACCTTGTACATCATGGATTTGTAACTCCAGCTATGTTCCCAGCTACCTTGCAATTAAAGGAGGGAAAACATTCTGAAATTGTGACAAATGTCACATCTGCCTTAGATATACAATGTGGTGGAAGTTTTTGAATTCTAGCTACTTATACTGTCCATTTCTTTTCCTCTTATTTGAGTTTTTTTTTAAATAATTTTTTTCTATTAGTTTTACCTAACCCTTTTAATTTTCATTCTGACTTGCTCCCTTACTCCTGCCTGTTTTTCCTCTGCTTTTCCTTTCTTCCTTTCTCTCAGGTATTTGCAAGATGCACTGGACCTGGACAAAAGGAGAGAATTACGCCTCAGCAATGCTATCCCCTCCTGTTGTTTTTTTCCCCCGTCCTCTTTTTATTTTAATTCTTCATTCTCTCCCGTTCTTTATGTACTTAAGCCTGTCTTTGGGTTGGACGATTAGAAGAAAAAAAATAAATAATTGGAAATGGTTGCAAATGGACAAATATCTCTGTAAATACACTGAATATACATTAATCAACAATATTTTGAATGTATATATTAGAGGAAAAAAGCAGAATGACACAAGATCTTTAGCTTTGGGAACTGTAAAGGCACGTCATATGTATTATACTAACATGCGTCTGTTCTCATTTTGTCTTTGGCTTGTTTTTTTTTCGTTTCCTTTTTTATATTTACATTTGTCCCGGTCGCCACCATCTCTTACCAGTTTAAATTGGACTGTTGTGTTCTAATGGCGGCACTGCGGTAAAAGACAAGAAGACCATGTGTAATGAGATGTGGCGTGGTCTTACACCTAATCCTTTATTTTTTGGTAGCCAAAATATAAAAGATGGGGAAGATGTCTTCATAATGAGTGAACATGTATTTAGCGAGATGTAAAAAAGATAAATAAAATGTCCTGTTTACACCATTTTAAGCACTTCATCAAATATAAGAATGTTTTCATGTAGAAAAATGGTTTAACCAAATTTTCAGGACTGCAGTCTTAAAATGATGGGAGGGACACCCTCTCTTCCCCCAAAAAACAAAACTTGAACATTTGGGGAGTACAGCTGGCAAGAAGTTTGGTCTCGGTACATACTCAGGCTAAGAGATGTACAACTGTCATTCCCTTATCACTTCTTAACAGGGGTTATTCTCCAACATTTATTTTAATTTGGTGAATCCCTATCCCCATGGGTTTGGCTTCCTGTGCTGGCTCATATTTGAACTTGGTGTTAAAATAATTTCTTTTTACTTTCATATTACTTTAGCAGAACTTTTGTTTGTACCCTGACTGTGATAAACAGCTGTATTAAAGAGATTCTCATACCCTAATATTAAATTGAGCACCTACATGTTTGCCTTTTCTGTTTCAGTGTCTGATGGACATTCATTATTGCAAGACACTTGTATGCTGACATTGTACAGAATTACTGGAACTCGATGAAAACAACCAAAATATTTGTATTTCCATTAATAAAAAAGCTATTTCAACCCTTATTATTGGAATAATAATCTTAGTTCTAAGGCAATGTAGTGTGGCTTTCTTCCAGGCTGTTGTAGGCAGGAAATGTTATGTAGGGAGACTATTTTGACCTAATTGGGATATGAACATGATTAAATACCTGAATAACCTTACATCACAACAGCAATACTCGTGATTAATCAAAATTTGAAATGTGAATATGGGTAAACAGTAACTATGTGATAATGATTTTTCCCTGGTTGCAGTTTACCATAAAAAATTTAAAATACAAGTGATGCCATCATTTCCATCTTCAGGAGATTATGGTAGAATGTACTGTAGTATAACCAGCTTATTGTCAGGATGCTTGCTGGCAGCATCAAGTGTGAAATGTCAGGTGGACACATAGAAATTATTTAAGAAGTTAAAATGTTAAAGAAAACATTACATTTTAAAATAATGATGCTGCTACCTGAATGACTGAATCTGAGTGCAGACTGATGCAGTTCACTTCTGTGTGATTTTTTTTGACCATTTTCAGTTGAAGTATTTTGTTGACAACCCTAATAAATAGACTTCATTGATAGACCTGTCTGATGTTAGCTATATTGAGCATACAGCAGTGGCCAAAATTAGTAAGGCAACATATGCCATATATTATTGCTCTCCCTGTAAGCAAAAACAGGTGATTTCACTAATTAGTTCCTGCCTATCTGGCTGAAGTGTTGTCAAAGTGCTAATTAACTCAAAACTAGTGAAAAACTAGTTGGCAATGGCCTGGGTCATCTCCAGAACTAAACCCAATAGAGAACTGTTGGACAATGAGAAGGCTGTAGGATGTAGCAGTCGAGAAACCATCTTCTGTACATGATCTTAGATAGAAAGAATTCAAGCAGGTGTGGAATGAGCATGTGACAAATTAGTGCAGACAGCAGGTTTTGTAGGGAGAAAAATTCTATGTACATGTACAGTATATATAGATACATAGTTGTATAGCAATTTCATTGCATATAATATTTTTACCAAAAAAAAAAACCACAATGTAATTAAAACACTGAATTTGACTTGTCTCAATACTTTTGGCCACCATACAGTCTCTTTACACATTCACAGAAAGTAAGGCCTCCCCACAAACCTTGAGAGCCTGTGACCATGGGGGGAGGGAGGAGGGGGGAAGGGTGCGGGGCTTCCAGACAGAGTTGGTTAGTGTCTGTAAATAGAGTTGAAAACCTGCTCAAACCATTTTGCTTTTCACAGTCAGTTGCAATCAGTTGGCTTGTGCCATTTTTTTTATTAGAGTAAATAAATGCTTTTAGTGTATTTATGAGCGATTCCTCATAGTAGATATATTGTAAATACATTGTGGAGCTCCTACACAAAATGCATGAAGATTGGCTGGTAGTATAATATTGTTTAGAGAAGATTAAGTTATATTCGATTTAGGATGCCAGGTATCAGGAATTCTAAATCAGATTTATTTTTCTTGAAAGGGAATATGTTCTGATTATGAAATATTCGCTCATTACTGATGATTTAAGGTAGTCTTTTCCTGCTAGAGCCAAAGCACAATATAATAAAATATGTTAGTACAGTGCAAGGTCTCATCCTAGTTACTTTTTTTTTTTTTTAAGTGAACCACACTTTATTTCCAGTAGAAACACCTCGTACAGGCCAATTCAGTCTTAACAAGAATTTTGAGCATTACGTCTAACACATATTCATAGAAGCTTTATTTGAATCAGTAATAAGCAACAAGTAGATTATTTAAGATAATTTTTTGGCCTATAATTTTTAGAATGCCTGTAAACTTTTGGCTAGGTGACAGTTTAAAAAAAATCAATCATACTTAGAAACTTTAAAGAAAAATAAAATCTAGCTATAGTTGTCAAACCTAATTTTGGTTTAAAAACAACTGGAACTTCCTCTACAGTAGTAATAAACACCTGTCTCTGGAAATGTTTTCACTTGGCATTTAACATTATTTTGCAGCACTCTTGTCAATTTAAATGCATGCAAGCAGGATATGCAAAATAAATCATTCACTCAGAGAAAATGTATTTTATTCAGTCTGAACAAGAGCTACTTAAACAAAATGTCAAAAAATTTGATGCTTAACAACGGATGTATCCATTAAACAAAAACATGCTAGTGAGCAATGCATCAAATAAAAGGTTTTTTTAAAAAAAAAAAGCACCACAAACTATCTACATGAAAAGTGTATTTACATCTTAGAGACCATCCAAATCAGACCTCTGCAGAATTATGAACATTTATTCGACCCCTTGATGATTATTTTGGTTACTGTCCACATGTTTTCCGCACTCTGCTTTTGGTTACTTGCTATGGTGATAGAATCTCTGTCCAGCTTGTGGGTGGGAGAGGAAAGCGTGACGGGGAGCTGACTGTGGAGAGCTCTGAAACGGGGCCTGGCAAATACAAAGAAATTAGCGTTAAGCATATTAAATACATCTATCTAAACTATACATTTAACAGAATGAGTGAATAATATAAGGAAAATGAATAAAAATTGTATAACATTATGGGTGCCTGGGAAAACAAGTAATTTTTTTTAAATAAAAAAAATTTAGAATGTGTGATAAAATAAAGATACAAGAAAAGACAATGTATTGCTCAGTAAGCGCACCTTTGCAGTAGGAATCTGAACAGCCAATGAAGGTGTAGGAAGCAGTCCTGCAGCACTTACATGTAGAGCTTGGGCATGCATGGACCTCAGGGCACCCTGTAACACATGCAGACATTCCCCTTTCTCATCAAGCGGCATAACTTTTTAGCAATTTGTAGGACTTGTATTTGTGTATAAGTTTTTCCCACACTTTTTTACAGGATTAATGTCTCTAGTGTTTAGTCAAATAGTCAAATACTCCATGAAATGTAATTAGAAGGCAAACCATATGACTTCGCTGTAGTTGCACATATGGTATATGCTACAGAAAACAACTGACAAGTTTTAATATAAAAACCAAGGCCCTGTGATGTTAGGTTAGCTATGAAGTTTGTCAGGCCATAGCTGCTACACAAGAGGACTTTTTGCTAACTTACTGATTGAGTGCAAACAACACAATGACGCACACCAATAATGCAGCTGTGTTAGCTTCAGTATTTTAGGTCAATGTTAAGTAAAAAATCTTTTGGTTTAGTTCTTGAGCTTTATGAAACAGCACAAAAAAACAAACAAAAAAACATAAGGACATCCAATGGCAAGCCTTGACTTGTGTGCACACAAGAGCATGCATGGGTTGGCTTGACACACACGCAGACTACTTTGTATACCAAAACAGCAAGCCACATTAGTGCCCATTTCGAGAGATGTCAAAATAATTACTGTAAACAAACCTATAAAATGTTTTGCATGTAATAACAGGGCAGACACTTATCTAAAACAGGAACCACAAGGTCATGCAATGGTCCCCCTACTATCACAAGTAGGTTTTTAAGAATGATGTGAATCCAGAAATCAAATGTTTTTACCGAGTCAGTGAAGCCAGACTGCTGATTGGCATGTTCAAGTTGCTTCTGAAGGGGTATACCGGCACTAGGGAGAAATCCTGTCATAAACAATAAAAAGCAGTTAACAACATAAGAGGTGTTGGAGAAAAACACAGAAAGAAAAAAAAAAAAACCACCAGCATTTTGACAGCTAGAAATAAGCAGTCAAGAAAGAATACATCATAATAACAATGAGCTTATGTCTACCTGGCTGGGCAGCAAAGTGGCTGTGGACAGCATAACTCTGTGGCTGATGGGGCAGGTAGGACATGGTCTGGAAAGCTGAAGCACCTATAGACAGAGTAGTAAAAATAAAAGGTTGGTAAGAGAGATCTGACGAGAATGGCTAGACAGAAAGGAAGTCAACAGTAACTGAAAGGATACTAAGTTGTTCAGTAAAAAAAAAAAGAAAAATCATATTAGAAGATACAACACTTAGACCCTTGAGGCAGATGGGCTTCAATAACAAAAAGATGACATTAGGTCTCACTGACATATCAACCTAGTGCAGGAATCACTTTATGGCGACAATGGGCTCAAGCTTACCAAAACTGGAATACTGAAAATCTTTTTAAAAAAATCACATCTGCAGAGGAATCTAGATTGCTGCTGAAGCACACAGACAGTGGAGTCAGAATTTGGTACCAGAGGAATGAATTGATGGACCCGAGCTGTATTATGTTAATAGTTCACTCTGGTGGAGGTGGTGAAATGGTGAAGGGAATGTTTTCGTGGCACACCGTGGGTCTGTTCATATCATATTAATCATTGTTTGAATGCCACAGTCTGTACGAGTATTGTTACTGAGCGTGAACATCCTTCATGGCTACAATAAGGTTTCTATTGCAATTACAGGACAACATACTATCCTGCAACTATAGCAGTAATAGACAATAGACAGTAACTAGTATGGATTAAAAAAAACTATTTGCCATAAGAGTCATTATGCACGCAACATTCAAGTGCAAGTAAGCTGGCATGTGCTACTAAAATGCTAACCACAGATCCTCCAGTTGATAAAACAAAAAGAATTAAAAATATATACAAGCAAAACAAAGTTTTTACAAAGTAAAAACTTTCTAAATTCAATGTGTGTTTAATAAGATTAAAAATTTACAGTTACAGCATTACTTTACTAAAGATTGCTTTAAGTCTTTCGCTTTAGAACTTGAATGTGGCGTGTCCAAAAGGGTTTGGCCTTTTTATTGTGTTTTATAGTTTTCTTGATTGAGCGCTATATTTGTTTCCCACACAGACATATTTTCTACTTTTTGAGATTTGACACACTCATATGCATTTGCAGCTATTTAACAGACAGTACCCGTAAGCCTAGAGACTCAGTGCGCCCTCCTCTCCTTCTGTATCTTTTTGTGTGTGTGTGTGGGAATCTTTATTTTCTTGACATATTGGCCACCAGAGTTTACTCCTAGTGGCTTTATACAGTACGTACCCGCCCTGATCTGCGTTCCTGAGAAGCTGATGGGGACCGATGCAGCTGGGCCGTAGGTGGAAGGGTGCTGAGTCTGCGTGACTGTGTACGCCTCATGAACTGCAGGGCTGGCTGAAAACTGAGCATGCTCAGTAGAGCCTGCAGTGAAAGCAGGTTGACCAGGAAAGTGACGGCCCTAAATAACACAAATAACGATGGGTTAGAGATGTGCACACTTGTAATGTCAAGCGTGTAAACAAGCAGTATAATGTATAGCAGCCCATCTTTACTTTGAGAAAAGTGGCAAAACAAATCAAAAGACTTACAGGGATACCAGGTGCCGGAAATAACTGTTTACCACGTTCTGCTAACAGACCAGCGGGCCTACTGTGACTCACAGGACTGCCTGAAAGACAGATACAAAATTGACGAAGAGAATTCAATACCTCTATCAGATCATAACATTTGAAATTTGTGTAGTTGAGTTCCCAGAAGGATGACTGCCTCTCCAAAGCCTCTTTCACCAGCAGCAGGTACACTACACCGCTTTAAAATTTTTTTTTTACTATCTACGATAGTGATTTTGGTGAGTTCAAAATCATTCATACTCTGGTTATATTAAAACTTGTTGGCTAATGCTTTGTCAGTACTTTACGTTCAATGCTACTGTCTCTCCGGTCACCAGTGCAGGTGTAAACATGTTGCATCAGTTCATTTGTAACTGCGGTGCGAGCAAAAATGGATGGCCTACTTGTGATTTGCACAAAAGGCGAGCAGCATGCAGTGATTCGTGGTCACTTTTTGTGGTCTTAGGATGTACCTGGTGCCCGAAACAGCTCACATAAGACCATAAACGGAAGCGTTTGGAGAAGGAAGGTGAAAGTTTCTTAAAGAGAATAATTACTGCTTTATCATTATGAGCCTAAGAGGAAACGACAGAGTATGGAATGGAAACATTCTCAATTGCAGACCAAGAAAAGGTTTAAAGGTCAACCATCAGCTGGAAAATTTTTCTTGGATTCTGAATGGCAAGTATTAAAACATTAAAAAAAAATTTTTTTTTTTTTAAATGGTTCAACAATCAACAGTGCTTGTTACAGTGGGATGCTTATTAAAGAGCTGAAAACTAAACTTCAGATTAACTGCAGAGGACTGCCATCCAAGGGAGTTATTATGACACTGCACATCTGCTCTGCAAAAATTTCATTGAGACGTTAAAGCATCCTCCCTATAGTCCTGATCCTGTTCTATTGGGCTTTGACCTAACTGGCAGCTCTACTAAGGTTGCTAAAATTACTAATGAAGACATGAAACAGTGGTGCATTCGTGGGTAATTTTTCTCTAAAGATTTATTATAATAAACTTTACAGCCAGAGTGTGGATTATTTTTGACTCAACCACGCATTACGTAAAACCATGAAACTGAGTCTTTAAAACCTACCTTGCAGGGTGAGCAGGTGCTGTCCTGAGTGCAGAGGTATGCTGGTTGGGTAACTGGCTGAAGTCAGTGTTGTGATATCACTGTCATTTAAAAACAATAAAAAAAGTGTGAAAACAGAGCTGCTGAGATTAGCAAACATTGCAGCATAAAATTATGATGCTGGCAACTCTACACCCACGCTTTCCGCACACACCTTTGCTCCTTTCTTCGTCGCTTCTCCTCTTCATGAAGCACTTTTTTAAGTTGCAGGAAGAGCTGATGTTTCTCCTCCTGCAAACCCTGCAGTTTCTCCCCCATCTTCTGAACCTGAAACACGGTACAGCAACGTCACAAAACATTCTCTTGGCAACAGAAGGAGCTTTTTGGGGATTAAACATGCGTCATTTGCTTGAGCAATACTTTTGGCTTCCAGCAATTCATGAGCGTTCACTAAAAACCTGCAAACAATATTCTCAGAAAAAGTGGTCAGTGTTTACACTTACAGAGCAGCTGCATTTTTATTGGCACTTTTATGGGCATTCTTTTCAGTCTATGAAAATAATTACTTAAAGTTGCTGTATGCAAGTTTTTGTGCTTTAAAAAAAAAAGTTCAAAAGCCTGTTACAATCAACGTGTGGATAAACATTTCATTGTGTAGGTTAATGGACGCTGTACTCTTCCTCTGCTGAGAGCTGAGAGGGAGCTCTGAGTGCCAAGAAACACATTCAGGAAGAATTCATGTCCCAAACCACATAATGCACACTAAGAAATATGCCTAAATAGTAATGAATGCAATGTTATGGCTACATAATATTTATTATGATGGTATGCAATTTGACACATAGCCCAAGTATTCCAGACTCACAACTACTTGGTATTACAGAATAAAACCTTAAATGCGCACATGACTGTGATTGTTAGAAGTAATGAGTGTTAGATTGCAAAAACCTCTAAACACAATTGTGATTGTGCACAATGTAGACAGCTAAAGAATATTACACAACAGTTCCGAGCGAGTAATCTGATTGGACAGGAGGCAAGTGGCGATATAGAGCATACAGCACTGGGACGTCTAACTATATGAATCACAGAACAGTCCCTAAGTATTAGAAAGAGGGGAGAGCAGCTGCCTGCCAAAACCCACATTCAATAGCAGTCAAAGCAGCACTTTCAGCAAGAAAACGTATTTGTAGGGCACTACCTGGTGTGTGGAAAAAACTTTTCATTTTAAACTATTTGAGAATCAAACCCTGGAAACCTGGATGTTAGCTTAGCGGAATAAGTTGGAATATAAGTTTCTCTGGTCTCTGCACCACCTCCAATGTTTATTCTCCTCAGCTTTTGGCTATATAGTACTGGTAAGAATTTTAAACTATTACACGGTCTGTCACCAGCTTCGTCATTCACAGTTAAATCCACCAGTACTGGAAGGATGTGTGTTAACTAAAATAAATAAATAAATAAATCAGAATCTGTTGATTAAAGAAGTTCCACAAACGCCATTTATTTTCTATAAAAGCAAGATCATACTCGAGGTTGTGTTGTTGTACTATATTCAGCATGTTGTTGTAACTGATATCCAGAACAACGGCACTCCTTCTCGCGTGATACTGCTTAAATATTGAATGTTGTTATTAATGTGCTAAAATCCCACACCAGAGGATAACTCACACTCACCAGAGATATAAAGAAACACCAACTCCAATGAGTCATTCACAAGCTTGCCATCAAATCCGAGAACAACCTGTTCAGCAAGAACACAAAAGCTAAACCTCTGAACTACAATTTTCCTCTTATTGTCTAATAACTGCTTGATGTACTTCTCTAACTTCTATTTTCTTTTCTTCCCCGTCACTTTCTTAGTCCTTTATCAGAATTCTTTCATGCATAAAGATAGTTAATTATGACATTTGACGTGTTTGTGCGCGCACAAATTCCCTGTTATTTCCAACCAGACTACCGACACAGCACGGTCAATAAATTACTAATACAGGATCATCATGGCAACTTACAGCAGCCCAGGGATTTCATATTATAAACCATTCTATTCACTGCTGACTTAGTAATTACTTTTATGCAGTTATAACGAAATCCTTTACACACTGTACCTTTTATTTTCCCTATACATACAAAACATTATCAATTTACCTACGACCACAAGCATTACCAGATTGGGTTATGGACTATTAATTGTAGTTTTAGCTATAACAATAATAATAATATTTAGCTTTTTTTTTGTTTTTGTTTTTTGGTTGCTTTAGAAATTGACAAAGAGAACATACTAAACTATTTTACTAACATGCTTTCCATTCAGATGTAAGAATCACTAATGTCATAAACTGGAAATCACAATATGATTTTTTTTTACAAAATAGTGCTAATTCTTGCAAAGCCCTAAAGACAACACACACATGTACAATGCTGCCTCTAATGTCTTCATGTCTAATATACGCACCTGCTCTTTTGTTTCCTCTAGTGACATTCTTTCCTCCATCTCTTTTGTCCTTTTCCTTTCTTCTTCCTCTTTCATCTTTTGCTCCATCATTTTGTCCACTTCTTCCTCCTCTGCAAGTAAGTAAAAAAGAAATATAAAAAAAAGAAACTGATGAAAATTCAGGCAGTGGTAAGTGACCAGGGCCATGGTCTATGGCAAAACAGATTAATTTTGGTCAGTAGTGGCTTAACAGTTAAGGCTATAGGATTTAAGCTCTAATAGCGTAAAGTTACCACTGTTGGGCCCTTGAGCAAGGCCCTTAACTCTTTCTGTTCCAGGGGTGCTAAATGCAGGGACTTTGACTGCATTTTCATAACAAGCAGGGATTAAAAATAAAATATAATAAATAATAATAATTTCATTGTGCTGTAATGTACAGTAATGTGCAATAGTCTTAGGCATCGAATTATAATGCTTGCATTATTATGTGCAAAACCATTTAGTTTACAAACATTAGTTAAAAACAAGTCAATAAATAAGTCTATGGAAGAATATTTGTATATTAATTTTCAAGTTATGTTTAGAAATAGTGAATGATTTTGTACTTAATAATGGTAACCAGGTATAACATGCCTAATACATTTGCATAGTACTGTATATGCGACAAATAAAGCCTTTGTCTTCTTTCACACAAGAAAGTTTTTAATGGTAGTTTTTAAGTTTAAATGCAGACAGTGTATTGATGTCCATAACCAGGTTCGAGGATCACTGATGTACATACAGAAGTCAAAAATTTTAAAATCCCAGAAAACTTTAAGAATCCCAGAAAAGTGTAAGAATCAATTTTTCAGCTGCAGTTGACTTTTGACCATTTTCATGTTTGGAGATTGAGGATATTTCCATTCCGCACTCTGCCGTTTACTCTCAGGCTTATAGTGATTAATCGTCTCTATGTCTCATCTCCAGTAATGATTTCCGCACACTCCCGGACCACAAACAAAAAACAAATCATTGCATGCTGCTTACTTGTGCAAATTACCAGAAGGGAATCCATTTTTGGAAACGTAAATAAGACCCGGCAGCCAACTGGAGTGTGCATCATTTTGGACTCGTACTAAAATTTTTGACCAGTGAATGAGCATTCTGTGAATCATGTATTACCAACATACACTCTATGAACGAAAGTATTTGTCCAAACCTGCAATTATATTTTGTCTAAATACATATACTTTAATATGGAGTTGGTCCACTTTTGCAGCTATAACAGCTTTCACACTTCTTAGAAGGCTGTCCACAAGATTTTAGTGTTTTGGGGAATTCATGCCTATTAATTATGTAGACCATTTATAAGGTCAGGCACTGATGTTGGATGAGAAGGCTTGTCTCACAATCCTTATTCCAGTTCATCCCAAAGGTGCACGATGGGGTTGAGGTCAGGGTTCTGTCCGGGCCAGTCAAGTTCTTCACCAAACCATGTCTTTATAGTCCCTGCAATGTGCACTCGGGTATAGTAATGCTGAAATAGAAAAGGCCTTTCGCAAACTGTTGACACAAAGTTGGAAGCATAGCATTGTCCAAGATGTCTGGTAAGCTAGCTTGCCCTTCACTGGGGAAATGGGTCCTGACTGAAACACTCGAAATCAACACTTTTGTCTATTTAGTGTATTTAAGGGTTAGCTTGAGACCTTCTGCATGGGTTAGAATTATTTTGTTAGGACCTGGCAACCTTGTTTGGAGATCCACTGAGATTCTGAGCACAGTCATTAATTCAGTATGATCTGTATTATTGTTGAATACTTCTTAGTGTAACTTTACTCTGGTATAAGAAGATAAAGCTGTTAGTGCGTGCTCTACCTTGTCTCTTGCGCTCTCTTTCCCTCATGATGTGTTTGTGTAAGGCTCTGGCCATGGCGTTGGACAGTTTCGGTCTCTCCAACAGAGCAGGCATGGTGACGGGGAGCGGAGGGGCCAGCTACACACCAAACACAAACACAAACACACACAGTTCACCATCAGTACCACACTCAGACAGCAAACACAGTCCAGAGTTTATATTAGTCTAGCCATTAGTATTGTCCGAACACTGAAAATGACTTTTATGAAGCAGGAAACAGAGCTTGCGCACTAAAATACAATTATTTAGCGATTTCTGCTTTTCAAAAAAACAATAAAACAAATACATATAGCACGAGAACCTTTTTTCGGTTTTTATTAAACACCAGACATACCTCCTTCGCCTCTATATAAACTATAAATATACAGCTTAATGTTGCTCGGGTGTAGCTTTGAGTTGTTATACGGTCGGTGTATAACCACTTCCGGCATCACATCGAATGTCTCGTTTCCTTGTCCGGTGCAGGCTAGACAAAGTAAAAGACTGAACGCGACGTCGTCTTGTGAGAAATCTGTACGCTTGTTAATTAAAAAAATCTTAATATAATAAAAAACAATAATTTAATATTGCTAAATAATGTAACGTAAATGTTATATTTATTATATTTCGACTTTATCCGTTACTAATTACAGACAGTCGCGCCATCTACTGGACAATAAACGGTACTGCGCATCTGCCGTCAGAAATATCACAGACGCCATGTTTCAGTACCACGACATCTACTCAATCCCTCTGTAGCTGAACAAACCAAACACGATATACTCCCTACCTTTATCATGTTTTTAAGATGTACAATGTTTTATTGATTTATTTATTAGTCAAATTGTGCTCCATTAGGGGGAAAATATTCTATCTATATGAGTATATGAGAAAGGTTTTGTCTGTACTGTACGTTGATCAGAACTCGTTCCTTCAGTGATATACAGGATTTATGTTTCATACATTGGAGAAGCTCAGAAATAAAAAGAAAAATCTGTCTTTCCCAGATTAAGTCATGCAAAACTGTCTGGACAGAATTTATTTAAACTTAAGTATTAAACAGTACTTTAGTATTTGCCTTAAGTTTAATTTGCACCATAAGAGAAATCAAAATGTTGAGTAAAAACGATGTTATGAACAGTTACTTGGTGGATGTAATATTCTACTTTAAAATGAGATATTAATAAGCTACTTGCTCAATGTAGACAAACACCTGCACCAATAGATATTCATTAGCAAAGCTAAACTGAATATTTTTTACTGGGATTACTTAATATTTTCACAGCTGAAATAAGAGTATAGTGAAGTGGTTCAAGTGAATTTTAACACGCTGGAGTCATTTTAAGACAAAATGTTATCCTTATCCGATTTACTTTTTCGATTTATCATCTGTGATTCATTCTCCGATTACGGAACAGAAAGTGTATTTGGATGACAACGAAAGAAGTACAACTTATCATCTACAAAGCATAAACTTAAAACTGTCTCTATCCTCTCTTTAGCATTGACTGTAATAAGATGAAATGAGAGTAAATTCAAAATCTTGCCATTAGTATTTTCAGGGTCCATCTACATGTACATGGGCTTCAACCTGAAATAATAATATCACTGATTGCATAATAGCTGATCAGCTTATTTTTAGCTTGAAACTTTTTAAACTACCATTAAACTCTTTTCCCGTCCAGGACGAACACTATATTAAAAAAAAAGTTAGTCATCGTTCAGTCATTTGCAGATGATAGCTTGAGGTAAGACTAGAGACATAAAGGAATGCACTGGAGAGAAGAGACATGAAGATCAGTAGGAGCAAGGTAGAGTACATGTGTGTAAATGAGAGAGATGGTCGGGGAAAGGTGTAGTTTGCAAGTAGTAAAGGGGAAGAGTGAAGGTAGAGGAGTTTAAATATTTAAGATCAACTGTCCAAAGGAATGGTGAGTGTGGTAGAGATGTGAAGAGAAGAGTGATTGTGAGTCCATTAGGGTTTGGAGACTTTGCCACTGATAAAAGATAGGAAGCAGAGTTGAAGATGCTACGACTTGCTTTGGGAGCGACAATGGACAGTATTAGGAATGAGTATATTAGAGGGACAGTATAGGATGGGTTTGGACAAAGTTGCCAGAGAAGCCAGATTAGATGGTTTTAACATACAGTATGCAGAATAGGGATTAGGGATATATCAGTAGGAGAATGTTAAAGATGGAGCTGCCAGGCAGGAGGAGAAGAGGAAGGCCTGAAAGGAGGTTTATTGATGTGGCGAGGGAGGACATGCCAGGAGGTTGATGTGACAAAGTAAGATGGTAGACAGAATTAGATGGAGTCAAATAGTCCATATCTTTGGACTGTGGAGGGAAATTAGAAAACCCAGAGGAAAACCACAAACCCATGGGGTGAACATTCAAACTCTATTTAGAGGCGAGATTGAAACATGCAACCTTAAGAAACAAGAAAATTATGCTGATTACTTAGCTACTGTGTGCTTACTTACTTGAATAGGTATTACAACGTAAACCATGTTTCCTCATGCATTCAGTGTGTTTATCATGTCTGTTCTGTGTTTAGTCTTCATATGTAGTCATGTCACCTCTACAAGCAGCATTTAAGGTCTGGCTTTAATTAGAACGTCTTTTTAAATGTAACATTATTCCTGTGTTTTCCAGTTGTATAATTGAAATTCTATGGATTTATGGTTTAGTTTTGCTTAGTAAAACTTTTGCTAAATAATGATATTTAGGGGTAAACTTGTCTATAATTACATGCATTTAAATAATCTTTTTAAAAATGTGCATATATGGTATACTTATCTGTCAAAGGTGTTGTGGAATATACACAAGAATGACTGGATTACTAGTTATTATTACCATCCACACCTACCACAATAAAGATTAAAGAGGTCCAATTATGCCATTTTAAGGTTGGTAATATTGCTTAATGAGTCTCTTAAAACAGGTTTACTTGTATGCAAGGTCAAAAAACACTTTAGTTTTCTCTAAAAATAGATTTAATTTTACCCCATTTCTAAATGATTCGTAAACGACTCGTGTGAAGCAGTTCGAAGATTCAGTCTGTCTAAACCCCTCCTTTCAGTGAGCCCTCACTGCTGTGATTGGTCAGATGCCGCTGTGATTTATAACTGGTCTACCGCTACAGTGTGTGTCGGAAAAAGAAATGCCCATGATCATAACTGAACGACGGCTCTGGAGACCTGTCAATACATAAAACAGATGGCGTCGGTTTTATTGTGTAATGACCAGCTAATTTAATATTAACTGTGGCTACAAAAATCGAGAGGTCTTTTATCTTTGTGTCGGTGTTGCGTTAAAAGGCCAGTGAGCAAAAAGGACAAACACAAACAAGTATATAAAGCAAACGTGTATTATACAAAACTAAATAAAGTAAATAAAAAAGGTGCACAACAACCAAACAAAAATATAAACAATATTTACAAACTACATATAATAAACTGTATGTGTATGTGAACGCGAGTGAGTGGAAAATGTCCCAAGTCTGTGTTTATTGTATGTGTGTTAGAGGAGTATAGTTCGGTCTTACCAGGGTTAATGAAATCCAAGAGGCCGATGATCCGGTTAAAAAATCTTCGAAAGAAAATGATCCACAACAATCTCTCCTTCTCTCGTCCAAACGCCAGCGCTAGTCCATCATGCATTTTGTGTGTGTGTGATGAGCGAAGTGCGCATGCTCTGTTCCCTTACTTTTCGCGTGTATGGTAAGTGTTAGAGTTCAGTTTTGGTGAATGGTGGAGAATAAACAGTTAAAAAGGATTTCGTGTGCTTTCATTTTTATAGTTTTTTTTATATTACAAAGTGTTTAAGCGAACCTTGCATGAATGCTCGGTCACATTAACAAGAGTATGGTAACATTAATTGTAAGATGGCGGGCAAGTTGTTCGTGATGTAGAACGTGGGCGGGCAAGTTGTTCGTGACGTGGGCGGACATTATGCAAATATTTTACGGAGTGACGTGGAGTAAAAATAGATTTGCTAACTACTCGTTTAGGCAAATGTGAGCCGATTCTTTTTTTTAACAGACAAAAACTCCATTTATCGTGCACTGTCAGCGTCACAAATAGTGCAGATCGTTTATGTTCACATACAGCTACATGACACTGCATGAAAGAAAACATTTGAAAAAGCATAATAGGACCTCTTAACGTCCCAATAAGTAAATATTGCAGCACTGTTATTTGTTAACCACACCCTAAAGTATGGTAAACTTTAAAATATTTAGATCTACTGTAAATGCACTGCTATAAACAGGTTATTGATTTTTCTCTGCAGTATCTCTGAGCCACTAACAGAGAGAACACTGTTTTAACTGGTTATAAAGGTTTTGTTATATTATTTTTTTTAGACATGAATACAGTATAAGCTGTTCTGAAATACTTCTTGCAACAACAGTATTGTCAAGTGTATTTGCAAAACCCATCAAGTACTATGATGAAACTGGCTTCTATGAATACCATCACAAGCAAGCAAGACCAATACTTACCTCTGCTGCAGAGAAGTTTATTTAGTTACCAGCCTCTAAAATCATCAATTAACAGCACCTCAGATTAGTGCTGTTATGAAGGCCTAACTGTAGCAGACATCTCTATCAACTGTTCAAATGAGATTATTGCATATTTTGTATTTCTTCAGAATTGTTTTACAATGTAGAAAAAAAAAATAGAAATCAGGAATGACCATAGAAGTAAAACTCTTGACTGGTACTGTACATACATACCTAACAATTTGGATTTAAAATTACTTGAACTGTGTATAGAGTAAGTCTTTAACACATTCTAAAAACCAGGAAGGATAGTGCTGAATTATCAACTTTGTGGAAGAAATGGGGTCAGAGCATTTCCATACACCTAATATAGAGCTCACAGGATTAGGACTAAACAGTAAGATTCATCAGAAAAAAAAATTGCTAAGGAGAATAAAGATTGGACTTTTGAGCAATGAAAAGAGGTCATGTGACAGGTGCATCAGGATAAGAGGGGAAACAATGCTCCAAACATGCCACTGTACAAGCCTTTTGAGGCCATCTTAAGATCTGGGGTTCCTTCAGTTGGTCAGGTCTAGACTCTCATATTGTGATAAAGTCTGGTAAATGATGAGGTTATCCAGGTGTTTCTTTCCTGATGACTGAGGAATATTCAAGAAAATTAAGTGGTTCTGGAAGCATGAGGTATCACTTTCACACAAACTGGTCACCACATTGTTTACTGTAAGCAAAACTAAATGTGATTGAATTAAATATCAATGTGTGTGACTTTTGGCTGGGCAATGTATTATTACATATTAAGCATTTAACATAAGCTAATTCACTCAGATTAGTTTCTTATATTAACTTGAACCACAGATTCAGCATGACACCAAATAGTTAGCTAGAGTTTAGAAACCAACTGAACTAAAATTGGGATGAACAGACAAGTGGTAAACTTCAATGCTTATTAGGGGGGTAAAAAGGATCAAATCACAATTTTATACTAGGACAATTGAACAAATAATCCTAGCATCAGTTAATGTTTACACAAATTTTTTTTTTTTTTTTGAAGTGTGGCAATTCAGAGACTTTAACCACAGTTGTAGGTAAATTTGGTTAAAGATGCTGATCTCCTGGGATTGTCATCACATTCAGAAAATATGGGAACTAAAACTTTCTTTTATCTACTGGCACTATGACAGGCTGACTGGGTAACTGCGGTTCCTATTAACTATAACCTCCTATTATAGTGAAAAGTATATTTAAATACAAGGTTATGACTCAATTTGAAAATTATGACAGGTCAGAGAGAGAAAAAAAAAACAAAAAAAAAAAAACACACATTTCACTAGACACATGCAAGTAAACTGAAGCTAACTGAATTGACAAATATTTATTCTGTTAATAAGCAAAAGATTACAAATACCCTCAAAAGCTACAATTAGTACTTATTGGCTCATTTTATGTACATTAAAATAGAATTACAGTCTCAATAACCCAAAATGGACTTTGGTATCTAAACTGAATTTAGAGCCTGGTCAATACTGCACAAGAAAAGCTATGGCATTTTTTTGGGGAAGAAAAGGAACAAGGTTAAACACAAACATGCTGTTGATACAGTGCACCAAGTTTATTTGAATAAAACCCAACGCAAATTACCAATTAAAAATCACAAAGCACACTACACTTTAAACTTGTCAAAAATAAAAATTGGCTTCTCTGAAGCCATGTTTTGTTGTTTTTTTTTTTTGTTTAAAAATACCTCAGAAATGAGTAAATGCAAAGCTGAACACAAGGTCATGAAACTACCAGACTACACAAAACACTTCAGAATTCTCCCAGAGCAAATCCTGAGAAGCGCCACACACACGATTCGCCCGGAAAGGTTAAACAGTCTTCTGCTGCCCCTTCTTTCCAATGAGAGATTTGTGAATGTGAGGAATGACACCTTTAAACACAAAAGAATAATCAAATCAATGCAAAATATGCAGGCATTTCAACATTTACTTCATAATTAACAGTCCATATTTGAAATCTAACTAAAAGGCAAGGATTAGTAGTTTTAAATATTGTATACACAAGACTGTACATGCACAACTTACCACCACCAGCAATTGTTGCTTTGATAAGCGAGTCCAGCTCCTCGTCACCTCTGATGGCGAGCTGCAAATGCCGTGGAGTGATACGCTTCACCTTCAAATCCTTGGACGCATTCCCTGCCAACTCAAGAACCTTAACGCAAAAGGAAAAGCTGCTGATGCATGATGAATCAAACAGGGCAGTGCAATCAGAAGAAATTTGACTTCTAGGCAGCTTGCCACTACTTTCCATATTGGAAGCGTCTTTCCACTCAACCAATTTCATTACTGGAGATTTGAAGCCTCTATAATACATGCTTGTGTGTATTTAAAATACTAGCACCCCAGTGGATACATGATTGAGCCAATGCCTCTGAAATGTACTTTCATTTCTCCAAATTCTTAGGTTGTGCAAAATGTGAACTCAAGACCCATCACCATGCTAGGCATTATTTATTGACCATTTGCATGGAGTCTACAACCCCATCACCAGAAGGGCATCATGCACGTGCAAAACCATTAAAGTTCACAGGGAATAAAAAAAAAAAAGCATAATTTGCATAGAACCGCTGGTTAGGATGGTAGTGTTAAAAATTTGCTCTTAAAGCCTCACCTCAGCAGTCAGATACTCGAGGATTGCAGCACTGTAAACAGCTGCAGTAGCTCCTACACGGCCATGACTTGTTGTTCTGGACTTTAGGTGTCTGTGAATACGTCCAACAGGGAACTGTAAGGCATGCAAGAGAAGAGAAGAATGTTTATGTTTTAAGCACATTAAGCAGGATGCATTATATGGTTCAAGATGTAAACTTCGTAAATTTGTTACACCCAGACATATGTATATACATTAAACAAGTTAAATAAGTTATGTTTTTGGGGGACTTACAAGATGAATAAAAAAAAAAGAAAAAAAAAAAAAAAAAAAAAAGACCTGTGACAAATCGGAAGTATTGGCGAGATTAATTTATTTAAACAAGCATCCACCAATAACCCTAATTTACCCATATTTGCCCACACAGCAACCCAAAAAATGTATATACTAATAAAAATAGTATGCTGTATATTCATCTATCTATACACGTTTAATATATACACACAGAGATAAGATACACATTTCTCTTTTCCTAAAGTGTGTACAGTGTATGTACATGCTTGCTGCCTATATATACACTTTTAAAAATCTGTAAACCAGCTGCTGTAACGTTTCACTTTAGCATTAATAAATTGCTCCATCCACATTTTTTTTATATACATTACATTATTTTTCCTTTTAACTGCTTTTGTTAAAGCAGGGTTGTTTTCCCATGCGTGTACTTTGATTACACGCCACAATTTGTAATCGCAACTACATGTCTGTTGTTTATTATGTTACTACTATTGCTACTGGATGTTTAAAACTTCCTTCGGGACCCATTTATCCATCTTTACACCCTCTACCTTATGTAAAATCTATTTGGATTAAAGAGTGCTCGGTGGTCTCGGCACCAGCCTTATTTCTTCCTCAAACACCAACGACCGCCCGTCACGTGACCAAGTACACCTTTCGGAGACGTTCGGAAATGTTCGTGCAAAAAAAAAAGAAAAAAGGCAGAGTAAAAACTTCCAGGTTTATGATCGTGTTATATTAATGCACTGATTTTGGGTGACTATATATTACATAAATCTTTTTAACCAAAATTTCTCTCATTAATTAAACAGCCAGCAATTAAAATTATTATACATGCATTTTGATTTAATGAGGTAAAATATAAGCCGAATACATCTTTAAGAGTCGAAATGAAGAAGCGCGAGAAACCGCGATACAGACCTGCAGTCCTGCCCTTTGTGAGCGCGAAACCGCCTTGGCTTTCGCCTTGCCCGAGTCCTTTCCAGCTTTTCCTCCTGCCTAAAAAAAATACACAAGAAAGTGCATTTTAATACATAGTCACTAGTTAACATTCTACATGCCGTGCTTTGAGTCGTGAATTTACTTAAAACGTGTTACTAAACGCACGGCAGCGTAACACACGTCCTTGGCCTGCAGCAAACAATTCACGTTAGCTTCAACGCTAACTGACGTTAGCTAAAATAAGCCTGAGACAATAGCATGTAGGCTAAAACCGCCAAAGAACTGAAATATTACAAGACGCGGATAAACTCTAAAAAATTTATCTAACGTAAAAATACGAAACGAACACGAAGAAAATAATTTCATTACCATTTCGTAAGTCTATTTCTAGTAAAAATCGCCCAGACAATTCCAGAAGGTCTCGGTTTGAAACAGGCTTCCCGCCTTCAGTTGGCTATATAGAGAGAGGCAGTACATCCGGGACACAGCGCTCACAAAGCAGCCAATCAGCTTCGTCGTTTTGTCGCGCGGCGGTAAGGCGCGTCGTCATGAGAACCAGACAGACCAGTCTGTGTGCTAAAACGTCTTAAAATGTTATTACTGGCACAGCTAGAATTTAATATTTATTTGTTTGTTTCATTGACATTTAATGTGTTTGTTAAACTCTATCTAACAAGTTTGTTTTTGGTTTAAAAATATGTCAGCTGGCTTAATGAAACAGGTTTTGGTAATTTCATAATATATAAAGGTTAGTAACTTGATTTAATTTAACACCAATAACAAACATGAATGCTGGATATCTGTTTTACTGAGATATGTAAGAAAATAGAGATAATACACACTTCTGTTAATCCCTCAATGTTGTGCTAAAGAATAGCAAAGAATAAATAGCAAAGTATATTTAGTGTCAGACAAAAAATTGAACACAAGCTTGGAGTTATTTTTTCTTAAAATGTTATATGTTATACATTCTATAACGATATGATACTGGATTTTTTAAAACTATGAAATAGGCATTAGGCAATTAAGTAATAACAACATGAATGGCGTTTGTTGTGGAATAGTTCTTGCAACAACAGTATTGTCACGTTTTTTGTTTTTGTTTTTTATCACAAAATCCATCAAGCACCTAGGGTTAGAAGACGATCAGCTTACCTCTGCTGCAAAGGGGAAGTTTATTTAGAGTCACCAGCCTCAGGGACCACCAATTAAGAGCACCTCAGATTAGAGCTATTAATATGTTATAGAAATAATAATTCATATTCTGCACATACCTGTTACGGTTTTTTGGTAATTACACATCTACACAATATTAAATAAATATACCATGACTTATTCTGCATTTTATGATTCAATCATGATCCACAGATGTAAACAGGCTTAAAAACTGATTAAACAACACATCGGTCAAGAATTAGACTGTTATTGTGAAGTGATTATATGCCTGACAGCCACACCAAGAGCATTTCACACCTCTTTATTTAGCTCTCAAGAAGTGTGAGTCTATTAGCATAAACGAAAAATGAGTTAAAATGCGTTTTTTGATGATATTGGTTATAATTGATGTCTCGAGCTTATGGGACTATTAAATAATGCAATAAGATAATAATTACACTGCATATTTAATTCATATAAAATTTTAACAATTTTCAGGATTTAATACAAGAAATAATTAAGACACTCAGAGATTCTTTAATGCAATGACCTAAAGCTCCACAAGGTGGCTGCAGGCGCCATTGTGTGTGAAGCTATTCTGCACCTGCTGTAACTGAAAAAAGCAAATGGCTGAGAGCTGGAGTATGAAATTAACCTGAAGCCATGGTCTTTTTTTTGGAACAGGGTTTTATTTCATATCTCAAATGCTTTAGCAGCATTCATCGACAGAAACAGTGATGTTTCAACCTATTTAGCATAAACATACACCGATCAGACAAAACATGATGACCACCTGCCTAATATTAAGTAGGTCCCTCTTTTGCCCTCATATCAGAGATGTGTGTTCTGACAACTTTGTATCAAAACCAGCATTAACCTTTTCCTCAATTTGATTACTACATGGGCCAGCCTTCACTTTCATGTGTATCAGTAAGCCCTGACCACCCATGACCATGTAGCCAGTTCACCGTTTTCCTTTCTTTACTTTTGGTAGGTCCTGACCACTGCAGACCAGGAACATTTCACAAGAGCTGGAGTTTTGGAGTTGCTATGACCCAGTGCATTTGCCATTACTATCTGGAACTTGTCGAAGTCACTCAAATTCTTATGCTTTTCCATTAGTTTCTGCTTTCAATACATTGACAGGAAACAAGCTTAACTTGTTGCCTAATATATCCCACCCACTTCCAGACGCCATGGTAACGAGATGGCTACTGTGAGAAATACAAATTGTAATGGCTAGACAACCGAGTCAGAGAAACTCTAAAACTCCAGCTCTTGTGTGATGTTTTGGTATATCCTGCAGTGGTCAGGACATTTTGAAGCAAAGAAAACTGGCACCAGTGCTGTGTAGTCTGATTCAATAGAAGAGCTTCTGTAGCTCAAATCGAGGAAAAGGTTAATGCTAAAGGGTTCATGCCTATATAGACAAAAGTTTGTTGACATCTGACCATCAGATTAATACGTGCTTTTTGAACACCTAATTCCAGATGGAGTGCCATTTTTTGCTCAGAAACATTTGCTCTTTTTGTAAGGATTTACGCTAGATATTGAAGTGCATCTGTAGGGACGTATGCTCCTTCAGGTACAAAAGCAAGTCAGGTTTCTAGTTTATCCCAAAAGTGCTTAGTGGCATTAAGGTCAGGGCTCTATTCAGGACACTTAAATTTGTCTTTGTGGTGTCAGTTTGGGGAAAAAAAACTACATACTTGGACAGGCGTATATACTTTTGATCATATACATAAATTACACACCATGAACGAGAGTGTATATCTTTACACAGTGTTTGAATTTTGAAAGCAATTGCTTAATTATCACCACCTGCCTGATTTGACCAAAGTTACCTTGTACGATGCCAAAGCTGATCATGAGTACTTACAATAACATCAACATTAATTTTTTATAAACTTCTCATATTTAGAGCAATGTACCAAAAGTTAAACCAGTAAAAACATCAGCATGCTATAACTTTTCTAATGTATTGCTTAAGCCATGCTTAATAAAATTTCATTAGTCATTGTTCTCCTTTATGTATAGGAGGAGTAAAATTATTGGGCATATAATGAACTTCAGCATAGTGTCCATGAAACATACAGTTAATATAGTGGGCAGAATGACATGCCATCCAGGGCAAGAGCTGAAATCTGTTACTGACAAATTACTGGCATGAAATTACAGACATGCTTGAAGTACAACCACCTACACAGAGGTCCCGAAAGCTATTTGGCTGCTTATAACTAAGTGATCCAGCTGACTGTAAGTTTTTCAATGTCCACCACTCTTCTCACATCTCTTGCATACTCTCTCTCTCTCTCTCATGCACGCGCATGCACGCACACCCCCCCTCACACACACGCACACCATGATTCTACATTTCACATACATTTGCATAATCATTATGCCCCTGAGACTCTTTTGACCCATTTCTCTTCATCGAAAAATGTAAAAAAATATGAGCACATGATATGAGGGAATGGAAAGACAAGTCTTTCCTTGTCTCATGACTTTTTCAAGCACTGAGGGTGAACATAAAAATGTAAACCTCAAGAATGCATTGATATCATGTACCCACTAAGGAATAGTTCATACCCTTGCACCGAGAACAGCTACAGTCCGTTTTGCAATATTCTCCTACAAAAACTGAAGGTTATCTAAAACAATATACTACTGAAGCTACTTGATCCTGTGACTTGGCTCTGATTTGGCCTATAGTATCTTATAAATGATGCTGCATCGAAAACCTGTGTCAGATTTCTCAAACAGATGAACAGGCAGACAAACAGTCAGAATGGAGGAAAGGAGGCAAGAAAGAAAAAAACAAGGAAAGACAATCATCTGTGACGGGAATATCACACACTTATGCTTGACCCGATCTTAAGACTTCCCAATGAGATGTGACTTGACACACACATGCTAGAGCCTTCCTCCTGACTTTCTGCTCATACACCTCCTAAATAACCCCTGTCTGTCTCTGTGCAACAGTTAGAAAATGACCCTTCATGGGCAATCTCTTCAGTGGCTTTCTTTGCTTCATGCAGGCCAACACCTTTTTAAAGCAGGGACTTTTGCCCATGCAGTCAAAATTATATTTAAGCATTTAAAGAAATATACAAGACATCAAATATCTGTTTCTTTTCATTCCAGGTCATAACAGGGTGCTCGTCTCAGCATAAAACAGTAACTGCTGCTTTCTTTCGAAACCAGGCTTTGATGATTCATGTTCGGACTTAACTCAGGTCATTCTGTTTTTGCAAGATCATGTTATTTTGACTTTAAAATCAAGGGTTATATGCTGCATGTCCACAAATTCACTGTGATCTATTCACTGTAAGAAAATTAAATCCATTTCAAATGATAAGCATTATACATACTGTAATATTCAACAGAGCGATCACTTGCTATGACTGCATAGAAAGCTTTTGCTGTTATTGTTGTCATATATACTTGACTTTGTTGGGTAAAGCAAGAAGCCAGAAAGGGCAGATATAATGCCAAGTCTTTCATCTTTATGGCTTAAGAGATGGTCTTGACCATACTCTTTGCAACTACAGACCCTGCAACCCGTCGGTAGTGTCTATAATGATTGAGTAGTTCAAAATAGTAGTGTTTTTTTTCCATTTTATCTTTATGTATCTTATTTTGAAAGTGGTGGGCAGTTGCGGGGTAAAACACTGCATAAGTTGCTTCTCTTATGCCCTGAATTATGTTTAAATATAACAAACTTTCGTCCGTCCCAATTTAACACAGCTGACCTAACCCAAAAAAGTCCTGCTGTGTTGCATCCACACAACTTGTTCTGTGCTCATAGTTTAGCAAGTACAATGTACAAGTACTAGGTTGAGGATGAGTTATTTGCTCAGCTAATACCTATATATATATATATATATATATATATATATATATATATATATATATATATATATATATATATACAGACAAATCAAATTATATCACATGAGATTGGTTACTATTTAAAAAATTCTTTTTTTCTGGAAACAGTACATTCTGATGGCTGATGTGATGAAAGACCTTATGAAAGCAACAATCTTGCCTGGATGATGCAGTTACATCATCCACCCTTGAACAAGTTCTTCCTCAAAAAGAACGCATAATTTGTCCAAGGTCAGGTCAGGGTCAAGTGTAAAGAAGCTCCAGAGCAGTGATTAGGCATAATGAATACCATTCATATACATATGTACAGTAGATCTCAAATCTATCATATAGGAAATCTAATATGAATCTTAAACTGGACGTGGGTGTCCCAGGTTCAGCTTCTGCCAACCTTTGGTTGCTTCAGGAAAGGCATTACAGTGCAATACCTGTGCCAAAACAAACACATAAAAAGCTTCTACTGTGATGACCCCAAATGGGATGAGCTGACAAGCAAGAAATGTTCAGATACTCTAGAAATATTTACTAGACAGCAAATGGGTGATAGCTTAATGATGGCCCATATACAACTATGGAATAGATGTGAGGAACTCTGTCTGTCTGCCAGAGCACTGACTCGATGATGCTTGATACGTCTATGTGTCAAGCATGAAATGGATGTGTATGAAAACATGACCTTGAACATGACTGTGCCACTTTCTCACCACTGTGTACTTGTCGTTGCTGTTACTGACCCTTAGTGTGCCATATTTGTCCTGCTCTCTGAACATGGTCTTTATTTAACAGCAGTTACATAATGGGAATTTAATGACTTTGTTAAAATGGTCAAAAATGTTGTCACCCAGCCAATACAATTAATGTCAGATTGGATGTTTTGCATTGAAACAGACCCAGATTCACAGAGACAAGTGGAAATGGGTAACTAAAGGTAATCCAGATGAAGTGACCTCTTTAGAGTCAGACTAAAATAAGATAGAAACAATACGTGTTAAGTCACTAATCATTATTTGTCCTCCTTAAGTCTGTGTTTATTATATTACTTGATAATTTTAGGGTGGCATAGTGGCTTAGTGATTAGCCCTCTGGCCACGCACCTCCAGGGGTTAGGGTTTCATTCTGTTTGTGTGGAGTTTGCATGTTCTTGAGGTGGGTTTCCTCCAAGTAATCCAGTTTCTTCACTCAGTCCATGCAGATTAGGCTGATTGGTGTTGTCAAGTTGTGTGTGTGTGTGAGTGCGTGGTAAGTGCATGTGTGCCCTGTGATGAATTGGCACCCATGGAGTACCCCCCTCGTGTCGGAATTTTCTTGGGGTAGGCTCCAGGCTTCCTGCGACCCTCAATAGGTTACACTATACATTTTCATTTTCACATTTTACTATAATTGAAGCATTCCAATAAAAATATTATGCTGTCTCAGTTTCCTTCAAAGTAAATGAGCACATTGTTATATAGCAAATGGACAACTGACTTTGGACACCACAATGTGACATTGTAAAAAGGATTTGATATTTTTAGCCAGTGTAACCTGGCACACACAGAATCTGTTCTACGAAGTGAGCATGTTTATATGGAAGACAGTCCTGATCAAGGTTTTACTAAAGGTCAGTGCAGGACCAGCGCCCACAAAACCATCATCACCAAACACCACAGCCAAAAACTTTCAGGGCCAAGGATTCAGTTCATCCCAGGACAGAATGATTCATAGTTTAATTCCTAAACAGACAGTGAACAGGATGCCATCGAGTGAGAAGGTCAAAAGAAGCAACAAACACTTTACCACTTTAACAGGATTTTACCATTTAAAAAGTCTATCTGTAATGCGGAAACGGTCATTTACATACACAATATCGCTTATATATTTTCTTTAAATGTTCAAAATAAACTGAATTAAATATTACACAATTAAGGTTTTATAGGGGAAACCAGATGCTTCCACCAAGAAACCAGTTACTGATTGAAGAATCAGTAATGAACAGGAACATCACGGTTTGTTCGGGTTCTCTGTGGCCAACTAGGTACACGGTAGAAATAAACAGTGTTACAGATTTTGTGTTTCTTTCTACCTGAAACTATAGAAACACTATACCACTGTATCTGTACATCAATTTAACACTGGAGGTTTTGCTGTATACTGTCATATTTAGAGATATTATAAACCAAGACTAAATTCCAATGAATTCAACGTCATAAATGACCTCCATTAAACAGTCATGACCAAGGATCGATCTTAAACTCCTAGAGATGCATGTATACACTGGAGACGCCAAGAAATCTGTCCCGAACATCTTGCTACTTTACAAGGACAGTACAGCCTGTAAGGAAGTGTATTCATGGGGCAATATATTGATGAACAGCATGTTCCTTACAAGAATGTATTTATGCATTAAAGCACTGGTGATGAGATTTGAAGTGATTGCCTCAGGCATTGTGCACTTCTGATGACGGTTATGCATAAGTAGTGTGCTGTATGTTTTGCATATTTAATGACAGGACAGAGACAAAAAATGGTATACAGTATATCATTTTTTCCACAATTTGCTATTTTAATATTAATTAGAGAAAAATGAAATAAACTGGACATTTACTTCATATTCTCTTCATTACTCATCATTGTGTATCTCCAGAGCAGCAGTAAGCTGCTCAAGAATGATAGTGTTGTTTTGTTAGATTAGATTACTTTCGTTCAGAGACCTATCAACATGACTTTCATAGAACTTGTCGTGTGTGAAAGCGAGGAAGGGGTGATGTCCTTCCACCTCTGTGAAAGTGCTGCATAGTTTGGCAGGCATAATGCTAAATCAGCAGCTATGTATTACAGCGGAGCAGTTTGACAACAGCTGCTGAGAGCACACACACATACACACAAACACACAAGCATGTTTTACTGTCTTTGTGGGGTCATTAATTAATACTTCTGAATGAAAAAACATAAGACAAAAGTCAGAGGTCTTTGCATATGTTTTCATGTATTACAGGTAGTATGGGGACATTTGGTCCACACATACCCACAATCACACACACACACACACACACACACACACACACACACACACACACACACACACACAAATGTCAAGGTCAGCACATATGTTTGTCAATCAGTTTTCATTCCTATAACGATATCACAGATACCAGACTTCCTATTAAAGGTGAATTGCAGAATCTCCTACTGTAGGTTTAGAGAATGCATTCGCCATTTAAAAAAACTACTTGCGCAAATGTTGTTTTATGTGATTAGACAGGAAATAAACAATCACATTTTTTCATTCCAGACCAGAAGAACTGACACACTTTCACAAGCTCAAAGTTCATAGTCCATTCTGTAACAGCTGGAGACCTTTAAGCAGTGACGTACATAGAGGCAAATATTGCAGGACAAAAAAGAGACATATTACTACTGTTTAAAAAAGAATCTTACCATACTGGTTGAAAAATAAATCATTGGCTCTAAGACAACTTGTAAAAATATTGATAAATCATCCCTCCATGTGAGTGCATAAGGTGTGTATACCTGTATAGGTATAGAAAGTCGGTCTCGATAAGGGAATCTACTCACTGGGGTAAATGCAAATGTAAAATTCTTGTTATATTTATTATCCAGAGCCTTTTGCTGGGTGCAAGGCTGGAAAACCCTGTGTCGACAGTCCATCACAGGGCACTGTACATATAATTTAATTTAGAGTCGACAATCCACCTACTAGCTGGACAACCCATATTGATGGAAAAGAGAGTCCAGTGCAGGCCAAACGTCTCAATACAACTTATTGTATTATTGCCAAGTCTATCTAGCGTAATCAACTGGTTTAGTTAATAGATGGATATGTGGCAGGAGCCGGGGTGTCCACCTCTGCACAACAAGGGTAAAACTAGTGAATTTTCACATGAACTGTGAACTTCTGAGAAGCAATCCAACAGATATGAATTTAGAAAGTGACACCAGACTACTGCAGGCATCTTTTTCACTCAACAGGTTTTTTAAATATACAGTAAAGGACTTATACTAAATGTTGATTGTTGTATACAAATTATTGTTATTATCTTGATTTCACTTTTGTCTAAATACGTTAGGCCACTACTGTCTATGTAAAATTCTGCATTCCTTGTACTCTTGTGAGTATTCACATTGTGGCTTTTTTGTCCTCCTACATTTATCCTCAGCACTTGTTCTTAGGTAGATTGGTGGAAAATTCAGTTGTCTGCACCTGTCTTATTCAATCATGCATGTGTCACCTGTAAACCCTCAATAGAATTCATTCATTTCTCACCAGAGAGCCACTTGATTATTGCAACTTGCTTCTTGTTGGCTGTTGACTATTGTGTCCCCAGTGTAAGACTACTTTATCTCCCCCCACAGGATTTTAAACCCAGAGGACTCTTTAAAAAGAATGGACCATCACCCCTCATTTATGTGCAAATGCCTGGAATGTTTTTTTGCTACACTTTTAAGTCACTTTGCATGAAAGCATCTGTCTACCACGTGAATAGACAAAGGAAATGTAAATATGTGATTAAATAGTGAAAATGTGTTATTGATGGCCTGCTCTGCTGCTATTTGCAGTTTTTTGGTCATCAACTTATGCAACAGATCCCAAATGCAATTAAGCAGACAATTGCTGATTTATTTTTCTAAAGGCATTTTAAAACAAAATTACAGAATCATTGTCAATTTGAGCATTTGCTGTAATTTATAGTCAAGTAGAACTATTAAAATATTGCAATTCATAAGTAAAATACATTTTCCATTATTTGGCTGCTGTTATATCAAAATGCAATCCTAAAGCGGAGCAGGATTGCATAAGTGTGCTTTGGCATTTACAGGTTATTTCTGTACATTTTTCCTTCTCCTGGATTATATTTTTTTTACTCTCAGTACCCTCAATTTTCATATCCTTCTAGAAAAACATGAGAACTAAATAGATCAAGTATAAAACATTCTTAACTCAAGAAAAACGGTACATAAAAATACTTCCCATTTTTGCTTCCTTGTTGATTTATGTATTCATGTATGTGATGACTTTCTATAGTTAGAACAGTTTCTACAGGAGCTACTACTGCATTAATTTCTCATAACTTTGTGCTAAAAAATAGGCAAAAATATTTCACCCATCAGCAGCATAAAAAGCATTTATCAGCATGAATATTTTTATCAGTAAGGTGATAATGTTGAAGATAAACATGCAACTGACTGCAACATTTGTTTTATTACTCAAGGCCACTGTTTCGAAACAGATCAGCAGTTCTGGTAGCAAAGTAGGTCAACACTAGAAATTAAGAAAACCATGTGATCTATTCAAAATAGTTTATTGTCAAATAGACAAGAAATTCCACTTCCTGTAACAGGAACCTCTTAAAAATACATCCAGTTATCAGAACAGCACTGCAATAGTGATGGACAAAGACAGAACATAGGGGATACCCAGTCAAGCACCAACAGCTTGCCCAGTAAGTTTCATAGAAAAGCCAAAAATTCTTTTTAAACAATTTTAGGACATTGAAAACATTACACTTAAATTGATCTTTAATGTCTTCAGCAGCATGTTTTTACAAGCACGCACTGCAGAAAGCACAATACTTTCAGAAACACACCCCTCACCCACACACTTGATATGAAGCTGTGCAAGTCCCTTTAATATTTAGTAAGGTATTTGTTACATCCTAGTGAGAATTCACATGAATTAATGGCACAAACATTTGTGCACTAGGAAATAGAAGTAGGAAATCTGAATAACACAGACAGCACAAGTATGGGCACAGCATCCTATAACAAAGTACATTAAACTCAACATATTGAATGGCTCACTGTGTTAATCCACCTCCCCCAAAACCAAACATACAGTGAATCTACAGAACTAGTTCACATTATAGTATAAAAAGTGCAGAAAAAAAAAGAGCTGTTCAAAAGGCAGCCCTGTACATTTACATCCTGAAGTGCTCTGGTACCATTAAACCCAAGCCCAGTGGCTCAGCACTCCTCGACTACGGTACCAGCCGCTGACGAGTAGAGCTTCTTTTTAACGAGCCGAAACCCAGGGCCGAGCTTGAGTGTGCGACGCGAAAAGCACGTCCCAATACGCAGAAAGTCCCTGAAGTTCATCCAGCTGCTTCCGTCTTGTTTGAAGACCAGCGTCAGCTCAAAGGTGGGCACCATGCGGGCATCACAAACCAAGCGTTCGAGCTTCGCACATCGTCGCTGTTTATGCTGCTCCTCCAGCTCGAGACGCACATCCAGCACGCAGCCACGTAACCCACAGGGTTCACTGGCCGCAAGCCTCAAAACGTCCCGTGCCACCCGCCGGGTCAGTGTCACGGGCAGTAATACTTTTGTGCAATGTAGAGTGCTGGTCTTTGCACGCGCCAAGCAGCCCTCAAGCAGCCGCACCAGCTGTTGGCACGCCCATTCCTCACAAGCTTCGGCACTCAGATACGGCTCAGCCAGGCAGCGCTCCCAAAAGTCCAGTTCTACACAATGGATAAAAGAAATACATGAAATTCCAAGGCAGAAGATTTTCAAGTCACTGCAAATGATATGAAAACACCATTAACCATTAAAATGGTTTGCAGCTATGGTATGACAGGGAAAAAAAAAAAAAAAAAAAAAAGTAATTTCATGTTAAATCTTAGCAATGAGAAAACAAGGCTGGGGCATTCTGTCTTCACTACTAAAATGTGTAACTTTCTTTTAAGCAATACCAAACCTTTAGTGATTAGATGTCACATCAGACATCATGTCCTTCATAATACAAGTAAGAAAGATAACTAACACCAGATAACCAATAGTAAAACTAACACCAATTAACCTTTAGTAACCATTTGTGATAGGAATGGATTTTATATGCTAGGGAGCTTAGGCTGCTCTTTCTTCCCAGACAGAGAGAGTAGCAACGTAATGTAAAGGAGCTTTATGATGTACGTGTATAATGCTTAGCCTCGTCACACTGCTATGAGAGCTGACATTTGTGTCACGGTGATTTACACTCAAGCTCACAGTGGATCTGGGCTGCTGCTGCCTGAACAGGGTGACTTCAGCTGATTAATGACGTCACCGCGGACAGCCTCTGGCCTCAGCTCCTCATCCACAGCGCAGTAAACATGCACAACAGCCAGCACCTGATCTACAGCTTACAGTTCTCATGCAAACGGACAAATGTGAAATGAATAACGTTATATCAATTTACCGTTGTCGATGCATTCCCGGTCGTATCCTTTGTCAACAAAATCCGAGATGAATTCAGAGCTTTTGTTCTTCTGTGTGCTTGTTGCAACCATTGTGCAAAGCCTTTGGATTAGTTTCTTGGCCTTATAATATGGTGCTGAAAAATAATAAAATACATTTTAACAACTAAATATCCACTTCAAATAAATAAATAAATAATCTACCCTTCCCTAAATGCAAACATTTTGCTAAATATAATTCTAGATACAATTAAAAAAGCATATACCAAATAATTTTACAAAGTAACTTAAAGTACTAATTTGGTCTTTTTTATCTCTCAACCGTTGACATAGCAACAAGAGGAAACTTCGAGAAAAAAAGTTTTAGTCCTAGCCCAGAGGCAAATAAAGCTGTCTACAGGTACCTGTGAAAGGGAAGGACAGATAAAAACATAAAGAAGGTGCAAGCACTTACCGTTATAAAATAAATTAAAATATATTAGTCAGAAATGTCTTCACATAAATACTTGAGTCACTTCACACACTCCCAAAAGCACCCTAATCATTCATACTGAATGAAAGCCCGAGAAACACTCTACCAGTATTTATAGGCTTCTGCGGACAACGACCACACGGCGTCCACCAATCAGAACACAGTATTACATTCCAACCGCAGTTAGGCCAAGCAAGGAGCAAGCGGCGCGTGCCCGAGTCGCGTGATCTGATTGGCTAGTGTCCACGCCCCCTGGCCAATGGCTGCACGGCGGTCCGTGTTGCTATACCTCCAGTAGGTCATCATTCCTCCCAGTGGCTTCTAATGCAAAACAGATCCTGAACTAAAAATGTTTTGAGGCCAGTTTTCTTTTTCCCACTGACTGAAATCTGAAATCTGGAAAGGGGATTATTATATATGATCATACGAAGTAATCTGATAAGCATAATATGATCACTTCCACCCATGCAGTTCAGTTGTTTGTTGGGTTGGTTTGTTTGATAGATAGATTGATAGATAGATTACTTTATTAATCCCAAAGGTAAATTGTATCATACAGGTGTCAGGTTGCACATCAAGGTTGCACTGCAATTAACTTCATTTCATAAAACTCATGATTTTTATGCTTTATTTATATGCTTCTTATATCTATCTATCTATCTATCTATCTATCTATCTATCTATCTATCTATCTATCTATCTATCTATCTATCTATCTATCTGTCTGTCTGTCTGTCTGTCGGTATATCTATCATACAACAAGTAAGCAACAAGCAAGAATCGCAGAAAGGAAATGGTGGAAACAACTGTTTACAACTTAAGGTGCATTAATGAGGTAAAAATGTCAAATAATACGCATACACTGTTTCTACGTACACGTGTATCATTATTGTATATACAGGTGGGAACAAACCTGTACACAAGGTGCACCAGCAAGTTCAAATAGTAATAATTTTTTTTTTACCAGAACGTTTAGCTATTAATAGAAGAATTTTTTTTTTATTTAAATGACCATATCAATGCAATAAAGACAGAATGTATATGAGCTTATTTATAGTGATGTCATAGATGAAGATCCCTCTCCTGACACAGAGCAGAGTTATTGTAAAGTCTAATTTGTGAACAAGCATAAATGTACTTATAACATTAATATGTAATTTTATGATAAAACAATTACCTTGTTCACATATTTAACCTCTTTGTACTAAAGAAAAGTTCTCACTAGTACTGACTTTCAAAAAATATAGTCATCACTCCTATTCAATATTGGAAAAAATTGTCTAGGGAGTTTAGGGACAATAAAGTACAGTATGATATGAAGTGCCTCAGGTGCTGTTACTTGCCTAGACAATCCAAAAAATAAATAAATAAATAAAATAATGATAAAGGTCAGTATTGCATCAGAAGTGTCCAGACAGCACTGACCTAACTTGAAGAACAAGACTTTGTGATCCAGCAAGTCCAATTACACAGTAAAAGTTCACAAAACAAATTCAAATTCAAATTTCATTTGTCATGTACACAATCATTCACGGTACGATATGCAGGGAAATGCTTAAATGACTGTTTGTGATCTTAAAAAAAGGAAATATGAGATAAAATAAGAAGATAGAAATAAATATTTCCATGCAATAATAGAAGACAAAAAATTGCACTAAAATAAAAAATATAAAATCTACAAATATAAACATAAACAATTACAATAAAATAAAATGTAAAATAAAAATATATAAAATGTAAAATGTATAAAATTTATAAAATATATCCACAGGTGAAAGAAAGAGTAATACACATGTAAGTAATTTATTTGTCCTTTAATTTAGTGGGAAGCCAGGAAACCATGATCACCCATTTTTATCCTTTTTGTGGAATTTACGTTTTAACTCCACAGTTGTGAAGATGTCATACCTAAAGAGATAGCAGTCAGATTGTCTGACTTCGATGCTGTATTTTAAGACTTTAAATGTCTGTGTGCTGTATATTACACCTCAGAAAAGCGGTTACATCATGGCCAATTCAGGGGCAGTCTCCTGCTGAATTGGGCAGTCACTGTAAGAGGTAACCAGCTGACAGTAGCTAAAAGAAACTCTTGTTGATAGGTGAAGAAGAAAAATCTCCTACAAATACACAGTAACTGTGACTGGTTCTTGTGTCGTATTAACCTAACAGATTATTTATATCCTTGGCTTTCTTACCTATTTAGGCATACTACATAGTGCACAGTGTATTCAACAAGACCTTCCAAACAAGACTTGTTAAACGTGTATTTTTTGGCACTGAGACTAATCCGCACCCAATGTTATGATATTCTTCTATGAGTAGCTTGTAATAGCTTTCTTTTTTTTTTTCATAACCAGGAAGGGTTAATTTTAAATCTAGCAGCTGTAAGAATTAAAATATTTAATATTAACAATATATTCTTGAAGAATTAAAAGAATTATGTAGTATTTCTTTAAAGGGTGTTCACAAAAATGTCATAAATGCTGCACTGTATGTAATATTAAACCTCATTGTATACAATTCATGTTTGTCAGAAAAACAGCCAATGTTTAACAGTGAATGAATTAGTTTCTCAGACAGTGGCTCTCGGTGACTGACAGTTGTTTACTGGTCAAAACCTCAGAATAAGGACATTTGAGATGTAGCCAACAGGTAAAACAACAAATTGTTGGAACTGCATATACAGCACATTGCTGATACAGGTATTCTCATCCAACTCAGAAGTTACAGGAGGTGTTTAGTAACTGCACAGAGCAAAACAAGCTCATTATACCCTGCTGTCAATGCCTGTTTTCTCCATGCAATATGACCCTGTCAGCTTAATATCTCTGACGCACACACACACGAGGACACACTCACACTCACACACGCATACACACACACACACTGACACTCACACACGCATACACACACACACACACACACACACACACACACACACACACACACACACACACACACATGTGTAGAGCCAAGGGTAATGGAATCCCACAGGTCACATGAAAGAACAAGATCCTGGTAAGAAAACAGGGTCACACGTATTTCCCTCCATGAAGCATCTCCAAAAAGTACACAAGCAACACAGCTGACCTTTCTGAATGAAAATAGAGAGGAAGACACACAAGGCATGCTTTAAAATACTATATCAGGGCATGTCTGAGAACTTTAAGGGCCATTTGCCTTTTATATTATGAGTGCTCAAAATTTTCAAAATGTACATAAGAACACATGAGTTTCACATGAGTAAATAAGGATATGCAATGGAAAAAAAAATGAACATTCTGTCTTGGTTAAGAATAATAATAATTAAAAAAAAGCTGCATGATTTATGGGTTTTAGATTTATTTGCTGTATGTATTATGGCTTTAATGTGGCCATTAAAGCTTTGAGCCACAGCCTTTCATGAGCTGTTCAGTTTAGATCAAAATGAGAATAAAGTGTCTAGTGTGGTTTTAATTCTTTAAAAGAATAACCAGGTTAAGCAAAAAAAAAAAAAAAAGTGTTACATTTTAGTGCTGAAAAGTCAGTCTTGTGCATATGAATTGGATGACGAACAATATTTTCTTCAGTAATTTTTGTATTCCTTATTTTGGGTATTATTTTGGATCTTACACTGACAAATTATTTCTTGAAAGTTATTTGTACAACAAATAGAAAGCTAGCCAGTTATCAATCACATACCTTTTACAATAACAAACCATATGTGAACAAGAGTTTGTATCACTATTCCAGTGTTTGTGTATGGTTTTTACTTGCTCCTTCACTTAGGCTTATGGTAATTAGGTTTAGTGCAGTGACATGATGATGAGAAGACCAGTGAGGTTGGTTGAGCCTGTTTGAGTGTTTTCATTCTCATCCTCATTTGGTCAGCGATTGCTGCTTCTGCAGAATGGAGTGTTTTGTTTTCTGGTTGTTTTTCCTCCATCAGTGAATGAAATGACTCACCAGCTTCCATCCAATGTTGCCACTCCAGTTTTCGTAGAAAGCTCTTGAGTGTTTCCATATCAAATAGATTGAAAGGCATGTTTATTATTATCTGTTATTAGTATTAACAACATCTTGGAATTCACATTCAAACCAGAATGAAATATACAATGAATGGTTCTACTTTTTTTTTAGTCTAGTCTTTGCCTATATCAATCAAGTTTGTTCTATCTTTCCAATTTCTTTCTGTCCAGGGCAGTGCTTAAGTTACACCTATAAAATTACAGCTGTTGTTTTGCTAAACACTTGTCCGATAAAACTAAATAAACAACTTTAAAAGTACTCGGTAATACTTAATAACACGGTATTCAAAAACGTTCACACATATTAGATTATACTGTACGATGATGCAAATTTGCTGAACTGCCTTCACAGTTGAGGAAACAAGAGCCAGTTTTTGGTAGTGACAACTCAGCACAGCTGTTAGTGATTATCAGCAACAGGGACAGCCCAAATCTGGGATCTTGTTTTGGCTGACCCTGAACTTGTTTAGTTATTCATCTGATCTGATCTGTAGCTCTTATTACAGTAGAAGTGCAAATGGTTCCAGGTAAAATCTCTATAGCTCAAGGGTTCTGTGTATTCGAGTGGCCCGGATCTTGCAGGAAGCTTCATGAGACGAAAGATATTAGTGGAAAGATTTAGAGGAAGATTTTAGGGTTATTAACTTATATCAACTGTTAATATCATCATTATTTTGTTAATATATTGGATGTTATTCTGTCTGTTTGATGTACCTCCCCCACTGATAAAAAGAACATTAAATAAGAATAGGACAGTGAGATCTTTCACCGAAAGGCCAATAGGTGTAATTGTATCCTTTTATTTATAAACCATTTATTTATAAAATATTTTAAATGAATTTAAAGGAATTTAGAATATACAGTACAATATTTATTGGCTTGTATGTGGAATATACTATCTTTCAGCACCAGGCTGTACCACAGGGCTACACAGACCAGTCATTGTTTTCCTCTTATGGTCTCTTGCCTGGCTGTGAGTTGACATATCTGTTTATACAAACCTGTGGTTAATACTTACCTGTCTTCTTCTGCCAGTATTATACTTTTTTTTTAATTAAGCAAAGAGTCTGGTATCCAGACTTTATTTACTATACACCAGCACTTACACTTTACACACCTACTGTACATCACTGAAATTCTGTAATGCACTGTGGACAGAGTTCAGAGGCATTACTGTACACACACACACACACACACACACACACACACACACACACACACACACACACACACACACAGTGGTATCCAGGCCTGTTGGCTAGGTATTAACATGTAACTAAAGATCAAAGTGCTGTTCAAAAGTATAAGAAGTAACAGAGACGTGTGTCAGTTATACACGTTACTGACCTTTAACTTAAACCTATTCTTCTTGTGTAAGCAAACAGCAGTATTAACTCCAGTATCGCTGTTTGTTTGATCTAAACACAGTGTGTCATGATAAAAATCAATTCACTGATTGTTTTTGACTGTAAATACAAGAAAACCATTTGAGAGAAATTTTTGAAACATAAATAATAGTAATGATTAGTAATTATTGTTTAAAGGGTTAATTACAGTTTTTTACAGAAGCTAGGACACATTTCTCGATACCTAGGTCACTTTTGCAAAACTCTTCACACAGTGAGCACAACAGAAGTCTATGTGGGCTAAACTGAGGATCAATTATCATTGTTTTGGCACAAAATGCATTCAATGACTACATCTCTCAAATTTCATGAATTCTTTTCTCACTTAGACACAACAACTGCCAAAAATCTTTGTACGTACAAGACACTTTGCATGTGCTTACATACTGTTTAAACTTTTGTCCAAAACAATAACATAATGCAAAACTGAATAAGACAGCAAAATTCAACTGCAATATTTTATTGAAACATATTTAAATCTAAAAATGCAGTTTAACCAGCCACAGCTGATTCTCATTGTAGATGAACATCTACACAGGTGTTACTCTTTCAATTTCATTACAAACGGAGACAACTGCTGAATAGGTTTGTATTGTGATGTAAATATGGACCCAGCCAGAAATAGAGAAGTGGCTGAAAGAGGAAGAAGAGTGGCTAGGAGGGGGCAAGGAATACGTATGCATGGTGGAAGAAGAATAAGAGGAAGATCAAGAGCTGTAGTCTCAGATGAGATCAGAGATACTGTAATTGATCATGTAGTAAATCATGGTCTCCCAATGAAAGAGGCTGGTCAGAGAGTGCAGCCAAATCTGCAACGCTCTACAGTGGCATCTATTGTTAGAGTTTTCCGGCAAACCAACAGGTAACTTGTATTCTGCAAGGGCATTTGACTCAGTTGCACATTTCAGAAGTAAAAAGACTTTTGTGTAATTGTTTTTGCATTTCTGCTTAGGACTCAACGGTTACCTTACACAGGGGGAAGGGAAAGAATTTTGGTATTACTTAGTGCAATAAATAAATAAATAAATAAATAAACAAACAACATAAAATATTGACGAATTCTGCATAATGTCTGATTCATTCCAGTAACATATATTGCAGATATAAACAATATACATTGCAATTATAACAGAGATGTGTCCTTGTTTTACACAAGAAAACACTGTCTAATGCTACTGTACATGTTGTTAGTGTTTTTTAGGTCATTGTTTTGTGGGTGACAAAGTGTGTTTGTCGGCTGTCAACCTTTGCTAGTGTTCTGGAAGAATAAGTTTATTTGAGACCTGAATAAAGTGTTTTGGTAGTTGTAGTGCATTTTGAATGTGAAATTACCTGCTTTGCCCAGCTGAATGTCAGTTAGGAGAATTGTGTGAAGAGTTTTGCAAAAGTGACCTAAGTATTGAGAAATGTGTCCTAGCGTCTGTAAAAAAACTGTAAACACAAACCCTCATATTACTCTATTAATTCAGATAAATAATAGCTTTAGCAATATACAGTGGAATCTTGGATTGCAAGTAACTTGGTCTGCAAGTGTTTTGCAAGACGAGCAAATTTTTTAAAATCAATTTAAACTTAATAAACGAGCGAGGTCTTGATATACAATTACGCATACCCTTTGTCTGCCGAGTGTCTGAGCCAATGGTTCTTCTTTTTTTGCACGCTGCGGGACTATTGGTAATCGTCTCCCATACTCAGTCTCAGTATGTGTGCGTCACTCGTATAATCAACATCCGTGCGCATGTACTGTGTATTATAACATTATGACCATGTGTGTGTGCCTGCGTGTAATGCAAAAACAAGTGTCATCAGTGAGATCTATTTTATACAATCTCTCTCTCTCTCCGTCAGAAAGCAGTGATTCTGTTAGTGTTTGTGTGTGAAAGTTGTCCTACACAGTCGCCACACACACACACACACGCACACACACACACACACACACACACACACACACACACACACACACACACACACACACACACACAGACTGTTCTATTGGTATATTAATCATCTAGTTATATAGTCTTTTTTATTTCAATTACTTTGCATTTACTTTACTTTAATCACATTTTTGAACACTTTTTATAATTTTATAATTGCATCAATGAACAAAAACTAAACAAAACATGCATGCAAACTATACAGTGCATTTTAATAATCTGGATAAGTTCCCAGAAAAGGCTAAGCCTGGATGTAATTCAACTCTCAATGTGTGCAATTTTGGCCATGTAAATCTATTGACATAACATTAAGACGCCAGGTGCCAGGTCTGAAAATGACCATATGATCCCACCTGAGGTTGTATGAATGCTGCCACTATTTTTTTAGGAATATTTTGTGTATATTCATATAGTCTGTGGTCTGACTGCTGTTATATAATTTTGTAAATGAAATAAGTCATGCTTGGCACAAATTCTATTTATTGAACTCCAATTGAATAAAAATACACACACAAAACACAATGCACAAAGCTTAAGAACATTTCTATTATTAAAACAGAAGAGTAAAAGTGTGGGTGTAAGGTGTAAGTTTATATTTACAAGTACTTTGTGAAAAAAATGCTACTTTTTAAAACAGATTGTAGAAGAAATAATTGTAACACTGTAACAGATTATAATATTATAACGCTGTAGACATTGTTATTTGGGAATGCAGAGAATACTTGTTATCATGAATAGAAGAAATAGTGATAAAAGTGATAAAACAAGAATTCATTTATTGTTCTCTATGGAGTGAGGATAAAAACAGAGTAACACTTTTCTTCGATGTACAAGAAATAGTTTTTCTCTTAACATTTTGTAAATAGTTTTACAGTAACATATTTGATAATAAAAATTTCTTCAGCTTTCAAATGACCTTTCTTTTTGTTTAATGAAAATGTATTACAAACTGGCACCTGTATATATAGAACTTTATGTACAGAAGTAAATTTCCAGCATCTCAATAACATTAAAAAACATTATTTATTCAGTAGTCATTGTTGAAATCTATTATATTTACCAACAGTATCCATAGACATACATTTGGTGTAAAACATTTCATTTCATTTCATTTTTAATCTAATGGAAGGCCACTGAAGTTTGTCATTTTAATCCTTCGACAGTTTGGCGTCTGTTACTTCACCTGTCTGCTTATTTTGCTGCAAATGCACCAAAAGTAAAAGGATAATTAATTCACATAAACTTCTAAATGACAGTGTATGAATGTATTCTCTGTGCTAGGGTATTATTTAGTTTGAAACATTTCAACAAGAAAGTTCTTTCCCCTCCACTAGAGGTCACTATGTTACTTTAAATAGTCAGGGGCCAATATGAGCACAGTATCAGAAATAGAGCTCTTACACAATATACTTGTATGTAAGTAAATGCTCGTCTCTGCAGGACACAATACTTAAAGAGTAATAAGTTAATAAAGCATTATAATCACACATCTTTAGTTACTAATCGTATGCTAAGACGTTAGAGGAAATATGAATGTAAAGTTGATTTCATCTGATACCCCTGATGAGTGTCTGATGTTTCAAACTGTATTTGGAAAGTCACAGGCAGGCAGATCAAAGCTGACAACTGCCTTGTGATTACGCAGTGAACCAGCGCCAACTAATCACTGTCTGGCACATTTAATGTTCTGAGTCACCACACAAATTTGATATTCCGAGTCACCACACAGCCCCTAGTAATTGCACTATTTCTGACATTTACTATATCAGAATTGTGTGGCTATTCATTACTCCAACAATATGCTGTTTATCACGTACTGTGGCAATAAAAACAGCAATTATTGTCCTTGAGTCCCTTGAGTTCCTAGGGCATATAGGCTGTCAAATGTTGACTCCATTTCTTTTTCCAGAGTCACAATCACTGATTTAAAAGAAACTGCCTTTTTACGTCATATGTATAATCAAACCCAACACAGCCCTAAATGCAGGAAGTGCTATGTGTAAACATTTAAATGATACAAATCATGTCAAATTCCCTCATGACAAGTTCAAGACGAGTTAAAAAAAAACAACACCCCAAAGCAGGGCTCTTGGGGGTTCTGTGACTTTTTTACAGCACTGCACAATCATTTTTATCCAGAATAGATTGTACCTGACTGAGAAAGTTATCTATCATCTTGCATTGGTTTGAAGGGGAGAGAGGTGGAGAGATCAACAGCAGGAAACACCTTCCCTCACTCTGTTCCACACCAGAAACAATAAGTTATAAAAAGCTCAGGCTTCCTCTGAGCCGCTTGACATGTTGGACCAGATAATGGCAAGGCAGGGTAGGATGTGGCCAGAAGAAAGGAGTAATTTAAATCACATTCTTCCGTTTCACCTTAAACTGAACAGGAATTATTTTTAACTACGACTTGTTTTTGACTTTATGTTAGGTTTGAGTTCCTGAAAGGAATTTTTGTTTGTCAAAATGCAATGTTAATCTGCCAGACGTTCCAGACGTTGGGACACCGTTGGCTTTAGGATGTTTTAACTTTGGTGAAATGACGGTGGACCAACATTGCCTGTTTTGGGGTTGGGATGATAATAAAATTAATGACCCCAATACAATTTTGCAAATATGACTTTAGAAGAATATTTATTGATATAATGTCTTTATTTTGCAACTCAAATCATGAATGTGTTGTTTAGTAACCTTTTGTTTCACTTTTAAATCAATACTTCTCTGTTGCCTCTTGCTGCTGCTATTGTAACACTGCTTTTGGGAGCCACTTGCATGACACACTATGTTTGAGAGAAAATTAAACAGGCGATCACACTGCACTTAAGAGCTATACGAGTGCATTGTGTACAGGTGACATACGATACACATATGGTGTGTGGGAAGCTGATGCTTGACTATGAAGGTTTATGCAGCCGGATGTTGGGCAAATAGACATAAAGTGGCATACATGCTATAAATAAATGTATATATTGTAATAATGTAATGTAAAAAATGTATATAAATATAATATTCACCAGCCTGGGGATCTTTGCTTTAAGTTTGTATTTGCAATATTGTGTTCAGGTTATTTATTCAATGTTATTCTAACATCATGTTATCATTTTAAACGAATAAGTCATTCTAAATTTTGAAAACAATGTTAAAAACAGTACAGTATTGGATTAACTTTTGACTTAACTTTTGATGCAAACCTAATTTCACACCAGTAAAGAATGTCATCATTAAGGATTACACTTTTTGCATTCAATTAATGCATAAAGAAATTATTATTATTATTATTATTATTATTATTATTATTTTTACGATAGTTGGTAATCTTAGACGTTAGACTTTGAAAATCTTGCTAAACTGATGCCCCTGTTTTTTTTCTCCATGTTTTTGGATAGTATAAAATGGAAAGAAGTCTGTGAAGAATGTTAGGATAGTTAGAGTAGGACATGAGCAACGTTTAAATTATAGTGCGAACCAACATAAAAGCCAAAGGTATTGCATTCTACACAACATTAATATTAACAAGAGGGTCAGCTGTAAAGGTGTAAGGTTAAGGCTACAGACTACAGAAGGTTCCAGGTTCAAACCCCACAATCACCATGTTGTCCTTGTTGGGCCCTTGAACAAGGCCCTTAACCCTCAACTGCACAGATGTATAATGAGATAAAAACGTAAGTCGCCCTAGATATGCTGTAAATGTATTCTTGCAGATAAATCATGGCATGGAATAGTAGGGTAAAATTTTTTATTGTATTTACTATTCACAATTTGGTGAAGATAAATGTTAGAATACCATTCCATAGCTGCAAGAAAGAATCATATAAGATTAACAATCATATAAGGTAGTTAACATACCATTCTCCTCGCCTCCTGATTTGACTCCCAAAAGCATGACCCCATCTTTGTTACTTTCTGTCCTTTGGAACGAAGCACTGAGATTACAGCAGCAACCATAGAAGAAATAACAAAAAACAATCAGGACCCCCGGGAAACTATTTTACAATATAACATATGTGTCGAAATTGTCTATTCAAGTGGCTTAACACAGCTGGAATCCTCCATAACAGCAAGAAATTTTCAAAGCAAGTACTTCTGATGCACTCAAACTAGAAGAATTTCTTTCAGACCCGACATACTCACTTCTCTGTTCCATGGTCCATGGTCTCAACTATGGCGAAACCAAAATGAAGAACAATCTTAGATTGGTCCAAATAAAGAAATCCAGATTGTACGTATAGAATAAAAATTGTTTTTAATACATACCTGGATGCTGAACCTTAAAACACTTGAGCTTCATGTAAATAAGCAGTCCCACGACAGCCCCCAAAAGCAAGAAAAGCCAAAAATATCTCTTATCTGAAATATAACATAATGTGTTTACAGGAATCTGCACATCACATCCACATTTCCTCATCTGGCATATGCCCTTGAGATAAAAAAACATATCTATATTAACCAAAAACTGTAATTTATTACACTGTATTTGTTATATCGAATTATAAGAAGTGGACAAATTAATTGTTATTTGTTGGACAATTTATACAGAGCGCACTACTGACACTCCCTCATCCCAGTATGAAATTTTTCAGATGCAGAGGGTCAAGTCTGTGTGTAAGTTCTTGGACAAGTCAGATGGGATTTTATGACACAATGACTGTCCTGCAAATTTCCCAGACTATAATCCCATAGAGAGTGAATATTTTGACCAGCAGTTGGAAATATATTAGACAGACAGGTTTCTCCTGTCCTAAACCACCTGGCTATATGCTTACAGTCAAATAACACTAGATACTGTATAAATACATCACTTAATTTACAAAGCAAAAATTATTTGATTTAAAATATATTTCAATTAAATATTATGGCCCAAACACTATGACATCAGTCCTATGCCATTAAAATGTGTGAGGGCCCTCTTGTTGTTCTTGTGATTTTTTTCCCAAAACCATCATGGGCTCTTAACATGCTCAAAAACTCATGGTTGGAATCTGCTGCCATTATTCGAAACATGTGTGCATTCGAAACATGGTGCAAATTTAGAGCTCATTGAGCTGAACAACTTTCACATTGCATTGGCTCTACTCAACAGGAAGTCAGTTATTTTAGGTTGTTTGCAAAATGCACCCAATGGAATTTGATACAGTAAGGATTTTTGATATTTCAAAAGGGCCAGCCGTAACGACGCCTTAAACTTATGCTGAAAAAGTTGTTGATTACTTTCTGTGTGCCATTATATTGAGTGACATCATAGTGTGATGCTTTTTTTCAGCATCTGCGGCTTTTTGGAGATCTAAACACAAAATTACCCATTCTACACACACACACGCACGCACGCACGCACGCACGCACACACACACACACACACACACACACACATGATTGATAACAACTGTACATTTTTAATATCACAAATATTTAACAATGTCTGACACATCGTAACTTTTCAAATTTGGAAAAAAAATATATTCAAAGTATTTCTGTGATATAATATGAACTATAAACTGACTGACATACACACTTACCAATACTTGAAGCTAATGCACCAGCCTGAGGATCTATGGAAAAAACAATTACTCTCATTTCTGCTCATGGCAGCATTAACATATGATTTATTGTTATTCATTATGTGCATATTGATAAGTGGCTAAAAATTTCTTAGCAGCGTTTCTATTGTTCTTTAATTCATTTATGAACAATGTATTTCTTGAAGTCTGACCTGAATGATTAAACAGTTTACTAAACACAACAATCAATATACTGTCAAAGATACAACAAAACACAAATGCAGCATTAATACTGTATATGACATTGATAAGTGGCTAAAGATTTCTTACTAGAGTTTCCAGAAGTTGTGTTAGCTGTAGTTGTTTCGGCTTTACTAGGTGTGATTCCTGAGTCCGTACCTGAATGAGTAAACAGTGGACCAAATAAAATAACCAATATGCTGCCAAAGACACCAGAAAACACTGGTGCAGCATTAATATATGACATATGGTTATTCATTTTGTGCATATTAATAAGTGGCTAAAGATTTCTAAGCAGCGTTTTTATTGTTCTTTGATTCATTTATGAACAATGTATTTCTTGAAGCCTGACCTGAATGATTAAACAGTTTACTAAACACAACAATCAATATGCTGTCAAAGATACAACAAAACACTGGTGAGGCATTAATACTGTATATGACATATGGTTGTTCAATATGTGCATATTGATGAGTGGCTAAAGATTTCTTACTAGATTTTCCAGAAGTTGTGGTAGCTGTAGTTGTTTCAGCTTTACTAGGTGTGATTCCTGAGTCCGTACCTGAATGAGTAAACAGTGGACCAAATAAAATAACCAATATGCTGCCAAAGACACCAGAAAACACTGGTGCAGCATTAATATATGACATATGGTTATTCATTTTGTGCATATTAATAAGTGGCTAAAGATTTCTAAGCAGCATTTTTATTGTTCTTTGATTCATTTATGAACAATGTATTTCTTGAAGCCTGACCTGAATGATTAAACAGTTTACTAAACACAACAATCAATATGCTGTCAAAGATACAACAAAACACTGGTGCAGCATTAATACTGTATATGACATATGGTTGTTCCTCATTGATAAGTGGCTAAAGATTTCTTACTAGAGTTTCCAGAAGTTGTGTTAGCTGTAGTTGTTTCAGCTTTACTAGGTGTGATTCCTGAGTCCGTACCTGAATGATTAAACAGTGGACCAAATAGAATAACCAATATGCTGCCAAAGACACCAGAAAACACTGGTGCAGCATTAATATATGACATATGGTTATTCATTTTGTGCATATTGATAAGTGGCTAAAGTTTTCTTACTAGAGTTTCCAGCAGTTGTGTTAGCTGTAATTGCTCCAGCTGGAGTAGGTGTAGGATCTGAAGCCGTACCTGAATGATTAAACAGTGTACAAAATACAATAACCAATATGCTGTCAAAGACACCAGAAAACACTGGTGCAGCATTAATATACAGTATGACACATGGTTGTTCGTTATGTGCATATTGATAAGTGGCTAAAGATTTCTCACTTGAGTTTCCAACTGTTGTCTTGTCTGTAGATGCTTCAGTTTTAAAAGATGCATTTTCTGAAACCGTACCTGAATAATAAAACAGTCACGAAACACATTATTATTATTATTTTTTAATTATCCCAGTGCACTTTACATTGTGACTTTTTATTACCAAGACATTTAGGTTACAGTATAGTGTACTGCAAAGACCTGGACATAACTGACAGGTAGAAAGGCATATGTACTGTATATATGCTACAAATGTTTAGACACATATAAATAGTGCTGTTTCAAGTGTTGCTCATATAACCCAGTTAAACCCAATTAATATGCAAAAGCGGCATTTTTTTTAATCAATGGTAAGGCATTCTATAAAAAATTTTTTTTGATGAAAATGTGAAGAGTGTGAAACACTGTTTTTACTCAGGCTGTTGGTGCTTTGGGGAGGGCTCGTTTGGTTCTCTTGCTCAGTGCTTTGAGATGTTTTACCTAAGGGACCATAAAAAATCATAATACACATTGTTCTCTGTATAATTGTAATCTAGGATAACACTGTATGAATGCATGTTGAAACTGCACAGCTCAGTTATAGTGAGACTCACCTGCTGCAGTAGTGTTATTAGACTGCATTGTTTGATTGGAGGCAGTATCATTTCCGGAAGCCAGTTTTGTATTATTTTGAGCAGATGTTGCTGAATGAAAAAGAATGTCCTTATTATAGAGAGCATCAAGAATTTATACAGTTTCTGGTTGCACATTAACATTTTATAACTCATGTCAGCCACAATGTAAATTATAGGTGTGTGTTGATTTGCCTTTTCAAATACATGGACATGATATATCTGTTTGAATTATTTAATAAATGTTTAATAATTATTGCATTACTTACAAACCTTTTGATTCTTACAAACGTAGTTCAATTTAAGGTAATGGTGTCATGGGCCATACTGATAAAGCCTTTAAGAATCCTCTGGGAGAGCACCTAATTTTACTTTAACACTTCTAGCTAGGAGCCTCAGCTCACAGATGATTTAGGATCAAACTCAGACCAATTTTAAGGAGGAAATAAACTCTTATCTCATTGAGGAGGCAGGGCTGATTGGGAGTGAGGGAAAAACTCACACACACACACACTCCTTTGCTGCCTGCTGTTGCTGTGTTTCTCTGTAGTGTTTATCTGTCCAGTTCTAATAGTGGGTTGGTTACTGGGTGCCAGTCCTGGTGCTTGTTTTGTGTATATTAGAACAGGTTGTGTGGCTCATATTGGGCTGGATGTGGATATGTTAAAGCTCGAAGCACACAGCACTACAAAGCAATAACTACGTATTAATTATATAAGATATATCTGATATAATTACTTTCTTTGCAGTAACAGGCCCGTTGCCTATTTTACCCTAATCACATACATATATTTATTTGCTTTATTATTATTTTTTTATTAGTTTGTTTACCATGCTGCCAATTTTTCTACCTAATCTATTTAAAATTATCTGGAGAAAAATGGCTCTGCTCTTTACTGTGATTGTTGGCCTGTCCATGTAAGTGGCGCGGTTGGTTGAGCAAGTACTTCGTCTTAGTCTTTCCACCATTGTCTATTCTGCTTAAAAAACTTCTAAGCCTCCCCATTACTTCTAATAGTTAAGATGCTTCATAAATAACTTTTATCTTTACTATGATCTTATCTTTAACTTTTAATAAAGATGATTTTTGGTAAATGCCCACAATTCAAAGCATCTCTTTGCACTAATAATTTTCATAAATAGGGACCCAGGAGTTTGAGGTAAAATTCAGAAGTGAAATTTAGAATCTGGAGACTGCTGTGTTTGAATGTCCAAGTAAATCGATATCTAAAATTCAATCTAAAAATAAAAGGACATGCTGTTGAATAGAAGGAAAGAAGGATGAAGGATCATTTGAAGGATCAAATAAACAGCATTGGTGAGTTCTTTTATCTAATTAGTTTTTAATTGTTGGTGGCTGGTTGTTAAAATGTATGTTACTGCACTGTTATTAAGTATTTGGTAATATATATTTCATGATTCACTATGGATTAGTATGCACTGAAGTTCCTCAGTCAAAGGGAACAAACTGATGAATATAAAATACTTTCACAGGATTTTTCATTTATTTATTTATTTACTTATTTATTTATTTATTTATTTTAGAAACGGTTTCATAAGTTATATAAACTGAAAATTTGCTGATAATAACATTTAAGCAATCAGGTAATAATTGTCAATGTGATTGATTGATTGATTGATTGATTAATTGATTAATTGATTGATTTGGTGATTGATTTATTTTTATTTATTAATTGATAATAGAATGCTCAGGTCATGGGAGTGGTATCTTTTTTTATTTGGGCTGCCGACCTGAACATAATCCAAATTGTTTCTTTATAAATGAATATTACATGACACCTATTGTTAATTGTATTTTCAAGCATACAACCAACTAATATCTACAGCAGTAAAGGAAAATACACATTTCTAATTTACTTGAACACCTTGAAACATGTTATAAAGGTAAAGCTGAACGCTCTGGTGAAACTGTATCGCTCAGTTATAGTGACACTTACCTAGTGTCGTTGTTGCTGTTGTTAAAGTCAGTCAGAGAAAGAAGTATTAAACTGTTTAATCCATCATGTACGGTATTTAATTGGCATCTTTAAAATATATATTTACTGGTCTTACATTTAGCATAATTTTATTTGTTTATGTTTATTAATGTAATTATTTTTAAAATACAGGATCCAAACAAGGTGTCATGTGCAATTCACAATCATCTGCCATTACAACTGAGACTGTAAATTCTTAATAGCTATCAATACAATACAGTTAAACACTTGTACCTTTAAAATGACTTATCGGCCTGAGAATTGACTCGGACATCTGATGGGAAACTTTCATGTGTTAACTTTTTGACATAACTTTAACCTGTTTAAGCCTTTGACCTGGCAGATTGGATGACATAGGATGCCTGAAACAGCAGCGTTCCCTCATTCTCTAGCGCAGACATCCTCTTCATATTTGAGCAGACCTGTGAAAAGCTGCATCCTGTGTAACCCTGCTTCACTCCCTAGAGTCCCCTAGGAGGTTCCTGTCAGTGCTTCCTGGCCATGATACATTCTTCTTCTGTGCACTTATTGTCTGGCCCAAAGTGATTTCTAACTGCTTGATTTATACTCTCCAGTCTGAAAGCTGATGCCTGAATCTGTCTGTCTGGGAGAGTCAGAATGAATCAGAATTAACTAAGTAATCTAAAAAAAAAAAAATTTAGTAAATAAATAAATAAATTATAAGGAGAAACAATGATGTCAGTGTCAAAATTTTGGAATGGTTACATTTACCCATAAATGCCCACAATTCAGTTCAACGGCTAAACCGATTATACCAATTTAAGAACAAAATACTGCTTTAGCAATTAATGAAACCTAAAGTGACTTTCACAGTTTCTATTGACCTCCTTTAGCTTCACAATTTACATTATGGTGCTTTAGATTATGGTGCACAGTCATCGCCTATACCGCTTAATCCTCTATACAGGGTCGTGGGGGTCTGAAGCCTATCCCAGGAGACTTAGGTCATGAGGTGGGGTACACACTGGACATTTGGGAACGCCAATTAGCCTAATCTGCATGTTTTTGGACTGTGAGAGGAAACCAGAGTACCCCAAGAAAACCCACCAAGCATGGAAAGAACGTGTAAACTCCATGATGGTGCACAGTGTGGTGGCAAATTCATGTGTGAAAATGATTCGTCATGCCCCCAATCTAAAACCAGGAATATGCCTGTGCCATTATGGAAGAAATTAAAATAGCAAATTTAATTTAAAAAAATTCATGATTAGTCTCACTAACAAGTGGTTTTCACATCTGTTTAGTTCCAGTCCTGTGAGGTGTTTTTACTTTGTGCACATGGAAATACAGTTACGTTTGCTACGAAACAGAGCTATGATTTCTACTGTCAGTAGAAGTGTAACTAATCTGTATGCATTGTTTTTTTTTCTGACCACATTTCTACCACAAAGTTGAAGGTTCAGCACTGTTCCAACAGGTTTTATTACTGTGTTGGACAGTTTTTAACCCAATTCCAGTTATCTCGTTAATTGTTAATTGTTTTTGGTGCTAGATGCAGAATTACCTTCTGAAAATGGGATTTTCTCCCTCTCTCTCTCTCTCTCTCTCTCTCTCTCTATGTATATATATATATATATATATATATATATATATATATATATATATATATATATATATATATATATATATATACTGTATATATTATACGCACACATTAGACAACATTATTTAGACTTCCTGGCCATTCTCCAAACTCTGGGTGTTGACCAATTTCCTGGTTGTGTTGTACATTTTTCCAAGAGTGGCTTTTACATGCTGGCCATTGCTGCACTCCCCTGTGAGAATCAGGGCTGTCTGGTTCCCACTGATTAACCCCAAGAGAAAACCAGTTCCCACCCTAAACTGCCACAAGATAAACAAACATCTACAGATTTTGGGCAGTCTATGTTTTTCACATTAATCCTCTCAACTCCTTAAAAGTATTCTTTGTCGAGGTATACACATACACAATACACATACACATATCACCCATCTGGGTTTAAAGCCTGATCCTTATTGATTACATTCTAATGAATGTATCAAAATAATTACATTTTCCTGCAAGTATTCACTCAGACAAAAGGCCTTCCATTCATTGCCACTGGCATTTAACTGTATACAGACCTCATACACTGTTTCATTATTTCATCCTTATGAAAAAACATTTAGTCTCAAAATGAACCTCAATAATTTGAACCACATGAATAAAAATGGTACTTACTTAGGAGGAGACAATACCAGAAGATGAGAAGAGTGACTCTGGCAGCCATGATGTCTTTTCTTTTGTACGATGCACTAAATATGATGGTTTCACACTGTAGCATCAAATAAGTGCAGCAGAACCAGCGTCACTGGGAGTCTCACATAAAGCCTCTCTGCTGCTTATTCTGTCACTTCCCTTGGTTAAATTGAGGAAATACACCAGCTTCCACCTGGGTGGAGGACTAGCGGGCTGGAATGAGAGGTGGGGTTGTTGGGGCGTGAACGAGCCGGAGCGAGAACTCTTTCAACAGGAACCCGGTGTCCGAGCTTGTGTTTGTGCTATGTACAGAAACTTCTTTCTGCTCGCGTTTCCTTCCTGGCTAGCCTCAACAAATGTTTTGGAGTAATACATGGTGGCCAGGCTCGACCAGAAAACACAATGAAATGTCTCGTATGTGTTCAGTCTTGGTTCTTTGTGTCAGACAGAACAACTGGATCATAGATGCACACTTTTAATAATTAGGAACTGGTTTCTAGCTAAAATTGAAAGAAAGTTTGAATGAAAAAAAAATTATACCATACACTGCAATCCATTGGCCAGAACTTTTATATCACATAGTCTAAGAATGATTATTATAAAATCAAATGGCATGGTGGTGTAACAGGAAACAAGGCTGGTTAAAGTCCTCACGTCCCAAGGGTCTGGAGCAGCGTCTGAACTCCTTAATGCATGTGCGTGATTTCAAATTCCCTTTATGGGTTTCCTTTAATTTTCTTACTCTCTGCCAAATCCATGTGGGGGAGACTTGTGCGTCATCAAGGGTGTGTCCCCCCCTGTGTGTCCACACAGTTGCAAGGAAAGATGCACAGAAAAGTTACATAAACGTTTATTGATATGAAGTATGTTTCATGTGGATTTTTTCCCCCTAAAAGATATAACCTGAAATATCAAGTTTGGTTTCAAGCTAATGTTCAGTGTTGTGTTTCCATGTCCAGGAGATTGACTGGGTGTGGTTGAAGTGAATTGGAGCAATTCAGAGCTTGGCTTTATCTAATCAAACACTTATCAGGAAAAGTACCACAGGTCAGATATAACGCTGTGCTCTGTAGAGATACAGGACAGTAGATGAAGCAAGTTTTTCTCTCACAGCTCTGTTTTAAGTACCTACCTGGATGTACTCAAGCTTTCCCAATGGTTTCTTCATCCAAAACAGGATGTGAAAAACTTCTTACTTACTTCCTGCATCTACTATGTCATGCAAGCACACTAGAAACAATAAGGAGAAATTCAGTGATCCTAAGTGACAAGGAAAACATACGTGCTTCCAAAGACATTCTAGCTTTCAGAAAAATAAAAGATGACAATCCTGTTCCTTTCAAACATTCTTTCCTGGGGAGTAAATAAACTCTTGTCTAATTCACTTCACAACAACCAACTTGATAAGAACCAGAAATCCTGTCATTTAAGGCAATCACATGATCATCCAGAAATCCAAAATCTTATTTTGTAAAGTGCCTCAAATCCCGCAAATGTAAGATTCACTGAGAGAAGGTAAGGAGTGTGATTCTGCTCGCGTATCATTGAATAACTGGTTTCTGGTACATCGATACAGAAATAAAATGCCATCATGCCATCGAAAAAATATCCTCAGTAACTGATATTATCCATGTGGAACAGCTTCAGGGTGGTCGTGTATCCTCTCATTAATTCCCATCAGATTTTACAGCCGTACAAGAGATTAGACACAAGCCACCCAGGGAAATAGTCTTCTTTAGAATCGAAAGGAAAGGAATAGTAAGAACTCCTGCAAGTTGGTAAGATTCCCTACAGAACAAGGATTTTCCTCTGGAAAAACTTATCTGTTGGCATTAAGAGTTAGTTCCCACACAACAAACCCAAATACATGAAAAAAGCAGCTGATGCACACACTACAGTTTGCCAAATACTCTGAGCTTGCAAATAATTTAAAGGTCATAAGCCTTATAATAATAATAATAATAATAATAATAATAATAATAATAATAATAATAAGGTTAGTTGTGACATTTTTCTTTAACAAATGACAGCTATGTATATAGACGGCACGGTGGCATAGTGCTTAGCACTGTAGCTTCACACCTTCAAGGTCGAGGGTTTAATTCTAGCCTCAGGTCTGTGTGCATGGAGTGTGCATGTTCTCCCTATGCTTGGTGGGTTTACTTCCACAGTCCACAGACATGCAGATTAGGCTGATTGACTTGCCGAAATTGCCTGTGGTATGTGAATGAGCTTGTGAGAGTGTGTGTACAGTATGTGTGCCCTGGCAAACTGGTACTGGGAGTACCTTGAGCCCCAAGTGTCCTGTGATAGGCTCCAGCCCCCCGCAACCCTGTAATATAAAAAGGAATTTATTATAGCCATATTTTCCAGTTAATTGCCTGGCCGGGAATCGAACCCGGACCCTAGAGGTGCAAGGCGAGAATGCCGCCTGCAAGGATCACAGTAGTTATTATTATTATTATTATTATTATTATTATATAAGCAGGAAAGGTTTTCAATTTTAATTTTATAATTATTATTATAATGATATATATACTCAGCAAAAAAAGAAACGCCCCTTTTTCAAGACTGTGTATTTCAACAATAATGTAAAAATCCAAATAACTTTACAGATCTTCATTGTAAAGGGTTTAAACAATGTTTTCCATGCATGTTCAATTAACCATAATCAATTAATTAACATGCACCTGTGGAATGGTCGTTAAGACCTTAACAGCTTACAGAAAGTAGGCATTTAAGGTCACAGTTCTAAAAACGCAGTAAACTAAAGAGACTTGTCTACCGACTGTGAAAAACACCCAAAGAAAGATGCCCAGGGTCCCTGCTCATCTGCGTGGACGTGCATTAGGCATGCTGCAGAGAGGCATGAGGATTGCTGATGTGGCTAGGGCAATAAATTGCCATGTCCGCACTGTGAGACGCCTAAGACGGCGCTACAGGGAGACAGGAAGGACAGCTGATCATCCTCGCAGTGGAAGACCACATGTAACAACACCTGCACAGGATCATCCGAATATCACACCTGCGTGACAGGTACAGGATGGCCACAACAACTGCCCGAGTCACACCAGGAACACACAATCCCTCCATCAGTGCTCAGACTGTCCGCAATAGGCAGTCCATGAGGAGGAGATGCACTGCAGTACTTCAAGCAGCTGGTGGCCACACCAGATACTGACTGGTACTTTTGATTTCGAGCCTCCCTTCATTCAGGGACACATTGTGAAACATTTTTGGTTTATGTCTTATGGTGTTGACTCTTTTAGTGTTCATACAAATATTTACACATTAGGTTTATTGAAAGTAAACTTTTTTTGCAAAGTCTTCTTTTGCTGAGTATATATATACTAACACACACACACACACACACACACATATATATATATATATATATATATATATTTTTTTTTTTTATTTATACATATTGGGGCGTGGGCGGGGTTTCGACTGGCAACCATCATGCTTTGCGGGAGGGGTTGCTGTGTGTTCACCTTGGGAAAAGGTGTTTGGGTTAGTGGCTTCGGCCATGTTTTGTGTGTGTGTGTGTGTCTATTGAATGGTTTGTTTTATTGCTGAGGCTAACTTTAATGTGGTTCTTCTGTTAAGGTGCTGTTCATGCTATACAGTGATTAAATAAAGTACTCCCAGCCAGTTGCATTGGACAGCAAGGAAGCTCACTCGTCTCTCCAAGTTCCTTCTTAGCGGTTAAAAACGCTACAATATATAAAATTATTATTATACAGTACACCTGTGTGCTATTTTTTTTCTCTTGAAGAAACCATTTTTAATTTTACTAAATATTTGAAAAGAAAAAGAAGAAATGCAGTTGCATCACTGCAGTGCTGTTTCCAAAAAAAGAAAAGTGTGATCCTAATAAGTCACTGTAGCGCCCTCTGTTGGGAGTAGCCCAAAGAACAACAACATTTTGGCAACGTGAAACATTTTTATTATGCAACATTATGTTATTATGCAATTTTAAATAACCTTCTTGGCTAAAGCATATTTTTAAACAGGAGCAAAAAAAGCCGAACACTGCATGATACACAAAAATGCATATTTAATCTTTATTTTTTTATTTATTTGGAGATTTAGGTAAGTAGGTCTAGACTAAACAATGTTAAAACTGTGTCGACCCATTTTTAATCAAACCTGGCTTATTTTGGTTTTATCTGCATGCTAAAAAAATAAAATAAAATAAAATAAAAGGCATATACACACTGTCCACTTTATTAGGAACACCTGTCCCCAGACTCCCCTGTGTACTTCTTATCTATCAGTGGACACCTCAAAGTAGGGGCAAATTTAAACTCCTTAGCCTCTAATATTGTTATCTAACTTAACATATTGTTAACCTATTTGGTCAGTGTGCTTGTACAGGCATTGTGCGTTATCTTCCAGACAAATCCTTTCCAGCAGTTCAGCAGAGATGTTTTCAACAGCAGTAAACTAGGTTCTCTCACATTACCCGAACCCTCCTCGTACCCCACTCCACCAAAGTTCATTATTTCCCGACAAAGGAAACACCATTGTTGAAGCTGCCAAGTGGTCATTTCCTATTTTGCCGATATAATTGGACCTGGATCTGTATTTCTCTTTAGAAAATCTGGAACCAATTCCATTGGAAGACTTTAGCACATGTTGAAATGCAATCAACTGCTCCATGATCGAAAACAGTAAAGGGAAAGAAGCAATCAGTTGACTCATAATTATGGAGGATTCTGAAACATGAAATTGCAAGTCCATCAGAGGGATTCACATAACCGTGTATAGTTCATGATTGGCCAAGAAGAATGAGGATAAAATGAGCCACAAAATCATAATTACGTCTCACTGTAGACATCTCAAAGCACTAATGTTAGGAGTGCAGTGTCCGACATCTTCTTCCTCTATTCATTTCATTTTAAATATACCCTGTATCATTCAATGTATCTTTAACTTTCCAATGAAGGTACACATACACCTTTTTTTTTTTTTTTTTTTTTTCTTCATATTTAGAAGTACAAATTTAGAAGACATGTTGCATGTAAATTTGGAATGCATATACACACCATATTAAATATTGAATATTATAAAATAATAAAAAACATAGGTATCGGAATATTTATGCTATAAGCACCTTTTATAGAGTCACTGTTAAAATTCTTTCTGCCACCAGGGAGGATTGGGTATCCCAGCTCCACTACAGAGGAGACCTTTCCTTTGATTCATCTTCAGTAAATGCTTTATCTGATAGCCAATACACCTACCAGAGAATCCAGAGAACACCCACGCAGACACAGCAGAACATGCCAACCTTTGCAAGAGCTTAGGATCGAACCTGGGACCCTGGAGCTGTGAAGAAGCAAAACCACCCACTGCACAACTATGCCTCTCTGAGAGTTCTTTTCCCCTAGCGAATTATTAAGCTTTTCATAAGTTCATCTGCCTTGTTTGCACAAGTCATTCTGCCTCACGGCATATCAAGTTAACGCTGTGCTTATGACACTAGGCTCTACCTATTCTTCCCACCAGAGAATGCCGCAAACCCAGCTAGAGTTGTATCTTACCTTATAGACATCTCAGCCTTCACCTCCTACTCACTCCTTTCAAGACAGAGCTTCTAGTCATCCTGTCTATCAGGGGGTGTACAATGAGGACATGAGTAGCTGCACTTCATTCCTAAACTTAAAGATTATTACGATGAATTTATACTTTACTTGACTATTACTGAAACTGAACTTTTATCTGATCAGAAATCTTTATACTGTATATGCTTCTTCTTTTATCCAGGCAATCACTATTTACTATACATTAACAGAATGGACTCAATTAGCATTGAATTAAGACTTGAGAAAATATCAACAATCAATTAGTTTGTCAATGGTCATGACTTTCTTATGGTACACAAAGTAGTTCAAAGTATAACTATAATTGATAACTATAACTATAATCAACTATAAACTATAATAATACATTGGACTTTAGTGTGGAACCTGAGAATAATCATCGCTAGCCCCAACACAGGAAAATTGCATCACTTATATAAAAAGTGGCATCTTCACCTGTCTTGTAGTCTTTTTTTTGTTGTTGCTAATTTCTTAAGTCAAACTGGGACTTTTGGTTCTGAAGAATAACAGAACACAGTTATGATTCTCTATATACAGTATATCCCCTGCTATGTTAATGCACTTGTCTCTGTGTTTCACTAGTACTCGGATACTATATATATATAAAGTTTTTTTTGGTACACCAGAGTCATGATCATTTTGATTTATACAAATTTTCATACTAATTTCCTTAATTGAATTGAATGAGTGGACTGCCTGCTTCTCAACTGAAATTCTAGCCTCCTAGGAACTCCTTTAATGGCCCAAACATGTAGAAATGGCTTGAAGTGAGGTCAGGACTGTATGAGGGATGTGGCAATACATCCGTGCCGAGTTCCTGCAATGTGCAAGTCATGTAGGTGAATGATTGTGTGGACAGTTTCCACAGACAGATGTGTCTCTTTCACAAGTTGGCAAGTTATCTAATAAGTTATTCCAAGGGTCGGATGTTCCTCTTGCTAAATGTTCATGGTAACAACTGCAGCAGGTTCCGAGCCACCTTGGCCAGTTTTGTCATTTATGGACCTTCTTTAAGTCGTTTACACCATTCAATGGATTATTCGTCTTTGCTGGTCAAATAACATAATCCTATAAGCAAATGAGCAGGTCAAGCTACTGTTTCTGGTAATGGAAAATCCCACTGACACAAAATTATACTGCCTTGCAAAAGTATTCATAAACCTGGTCAGAGATAAAGTTCTAAAGAGGTTAGGGTTAGGCTAGGAAAAAATATCCCAAGCTTTTAACATTTCACACAGCACTGTTAAATTCATTATCCCAAAATGAAAGAGTATGGCACATCTGCAATCCTACCAAGACTTGGTCGTCCACCTAAACTGACAGGTGAAGGAGATCATTAATCAGGGAAGCAGCCAAGAGGCCCATGGTATCTCTGGAGGAGCTGCAGAGATCCACGGCTCAGGTGGAAGTTTCAGTCCACAGCAAGAGTGGCAAAAAGAAAGCCATTGTTGAAACATAGCATTAAGAAGTCCTGTTTGGAGTTTGCAACAAGTCATGTGTTGGACAAGGTGCTAGGGTCAGATGAATGTGGCGGAAAACTAACACTGTGCATGGTGGTGGCAGCATCACGGGGAATACTTTTTTCAGCAGGGAAAGTGAAGCTGGTCAGAGTTGATGGGAAAATAGATGGAGCCAAATACAAGGCACTGTAAAACCTGTTAGAGTCTGCAAAAGACTTGAGACTGGGGTGGAGGTTCACCTTTAAGCAGGACAACAACATTAAACATACAGCCAGAGCTACAATGGAATACAATTAAGAATCTGTGGCAAGACTTGAAAATTGCTGTTTCACAGATGCTCTCCATTCAATCTGACTGAGCTTGAGCTTTTTTGCCAACAAGGGCAGGCAAAATTTCATTCCCTAGATGGGCCAGGGGTAGCTCAGTGGTTAAGGTATTGGACTACGGTTCGGAAGATCCCAGGTTCAAACCCCACAACCACCAAGTTGCCACTGTTGGGCCCTTGAGCAAGGCCCTTAACCCTCAACTGCTCAGATGTATAATGAGATAAAATTGTAAGTCGCTCTGGATAAGAGCGTCTGCCAAATGCCTAAATGTAAATGTAGAGACATGACCCAAAAGACTTGCAGCAGTAATTGTAGAAAAAGGTGGTCCTACAAAGTACTGACATCGGGCTCAATACAAATGCACGGCACACTTTTCAGATACTTATTTGCAAAACATTTTTAACCATTCAGAACTTTCCTTCCAATACACAATTATGTACCACTTTGTGTTGGTCGATCACATAAAATCCCAATAAAATACATTTTATGGTCGTGGCTGTAACATGACGAAATTTGGAAAAGTTCAAGGGGGATGAATATTTTTGCAGGGCACTGTAGTTTCTATATTTTTTTTAATATCAATACTTGTGGCTTGATTTTGACTCCATACCTAATTGTCACAAACTTTTATCAACTGAAGCAGAACTTGTTACAGGGAGTTTAACCAAACAGGAAGCATGGAGCACTTCTTCATTTAAGTTTATTACTTTAGTCCTAATCCTTCACTCACCCATTGATTTAAAAAAAATAATTAATTAGTTTTGCATCTTGCACAAACGAAAGTATTTAATGTTCTATATGTAAGATCCAGCAATCTATCACATGTAATGTATTTTTCTTACTTTAATTTAATGTCTATGTTAATGGATTGCTGTTAAGCTACACCCCACCAGAGACCAGCGGAGCTGAGCCACAAGCCGGGGGGAGGGGTCGCTATGGGGAGGGGATCTACCTGTATGAGGTTACAATAAGGGGAAGTATAAGCACTGACCAATGCAAAAGAGAGAAAAAAAAAAGTGAAAGCAGGGAATGATTTTTTTATTTTCCTTCTCACATTTTTGTTTGTACATGCACACTGGAGACCCACCTAATGATCACCTGTTAATTCTTTTAGATTTACTCAGTTTATTTACTGAATAAGTACAAAAACATCTTTAAAAAGTGAGGGATACATTTATTTTAAAAAATCCCTAACGGATACTGTCTTAGTGCACTTTTATTGGCCAGACACGTACAGGGACACATAATGACACACGAATCCAAGTTTTTATTTTCATGCACATTTTATTGAACAGTAATATAAAATACTCTTTAATAGTTGTGAGTGCATGCTGCATCAGCCAACAGTTTGGAAGTTAAATTACAAAAGCAAGTCTTAATGTTGTGTAGTGAATTACTTGGGCACTTAAGCATTTGTTTAAAAAAAAAAAAAAAAGAACAAAAAAAAAAACAATGGAGTATTTTATTTTCTTAAAGTATTGAGCAGTAACAAACTGGTAACTGATATACAAAGCATAGTTACTACTACTACTAATAATAATAATACACTTTTGTCTGTGGCATGTTTACAAAAAAAGAAAAAAAAAGTCTAACTGTCTTGTATGACATTAACAGCTGTCATGCATTTTGAGTTCCACATGTAACCACAAACTTATGTCATGATAACAGTTAAACATGCTAAATCGGACTACGTGTGTACTTACAGGCGTAAAAACCTTGATTCCTCATCCAATGTTAAATAGTTTGATGCTTTCATAACAAAAGTCAAAGGCCTGAAGCTTTATCCTGGCGTTACAGTAAAGAATGGTGGTATACATTTCCAGTATATATCGACTAAGCACACTACAGATCAAAACCGGCCTCTGCAGCCAAGATAATTCATAATTCATTCATATTTCCTTTGATAAATCTTATAAAACATGCATAGGCAGATGCTTTCTATTTTTTGTCTTATTTTCAGAATATAGGTGCTTTTATATATATATATATATATATATATATATATATATATATATATATATATATATATATATATATATATATATGCACGCAGACACACTTTTTGTTTGTTCGCAATACTTAAAAAGAAAAATGAACACTCACAGAAGTTCCAGCAAGCCACAATAGATCTATTCCCATCTTGAATAAAACAAAACATATTTTTCAAATGCTAGGTGTGAATTCCAGTTCTAAACTTCAAGAAAGTGGGAACTTGCCATCAAGCAAATTAGCCATTATACAGAAAATAGGATCAAAGCACACACACCAAAGAAACCTGAGGTAAGCATAATCTGTACAAAACCATAAAACGTTCCATTTTTGGCATTTCAATGTTGCAACATTCTTTTAAGACTGCCTAATTTACTTTAGAGCTAGTTCATAAGAGTAGCAAAAAAGGTATCAATAAATAGTCCTCATTTAGTTTGTACACCCTTTCCATGTTAAAAACTTTATGCTCTGTCCATTTTAGTGCTGTTTTTTTTTGTAAACATACAATAATTAGTAAGAAGTTACACACACGAAAATAATAATAATAATAATAATAATAATAAATCGGTTAACCAGTAAATGAGTAAAGGCCTTTACACATAAGATATCTGCCTTCTGCGCTCCTCAATCCACAACCGAGAGCACCCTCACCACACTTACTCATTCAGAAAAGAGTGAACCCGCAAGAACTTTTCATGGTTTTTACAAGCAAAATATTTGTAAAGGCATATCGAAAGACTAAGAGAGTGTCGCTCTGAATCATGTTTGAAAACTCTGCTCTCCCATTCGCCTCCCTCTCTATCCTCACTTCCTCTGCTCCTACCCTCTGACTCGCGATGCCCGCCCCCCTGCACTCGTCTGTCCGACTGTAGCATGGAGAGAGAGAGGGAGGAGCCTGATGATGGCATGGGCGGGGTGTAGGCGGGGACAATCACTGGATGGCACTGCCGCTGCTGGCCTTGGCCTCGGTGCCGTTGCTTTCGGAGCACAGTGCTTTGTTGAGAGAGTTGAGGCTGGCATCGCAGGGCAGCGCGTCGCGCCGGGGTGGCATGCGCTCGTTAATGCGGTCCAGGCCTTTGGCCTCTTCAAAGCTTGTGATCTTGTGCTGTGGCGAAAAGCCTTTGATGGCTGAATTGGGGAGCAGGATGAAGAAGAAAAAATGTTAGAAAATGATGCTTCTAATTTCTGGACATGGCAAAGCCCTTGCTCTCTCTCTCTCTCTCTTACACACACACACACACACACACACACACACACACACACACACACACACACACACACACACACACACACACAAAAAATCACACACACACTATAAAAATGTTGAAATTTTGCTAATGCCTTTGTCTATTTGTAGTAAGTCAAGGTGACTGGACTTGTAATAAAATCTTAACTACTAAATCTAATGAACAAACATGACTAAAACATGTAGGATACTGAAACACAATAATGACTCCTGCGACCTTGACTTACAGGATGACTGAAAACCTTCACATCCATATTTTGGCTGATCCAAAATATTGAAATCCCTCTTTATTTAATGCTTTGTAGATAAGGTTAACATTCAAGCATACTTTAAATAATTTGATACATCATGAGATTTGTAAATACACAATGCCTCATGATTCCCTTAATGGTGGGAGGGAAAAGAATAAACAGGTGTAATGTAATGTGTAAAAGCAAATACCAGGATATTCACACTAGATAACCATGTTCTTTTGGGTTTACAGAATGGAGCAGTGCTAGGCTGTCTCAGTTCTGGAAGGCCGTGAACACAAGTGGTTTCCACAAGGCCACTTCCCTTTAGGCTGATCACAAGTTGGGGTTATTTTACACTGTCCAGTGGGAACCCAAAATAAAATAAAAATAAATAAATAAATAAATAATAATAAAAAAAACAAGCCACCAAGAACTGAACTTCCCACCACACTCCATAAAGGCACTAGAGAGGCTTAGGGAAAGGTAACGTAACATAAAAGAGGGGAAAAATGTGAGAAAAGATATGTGTACAAAAAAAAGGTGAAGCTAGACCAGTATATGGATACTGAGGGAATTTGCTTGCTAACCACGTTATGCCTGTTTCAAGCATGCAGCAAACTGAAGAGACGTATTAAACGCTAATGATTAACAATCTAAGTTGTTCCCTTTGAGATCAGGATCAGGGCTTTGGGCCATGTTGTACAATGGATACGTTTCACTGTTGCTGCATAGCACAGGGCAAACACAGGTTATTAGCAGTGAAGGAGAAAAACACAGACACAGCACAGCCACGGACTATCCACAGGGGGGAAGCCAAATAAATAATGTAGTTCAAAAATAGAAGAATAATAAAAGAAAACCAGTACTGGCACAGTGGGCACCTTTATGTCTAAGAACAATACTTAAGCATCAACAGTTATAACATAAATAGCAGCCAAAGCCACTATTTAGGGTGCAGTTGAGATTGTTCTTGCGGTATAGACTGTTGGTTAAACTCAAAATTCAGGCAAAAACAAAGCGCAACTGCATCAGCACCATTGTTTTAAAGGGGATGTACAGACTGTACACTGGGTAACTGTATTCTTCTGATTACTGTGTAATATTCTATGGTATATACCAGAGGTTCTTTATGATGTCCCAGAGGTCCTCAAAGTATTGACATGCTAGAAGTATTTTCTTTCATTTTGATTTTCAAATCAAATCCGTCCCAACATACAGTAAGTACAATTATTATTGTGTTGATATTATTAGAGGGTTTGACTGGTCACTTACAGTATATCAAATAAGTTTCACAAGTCTGGATCCACTGGCAGTTGTCTTATATGGAATTGCAGCAGGAAATCATCTCTGCAGATAACAAAATCCGTTCTGATACATTAGGCTCCAGAGACATGCGTACATTACAGATTATTCTCATTATTTTTCTTTATTAGAACCTGATAACTATTATATTAATCAGTGGACATAAACTACTATTCAAAAATTTGGATAAACCTTCTAATGCCATGGTCTTTTTTTAATGTTTATGCTCTGTAAATCCTTCATAACGACTCTAATCTAAGCTGCTGTTAACTGGTGATTTTCGAGGCCGGTAACTCTAAATGAACTTCCCCGCTGCAGCAGAGTAGTGTATACTTTTAAATAGATTTCAGCCTATGGATCCAGGCTTTTGCACCACCCTGTAGTATTGTAAACCTTTAAATACTGAGCTTGAGATCTGAATAGTTAGGATTAAGATTGTGTTTATAAAATATTTAAAATTTTCTGTACGCTCCCTGACTGCAATTAGTTTGAGAACCCCTGTGAGATTTGCATTAAAAGATTTAAATGCTGTTCAAATTAATGTACAACTCCAAACGTGGCTGCACTTGCGATCAAGTTCCCCTTTAAAGCAAGCGTGGCTTGTTTCGGTATTTTCTTTTCTTATTTCTATTTTCGCTGAACACTAAAGCACTCTGTTTGCCCAAACAACCAACACACTCTACACAAAGCTACAGTAACAATAGATGAACCCATTAGAACCCCTTTATCTGTTGCAGACAGGCAACAGAAAGGGGAAAAGGGGCTATGGCCTATTTACCTTCATCGGCCTCTATAGCCTCAATAGTAGCTGAAGAGAAGAAGGGGAGGGGGTTACAAAACGAGTGAGAGAATTGAGCAGAGCAGGTTAAATTTGTCCAGTAACAAGTCAACGAGTAGGAAAAAAAAAAGAGTCACATGTACATGTAACGGTGTTAACACACAGTGGGTGACTCTTAAGTGAGAACAGACAGAACAGAGATGCTACGGGGGAAATCACAGACAGAATAAGAGAGGCTTAGAGGAGGAGGAGTGAAATGTGCAATGATGGACATTTAAAATGGGATCTTTGCACCACAGATAACTGACAGAACGGAGGCACACAGAAATCAGAGATGTGTGCTCATGACTGTCTTATTGTTGCTCACTGCTCTGCATTTTAAAAAACGAGCATGAAATGGTGACAAGCCACTGGATGCAGATACAGAACGGCTGTTACAGGTGCAGCGGTCTACTGCGTCCCAACACATACTGGATACGGTCAATAAAAATAGGAAATGTTTTAATAAGGACTATAATGGTTACGTCTGCCCACACACACATTTCATTTCTATTGCGCAAGACTTGTTAGCATGTGTCATCAAAGAAAATCTCCATCCTTGATGGCACTGAGTAGGAGTTGCCACTTACCTGTGAGTAACTATCTTTGATAGTTAACAATATGTACAAGTTCATGTGCAGAATCATGTGCAAAAAAAAAAAAAAAAAAAAAAAACGAGAATGGAAAATTTGGCAAATGAAAGAAAGGCAAGATGTGAAGATCGGTGTAAAAAATCTAGGGAAAACTGGAAGAATTTGTTTAAGAGAAGACACCACACACACAAATCTGCTAAGATGACAGAGATACTGAGGGAAGAGACAGCATTGTAGTAGAAGACGTCTGCTGTCTCAGAGGACGGACAGACAGCACACACTTAGCTGTGTTTCTACTAATGCTGAGGCAGGAATTAGCCTTTACTCCGTCTCTGGCATGTCTCCTTTTTCAAGTTAAACTACGTGAACCATATTTACAAAAGGTCTTAAGGCTGAGAGTAGCTTCCAACTGGCCTACTTTTCCCTGGATTTAGATTTACATGGGGCACTAGAGTAATGCCTCTTGATTATAGGAGTTTGTCTTTTTTATAGACTTTCCCTGCTCTGCACTGTTCCCTCGTCTGGAAAGACCTCCTTTACTGTCTTTAATGGCCTGAAATAACGCAAGATACGCAAGATAATTTATACACAAATAAACAGGGTTCAGACTTCTTTTTTTTTTTTTTGGAGAAGCGAGTGTACAGTACTGTGGAAACATCTTGCTTGGAGAACTATTCTTTAAGATGACATTAAGAATATAAAAATATATAAAATATAAATATAAAAAGTCCAAAGTAAAAAGTCAAAGTATAAAGAAATGGCCTGGGGCCTTAAGAGTTCTGCACAATACTGTACATGCACATGATATGCTAATTAATAACCTTAACGTGGACAACAATATAACAATACAATAAAAAAAAAAACACTCTGTACGAGGTCATGAGATACAGTTTTTAGTTAGAACCAGAAATTCAGGATACTACCTCCTAACTCATCCCTAGAGCAAAACTGTTCTTATATTTACTTCCGAACAAACAATGAACATCTAAATAACAACCCTGTATAAACTTCGTGAAAATGTATTGCTCTCTGCAGTTTCACGGATAACTTTCAAAGTTACTTCTAAAGAACTTAGATAAGATTGTTTTGTTTATGGCTCCTGATCTTCACTGCACACTCAAAACTGGAAAAGATTGGAAAGTCAAAACTTTGGGGAAAAAAAACCCAAAACCTGAAACCCCTGAATGAAACAAAATAACACTACCATCATTCACTAGATTAGATACAACCAAACCTCCCATTTAGTGCTAGTGCTGGGGTAAGATCATGCGAGTGAGGGAGTAAAGTTGTTCCAATTCCTGCCTGTTGTCAGAAGGCAACACAAGGTGGTATATTTATAAAAGCTTAGTTAGGATTCAATACTTATTCTTATTACAATGTAAAATAGACACCAAAATCTTGTGTGCATTTATGTACATAATACAGCCAAAAGTATGTGGACACCTGACAAATATTGTATGTATGTGATTTCCCAAAGTTTTAGCCACAATGTTCATGACAGGTGCAATTATACAGCCTGACTTTGTGTGCCGTAACATTGTAATTTCAATTCATTGGAATAAACCTGTTGCAGCATGACAATGCCCCTGTTCACAAACTGAGTTTCATAAGGATATAATTTGACAAAATGAAGTGCAGCGCTGACCTAAATCCCAGTAAACATCTTGGGTTGAATGCCAATGCTTCATTGAAACAATGGGAAAATATATTCACCAAGCACAGGTGGGTGCATTTGATGGTCAGGTGTCCACAAACTTTTGGCCAATATAATATAAGCCTGCTTTTTATTATGTATGCTAATGTGTTGAGCATCATAATATCAGCAACTCTGGAAATCACAAATATGTGCAATTTGTGGTTCAGAAACTTCCAAAGCTCCACTATACTCCATATAATGAAATATTCTCTGCTGTTGCAACACTGCTATTAATGCTTTATAAGACCTGCTAAAAGCCTTTGAACCACAAACTTCAAAAAGATGCAATTTCCACACAAGTGCTGTGACATTGTGATGCAGAAAAGTAGAGATCGATGTTTTAACACAGCATGTGTTAAGTGCCATAATGAAAAAGGGTTAACTGTGTAGAAAGGTATTCGAGTGAATTCAGCATTTGTTTTTATGTTTAAAAAAAAAAAAGTGTGTAAAAGACAGTTGCACAACGCTTTATACCTGTAGATCCCAGGAAGAAAAAAAAGAGAAGAAGAGACATGGTTTGAGATATCAGTAGATAAGACAGTGAGTGCAAGTAATTCAAAGAAAACCTTTCGTTCCAAAAACCACCAGCAGAGGGAGCATCAGTGCAGAAACAGGATATAATTACAAATAAAGTGAGGCAGAATGTGAGACCACGCCATCAACGTAACTAAATTAACATGTAGGAGATAGTTTGCAAAGAGTCATCATATTAGAAACTTTGGAAATCACAAATGTGTGGAATATAAACAATAATGTTCTTAGATATTATCTCTACTGTGGATATTATAACAGGGCTATCATATAAATTTTTTTAAATACAAATTTGTACAGGAAAACAGACAAAACATTCTGCATAATTAACTCTGTCTAACCAGGAAGAGCGAGAGCTATTACATGCACTCATGTAACACCAGTTAAGTGCATCTTGCAAACTGTTACGACTGGAGGAGCGCGCTCATCATTTGGCTAGTGTCTCCATGATTGGCTAGTGTCTTTATGATTGATGTGGGAGTGCCGGTACCTCTCTCCTTCACTGAGAGCATGGCCAGTTTTGCTCTCTAGGACCCCTGGCCATGGGTGGTTATAAAATTACTGTGAAGCAATGTTGCAATTTCCAGGCGAACACTTTTCTGTTTTCTGTTGTGCCACTCAGCAAGCAACGGAAAATAGGTTTGAGAAAAAGGTTTTAGGATTTTGGAATAATTCATATTTTTGCTGTTAAGCAGTGCTTTATTTGTGTAGTTCCCAGATTCTCCCACTGAAAAAACACTATCTGAGATTCAGATATTTCAGAGTTGAAATAATATGTATTACAGAATGATGGCTGACATGGCAGTCACAAACGTGTGTATTGGTATTCATTTCTTCAAATTTTCCCTAAACATTTAGACAAAATTTTTTTTTCTATACATAACATTCTATATTAAAAGACTATATTCCTTAAAATATATTTAAATTTGCCCACTTATTCAAGTTTTTCTTTGTCTAGTTTGTGCACTTCAGTCTTTGCCCCACGCTTATATGCACATAAGTGTATTTACTCTGTGTACTTAACGTCCTGCGCTCGTCAGTTACTGTATCGTTCCAGACCTTAACAACCATGAATGGCAATGAAGTTGATTTACGTTTATTAACTTTAAATTAAAAAAAAATTCTGACACTTTTGCCCTTTGCATGAGCCAATCTTAGCAAAATTCCCCAAAACTACAAACAATGCTACAATATTTATTTATACCTAATATATCAATATATCTAATAAACCACTAACAACATTCACATATAATAAATTTTTAAGAACTAGTTGGAATTGTCCACATATTACAAAATGCTACAAGAGCTACCCTGGAGTTGCTCTTATCTTGAGGTGTGTCAGAGTGTGTGTATGTCTTACCGTTCTGGAGTTTCTCTCTGCCTCCTGAGAGAACGCCGCTGGGTAGCATGCCAGTCGGGGTGAGACCCTTCAGAGTCAAAACACTCTCACTCTCCTCTCTGGAAGACGGTCACACCATTACACACATGTACTCATAAATGTTCAGTGCACACACCCTCATCAATATGAACACGCACAAACAAACACACAAACACACACACACGTATCTTACCGCAGCACTGAGAACACTCTAGCCATCTTCCCAATGGCACGAATCTTATTTCGGATCACTTCTTTGCGTGCAGAGGCTGTAGCACCTACACAGATGCACAAAAACACAGGGTCACAATGAGGACACAGCAACAGCAAAGCTGCATCTTCAGCAGGAAGTTTCTTTTAGGAAAAAAAAAGAAACGATTTCTCTGCTACTATGGCACAGCCTCAAATATCAAAAACCATTCATATATCAATATGCTCAAAAAGACAAACAGCTGCGTTAACTAAATCGAGCCCTAAGGTGCAACTTCCCGGACCAATAAAAAGCTCCCTTTGTGGCAGTTCGGCTAATTTGCTGTCCTGGCAAAGGTGTGTCGGATAATAAACGAGCCCCCTATAGCAGCCTTCAGAAAGTGAATAACATGCTAAGCATTCGGTTAGATTGCGTCTGGTTCCTGCAAATCAGGGTTACAGTAAGGATACTCGCATCTTCACACACATTATTACTCACACTGTTTTAATCAACATGCTAGCTTTAGGGAGCTGTGGAAAGGAGTTGCAACACTGAAAAACCGGTGCACACAACTTCTACAAGTGTTGCTTAACCAGATTTTACATTAAACCCAACCTTGGTGAAATAGTTATTATATGCTATGCACTATATGGCCAGACATTTGTAGACACCTGACAACCACATCCATATGTGCTGGTAAAACATCCCAGTCCCCTCTTGGCTCTTGTAATAATGGCCACTCTGGATTCTAGAGTGTGGCTGTGGGGATTTGTGGTCATTCCGCTACATGCACATTGGTAATTTCCGGCTCTCGGCTTGTTGAGTGATTAGGACCAGGGTACAATCAATGTTCCAGTTTATACTGACTCCAGTGGGGTTAAGTTGAGGTCAGGACTTTGAGGAGTCTTGTGAAGTTCTTCCACTCTGACCTTGGCTAACCATGTCCTCATAGAGCTTGCTTTGTGCAAAGTGTTGTAATGATGGTGGAGCAAGTTTACCTCTTTTTTTTTTTCCAGTAAAATGAAACAGCATACAAAGACGTTCTATAAAATGTTTGCTTCCAAGCTTGTGAAAAGAGTTTGGGGAAGAACTATTAATGGGTGTAATGATCAGGTGTCCAAATAATTTCGGGCATATATTGTACATGCTCTGAGCAGCGTAAAACTGTTAAGACTGACAGGAATGCAAGATTTACAATATTAAAATCATTTGGTAACACGGCAGTACAAAAGCTCATGTATTAGACATATTACTGTGATTGAGTAATGAACATAGCAGTATATTACCAATGTCGAACTTTACATGGCCTCCTCATAGTTTTGGGCAAGTGCATGCCCCTCTTGTAAGTTTGATCAATTTCACATAAACCCGTGTTATAGGTAGATTTGCTACTTTAAACTGTAGTCTCAATGTGGGTGCATGGTGTCCTGAGATGGAGTTGCATCCCTTTTCACCTCGAGCCCGTACACCATGAGCCTTACCAGGAGTGCTTGTACTGCATTTGACCTAACTCAGATGTGTGTTCTAATTTTTTAAGCCATGCTGAAAGGAAAAAATAGGGATGTCTCCATATGCGTCTTTGTTATTACCAATGAAGCTGATCGAATCAGACAAGTGATCCATAGTTATCTCTGCAAACAGTAAACTGTACTGTCAATATTATAGATTTAACAACTACTGAAGCTGTGAGCAGCCATGATGACTTGACGTCACTTGCTTCACACTCTTTGCTAAAGAGAGCTTCCTGGCATTCAGACTAGGAATTCCATATTTCTTTGTTTTCCCTTTTTCCCCCCAAATGGGTGTTGAAAATTCAGAGTCACAAGCTTTAGGCAAATGGTGCCATAATTTTTATTCTCTGCTGTTGAGACAGTGGATTAGGAGCACAATTAGATTAGTTAAAATTACTTGATTATTGATTATTTATTAGCTTGTAGTTTTCAGAAAGTCTTTTTTTACACTGCTAAACATCTTATAAAGTAAAATATTCTTGAATCTAGCAAAACCCATCTATATTTTTTAACTAAGAATAAGATTACTACGATAGTCACACTAAAATTACAAGCAAAAAAAGTAATTTTCTATTGAAAGCTAATTTTTTAAAATAGATTTATTTAAAATGGCATTTGTGCTTGTAATTTAATAACCTTTAACTAGAACTAATCTTAATTTCATAACTGTTTTGTTATGAACTTATGTTTAAGAAAATAGATATTTTGTTAAGATAAAAGAATATTTTACTTGCTAAAATGTAATATTATGCATCGCAAGAAGAATCAGGCAACAACTACAATATAAAGTAATAATATGGCAACAAAAATCGGCAACTAATAAAGCTGCTGCCATATTCACTGCTTATACAGGCTTCTTATCTGAAACTTTTAGAAGAATATTGATTTAAAAGTCAGTTGCATTATAACAACTCCACAAGACCATTGACATGAACAATGTGAGCAATCATGGGAGGCAATCCACACAACAAACACATTCATTCTCAAATAATCTAAAGTGAGTAATGAGCTACTTCAGGTGGACATTCAGGAAAATATTAGTATGAATCCATATAATAATTTAAATACTACTACAAATAATAATAAAAGGAAAAACAGCTTAAACTTGATGTTATGCAACCTGTTAGCAAACAGTACAAACAATAAGCAAGGCTGCACTGTGCACACGGCAAGGCATGTGGGAGGCTGTACCTTTCTTTGGGGCATATATTAGCTGCCCTTCTCAAGAACACCCCAGAAGAGAACAGAAAAAGAACAGAAGAATGATCAGTGGATGGCTGAGGAATGGGAGAGGAATAGAAAGAGAGGAAGAAGGGAGCAAAGAGACTATAAAAAAGATGGATAAGGACAGGGTGAGTGAAGGAGACTGCAACAGAGTCCGGGAAGGAGAAAAAGTGAGAGAGAGAAAGAGAGAGGAAGAAAGCCACACCTATGGAGAAAAAGAAAGGAAATGCTTTGAACCAATGAATGTGGGTGTTGGCGGAGGAGGGGGGGGGGGGTACACAAACAGAAAAGAAACTGATTAGATAAAGCTGCAGGAAAAGTAATATCACCTACAAAAACAAGAACGTGCAAATAGGTAGGTGAGAGAGGAAAATGAAAAAGAAGTTATTAAAGAAGACCTATTATGCAAGCTTCACTTTTTAGTCATTTTTTAAAAATTTGGATGAGTTTTCAGTGTGTGAACACACACACCAAAAAAACAAAAACAAAAAAAAGGAAAACATTGCCTTACTTCCCCCTCATTTTTTAAATTTAAACAAGGTAACATTTTTTCCACTCCTAATATGACCTCAGATTGATTATTAAAAAAAATATGAAAAAAAAAAAGCTGCATAGACCCTCCCTAGTTGGCTTGCTGCTCAGCTCTGTCCAGCTCCGCTATTCTCCTCGTGTCATTTTTTATTTCGGAGTCTGTGAACATGCAGGCACTAAAGGCAAATCACATCAAACGCCCCATTTTGGCTGTATAAAGGAATATTTTTACTCCCATCCTCTCAGAAAGTGAAATTCTTTTGTTTACGATGGAAAAGTTCTCTGACAGCTATCTCTAAAGTTTTATGCAGCTCACATCAGACTGCTGTATTACAAAGGACAGTTCAATGCCGGATTTGCCTCAAAACTGAAGCTCAAATGTGGTTTCTGATTTCCTGCTACTCAACTTCAGAAGCTTAGGCTGTATTTTTAAGTTGTCCATTAAATCTGCCTGTTCAATTAGCTATATACAGTAAATGCTGAACACGACAGCATTGTGTACTGCACGCAGACGCAGGGTAAATCTTTGTAAAAGTAATAATTAGCGAGTAATAGCCAAATGTGCCGGAGAATGTGTGGGAAACTGCTCTATTGTGTACGGATATAAGAATATTAATTCTCTTAATCTTTATCAATTAAACTGATTTAGAAGGTCAACTTTAAATTGTGTTTCTTTATAAATAATGAATGTCAGTTGAGCTGTTAGCATGTAAGTGCTAACAACTAATATAGCTTCTTTTGTGAGGATATGAATGTCAATTCACGATGACATCCTTAATAATAACCTGATTAGTGATATAAAGATCAAATATGACTTATGTGGTGCTAACTCTCCTGATATAGCGCCAACACTCCTGTCCCATTTCAGGGGCTAAAGAAGGCTAGGTTAGCCATAGCATTAGCCATCAACAAAGCTTTAGCTACTTTAGCTTTTAGTCGCACTTTAACTGGTATAACTCTCAACAGATCAACTCTGAGGATGTTAGCATAAATTAACACTCTTACATATGAATACAGTAGATAATTTGCCACTCTTTTACCTGAAAATATGTTATATCAAAAAAAGAAGCACAATAGGTCCACTTTTAAGTTATAAGAACAAGGAATAAACAACATGAGAAAAAGGTAATTAAGTCAGATAGAATAATTCCCAAACTAGATTAATTAAGATCAACCCAAGTGTGATAGAATGAGGAAAAGTGTGTGAAACACAAGAAGTTGGTATTTAACGTGTGAACATGAGAGGGATTAGCCTGCTAGCGTGAAAGCCAAGTTACTCCTATTGTTTTTCAATAAAATCTAAACGCTCAGCTTTAGCCATATATTCTCATGCAGATGACGCTCTAGCATATTTCTCGGTTTTCCTTACTTTTCCCTTCCTCAACATGAGAAGTGACTAAAGCAGTTCGGCAAACACAAGTGTGATGCTGCTTGTGAGACGCGGAGGATTTTAGCACAGAGTAATAACATGTCTCGGCTGCTAGACATCCCCTAGCACAGACATGATGCGTTTGTTTATCGTTTCCTGTTTTGAGGGAAAAGCAGTAGCAGCTGGTGCTTTATATGTAGAGGGGTTATGACTCCACCGTGCGCATATATCGCATCAGTCATCAGCATGAATGTTTATATCTTGCAGTAAATCACAATGATGAAGCCAAACTAGTATGAGCTAGGGAGAAATCATATATACATCTTCCACATTTATATCATGTTCTGCTTGTAAATCCTTGAATCTGAAAATCTTAACGGGTTTATCAGCCTTCAGATATTTTCTGTAGATTGTAAACCCAGATTTATTGTTGCTGTTTTCAGAAAATGGGCTTTAACGGTTGCGCCTGTGCTACTCGCAGGATTCAAAGATGCACTATAAACATGGGAATAGAAAAGCTTTCACACAACAGCTATATTTTTTGGTTTAAACTAACTCAGAGCAGCTCCCGATTGCATAGCTGTAGAGAAATTAAATTAGCCTTCCAATGCTTTTTATAATCCTAAGAGCTCTGCCCCACTCCAACACAGCATCCGTGCTCACCGCAGCCTACGTGTATGACCTTCAAGCTGAGGTGTTCTTTAACCACATTTAGGCCGAAACCCCTACCTGGCCCCATGTCCAACTCAGACCTGTTGTGTTAGAGATCTAAAAGCAGCCAGACATACCCAGTACTCAAGACTGCTGAATCTGCTCTAGTGGCATCTCTTGTGGGGAATCAGAGAAACTCAACACCGAGGCCCTTCTGTGTAAGTGGACGCGTGTGCGTTCGCATATGTTAGCTGTAAATGTCTTACCATCAATTTCCTCATCTGTAGTCAGTTCATCATTGGAGCAGATGCTCAGTACATTAACCAACATCTCAGTGACTGGGGGCAAGAACACACAGAGAAAGACATTGGGCTAATGCTGTTTTCTGGAATGTTCTACATGACATGATTAAAAAGTGTATATGATGATACATGAGAACGTTTCACAGTTTTGATTATATAAAAAACGTTACCACAGAATAAACTAATCAGATCTAATTATTCAGAAAAAAATCACTTCCTTATAACACAATGAACACTTACGAATCTGTGTGTGTACATGTTCTGGAGGCTTTAAAATGTACCTTTCTCCCCAACGAAGGGCAAGGACCAGGTGAAGACATCCATGAAGTTAGGCAGCCAGTAGGGGTGAGGAGAACAGTTGAACTGCCGAATGTTCATGACATTATTCTCATATTTCAGCACAGCAGCTAAATACAGGGAAAGAAAGAAAAGTGAGACTTTTAGTACACTCTCTCACACTCTCTCACAGAGGAACATGTGCCTAAAGTTGAGCACTCAAACCGATTCTCACAATTGTGTTAAAGGTAACAGATTTCTTTGTCGAGATTAACACTTAACTAACATGAATTAGAGCCCGCTTCAGAGTTACTGTTGTAACCTGTCTAGGTGGGTTAAAAGTTAGCACCGGTGCACTATAGGCTAATCAGTGTTTACAAATTAGTTTCACACTATTGTTTTATTGCGAGTGTGTGCGTTATGCCCTAAGTTACTGGAGAGAGACTCCAGCTCCAAAAGCGGTCCAGACAATGGATGGCTGGATAGGTGGATACATCAGTATACTGTATATCCCCAACTTAAGAGTTGCATTAATCTATTTAACAACAAAGATGTCTTTATAAACCTTTATCTCTAATAACCCGTCATCCCTATTATTACCACATAATTTTCAAGCCAAAAGCTCTAACGTTAGTTGTATAATTACTATTACGTCCTAATTTATAAATTATTTAATGTTATTTAGCTCATAGTTTGTAAATGATCAACAATGGAGTAAATACAAGTTAAGGCAACCTTGGTGTAAAGTGTTAACCTTCAGAGTAACCCACAGCCAGTATGATATCTGCTTTGGGCAATCTAGCCTTTAACTGAGTGGTCAACATCCAAATCTTGCTGAAATCTTATCTGTGTGGCTCAAGGTCACTCTCTGGGTGGTATGAGGACCATCGTGAGCACGGTGACTCCTGCTTGTGTGCCTCACATACCGAAAGCCGACACTGCGCTTGAGCTCGCACTGAGGGACTTTCCCGGCCAGGAGTCTCGCTCTTGATTGGGAATAGCAGGCTGTCATGTGGTTCGAAGAGCAGGCCAGCTGTCAACTGCAAGCCAGACTTAAAGACCTGAGAGCATGTCTCTCCTTAACCTCTAGCGCAGTTGGGTTGGGTAGTGCATAAAACATTGTTATATCGGTTACATCATCTTATTCACAAACTAATTTATATTTTACAATAATTTTCAATATGGCTTGTATCATTGTGCAGATTAAGACCCCCCAAATGTTATAATTTGATTTGAGATGCATTTCCGGGCACAAACACCAGGTGGCTCTTGTGGCCACTAAAGCGCATAAATTAAACAACAATGTTATAGTAGAGACTATTTGTTGGGTAGTAGTAAAATTTGCATATATATTATTTACACACAAACAAACATTACGGTGACTCATGAGAATAAAAATTTAACAGTAATCTACTTTAATTAAACACCATGAATAATGAATGGAATGAATAAATTATTAAAAATGAAAAACATGCAAATACATTTTGACATGCTTATTACAAAATTATCTAAACTGTTTATTAACTGTTAAATTGTACCTTCTTAAAAAACAAAATAAAAAACAAACAAACAAATGTAATCGTAAGTTATAGAAGTAAACTCTTAACCAGCCAAGTTATTACATTCCATTGTTATTCGTCAAATCAAAGCAGTAAACTTGGAGTCGGAGCTAAACAGCATGGGAGTGTAATGGAGAAACAGAGCACTGTGACCATGGAGAGAATCTGTTGTTCTCTCTCTCTCTTTCAGTTTTCCTCTCATTTCAGGACACAGTCTGACTGAGAATGTCAGTCTGAACAGGAAGCACAAGATGACCCCCACGATCTGCTATCCTACAGGTAAACATACTGCGCTTCAGAAACTAACATGCTTCATGCTGGAATGTGGGAAGAAATCAGGGAATCAGAAATGAACTGATTAACCACTATCACAGAAAAAAAACATTTTCAGAACCCCTCTGTTATTTGTCTCCAAACAGATTCCTAAGAAGAAAACGAGCCACTGTTCCTGAATCATCTCGTCTCTCCTGTGAATTTGTGCTGCTCGAGGCAAAACCTGACTGTGGATCAGTATTCGAGGCATGTCTTATCTGGAATCCCCAACTGTGCCACTGACAGATGGAGGAACCCTCAGTGCTTTAATCAATGCTTGGAATGAGCTCAGCGTGCTGGCAGAGACTGCGGCCATTACCCCTGCTGCGTCCTGCTACACTCTCCTCTAGTCGGAGATGAAAACACTGGTTCGGCATTCATTAGTTACATCACGCTAACCAGCACTACCGCAACTTTGCCGCTCTTTGCCATATTATTTCCTGTGCTTTGTCATAGGTTGCCTTACTGACTCGTTTTCGTGCAGACTGAGCTCCATCCGGACGGACAGCTGGGGAGTCAGTCTGGCAAAACGGGAGAGTGATGGATAGTGCGGGCGCACCCTCCCACTGTCCTTGCTGGATTTACAGCAGCGCTCTGAGGCTATAAGTCTTGGCACAGGCCATGACTCTGACTTCACTGTGAAGAGAGAGGATCAATCTTGCATGCATCCATCCGCCATCCTCCCCCCTGCCCACTGTCTGCCTGATCCAGCTTTAAATAAATGAGCGGAGGTCGTGGCGGTGGGTTTGTGTGAAGGAAGAACAGTTTGATGAAATCACAGCTGCATCGCTGGCACATGACACACCTCTGGCCTCATCTGCTTCATGCCAACTCATATCTGAGTCTCTGTTCACTGGGACTATTGACCAAGAAAAACAAGCACCTCAGTGGAACATTGTGTTATTCTAGTTGTAACGTAAAAACTAGAACAAAGTAAATGCATTGCAGCAACAAGCTATCATCGAGACTGATGCAAAATCAGGGATGGATAAATAATGGTAATGGAGGAAAACCTAGGGTGTACTATGTATGTGCAAATATGATGTATTGCATTACATCAAAAACACTGGCGAGGTTTAGTTGAGTTAATATCAGACTTCGAATTTGCACTGAATTAAAAGCATATTAACAACAGATAACACTATTCCAAATGGATTCAGAGCAAGAGATTATACTTCTGAAGGCTAAAATGATGAGTGCCTTGAACCTATAACCTTTTATCAACTGACACAGATCGTTCAAATTGTACATGTTAGTACGGAGGAAGAGTTACTCGACCAAGGTACTATACTCAACGCAGTCTATCACAATTGATGCATTTGTGCTATCGTTAACCCAAACTCTCGAATCCTCTTTAAAAATTGTCTCCCAGTGGATGGTTTGTCATAAGTGCCGGTATTCCCTTCTTTAAACTTATTCCTCCTTCTGTGCACTTTTCTCTGGTGTCATCTCCAGTAGTACAATGGTGTGTAATACCTTTGTGTAGTGGTATAACAACGTGCAATTTGAACAACTTGAGCCAGTTGTTAAAAAGTTATGCCGACTTTTGCATTACTTTCATTACAGCCCTCGTTTATGGAAACTTGACAAACATATGTGGTTGTTCTCCGAACTGTTACCACAAAATGTTTGGCACACCATTTTCTACAATGTGTTTGTATTTCCATTCACTGAAACTAAGGAACCCGAAATCGGTTCCAGCTCGACAACTCCCCGGAGTAAAAAAAAAAAAAAAAAAAAAAAAGCTCTGTAAAGACGTAGTTTGTCGAGGCTAGTGAGAAAAAACTGAAGTTGCCCGTAAATCAACCCAATTGAAGACTTTTCAAATAAATTGAAAGACTAAAAAAGCTTAAAAGAATGAAGGTTATTATATTGTAATTATAATATTGGGGCAGTGGTGGTGCTGTTAAACGGTTAAGGCTCTGGGGTACTGATCGGCAGGTCTGGGTTACAAGCCTACTGTTAATCCCTTGAGCAAGGCCTTTAACCCTATCTGCTCTAGGGCTGATGTATTCCCATCATCTATATCCCAGATGATGTATTGTAGCCTTAGCTCTTCAAGACGCCAGAGACGCATATACAGTAATACAACAGTACAAAACTCTTTCTCTGAGAATCACTCGGTTAGCACTGCATTAAGCAATTCTCTTGCTTTTTGCCATTTTCGACTTGAAAAAAGCATCTCAAACACTTCATTTCACTCGTCACTTCAGTTCATTAAATTATTCACATCCAACTACTAAACCTGGAGCTAATAACTTCTATTCTGTCCTCCCTGTAATGCACAACACAAATATTTTAAGCTCATTACCTTTGCCATGGCAAAGCTCGGATGAAATATTAAAGCTGGGGAAAGATTAGCGAGCAGCAAGGCAAATAACTACAAAAGCTAAGGATAACCAGGAGGGTTTAAAAGTTTTCAGCGAGAAAAGCAAGTTCTGCGCACACAATTACTGCGTAGCTTGTTCATTAGCGAGTAACTGTTACTCTAATTTAAAAGATTTCCTTCGATTATAGAGGGAAAACCTGAACATACGCCCCTGGACGTCGGTGATGAATAGCTGAGACACGCATATAGCCCTGCAAACTCTCAACACAATTACCGTAGCTACATTAGCTGTGGGTGAGAGAGGGGGGGAGGAGGTTTGTGTGAACTCAGCAATGATTGATCCATCTTCACGCTTTCATTTGCCAGAAGAAAAGAAAAAGTGCAGCATGGGTAAAATGACCAAACACCCACTCAATTTCCTTTCTCTTTAATGTAAAAGTGCTGACTAACTGAGCTTGGGTCTGTCCATCTTGCAGCTCAGCAGGACCACAGCATGCCAACCGTACACTAGTGCCACAAACTCACTGCTGTCACTTACCTTTATTATTGTAGACATCTAAGTAATTGGGAGCTGAAAAGATGGTGATGAGTGAGGGGAAGCCTGTAGTCTGGCTCTTTCTGTACATGCGATACCTGATAAAAGACAAAAACTCTTGATGGGTTATTATCATTGTTCTGGTTACAGAATCTGTAATCATTTGTCTAAATCGCTTCAATCATGTATTATGGTTTATTTTATGTTCTCAACAGGTCCGACTGGATTTAGTCAGTGTGGTTTTTGTTTACTGCTCACATCCCCGCTGCTATAATCTATTAGACTGTGAGACTAAGGGGAGTCCAAACTACTCAGACAATAACTCTGCAATAATCAATAAAACCCCTGCTGTGCAAAGAGCTCAAATGAACTGACTACAGCACAAGCAGGGCAATTTCATTTGAGCCGGAGTGAGTAAGCAAAATTTCAGACAGTGCTTAAGCTTAGTTGAAAATTGACTAGGAGCAAACTGCGTGCACTTAGGAGATTTAGAAGATGAGCTTAACTCACAAGTTACGCAACAGACTATAAATCTTTTTTGGGTACTTTAACGTTTTCCTTAAAAAATGTATAGTACAACATCATCATGAATAACCAACATGCAGTCCAGCACAACAGGTACATTAGGAACATAATTTGTTAATTACTTCACAGTTAGATGTATTGTGAAATGCAGTGAAACTGGGGAAAGTGTAAGATGATGCATTACCCAGCATCTTGTGCTTCGTGAGCCCGGATGACAGATAATAAGTTGTTGTGTTGTAGGAAATCACACACGGCAGGATAACTGTTGAAGAAAAATATTAAGATATTCAGTGAATTTGCTTTACAACAATACAGCAACGAACACGCTCAAGTCTCTCACAGTGACCATCAAGGAAGGAAATGTTGCATTTAAACAGTATGTGTTTGTGTTTCAGAGCAACAGTGGGAAACCTCAACATTGCTGGAGACTAGAAGCCAAAGCAAACGCTGTCATCCATCCTGAAAGGCTAGCTGTGAGTTTCTGGACTTTTCCATACCGCAGCCATCACCCAACTAGAAAAGGGCAACGCTGGAACTTTCCCGTGTTTACAACCCGCTTTAATGATGAATCTGCCCTGTGGGTCCCTGCAACCGCTGAATGAGCTGACAGAACTAAAACAACATCTTAGACAAACACAAATGGAGCTCGGTGCCTGCGCGAATGCACTCGGAGAACTCGCTCTTGAGGGAATGAGTCGCCTGGCTATACAAGGCGAAATGCTGGAAGCTGTGAAAAAGGTTTAATGCTGTCTTGGTTGAATCTAAACTCGTTAAAGAATAATGCTGAAAGAAAAACAAACACCAACTGGCCAACTTGTTTAAAAAAAAAAAAAAAAAAAAACACTCCTGGTAGAAACTGAAATATGTGCTGTTGGGCATGTCTTTACACTTGAATAGCTCTGTCATCCAATTAAGGTTCATTGCATTCATTTGGAAATAAAAAATTAACATTACAAAAAAAAAATGATATAAGGCTTATATTCGGTTTTCTCTTACAGTTGCTGCAGATAGGCGGGAAAAAAACAGGTAAAGGCAAGCAGGTGATCAGCATCCGTGACCTATCTGCTGTCAGCTACAAACCTGAAACCACTCCGTGTGTGTGTAAATTTTTACAAAGGCAATCCAGTGAGCAGATGCTTTATTGTCTATAATAAATACTAGGAATATTTGCTTAACCATGTTGCTACCACTTATCACAGGGCTTTTGAAAACATTGCATCATCGGTAATGACCAAAGATGTACTGTATATATTGGTTTATCTTAAAAATGTAGTTTCTGTTTTGCAAGAATCATATTTACAGACATTTTTTTTGGGTTGCCTGTTGGAGAACAAACCAAACTGCACATTTATATTAAGAAAACTAAACCAAACTCATATTGCCCTTTAATAAAATCAATTTACTGCTATTTTTTTTTTTGGAAAGTATTAAAACCATGGGAAATGTGGATTTGCTCTTTAGAAGGTTAAAATTAAATGAACGCTGTCTCGGTAGTGGTTATAAGTATACATAGCTAGCTTCTGTTTTGTAAACATTACATTTTGCGTGGTTTCGGATGGTCACACATACTACAGGCTAACAATTTATTACTATAAGGGAACACCAATGCATGATCCAATCACAACACGGAAGCTCCAATGTTAAGCTTTCATTTCCTCTCATTTATTACCAAACATGAGAATCACTGCAATCTATATTGTTCGTAATATACAGTACTGTACTGAGCCGCCCCTCATTTTTTCATATTAAATTTGAGTGATGATTAAATTAAAGAAATGGGAACAAATGTTTTACTGTGACTGAATGTGCCTAAAGATACAATTTAAAAATTGTTTTTTTTTTCTAAAGCATCCTCAGCAGTAACCTCATTTCCCCTCTAGTCCATTCCAACCACTCAGTATTCAGCATCGCCAGGATATTAATCACTGACCTGATCATCTGTCATCTTCTGCACCTGTTTCTCACTGGTTCATGCCATGAGGATGTTTTTTTAATGCTTGAATTATTTATAGGTCACTTTATGGTTTAATGAACTAAAACATCCCTCTGAAATGGTTCAGGTACAGTGACTGAACTGAAAATGAGATACAAATTTAACCAATAAGCTATGTTTTGCATGTAGTGTTAACCTTGACATTCCAGCAGTAATCAACCATTAGCTTAGCTATCTCTACTAAACAGGCTGCTTACATATTTGCTAATAACTTGTTTGAAGAGACTGGTGTCTTTCCTGAACACCTTGAGGTGGCCTGATTACAATCCACTTCTCATTTCATCATCTTTATTTTCATAGAGGTCTGTACAGGTCCATATTGTGATTTAGATTTTTTTTCTTTAATTAATTGTGTAGCACAAGTATGATAGACTTTAATAAAAAAAAATGTGCAATTACTGTCGGATTGTTATAAGTGGAATAAAACATCTCAGGATGTGCTGTTATATTTACAGTAGACGATGAAACGTCACACCATTGATCATTTTCAAATAACAGCACGCCCTCTTGTGTTTTATTCCTTACATATTTAAGCTAATGATCTTTTCGATGGTATCCCTCAGGGTGACCACAGAGGATGGGCTACAGTCATTAGCTTTCCACATTAACACAAATATATTTTGATGATATATTTTCCCCTCTGTCCCAATTCATCCCAGGGTGAAAGTAGAATTGTATAAACTGAGACAAGATAAGGTGCTGAACTATACTGTGTTGTGTTTATTGCACGCTGTTCAGCCTAATACCATCACATTGTCTTTTTACTAGTATATGATAATCGATAGTCTTCTTGTGGAAATCTGTTTCCTACTGGTGTAACAATTCATGCAAAATTTATACCTAAAGTAAAATGACAACCGACCACACTGACACCCGACCCTCTCTGTGCTATACATGTCAGGTGTAAATTTATGGAGTGAACAATTACACAGCTGGTTGTGTGTGTAAAAGTTACGAGGTCTCGTGGTGGGATGAGACAGGATGTTTGTCCCTGGGAGTGTTGAGGAGAAGCAAACGGGCCTGCTGCTCTGCTCTGGACTCGTAAAGACACACAACTACGCAGTATGCTTCCAATTACACCTTACAGCCTCAGAAAAAGGCAGACAGGCAGGAAGAGTGTGAGAGTCTGCTCCATGCGGTAAAGTAAGAAGTAGACAGTGTGGCTATATGCGTGTGTGTGTGTGTGTGCGTGCGTGTGTGTTTGAGAGAACTACAAATGTAGATGCAGTACATTTCTGTTATGTACGATAATTCTTCTGTATTGCTGGATTTTCATGGAGATTCAATTTAACACATCTTACAAGTTTGTGCTCCAATGCCACATTATACACTTTACATATTTCATCGAATGGTTGAGTTCATTGTAGGGGTGTGCCCTTCAGGCAGGATTTCTCATAACCAAATTTACTACACCAGACTGATCTAATTCCCGCCCAGCAAGCAAATACCACGAAAAAAAAAACACAACCTAAAACAACATAAATGGCACATCATGACAAGGCTGCCAGCAATCATGACCTACTGGTCAGAAAAAAGAAAAAAAAAAAAAAAAACATGGAGGATTCATATACTAGTTCTCTCCGTGAAAAATTAAGAACATGGATCAGAAGAAAATTTTTACATGCATGCACTAGAAAAACATTCCCAAGCATAGCGACCTATCCTAAACAGACTTCTCATAAAACCAGCTGTGTTACTGTGGGATCCGACTGCAGAAGCCTGACTCATGCAGTGTGTAATACCTCCCCTTTTTTTTTTTTTTTTTTTTTTACCATTTCTGCCACTGTTTTTATTGCTATTGTTGAGAACAGAAAAATGAAACAGGCTGCGATATTGTGTGGTAGAAATTTGTAGGTCTTGTGAAAAGGTGAAGCTGAGAGTGAATTTGAAAGGGTGCACGGATGGTGTTTGGAGTTTTAGATTTATAACTACCTGTAGAAGTAAGAGCAGCCGCGGACCGTGTTGTGTGTGAAGTGTTCTTGGGTCTTCTCGTTGCCGAAGTCCTCCAGCGGGTCAGACCAGAGCAGGTCACACATCGGTCCGTAAGCAGGAGGCTCCTTGAATCTGTCTAACTGGAGATGGTAAAGACATGCTCAGCTTATGGATGAACTGGATTTCAGGGTGTCGTGATGGACACAGATAATAAAAGCTTTTTCAGTTTTCTACCCACATCCACGGAAAGAAACGGCGTGCGTCACTCCAAAAGGTTCGTTAATTGATCGATTATAAGAGGACCATCGCACACGGTTCAAAACACACCCCTGTGTTTTTAAGTCAATAAAGCATTCACATAATCGATTCAGTCTTAAAGTGATCTAATAAAAAGGGAGGTACAAACTGCTGCCTGCTCAAATACGAGCCAGAAGCCATCTGTTAGTAAGTCATGTGACCGCAGCCTTTATAAAAGGCTGCATTCAATTAGAGTGGAGGTAAGTACAGTTGGCGAATCCAGGCACTTTTATTAAAGTTGAGGGAAGTGCAGGATTATTAAGTGTCATTAATCTGCCATTCGCCCTCTGTGCGTCATATTACAGACATGAGAGGAGCGAAAGGTCATTGTAAGCTGTTATATTACAGTATTGGCATTGTTTAACTGAAAGAGAGAAAAAAAAATCTTCGATTTATTCAGCGGTGAAAGACATAAAAATGAATAATGCATGATAAGACTTTCCAGATAAACCCGGTGTAACTGTCATCGCATGGATATGTTCTCAGTTCTGCCTGATGAAAGCCATGTTGAAAGATTTATATCTACAGCAATAAACCTGGCTCAAGCTTCAATTCTGAGCAGGGATGCATTAATACCATTCTTGCCCCCTTTTTCAATTTGAGTACAAATAAATGTTTTCAGGAACGAAAATGTATAATCTATGTACTACAAAATAAACAAATAGGGATGTCACAACATTTTATTTAGGTCTGTTTATGTGGTGCTGCTGTGTTCTGCGTGTTTCTTGTTAATTTAATCGCAGGGGAGCAATGTGTAGACTCACACACTCACTGATACTCATCTGGTCTTCATGCTATTTAGTTAAGCTGGTGTTTGAAAGTCGTACTGTTTTTACAAGAGGATGCTGTAGTTCTTCCTCTTGACAGTTTGCAGGCTCTGAGGAATACAACTAAAGGAGCACAGGCTCGGACTGACCCTTAACACCAGTATCCGTATTGATGCATCTCTATTTTCTGAGTGATGCTGGGTTGAAATTAACTTGGCAAAAGATGGCTTTTCTCTTTTCTTATAGGTTGATCATAGCAAAGCTATAAACAGGTCATGAACAATCGCAAACCTGTCCAGTGACATTTTATGAGCAGCAATTTGTTGTCGATGTGACTTAGCCATCATCTATTAGACTGATCCCGCTAGTGAATGCGAAAGGACTAAAAACCTGCTTTTAAATAAAAGGGGTGGCGATCACTGAAATTAAGCGATTCATGTCTGTGTTTTTAGTTATAGCTTGGATACCCGTGTCTGAATCACATAACACACAAAGCCTTCATTTATAAATTATCCTTTAAATATATTAACATCCTAAACATAACATAACAGCCTTTAAATATTCACTTCTAACTTAAAAGTTGGGTTCAGTGCTGCTTACGTTATGTTTTCTTACCTTTGAATTGCTGGCAATTTATTATTATTATTATAATTATTTTTTTTTTTTACAAAAGTAATGCATTAAACACTGGATTAACCACATCTAAGCAATATTCTTTAAAGCTCCCGGATGAGACTGAATTGATTGCTTCAATTTTGGCATACATACTTTTCTAATGTCATCAAGGTTTGTTATTTCAGGGGACAGGCCTCCGTGCACACACAGGAACTGCTGATTCATGAGCGCGGCCAGCGGAAGGCAGTCAAAGGCATCCATACATGCGTCATAAACTCGCTCCGAATACTTAATTTTACCTGTGAGGGACGGAAAAGAGGTTTGGGTGGAGATGGTGGGAAGGAAACACAAAGCTGACATGAATATGCACGAACACGCTGCACTAGTGCGCTGGCCAAAGTGGGAAGTCTTAAAAAGCCAATCACCTCAAAAAAAAACAACAAAAAAAACCGGGAATCTTGGTTAGATGATCAGTCCAAAAGCAACATATCTAAAGTCTAACCATCAAAGACAGCAAGCAGAGAATATGACTTCATGGGCTGAGAAGGAAACACTTTAATTTCTTACTTTAATTTCAAACAGTTTGAAAACACTTTAATTTCAGTTGAAAGGAAGAAAAACGACTGCGATGTGTGCATACCCATGCCTCCTTGTTTTTATGCTTCCACACAGCACAGTTAACACAGAGCTCAATAGCTGGCGAAGCAAAACGTAAGTCTTTGATGTGTTTGGGGTGGTAATGTGGCCGGTAGCTATACTTACATTCCTGCTTAAAGGTGAAATACTCTGTTAAATGTCTACATTCGTGGTTCCCACGCAGCAAAAACAGTGTTTTGGGATAAAGAATTTTTAAGGCCCATAAGTACAGCACACACTGAAAAAGAGAAAAAAAAAACATACACAAAGACAAGCATGGTTATGATGTGAGGGTAATAATAAAACACCTTTAGATGCATTAAAAAACTGCTTATTTCAGTGATTTGACAGAAACCTTAGATCTCCTTTGTTCAGATTTTGGCAACAAAAAAAACTAAATTAACAATAAATTCAGTTACAATGTCTGGCCAAAAAAAGTCACTTTTACTGGAAATTTCTGGAACAGTGTTAACAGCCCTTTAACACATTATCAAAATCTGGAAGGACTGTGCTGAATTGTCATCTTTGTGGAAGAAATGTGTCAGAAAAAATCTAAAATGCAGATCACTTAAACACTTAAAAAAAAAAAAAACTAACAAAAAAAAAACAAAAAAACATTGCTATATTTAACATTGAAAGTAATAGCGTTTCCATGCACGCACACAACGTTATAAGAACATGCAGGGTTAGGACTAAACATGTCTGTGGCCATAAGAAAACCACTTGTTGGTTAGAAAAATCAGAAAAAAGCTTTCAATTTGCTAAGGAGCATGACGTTTGGACTTTGAAGTAATGGAAAAAGGTCATGTGGTCTGATGAGTCCAAACTGACCCTATTCCTGAGTAAAGGATGCATCAGGGTGAGAAGGGACGTGCACAAAGCAATGTTCCCATAATGCACTGTACAAGCCTCTGGAGGCAGTGTTATAATCTGGGGTTGCTTCAGTTATTCAGGTCTAGGCTCAGTAATGTTATGTGGCAATAAAATGAAGTCAGCTGATGACCTATATATACAGAGTGGCCAGGCTATCAGATCTATGCAGTTTTCTTTGCTGATGGCACAGGCGTATTCCACGACTCAATCTATGAAAGACTATCTGGGATCACGAGGGATCATTGACCTTTTTTGACCAGGCACGGCATTTACTTACACGTGATTAATCAATTACACAGTATTGATCTTATGTCTTAAAATTGGTTATAGAAAGCAAGGTAAATCATACTTCAATACTGAAATATCCTCTGTCCACGTAATCTCCAAGGAAAAGGTAGCGCGTGTTGGCTGGAGATCCTCCCACCTCAAACAACTTCATCAAGTCGAAGAACTGCCCATGGATGTCTCCACATACTGGACAAGACAGAAGAAGAAGAAGAAAAAAAAACCATTCAGAAATACAATACTGCACCAACACACAATGTAGTTAGATCCGTAAGTATTTGGACATTGATGCAGCTTTTTTGAGGCTGCCTCTCTCTGTATACCAAAACAATAGATTAGAAATGAACTGAAGTGTAGACTTTCAATCTTAATTTCAGGGATTTAAGAATAATATTGTATTTACTGTTACTATTAATTACAACTATTATTTTTTTTTTACGTAGCATTATTTTCACAGGCTCGAATATATCTAGCTGGCGTCTTTTCCCTTTACACATCGGTATCTTTTTGACTGCACATTGAACAGCTACCAAATGCAAAAAACAGACCACAATCATCCACTAAACTGCTTATCGGTAAATTGTCCACTTACTTTCGAGCCGGGGAAAAACTGAGGGCCTGGGTAAAAATGGTTGTTTAGAAATAACAGTTAATGCAATATGTTTTGGTTAAACTCCTTGCATTAAAGCTGAATGTCTCCACTTTAATCACATCTTGAGTGCTTCATTTAAAAGTAATTGGACAAACTAATATAATTATACACAGAAGGATCGCTTCAGCCTAACGACAGCCTGCTTCACTTGCATCAACATCTCTCTGGACTGCATATTGAGTGCTCCTGAGGACAGCTAGCAAATGCAATCCTTGAAATCAACTTCAGGACCTTTTTAACTCCTTGCTTTATTTCAAACCCATTATGGCGGATTGAAACACGTGCAATAACATAAAAGGCGGCACAGTGGCTTATTGGTTTTTCACTGTCGCCTTGCACCTCCAGGGTCCGGGCTCGATTTCCGCGTCGGGTCTGTGTGCGTGGAGTTTGAAAGACATGCAGATTAAGCTAAATGGTCTTCCTAAATTGCCCATGGTGTGTAAACGTGTAAGTGAGTGTTGACCAGAGGTCCTACCACGGTCACAAAATGGAAATAAACACAATGATACTGTAGTCACCACTGTCCCCCATGGTCTCTAGTTGGACTGCAGAGGTTCTTATATGGATGAAATTGTATAACAACTGCCCAAGTGTCCAAAAACTTATGCACATGACAGTACATTCTTAATTTATATTTCGACTTTAGTAAACTTTTTAACCCCCTACATCTATGCAGATGTACACAGGTAACCCTCTTTATCTACGAATGACTTACTAATTCGCACTAATGTACAAATTTTCATGCAGGACTGACATCAGGGCTTTGAAGTAGCACGGTGACTGAAAGCTTTTCCTCCATCTTATCACCAAACAATGGTGCCTGAGGCTTTTCATATAAAGAGTGTCACCTGGCCTCTTGTTAAATGAATAATGTATGCATCAGGGCTGCTGGTTGAAATGCGCCTTTGTGCATTAAACAATGCGCACTGAGCAAAGACTCACTTTCATCCAGCATCCCGCTGAGTGATGGCTACTGCCATGCCCTTATATAGTGACAGTTTAAATACGCATTCAGATGTTTTGTCCTGTAATAAACTGAGCAAATACTCTGCGTATATGGATCAAAGTGGTGTTTGACTCCTAGGCATTTACTTTGCATTAGAACAGTGCGTTACAAAACGTTTAAAAAGGTGCACAATTATAACAGCAAGCATGCAATAAGCAGAAGGAGACGGCCTTAATGTGGATTGCTCATACTTGAGTATTCCTATTTAATGTCTGTGTTTAAGGGCAGAAGTGGCAATACAATGGCATTTAAGAGCAGTCAAGTCGACTAAGTATACAATCATCTTTCTCTACACGGTTATAAAACCTAGACTGGGACGCTGGGTAACCTTTTCTATATCACGTATCATGTATCTTTCATTTTCCGCTTACCAGAACTTCTACTCAGAGTTTAAATAAGGAAAAATAAAAGAAACATTTTGAATATTTATTTGCTGAGTCATCCATTAACTAAGCAAATAAATATTTAACTTTTTCTGAGATACTGAATTTAAGGTTTTCATTAGCTATAAGCCATACTCATCAAAATTAAAAGAAATAAACACTTGAAATACATAAGTGTATGTGTAGTAAATCTACAGAAATAAATCAACTTTTTCGATGATATCCTAATTTATTGAGACGCACCTGGATGTATGCTGTAAATGGGTAAAATGTTGACAATCACCACATGTGGAAAAGCTGTTGAATAATACTGTATACACACATACAGTACAGGACCAGTCAAAAGTTTGGACTCACCTTCTAATTCAATGTTTTTTGGTTCATTGTCTACATTCTAGAACAATGTTCTAAAACAAAAAAAGTAAAAAGAGACGCATGGAATTTTTGACCAATCAAGGTCAGCAGTTCTTGCAAGAGCCGTTATGAAGATTTTACAGAACATAAGTTCAATTCAATTTTATTTGTATAGCACTGTGATGGCAATAGAAAGAAAGCTTGAGGTTCAACTGGGAACCCATCGTCAGTTGGGTAAACGTTATGTAGATAAGATAAGTAGCAGACGCATCTCAATAACGACTGTTCAAATAAGATTACTGCATATCTTGGATCCCTTCAGCATTGGTTTACAATGTTAAAAGACATAAAATCAAGACAGACCACTGAAATGGAAGCACACTATTGCAGAAAGCATTAGGACTTGTATAGGAATTGTGATGAGAGTTGTGTTACATCATCCGCCTCTTCTTCTATTAACTCCTAGTCTGACTTCCTTTAAAAACAAATGCTGCGAATCAGTTTCATGCCACTTTCAAGTGTTACTTTATCACCACTGACTATAAAATTGTTAACAAAGAACACATGCCTAAAAAATTGAGCGCATCCTACGATGCAGCACAACACTTTGAACGGCAAGGTTCTCATAAGATGCACATTTCCATGGTTACTGTGCTCCACGAGCTCTGTTACACTGTCCATTTGAAATGCAAATGCTATTTAACAAATGGTCTTTCCACTTCCATAGCAGCATATCAATATTTTTAGTTTTCCTCTCAACTGTGCATGCAATAAATTAGCCGGGGTACAGGAACGCTAATAACAGCACTGTCTCTACTGATTCCATTGCTGGTAATGTTTACGCTGTTTTGTTTGTGTCAATCTGGACACCATATTAGTTATTTGCCAGTCATTTCTTATTCATGGAGACAGAATGAGTTCTATAAATAGAGCTTCCTCGTTTTTTTCTTATTAAGTGACATTCTCAGTCCTGTAACATTGTAATCGCGTGACACAACAGCAATGCACTGATGGCCAACATGGCTCTAGTGACAACTCTATGATATTGTGCTATAGCAGTGCTGAATTCTTATTCTGAATGGTCGAAAGTTAGTGAATAAGTTTCCATAATGGCACGGTTTAGACAGCTTTGATGCAAATCAAATGTTTATATTAAAGTTGTCGTTCTAATACAATAAAGTATAATAATATACTAATACAATAAAGTCGTCGTTCTAATACAATAAAGTCCCAAAGAACAACGGGCACACCAAATTGTCACGTTTTTTTTTATTCTGTAGAACCGAGGGTACTACATGAGCAGAGCTGGGAACCTGTGGAACATATTGTTTGTATAGTAACAACTTGTATAACTGTATAACTATGATTTACTGTTAACAACTAACAACTTATTACTTCAAATTTAAATTCAAATTTTATTTGTCACATACACAGTCATACACAGTACGATATGCAGTGAAATGCTTAGGCAACTGCTTATGACCTAAAATAAAGACTAATATGAGAATTAAAATATAGGGTACATAAAACTAGAAAATAATAAAATAAAATATAAAAACTAAAGTTAAAAAAAAAAAAAAAAACTTGCAACTTATTATAATAATTATTATAACATGACAATATCCCGATACCCAGGTGCCGATTCGATGCGATTCTTCTGATATCTTAAATTTAAAAATATCCATATACACAGTATATATGATTTTGTTACATCTCTAAACAAACAATTTAAAACATTTTCTAATGTAAACAATTTGTTCTGACAATTTGGGATGCTGTTCTGCCTGCCAATGTGTAAATAGTTTAGAGCACTACCTGTATGATTATAGAGGAACTGTAACATCAAACCACCTCAAATTTAACCACCTCAAATGCAAACATATACGCAAAAAAAATAAAACAATAAAATAAAATAATAATAATATGATGCAAAAAATCTTGTTTGGAGTGCAACGATGCACAAGTTGCCACATAATAAATAGTTAGAGATGGGAAAAAAATCAATCAAGTGATATCACAATTTTTTTAATAATCATTATTATTTTAAATTATATTTTAACTGGTTTCTTATTAACACCAAAACAACAAAGCTGGATCAATACACATTTGACTTCTACAGCAGATATTTAAACAGATTAAGCAATACATTGTTAGTAGGAAAGAGTGACCATGGAAAGCCAAACAGCAAGTCAGTCCAGTGAAAGAAAAATCCGAGGGGGGCAAGTCAGGACTAGGGTCTTGATTGTTCAAGTAAATCACACAAAGAATAAAATAAGTATACATTTCATTGCTAGATAAGTGGTGAAATCTAATAAACAGTGTGAATCAGAAGGAAAATCTAGCAATGTTTTCCATTTTAACAAATGTATAGTTTGAGACAAAAGAATTATTATTATTATTATTTAATAAAAAGAGACATAATACTGACAACTGATACTTCACAAAGCTGTTCAGTGGGATTGAGGACATGTTTTTTTTTTTTACTAATCTTGGCATTAGACCATGTTTTCATGGAGTTTGCCTTGTGCACAGTGGCATTGTCATGTTGGAGCAGGTTTGAGCCTCTTAGGTCCAGTAAAGGAAAATCATAAAGCTAAAGCTTACAAAGACATTTTACATAAATGTGCGCTTCCAGCTGTGTTGCAACATTTTGTATAATTTGTATAGTTGTTAGTACAAGAGGTTATTAAATCAACAGCAACAAGCTGATGGGGAGGTTCATATCACTACCCTGGTGCTCATAAAGATGTACACTTTACTTGAATCTTAAAGGAAAACATGGTGCCTTAAAGGGAACAAGGCACCATGTTTTCCTGAGGGTGAGCTGAGGGTTAGATGAATTATGCTACACACCTGGCAACCCGGCTACAAGATAAAGAAGAAAGAATGTGGTGGTGAAATGGCATGAATGCCTCAGAGAAATGAAAGAGAGATGTTGGCTGTAGCGTTTGATTTTTTTTAAGCAAAGAAAAAGACAGAAGGAGGTCAGTGATGTGTGCGAGTCTCCTACAAACACAAACTAAAAGAAACTTTCAAGCATTCTGGAAGTTTAAGTTAAACCCTTTTTTAATAGAGAAATCAGAAAGGCCTAAAAACCTGTCTTACTCTACCTTAAGACACGTGATAGGTCACAGGGACCTGAAGCCTATCCCAGGATGCTTAGGGCACGAGGCGGGGTACACCCTGGACAGGGTGCAAATCAGCTACAATTTAGAAGAAGCTATAATTTAATAGAAGAAGAAGGAATAACACTTTCTTATTTGGCCATTTTTGGAAATGCTTTATAATCTCGTACAAGAATTTATTGTCACGTGTTGTGCAAAACGCAGAACAGCAGAGTCAAAATGTCCTTAGGAACTGTCCAATTAGCATCTGTTAGATGTGCTGCAGTGGCAAGCAATTAAGCTGAGCTCCAAGTCTTTGGAAAAACACACAAACACGCCAGCACACACAAACCTGCTGTACACACTAGTGCATTTTGTTCCACACATGCCTAAGCTTCAGACATCTTTCACAACATGAAAATCTGACCATCAAGTAAAATTTCGGAGCTTGTTAGATGAATTTCCAAGTTCAGCCCGACTGTGGTCACCTGCGATTACACTAGCGGCTCCCGTGGCCATGGCAACCTTACTTATTGGCATGGAAACAGTCCTGTGATAAGTTCCTCATTCGCTGCACTGTAAGACTATTCCCACGGGGGGTTTAATGCTTTGTTCAGGCATATTTAATAAATAGAGGATTAGCAAACAATTAAATCATATTGTACTTTACATTCCCTTTGCGTGCTTGCACGGTGAGCATGAGAGAGAGAGAGAGAGAGAGAGAGAGAGAAAGAGAGAGAACATACAGAGGTTTGTCACAGGTTGTTTTTTTTTATCCCCCCCCCCCATCAGTGTTTATGAAATAAGTTTAATGAAAGCAGATTGAGGCCGTTGGCATGCGTACATGTGCCACTGTGTGTGTGTTGTGAACTGTAATGTTCCGACAGTCAACATTGCACTTCAGATGAGGAAACAAACCCAACATGGAACGAGTGTGTTAGTGTGGGGAGCAATGTTCCGCTGTGAAAAGGCTAGTACGGCGCATAGACGGAGAAAAGGCCAGTGCTTAAGAGCTGTTACACACAACAGGGACGTTTAGGCGCTTGAATCTTTACATGCTAACACTTACCACTACAAACGATCCGCTTTTCTTTTTCTATATAAATATCAGAGCTCTGTGTAACGTCCAGATGCAGAATACTGTATATCCATCTCCTTTACCACAAGACTCAGTTACTTAAATGGTTCCGGACCAAGACATCAGACACTTGTTATCTCTTAATTTCCTATACTCAATGACGATACAGATGTGTTTATGGCATAAAATGCACTGATTGGGCACAGAAACACCTGTAATCCATTTACATTACATTCACAGCATTTGGCAGACGCCTTAATACACAGTGACTAACAATCATCTCATTATACATCTGAGCAGTTGAGGGTTGAGGGCCTTGTCCAACAGTGGCAGCTTGACAGTGATGGGGTTTAAACCTGTTACCTTCCAATCAGTACTCCAATGTTTGCTCATTAGGAATCCTGTTCATTGTCCAATCAGCCAATCAATGTAGGTACCTGAAGCTAAGAACTTCAGCAAATTTTCATGTTAAACATCAAAATAAGGACATAGTGTAATTTCAGTGACGTTGCCCATGGCGTGGATGTTGGTGCCAGATGGTCTTGTTTGAGAATTATAGAAACTGCTAATCAACATCTGTCGTCTCTTGAACGCACGCAGAATGACGTTAATGGCAAAACCAGTGAGCAATCGTTCCAACTGGGAGCAGACTAAAATGGGCAGACTGGTTCAAGTTGACAGGAAGGTTGCAGGAATATAAATAACCAGAGCAGAATTGCAGAAGAGTGAGCAGAAAACTGTGCAGCATGTTAAACTCTGAGATGGATCTACTGTAATAAAACAGCACAAGTTCAGATCACTCCTGACATACAAGAACAAAGCTGAAACACATTGAACCCGGGAAAGACATTGTTGTGGGTTTTTTACAAGCAACAAAATGCAGATTCCTGCTCTCATCATCAGTGGGTTTGGTGAGACCCACTGATGATGAGAGGGGTGATGTCCAGTACTAGGGATGTGTCCATATTTTTTTATATCCATTTCAGCAAATCTGAATCAGCCAATGAAGTCATAATGAAAAAGAGGCTCCAAGATCAGGCAAATAGAAAAATGCATTACAGTTAGAAGGAAAAATTAAAGGACCATAAAAGTAACACAGGACTGAACTGGATCGATTCATGATTTGATTCGGTTTTGGATTTGCAATTTCTGAGTCGTAATTACAAGAGCTGGGTGTTGTGGGAAAGCGGCCCACCAGAGAGGAAGTGTGTAGCTGACGAGTGTTATGAGCGGCGTCACCAAGATGAATTAGCAGAAAGCGCTTCAACAGTGCATATTTTTTCAGTAAGTAGCAAAATCTTTCTTTTTTTTTCTCCCCCACCAGCACCCCTTCTCTTCAGAGGAGCCTTGAGACTTTATATTATGTGATAATATGTACCAAGGTACAAAACATGAGACAAAAAGAAACAATAACAACAGTTTTCACAATAATATACATGAATAAATGGTCCAAATCAGTTTGGCACTGTGAAAATGTTTTTTTTTTTTTTTTTTTTTACTTTTAATTAAAAGCTCAAGGTTGTGAAACTTGCAGAATTGGAATACAAATGAAATCTCCACCTACAGTAGGTATCGTGATAATATCCTATCAGTTGGTCCCTGGTGATTCCTGTCTCTATCACATACTTTTTGATCAAGACGGATTGCCTTCCAGTAAATGATATACATTTCATTTCAGAGTGAAGCTGGTGGGTTTCTTTATTTCGAATTCTCTATAAACGGTAAGTGCTGTGAGATGTTCTCTGCGGCTTTTCTACTGATATTTACTTCTAATGTGTCTCGGAGCAAGCAGAATGATGGGGACAGAGGGACGGGCTGCTTCAGCAGGAGGGATAATTGACGAGTGACGAGTTGCCAAAAATGTTTAATGGGTGTGCTGTACCATATGGCATTTACGTATGTAGCTCTCCGCGGTGTTCTGTGCGCACAGTCGGTGAAGCCCATTTTTAAGCACGTTTTTTGCCTTCTAGTGTGTTCTCATGAAGATGTAGACCGGTGTGATTTGTGAGGAGCAAAGTCGGGTCTGGAGGAAATCAAGATGCCTTTCTCTCTGTTTTTTTTTTTCTCTCCTGCACAATCAACATTTTACATTAAGGATGGGTTAAAGATGTACCGCATTAATACTTCAGCTTAAAGAATCACAAGAACGTTTTACACTCACCTAAAGGATTATTGGAACACCTGTTCAATTTCTCATTAATACAATTATCTAATCAACCAATCACATGGCAGTTGCTTCAATGCATTTAGGGGTGTGGTCCTGGTCAAGCCAATCTCCTGAACTCCAAACTGAATGTCAGAATGGGAAAGAAAGGTGATTTAAGCAATTTTGAGCGTGGCATGGTTGTTGGTGTCAGGCGGGCCGGTCTGAGTATTTCACAATCTGCTCAGTTATTAAGATTTTCACGCACAACCATTTCTAGGGTTTACAAAGAATGGTTTGAAAAGGGAAAAACATCCAGTATGCGGCAGTCCTGTGGGCAAAAATGCCTTGTTGATGCTAGAGGTCAGAGGAGAATGGGCCGACTGACTCAAGCTGATAGAAGAGCAACTTTGACTAAAATAACCACTCATTACAACCGAGGTATGCAGCATTCGTGAAGCCTTAACACACACAACCTTGAGGCGGATGGGCTACAACAGCAGAAGACCCCACTGGGTACCACTCATCTCCACTACAAATAGGAAAAAGAGGCTACAATTTGCACGAGTTCACCAAAATTGGACAGTTGAAGACTGGAAAAATGTTGCCTGGTCTGATGAGTCTCGATTTCTGTTGAGACATTTAAAAAATGGTAGAGTCAGAATTTGGCGTAAACAGAATGAGAACATGGATCCATCATGCCTTGTTACCACTGTGCAGGCTGCTGGTGGTGGTGTAATGGTGTGGGGGATGTTTTCTCGGCACACTTTAGGCCCCTTAGTGCCAATTGGGCATCGTTTAAATGCCACTTGCTACCTGAGCATTGTTTCTGACCATGTCCATCCCTTTATGACCACCATGTACCCATCCTCTGATGGCTACTTCCAGCAGGATAATGCACCATGTCACAAAGCTCGAATCATTTCAAATTGGTTTCTTGAACATGACAATGAGTTCACTGTACTAAAATGGCCCCCACAGTCACCAGATCTTAACCCAATAGAGCATCTTTGGGATGTGGTGGAACGGGAGCTTCGTGCCCTGGATGTGCATCCCACAAATATCCATCAACTGCAAGATGCTATCCTATCAATATGGGCCAACATTTCTAAAGAATTCTTTCAGCACCTTGTTAAATCAATGCCACGTTGAATTAAGGCAGATCTGAAGGCAAAAGGGGGTCAAACACTGTATTAGTATGGTGTTCCTAATAATCCTTTAGGTGAGTGTATAACCATTGTGATAGCTAAATGTTTAAAGAATGATTTAATGTTTTATTTTGTTTTATTTAAAACAATCTGTACACGAACAAATGCCTCCAAAATTAACTTGTTAAAATAATAATAATAATAAAAAAGATAAATAAATGAATTTATCTTCTATTCTTCTTTTTCTGTACAGCATTGCAGTAATCATTGAGCCTATCCCAGGAAACTTCAGGCACAAACCAGGCGACACCCTGGACAGGGTGCCAATCCATCGCCAATCCCATTTACACACATTGAGGAATTTGGGAATAAAATTGGCCTAACCTACCGGTCTTTGGAACCCACCAAGCTTGGAAAGAACATGCCAACTATACGCACAGTGCCAACCGGTAAGGGCACTCCGACTGATCAGTTGTCTCTCAACTGGCCGATCGAATAATAAAAAAAAATTTTTTTAATAGGGAATAAAAAAAATAAAAAAATTTAAAAATACACGAGTTGACAGACACATCAAAATGCCGGTGCCAGTCTGGGAATATTTCCAAGTCTCTTTAAATTTGCAATATGCAAAGATTTTTTACCTTAAGCAGAACGTCGCAGTGTGAATAATTTGAATATGAAAAGTTACCCGCAAAGGCGTCAGCTAAATGTTGTAAGTCAATCCTCACACATGCACCTATAACAGAAGCGCTCATAAAGCTGAAGCAGTACTCTGCAGAGTAAAAAAACTAAAAGCCATTATCGCAAAAATAATAATAAATAACTCCCGAGGCAGCCTTGGTTTACCTTACCGCTTCCATGTTTGCGACTATGTGAGCGACTATTCAGCACGGTTGTACACATTCTGAATGACAAGAGGAACAGACTATCTCTTAAAAATATAGAAAGTCTGATATTTATAAAGAAATGCTGTCCTCTGTGTTTACTAATGAGAACCAGGACTAGCTCGCCAAATACAAAGTGACTGATGAGTGTTTTTTAAAAACGTTTAGTGAAGAATTTTGATTTGTTATTCATTCTTATTCATGCCTTGTTCCATGTGCTGCACGTAATACCGAGTGAGAATAGTAGGACCGCCGCATTTTAGCGTGAGAGCCCCTATATACAGTAGTACTTAGGGACGGATTTGCTCTTTAGCCGAGCATAGTTCAGCATAGTTCAATATAATAATCAACTGTTTAAAGACACATGAGGCGGTTGCACGTTATTGCAAACCAGAAAAACAGAAATAAATCCTTTTTCACAATTGTTTTTCACAATCTCTTACATCACACAGGATTTGGCGCTGTTTAGTTAAAAACACTTAGCAGTTAAGCACGCCACGGGTCAGTCGCCACACATCACAAGGATGCAAAATGAAATGTAAATGTGGAATGTCGAGACTGTAGTTCATGTGGATGTACAGTCACATACCAAATGTGCATGCACACACTGCAGCAGTTGGTCAATACCTAAAGTCTGCGTCGATTACGTTCCTAGAGCGCCGGTGAATTGTGAAAAAAAAAATAATAATGTGCTGCTGTGTGCCAAGTGCTAGAATGAAAAATACAGATGTTACCCCTATATGTACCATAATTCATGCAAGTGCATTTTCTTTGGTATAAGTAGGTAAATACAGTAACAATTCACCATCCCAAGCTGTGTTGCTTTGTGTTCTCTCTACAGTGCTAAAAAATTATGCAGTATTATATTTTATATGGAAATTTTATGTTAATATTTATGTTACAAAATTTGTAAATTATATTGTTTTTAGTAGCTTAGTGTTAAAATGCATGAATAATTATATATTGTCATAAAAAAAAGGATATTTCGATTTTAGCGAAATTGTGGGGGTTTCTGCAAACAATTATTAGTAAGGTTCTTGGGTAGAAAAAAGAAAAAACGGCCAACGACCGAGGTGGTGAACTCTGAACTGCATCTTTGCGGGAGTCGATTGTAATGTGTCGTTGTCTAGATCATTCTCCGTGCATGTGCCAGTCTAAGGCACTTTGATGATTCAAATTTCGAATAATGATGTTGCATGTAAAAGCTCTTTCCTGACAACTCCAACTCCAAATACAACTCCTGACCAGCACAGAGCCAAAGAAATTAGTAGATAAATTGTTATTTCTCACAGAGCGGAAGCACACATGACAAAAATAGGATGCAATCATACAGAAAAGCCACTTTCAAGGACAACATTGACTCCGCTCACACACGCACAGATGCAGACACTAGAACAGAGAAGGAGAGAGAGGGGGAAAAAAGAGAGAGAGAGGCAGTCACGATCAGGTTCTCGATTAGCTGAGTGAGTAGGAGCACACAGTGTTGAGTGAGTGGTGAAGTGATCTCTGCGACTGCACCTCCATCAGCAGGCCACTGTGTAGGCGATGCACATTACACAACTCCACTCACTGGCCTACGCAGTGCCGATGCAGAAGCGCACACACGCGTGCACACACACACATACATGCCTAGACTATAGAGGAGGGAATCATGAGGGATTGCCCATTTCCATGTGCACACAGGGTAACTTAATGTGATTAGAAAGCTTTTTTTATTTATATAGTACATCCTGATTTAAGATTTTTAAAGCATCTGTTTTTTTGGGGGGCCATTAACCACCTGCTGTTTTAAAAGCATGATATTTGTAATCTATCAGGAGAACATTATGCTTAATGTATATTCATTATGATGATCACTACACAATTTTACTCAAATATTTGCATAGAATTTCTGGGTTATCCAACCGTTCGTTCTCATTCGGTTGCTCGAGTGGTGATCCAGAAATGCCTCTTGTTTTTGTTCACCAAGTAAAAATTCTCTTCTCTGTTCGAAACTGTTACTACTAGGGCTAAAATCAATGCTTCTTAGAAATATCGAATATAGGGGTATTTAAAGGATATTTTTAAATATTACTTGCACTATTTGCTACGGGTGATGGCACAGTTTCTATTTTTGCTAAACTCTGTGAACCCTTCCTTCCCGACAGAGTGAATGGTGAGCATGTCTTTCGTGACATAAAAAGCCACAGCAACAGGAGTCAACTAAGTTTATTGGGTGAAGTCTGAATTGACAGAATTATTTATATTATTACCAAGGATGGAACACTCAATTATACTTTATATAAACTTAGTCATCTGACTTTTCGAACCTGTACAGATTCCAAATGTCTCAAGTGACATTTAAATATTCCTCACTGACATTCTCACTGTTTCTTTTATTGGAATTAACCTAATTAATGTAGAAAATCGTCCAGCACAATATAAACCTACAAATTCAAATGTGCATACCCCGAGTATAATTGCATTCTTGTTCCGTGATATTGTTTCACTACGTAAAAAAAAGAAATAAATAAAAATAATGATGTATATCCTATTAGGCATCATATGCACTGCTTTCAGTTGAGTTTTTTTCCTACCTTTCTTTGGCTAAATGTCCCTTGTCACTTAATATAGGAAGCCAAACTGGGACTTTTTAATATATAGAATAACATAAAACGGTTCTCAGTACGCCGCAGCCATGTTCTGACTGTCTGCCTACACGTCTGAATTACTGGCCTTCCAGGAACCCCTTAAATGGCCCAAACATGCAGAAAGAGCTAGGAGCGAGATCAGGATGTGGCAATAACCTCCAGATGAGTTCCTGTAATGTACAAGTGGTGTTCATGAATGATTCCACAGGGAGATGCGTCTTTCTGCAAGTTGCCGACAAGCTACCTGTAGATTTTCAAGGATCAGGTGTTCCACTCTCTGTTCACGAACGGCTGCAGTGGGCTCTGAGCCACCTAGGCCAGAAATGTTATTTATGGACACGGTGCCTTCTTTAAAACATTCACATTACTGTGCTTAAAGTCTTCTGTAAATGTCAATCAGTTTTATACCTTCACTCAAGAAACTTTTAGCAACGGTTTGACGTGAACAGCCCTGGTATAAAAAGATTTCCAAGTAAACACCTGCCATTTATGTCATACTTTACTATAACATATTGGACTTAGGAATCGATTTTTAAAACTATTCATAAACACGGTTTAGCACAAGAGTGGCATGATCTGTCTAATGTATCAAAACTGAAAAATAAGCTTGAATGAAATTTAACAACCATAACATCTAGTAAATGCTATTATGTGCAACATGTTGATTACATTTGCATCAATGCCACAACATGATTCTCCCATGTCTACTTACCCCTGAGTGCACACATCTACCCTGCCTCCCACACCCACACTCACACTCATACCCATCCCATTGCATCACACCACAGCTGCCTCATCAGCCCTTTTACTGCACTTAAAGTCCTAAAAGACAGGAACAGACAGGAAGTTCCTTTGGGTCTTCCTTGTAGCCACTATTAAATGAGCACAAACCTCCAGTCAAGTCATTTCCACTGGAGACACGTCATTAATTATCACAGACATCATTTAACAGTGCAGTTTAGTGTCCCCACTATAGAAAGCCCGTCTGATTAGGCTGCCTTTCTATTTAATGACATTACAAGAACCTGGACTTTCCAGATAAAACAATTAAGGCAATTGAGTCGTGCTTGGAAGAACAGCCACAGCCTCCGAGTTGAACTGTCTATTCAGGCAATTAGCAAAAGATGGAGGAGAAGCTTGGCACTGATTACTGCTGAGTCACTTAGTGGATGCTAAGCCTTCTGTTCTAACCACAGGACTGCTACAAAGTCCTGGATATGAGCAAAAGCTGACTGCCTAGTGTGTTTCACTGCGTCTGTGCTACTAAATAAATGTGCCAGTGTAGTAGAAAAATTCCTTATAGGTAAAGTGACTATTTTATTGTTTATAACAGGTTAGAAACCATACAGACCGTCTGTATTTGGAGCTGCATGCCGTTTAGAGTGGCTCTCATCCGGATCTTTCCAAAAAAATAACAATAATAAAAATCTCCCTTACAAATTTTCGACTATGGAATTGGAATTTTTCAAGAAATTTGAATTGGCATAGGAAGCACTTATGGCAAACGAACTGAACGTCGGTGCGTACATTTGGGAGCCGTTCAAAACTTGTGCATCAGTGGAAAGCCAAACAAAGCAGGTTTAGTTTTATTTTTTTTATTTGTGTAAGATTTAGTGAAAGTTAGCAAGGATGATAGCAACAAGAAAAGGAAGCCACTTTCAGTGGAAATTATAAAAGAAAGAAAAAAAAAAAATCTCTAAAAAAGCTGCCAGCACCGAAAGGAATCACAAATTAAAATTTATTAAGGTTTAATGTCTATTTATTGCATATTTTCCTTCATGTTTATGTTTTTTCTAAATGTTTTGACTATAGTGTTGGAAATCAACATTTGTGAACATTTGTATCGTAACACGAATTTGCTGAGCATGTTATTTCAAAAAGTGATCCAAAAGAAAAACTAATATTTCAACAAACATTTTGTTGGTATATAATACTGTAAGTACTGAGAAGGGACCAGTGCTGACCAGGTGTGAGAAGGGTTTGGTGACTATAAATAGAAATGGGCTTTGCGACTTGACAAAAAAAAATACTTTGCTGAAGTAGGCATTCATTTCTTGCAGGCAGTCCGAGGGGTAAAACTTTAGCTACTGCTTTCTTAATTCATCATTAGTAACTGTTTTATTCTGATCAATCTTGCTTTACCTGTCAATTCCAGAAGACTTTAGGAATGAGCTGGGGTACACCCAGGCTAGGCTGCCAATCCATCACACGATGCACGCACCAATCAACAAACCCGCAGGTATATCTGGGATTCCCAAATAACCTAACCTGCATGTCTTTGGACTGTGGAAGGAAACCGAGCACCCAGAGGAAACCCAATAAATAAGAAGAAAACCCGCAAGCTCTACGCACACAGACCCCAAGGCGGGAATCGAACCCCGGACCCTCGAGGTCTGAGGCCACAGTGCAAATCACTACACCACCATGCTGCCAATTATAATAATACATTTGCCACAAATTCTAATTAGAATTAGCAAAAAAGTGAGGCAGCATGTCCTTTAAACCAAGTGAACAGTATTTGGTTGGTCCTAAAGTCCCTATGAAGACTGGCAGACGGGGCAGTGGTGGCTCAGTATGTTAAGGCTCTTAGCCCACCAACAAGAAGCTGGGATATGCAAAGCATTAAGCATTTCACTGCATATCGTACTGTGTATGACTGTGTATGTGACATATAAAATTTGAATTTAATTTAATTTTAAAGATGAAAAATGAAATCCACAAAGCAACAGTTGCACTACACTGAGTAACTTTCTTTTCTACAAAGTAAGCAGCATTATAAAACACTGGTGTGTGTAGGGACACGGCAGGAGTCTTTAATAAAGTGGCCTCACAGTGTTGCTGTAATCGATATGTTTACTTGAAGACATTTCACCAAGCTGAATATGCTTGCACTAATTGCACACTTTGAATAAACTGTATGCGCATCCTAAACTGGGCAGACTTTAGACATTCTTGATTTATACAAATCAAAAGTTAAAGGCATGGAGTGGGTTCACACAACTTTTCATTTATTTTGTTCAGAATTAGATTTATGTCTGATATTTGGAAGCAAAAAGCATAGTGGTGTAACTCTATATAAATAATGTTATATAATGTAATGCTTGCTTAGCACAAAACATTTAAATATTTTAACAGGTATACTGTATATGGTTTATTTAGGCTTAATTCGAAGATCATAATCATCTCTTTTTTCCAAGTCTATAACAGCATATAGACTGATGTTGGACATTCCTTTGGCACACTGAGTCCACTTGTTTTCTTTAGAAGGCAGCTTCACACATCGTAGTCGAACACCTATGGGAGATTTTGACTTGACGTGGTAGACAGCGCTCTCGGACTCCATCATCAGAACACCGATTGAGGGAATATCTTTGGTGTTTTTTACTCCAGTACAGTTCCAGAGATGTGCACAATCTATTCCCAGGTGTGTATGAGCTGTTCTGGCAGCTTGTGTAGGCTTACTAAGACACTTTCTGACAGGTTTTTCCTCTAATATGTAACCTACATCTGTTACTGTGTAAAACACTGGAGCTGATTGTCACAGTCACATGCTAATTAGCTTCCCAAATCATTCAAAAGCAGAAGTAAATAACATAAGCGACTGTTATTGACTCATAATCTGCTTCCTCCAATCACACAGGCTTGTACGGTAAACACTAGGCATGATGGGTGCATCACTTCATCTGTCTCTCTTCTTAACCATTGCTCTGGAAAAGGTTATATCTGGACTATCTGGACTATGAAGTTTTCCCGATGCTCCACAGTCCATCTTTTCGGACCCCTAAAAAACTGAACCCTTTTTCTGATTAGCCTCACTGATACATTAAGTGGTTTTCTTATGGCTACACAGCTGTTTGGTCCCAATCCCTTATGCTCCCTTCACATTTTGTAAGTGGAACTGTTCTTTCACAATTAAACTGATTTCTTCTGTTGTTGTTGTTGTTTTTTTTTTACAAATTGATTCCACTATGTGTTTAAGGAAGAAATGTGGTTGGAAAAAATAACCTGGATGAGTGTGATGGATTACTTAAAGATAATTCATAACTATCCTTCCAGATTATAATAAAGCGTCCTTTAGTTCTTAACCAAATTTTAGTAGTTTCAGAAATCTCCTTATTAGTGGTGTTTGCATGTGCAGGATAATAATTTGAGCAAAGTTATTAGAGGAACATCTTTGCCACAATCACAGAATATCTCTTCTGAAATGGGCGTTTAAGTAATGAGAAGCTACTCTCTGCACTAGTCACCGTAGGGTTAATTAACTTATTGCCAGCTGAAACATTAAATCACTGCAGGAGTTATGGACGGCTCTTAACTCTTAGCTCAGTTAAATCCGGGTGATGACTTTTTTTTGGCCGCGGTATGAACTTTGAAGGTTCCCCCCAAAAAATGAATGAAATGAAACTTTAGGTATTTAGGCTTTACACACACACACACACACACACACACACACACACACACACACACACACACACGTCTATATGTACATGAATATACAGTATATTAGCGTGATCACCACCTGCTAATGCTCTGTGTGTTTGTGTGTGTGTGTGTGTGTGTGTGTGTCCCAAACGCTTCGATGATATCAACCCACTTCCCACTTACTGGCACACTGAACCCTTTGGCAAGCATTATGTGAGAAGAAAGGTACGTCTACACAAGTGTGTGAGAGATACAGAGAGGGTGAGAGAGAGAGAAAGAGAGAGCGCAACATTGAAAAGGAGTGTGTGTGTGTGTGTGTGTGTGTGTGTGTGTGTGTGTGTGTGGCTGTGTGTGTGTTTGTATATGCATGTGTGCACCAACAGGATGGGGATTAGCTGGGTGGGAGTGATTAATGGCTCTGTTCCAGCTACACTGTGTACCTCTGCATGTCCTGATGAAGGCGTGTGTGTAGATGATGGTTGTTCTCACCCCATGCTCACATACTTGCTCTCTCTCTCTCTCTCACACACATACACACACACACACACACACACACCCCCCTCAGGGCAGCATAGTGTTTCCAAAAACACCAGCAGACCAGGGCTTAACACACAAACACGATGCAGCATACACTGTAAACATGCCCTCTCATGGTCTCAGAGCAGCGCTTTAAAAAACAGTGACATTAATGCAAGAAAAAGAAGAAACATTATCATTTATTTCAGTATCAAAAAATGTCAGCGTGCAGTTTCTCATAGCCTTGTTTGGCCTAAGCAGCAAGCTTATAAGCAACCAGAAAAACCACAACCATACAACACAGAAGGATCGGGTGTGGTGCCTGGATTTTAATATCAGTGTGTACAGTGCAGTGTACGACTGGAGTGATTTGCACAGAGGCTAGCTGTTATACCGGCTACGATTACACAAACACCCACACAACCCCATGCTCCTAGTCTTTGTGTGCTTATGGACCTGCGGCTTTGATGCAGCGTATGCGTAACGACGAACCCTGATGCACACAAGCACATGAGCAAACACATGTGTGCTGAGTGATGCTGCAGTCCATTGTGTAGCATGAACCCTACACAGGGCGTACACAGATATGACCATGGTGGCCAATTGCAGCTTCGTTTCAGACTAAAGAGATGAAAAAAAAGCGTTTGTTTAAATCAAGTGAACCATGGGTGGAATCTTTGTTCAGCAAAAAATCAAAAAGCTTTAAAAAATGTATGTTGCTCGTTCTATTTGCTCACTGATGTGGAAATAGAATTCTGGCTTCAACTTTACAAAATGGTGGTCATATTCACATCCAACTGGTTGTTAAGTCTGGCTTCTGCGATAAAGTTTCAAATTCTTTGTTTCAGTTTAAAAATGCGCATGAGCTACCGCTACACCCATGCACGTGCATACCAGACAAGACATGTGAATGGCATACTTAGCCACACCGCCAAAAAATGGAAGGGAAAAAAAAGTGGGGATGTTTCACACACTGAACTAGACAAGAGTTTAGATTTATTTTCTACATTCTAGAACAATACAAATTTTTTTTTTTTTTTTTAAGTAGAGATAATGGATAGATTCAGTTATGTATCACAATCCTTTTGTGGGGAAATTCCTCATGCATCACCACACTGACTTAAAAAATTGTTTTTTTTACATGTACAGTACATGTTTGCATTTGAGATGGTAAAATGTTGTAGTTCCTTTATGATCCTACAGGTGGTGCTCTAAACTATTCCTACGCTGGCAGGCAGAAGAAGTGAATTATTTGGTTAGGTTGTTTAAAATTGTAACAAAATTTTAAAATAATAATAATATAGAAAATTGCAATACTAACAGTATCGGAATACAAATCGAATCGACGCCTGCGTATCATGATAATATCGTATCGCGTGATCCCTGGTAATTCCCGTCGCTAAAATATGGAGACTCATGTGAATGTACAAAAATATTTTAAAAATGACTTTTAATTAAAAATGCTATTTTTACAATCAAAACTAAACCTAAAAGTAACCTTCTTAACCTAACAGAAAACTTTTGTCTCTTTCAGATTTTTTTTTTTTATAAAACAAAAGCACTTTTATTTTCATATGGCACCAGCAAAAAGTTCTCAGAAGGTCAAAACTATCAGATACTCATATCCTTATATAGGGATAAGCAAGCAAGACAAACAACCAGAACACACAGTAGAACACACTGTATTTTCGTTTTAAGATAACATGATAACCCTGACTTATTAATCGTTCGGGTCAAGCGCAAACGCTCTACAACATCACTGTACTTAGTAGGAATACCAAAACAGACTCCCCAAAAGGCACGGAGACATCTTAAAGACATTTGTCTGGACCATTTATGTGTAAAAAATCAGAGTAATGCCGTCCTTATTTCTGTAAACAAGCTGAGGTGGAGTTTCATTGGCTCTTGGATGTGAGTGGGAGGAACGACGACGCTGTGGGTTGAAATTCAGCCGAGAACATTTAGAGAAAGAAAAAAAAATTGAAAAAAAGATTGCAAAGATAACTAATTTAAGAAAATAAACCTAACACACCACTCTGGACATAAAAAAACAATAATAATTAAAAAAAAAAAAAAAAAACTGTTAAAAGTGCAAACGGAGAATAAAGAGAAGAAAGGGAGTCATGCTGCAGATTAAAGCTCAGAGCCCGAGGCGGAGTGTAATGAGAAACAGACAAGGTGTTTATGTTACAGGCGGCCAATAGAGCACACGCCCAAATATAATAACAAGCGGCGCTGCAGAGAGCTCGTCCTCCTGCTCTGTGTTAATAGAGTCATCAAAGAGCCTTAAACCAAAGTCTAATGAAGTCGCCCAATGCTAAAGAAGGCAAAGAGAAAGAAGAGGAAAGAGACTGGCTAGGTCCTGCTAATTCGCCTTATTAAAAAAAAAAAAAAAAAAAAACACTGGGGAAAAATAATGTAAAAAGAAAAAGGGCACAGATTTCCAGTTTATTGTGTAAAAAAAAAAAAAAAAGCCAGAAACAGCTGAGACTTCATGTAGACATGCATCGAATGTGAGAGACCAGTTCACACTTGGTCTTTTCCCTCAACAGGAATCTTGTGTCATTTCTCAGCAACAGCGGTCATTTCCACTAAAGCTAAGAGCAAACCAAGGGGGGCCAAAGCTGTCAAACCAACGTGACGAGGAGAAAGCTGTAAAAAGTGGAGCGCCACACGCAGCGCTTTCTGTCAACACTTTTCCCGTTAATGCAGCCGAGCCTCTATAGAGAGGTGTAGAGAGGACTCGGAGTGGGAGATTTCTGCTTAGATGCTTTTCCCGGTCTCCTGCTATGATGTGTGAACTGAGAGGGGAAACACTGACCTGTGACCGGGGCCTCGATGTCCAGCAGGTTCTTCTCGGCACGCAGGATGGCCGCTCCCTCGCCGATGAGGCGCAGGGCCACGCTCTCATCCACGCGGCCCTCTTTGGTCAGATGAGCCTTAAGGACATCGACTTTGGGCTTTCCTTCGTTGTCAAACACCTCTTTGACGGTCAGCCTGTGGCTGGGGGGGAACGGGACAGCTGGAAAAAAACAGGGAAAAAAAAAAGAAAGATATTAAATCACTGTGGGTTTCACTGAGGTTTACCCTCAGTTTGCAACCAGGAAGGAGAGACACCTTATTCCACTTATTTCAATGACTGATCTTAAACTATTAAGTGGCTCCTGTTTGGCTGGATTAAAAACCTTAAGGCACATCAACAGGAACACCAGATAAAAAGAAGCATTCACCATAGTGTGCAGAGATAGCAGGGTTAAATCCAGACAATTCTACATATATACACCATGCAAGAGAGCAAAATTTGCCCATGCTGTCCCTATACTTATTAATACTCATGGGCATTATAGTACAGTTAACTCCTGCAGAGACTATCTCCATAGTAAAACAATAACCAATCAAAAGATTAGCTGAGGTTGAAACAGTGCAAGACATTTTTACATTTTTAACCAGATTATAATTGACAGGCCTGAGCTCAAAGAAAATTGTCTATGATTGGGGAGATCCTCGATGGCAATGAATTAGCGAGCATGACTTGAACTTAGCATGTGTTTAGAGAGGTTAAGCATCGCATCATACACATCTCTAGAGATTAGGGGGAAAATAAATTCAATGCGATTCAGTGATGTATTGCGATTCATTGGTGTGGCAATTCCTGTATCACCACACTGAATTATACACTCTAATCTATTCACACATGGCCAGGCGGCATAGCATCCTCTGTGGGAGGAGTGAATTATTCTTCAAGTTTGTTGAAATCTGAGAGAGACAGAGAAAAAACATAAAATCTGGATATTTTTAAAAAACGTGATGCTTACAGAATCTCAACTCAAACTGAATCAGGCTGAACCTCTTTAAGCTACTAATATCATCACCCTGACATTGAGTAAAAAAAAAAAAAAAATCAATTATTTAAAGAGGATATCTAAATCCTGAAAACAAAAGGAATAAAATGACAGCTGCAGAGAACTTTTTTCCCCGATCGATCAATAGATAGAAAGATCAATAGATATCTCAAGGGAAATTCCAGAAATGATTAAAGACTATTAAGAACTTTGAAACATGCAATTAAAACAAAAAGAAAAGTAAAAAAGAAAGACACACAGACAGAGCTACTGGATGGGTTTAACCAGTCTGCATGTTTTTATGGAAATTCTTGTCAGTGAATCTAAATGTTATTGAAAAATGAATGTGAAAAAAATCATGAAAAGTTGACTAGTGACAGCTATTCACTGGTGTCTATGTAACTAATATGCAGAACGTTCTGTATAAAGGTTTTACTCAACTTGTGCCTTTCTGATGCCTCCAAGTATTGTTATAATGCCAGTGGTTTATAGCATAAACCTTGAATCCTTTAGATTTTTATAAAGATGCATAACAGATTGCTTCTCTTGCAGTGAAAGTAGAAGCATCCAATTTAGCCATGCTGTTTACCCTCCAGCACTAATGCAATATGCTGTGGTTCCTGTGTCCTGTCTGCTCTATAAGCTGACTATAGTTACACTGCACTATGATGCAACATGAGCAGGAGTTATGCAGTATAAAAAAAAGAAAGAAAAAAGAATGCCTCCACATGTTTCAGATAGGGAAGTGCTGGCTGGTCATCTGTAAAAAAAAAAAAAAAAAAAAAAAAAAAAAATATATATATATATATATATATATATATATATATATATATAATTAAAATTTTAATATCTAGTAAATTATATTTATATTGTGTAGCACAAGAGCTGACACCTGACAATAGCGGTTATACGCTACGCTTAATTACAAAGCACTAAACCCAATATTGTGTAATGCTATTAAGAAATCTAAATGAATTGTCACTCATTAAAAAGGCAGGAAGATATTTTATGACTTGTTAAAAAAAAATTAAAAGAGTGAAAGGTATTCAGAGGCACTGCACATAGAGGCATCGTTTACTTACTAAAGAGGTAAAGACTTTTTACCGCAGTGGAGACTAATTAAAGCTTGAAATTGGAGGAATTAGCAAAACCTAACCGTAATTGTCTCTCTGCTCTTCTCTTGCTCACGTCTTGTTCAGTTTATCTAATGACAGCATGGTTATTGGAGATGCAAACATTAAAACTGCGATGAAATACCAAAGGGAGAGGTGGAGACATGACACGTTATTGCAAATCACTTGCAGTTAAAAAATTTCCTGCAACATCTAAATTTGGACTTAATTATCTAACGTGACTTTGTGATCGCTATCTGTGGATGGTTGTTTGCTGTATAAAATATATGGGATCCATCTCGATCCTGCCTAATGAAATGCATCCAATTTCCACCATACAGCTTTAATAATGAGTGAGCCTTAATTAAAATCATGCATGTTGGACACTATTATCCGTTAGTATTCCTTCAAAGCATTCTTAGTTACTACATTGGCTTGTGAGTGCACTGATGTTTAATAAGACCACGTACTGCTTCATTTCCAGGGACTGGACACTATAATGCATGTATCTTGGGGCACATCATGCATACTACTACTACTACGGTCATTCTACTTTGTGGTTAATGATCTGCTGATTAGAATAATACAAGTTAGAAAGAATGGCTTAAACATGTATAATGTGGACATCTTCTAAAGCACTAAGCACACAAAACACACTCTGCTGCACATCCCCTGAGATTTGATGGGATTTGATGGGAATAGTATATGCATCAAAAAGGAAGTCACATGAACCAAAGCAACATACACCAACCAGCCATATCCCCTGACAGACAGCATGAATAACAGGAATGATATTGTTACAATGACGCCTGTTAATGAAGAGTAGGATCCTGAGCGTGATGGCTAGATGACTGGTTCAGGGCATCTTCAAAAAGGCAGGCCATGTAAGATGTTTCCGGTATGCAGCGGCCCTAGGAAGGACAACTGGTAAACATGGGCCATGGGCCCAACCCTCACCCATGCATGAAAGGAGCGCAGGCCGACCTTTGCCCAAGTGCATGATGGCATGGTGGAAAAAAGTAACCTGGTCTGAAGAATCACATTTTCTTTTACGTCATGTGAAGGCTGGGTGTGTATGCATCATCATGGTGCACAATGCATTATGGGAATAAGTTAGGCTGGTAGAAGCAGAATGATATTTTGGGCAAAACGGATTATTTATTATACTTAACAGACGGAGTTAAGTTAATCTCTGTATAACTATTTCTCTTTTTACACCAAACTCACCTTGAGTGCTGCTAAAAGCTCAAACCAAGCTCTACTGAATGTTCTGGTAGCATCTAGCAACCTCCAGATGCTCACGTTTGTGGTCAGATGAAAGAACATTCGTAATGCATTTCAAAAAAACGTGTTGGATCAGTTCAGACGGCGTTGGATTGGTGACGCCAACATGGTGCCAACATCTTCAGCATTCTGTTAACCAGCGTCCTCATTACGTACTGGGTGTCAGAATACACTGCTGTTCTCCTCCAGTCAGCTTTATAACACATGCGTATGTATTAAACTTCATAATTATTGCGTCCCTTTATGTTGGACAGGCGTTTTCATTTATAGAGGTTAACACGCTTTCATCTGTAGATTCTGCCAGTAAAATTCCCATATGTTTGAATTCGGCCTTTGGGTCGCCTCATATTTTAACCCCTAGTGAAACAGGAAAGCACATATAATAAAATTTTTGTAATGTAATTAAAAGAAAAAAAAAACCCAATGAGAATTTACTTCAATTCAAAGTCAAGAATCTGTCATTTTCCAAGTAAATGATTATGTGAATTAACCACAAACAAAACTGTTTTGTTGCATTTTCCCCTCCATTTTTAAAAAACTGCAGTACCAAGGATGCCAATAATTCTGGAAAAGACTGTATAAACATTGTGTTTTTATGAAACCAAACTTTACCAAGTGTTCCACACACATGTTCCAAACCAGTGCTGGCTTGGAAATGGTCATGATTAAGGTGACCTTTCCTGTCCTGTTCTCACGCTGTAACCACTTCTTAACACTTCCAGAAAAAAATATATAAATAAATAGAAGGATGTGGAAAATGTGAACAGTCTTTCCTATAAGGTAAGTTCAGAATAAAGGGAAATCATTTCAGTGTGAGAACACTCTTCATAATCAGAGGGCATTGTTATTGTGAAACACTTTACAGCCTGCATGGAAAGCAGACGAGGAACAGGACATTAATTTAAGATTTAAGGTTTTCATACCGATAAGCTAAAAAAGCAGAGGCAGAAAACTTTAAAACTACAGTACATGCTTACAGATGCTACACACGTGTAACTGTATCGAAAAGCTGGTTTATAATCACACATTTGTTTCCCTCATAAAGGTCATGCAGGTCTTGTGCGGTTTGACAAGCGTCTGCCTCATTAGCACTTCTGAGCAAGCATGAGATTTACTGTACACTCTTAACATGAATGTTTGTGATGAACAATTCACATGGAAATTCAGGTAGCTCCAATAAACAACAGCTTCACGCGCTGAAATACTAAAATCTTGGCAAAGTCTTTCAATTGATGACATAAAAAGGTCTGTACATCTTTTTGCTATTTACAATAACACCATTGGTGAGATATCTTCTTACTTTATACACTGCCTGGGCAATAATAATAATAATAAAAAAAAAAATTAAAAAAAACCGCACAAATATTTTATTGGCGCACTCCTAGCTTTAATTATGTCGCACAATCAGTGTGACACTGTTACGACAAAGTTATGCAATATCACAACATACTTCCGTCTAATTAAGTTGCATTCATTTTTGAGTCAAACCACTCAGGAAAGTCATCTCCTAAAGTCTTACATTGGCTTTAAGGTCAGGACCCTGTAGTGTCCAGTTCATGTGAGAAAATGAAAGTGATTCGTCATGCTCCCAGTCCACCCTTTCACAATTTGACTAATTAAATTTAAATTTAAAAATTAAAAACCCTCTGAATAGTCATTCAGTACATTCAGTTCATCTTGCCTTTTTTATTTTTTTGTCACATATCATTGCTGAGCCTGGACCTGACCACCTGAAGCAACCTCAGATCACAACACCGCCCCCAGAGGCTTGTACAATAAGTACTTTGCTTCATGCGTTTCCCTTCTTACCCTGATGCACCCATCGCTCTGGAATAGCCAGGCCCATGTGACCAAATTTAATTGCGCCAGTCTATATGCTCCCTGGCAAACTGTAGCGTTTTATCTGATTAACAAGTGGCCACACGGCTGTTTAGTCCCAGTTCTTTTTCACACACTGTGCATGTGGAAATGCTCTCACTATTAAACATAGCTCCGAGTTCTCCCGTGATTTATTTTAACCATTTAATCTCATACGGTTGTTTGGTTAGATGTTTCCATTGCTTAATGGAGGCCCAATAATTTGCCCTTTCTGAAACATATTTTCCATTACATCACAGGATACATCTTCCGACGTGGCTGTCTAAGAAATGCAAAGCTATTCACTGCATCAGCTAGGATTAAAAAAAATTACAACTAGCTGAAGCATTAATCTTTGCAGTAATTATGCAATCAAAACTCTAAGTATTTGTTTTCGATCAGAAGGTGTATTGATATTGAAACAGGAAGTGCTCTTAAGATAAAAAAAAAAAAAAAAGTAATGCTAAATTGTTATTAAATCTTTCCAGCGGATTGGATGTTTATATACTTGATGGCAATAGCATTATATCATTGACGCCTCTGCGGGACTAATAAGGACTCGTTTTTTAGTGTTGTGCATATTGTGGAGCGTGCAGTGTGAAATGCACAAGGAAGCAGTTTAGATCAACGTTCCCGTGCACTTGTTTTGCTCTTATGTAAATGAAAACAGTTTCTATATATGAGCAAATATTAACCAGACCTAAACCCAAACTCAGCTGCTGTTTCTCACTAGTCGCAGGTGGGGTTTTCCCAAGAAGCTCTGATGAACAGGAAACCTTACAGTCAAAAAAAAAAAAATAAAAAAATCAAGAATAATACAACTAAAATTAATAAATAAATGAACAAATAAATAACTCAACGTGCAGGGTATACATCATCCAGTTAAAATTTTCTCTCTGCCTCCCCCCCCCCCCCCCCCAAAAAAAAAAAACATAATGAGCACAAAATAAACAAAAAAGCATTTGTATTTCAAATTAGCAAGATTGATTTCCTCTAAACAGATGCAGTATAGCAGTCCTCGTAGTTACACACCTGGACTCGACGCCGTCTCTTGCTTTGGTTAAAAGCGTTAGTCAAATGACCTGATGTAAATGTGCAGTGTAAAGTGTTTATCACACTGAACTCCTCTGCTTCTCTGACCCTCTCACATGCAGACAACTTTGTCTCGTTTTAGCTCTTCATTTCCTGCTAAAGAAGCCATCTCAAAGTGCCTGTTCGCCAGTAAATTGAAAAAAAAAAAAAAAAAGTTTGTAAAACGTTCGCTGACCGCTCCCTGCTGCAGTGACCACAGCCTTCGAGACATCCCTATAAACACTAAACGCTCTGTAGTGTCAGAGCGTTTATCCAAGCTACTTAACCAAGAGGAAATAAAGACAGGAAACGCGTTTTGTGAGAATGCGGCGGGCAATAATACACTCTGCAATTTGTCTTCGGTGATGGGACACAAAGTGTTCTGACATTTGAAGAAGCTTTTCCAGTGGCATATATGGAAAAGTCAATGAGGCAGCTCGAGCAGAGCTGGAGCAGCAGGAGCGCAGATGAAAAATCTGCATAATGAGAGACATTTAAAGGGAAAGCGCAATCCCGCCTCCGTCCCATATCAGCCAATTACCATGCATAATGCAAGCTCGTGTTGTTCCGAGCTCAGCAGGACAATCAGAGTCTCATGCATTATTCCATGCACCCCCGGGACCACAACTTATTTCTTTAGTCCTTCAGGAATTGGATATGATGCTCTGGTTATGCCAAACAATATCAGTCATGGCTCAGGTCAGCAGTTTCAATGGAGATGTGGAATAAATCATTTTTCCATCAGGCACAGGAAGCATGCTGGGTTTCAATGGTGATCATGTTGCTGAAACACATTTTCAGAGCGCATTTATAAACATGAACTCATTATCTCATCTAATTCGCACACATGCATTTGGACCTCGACTAATTTGCTTTTCTTCAACTAACAACTACTATGTTTCCTGATCACGTGCCAAAAGGGCTAACAGGTCCGTGATTCTTAAACCATGCGCCCCACTACTTGATAGTAACATTTGGATCAGTATCAAAGTGTACTTTAACCCAGACCTCAACTTCTTCCTTGAAATTGGAAAGAAGAAGGGGCAGGATCAGAGTCTGAGACGCTCACTTTACAGTGCTTCTTGGAACTCAATTACTGCACAACCTCCCTTTAATGTTTCTGAAGAGGTTATGTTTCCCTCGAGACGCCTTGCTCATCTGAAAGATCCATTAACTGCCATGAGTATGCTCCGTAAACGGGCCTGATGGCCGTGCGTGCGCATGGTTTAAGAATCTTGGACCCGTTTTCTCGATAAGGCTCGTACCGGGTTCAGCGTGTGAAGTCTTGTTTAACAATATTACGAAAAGAGGCTCTGCTAAAAAAGCAGCTTGAATCCCAAAGCAGCTCAGATACAGCATGAGTGCATTGTGTATTTAATTAAAGACCTGACTTTGACTGGCTTTCTGTAAACCTTCTGCACCACCTTCTAGACCATCATTTGCTGAATATCAAATAGCTAGAATATTTGCTGATTTTGACAAGTAGTCGATTATAAGAGATTTTCCGCGACAACCCTAACACTAACTTTCTTCCACTTTTCTGGGAATGTCCATTGTGCGTTCAGGCTTTGTAGCAACAGTTTCGGGAAACCGGATATTGGTGTGATAATCGGGTGTCCATAAACTTTCGGTCATATGTAGACAGAACGTAAACTCCCAGGATGTTTACAGAGAATCTTTACTTTAAAATATCATCTGTTGTTTTTAAAGGGAGAGACCGTACCAAGCCCTGCCTTGTGCCAACAGTGTGTGTGTGTGTGTGTGTGTGTGTTCACCATATGTGCATATTCAAAGTAAATATTACAGTTTATACGAGCATACTGGTATTACTTTCAACATGCTTTCTATATTAGACTGAATACTACAGCTGTGAATTTCAAGTAGCCTCTCAAGTCTATTTAATTATTGGCTTTTTAAATTTATATATATTTTTTATTCGAATAACTAATGTTCACGGTATGATCTGATGATGCTGTCTCAAGCAGCTTTATTTCTTACTGGTGTAAAAATCTAAAATAAATAAATAAATAAAAGTAATAAAACTGCTGTTTTATTGTTTAAAATGTTATGTCTCATACAAAGCGATTTTTTCTCTGGCCAAGCTACTGCTCCACACTCCAATCCAGTAGGTGGCAGTATTGGTTATTGCTGCCCATAATATCAAAAGAAGCAGTGCTGCTAATGAGTATTTTTCAAAACATGGCAACACTTTGTATGTTTTGCAATAGATGTGAAGTTTTTATGAACATGTAAAGTTTAAAACTGTACCTAAATAATTTAACAAGAAAAAAATTAATCTAAATCAACGCTTGGTCCACTGATTTACTAGATCGAGTCGACCAACAAAAAGGTCAACTTAACCGCATGGCACTATTGGACACAAATAAATAGATGCATGAATACATAAGAATACAACAAATGGGGCACTTAATGAAAACTGAGATATGAGGGTAAATGTCAGAAGAAAGATTTATAGACACTCCCACCCTTATGTGGATGCTACTGTCAGACCTACGGGTCAATAGATAACATCTCCACTTAAACATGAGTCATAAGGCATCCCATTTACTGCATGTAACAAGGAGTTTATCAGACAAAACCTATTGGTAATAAATATTCAAGTCAGTAAATAACACTGAAAAAATAATCATCAAGAATTTACCAAAATCTATTGGCCTAAATATATTGAGAAAACTCTTTAGTCTAGTTTTGATGCCATTAAAAAGGATTCAGAACACTAACGTTGTGATTTTATTGGGTATAGAGTGCTGATTGGGTATAGGGTATAGTCTTTTTAGGTGCACAACCATGTAACTTAGTATTATAACTTTTGTTGCTGCAGTTTTCATGGTGTTTGCAGAAACCTATGCATAAGGAGACTCCTCTATCTAAATCTTAAATATGGGTTGGCGTGCGGTCAGATCATGGTTTACTGGGGTGTATAGAATACTGCAAAAAATGATATCTCAGCAAGACTAAAAAAATATCTACAGTAGTAAAATATGATCTACTATTTCTTATTATGAGATGCAATGCACCAAATATTAAAATCATTAAGCCTATTTTTAGACTTAATTTATTTTTAATCTTCACATTTTCTCTTCTATTGACAGATAAATTTGCTTCTTCCTAAAAACCTACCTAAACAAAGAATGAGAAAATAGAAACCCTAAAAAGATTATGTCTAAAAATATAATGAATTATGCTAGTCTATAGTAATCTTGCTATAAAAAATTATTACACAGATCATGCCCACTTTGGGAGCTCTGGCCCCTCAGGGCGTGGCTCTGCAGGAACTCAGAGGGCTGTGCTGCGGTGTCTGGCACCAGGACATTGGCAGCGGTTCCTTTGGCTGCTGTGGTTGCGAGGTGGGGCCTCCACAGATCGGACTTGTTTGTCTGGAGCATTCCATGGATGTTTGATCTGATTAACATCTTGGGAATTTGGAGGCCGCGTCAACACCCTTGAACTCTTTACCTGCTGGGTGCCATGTGCAGGGGCCTGTGATACCTTTCCATCATAGCCAACATTAACTACACCGGCTTTTCTATGGGATCGGACCAGACTGTCTGGCCTTGTGTTCCCGTTATCCTGTCAGCAGTTTCCGGGTATATAATTATAATCAATGTTATTAATTTCACTGTTAATGTTTTGGCTGATCAGTGTATATGACACCAGGTTCAAGACATGGCCACTTGCTAAGATGTCACAGTTTGCAGTGTGAACCTGCTCAAAACATTTGCTCCAGTGGTACAGCTTGATACGATATGAAGGTCTGCCGTGCCACATGATTGCGAGAAGTTTTCGATCGACAGAATGATACGGAAAAAAAAGTGATGTTTTATTGGTAACTAAAACGTTGCGCTCAAATCAGTTGAACTGCGTTAAAATTAGAACCATCTACCACTTTTAACACCAACCACTTTGTTATCGCAGATCTCTTGGTGGTTACCACAAGTTGACCATCATAGCACATCATAGAGTTATTTATGTAATAAGTAATCCGCATTGCATTATCTCTGGCCCTTCTCTTCCAGAATGATTTTCTGTGCCTTTACACAGTGCCAACATGCTGTGCCCTAGCACTTCCTTCATCACTTTACTGGTTCTCCATACCTAGTTATGTCAGAGTGTGACATAACCAAGCCATAGCAAGCCTTAACTTTTAAACCACAGTGATCATGAAAGCAGGAAATGGGCTTTAGTGCGTGTCTGTGGGAGCTCACATGCTGTAATAACGGAGGTGCATTACTGAAAGATTTATCAGTCTTTGCCTTCGGAAGGCGCTCTTGTGATCGTACATTTAAACGTACACAAAAATTAATAAAAGACAGATAAATGAGAAGCAATATTGGTAGTCACAACAATCATAGTCTGTGAAAAAAAGATAAATAGAAGACGAGACTTTTCAACCATATGAATGAAACTGCAGCATCATTTCCTACAGAATTTCAACACTGAGTTGAGTTGTCAGTAATGATTTTCAGCAGAGGCTCATGAGCGGAGACGTAACCTTTGAGATTATTCGACGTGCGTCTCTCACCATATCTCCTCGCAAGCGGTAGTATTTTCGGCACGTCAGACACGATCGATCGTTCTAACTGATCTGGACGTGACCGTTTATCAGCATGAGAACCAGCTTTCAAAGGGAACATATGGACTAATTAGTGCGATAGGAGCCGAATAAAGCAGATGTAGTGATTGTGGTTGTGCTGTAAGCTTGCCTGTGGTCTGTTCTGGGTGAATATAGCTGTGCGCAGCATCTCTGTGGTGTCACTGAATGTGCTGAGGTGGTACAAACTGCTCCGAGCCCCTGGGGGCTGCTGAGAGTGAGACAGTATCGGTCTGGCACTGCTAAGCCAGAGAGCAGCACTTTTACCCTGCCACCCACTCGATCTCAGTAAAGACAAGGGGGATGGGGGAGAAGAGAGAAAGAGAAAGAGAGAGAGAGAGAGAGAGAGAGAGGAGTAAAGTGCAGCAAAATAGATGGGACCACTCTAAAATCACATACAATGCTTTCACACAGAAAGACTCTCCTTGGTGGTCAGGATAGAGCCATGCAGACACCCTATAGTAAGATAAAAAAAAACAAAAAAAGATAAATAAATAAAAACACAAACCCTTATCTTCCACTGCCCACAAACACTTAGCGCAGCTGCAATTCCAGCCCCGGCATAAGTGCATAGCCATGATGGAGGATGTTGAAAAAGAAGACAGAGAAACACCTACGTATAACCATATACGACCGACATGTACAGCACTGTGCAAAAGTCATGAGCCACCCATCATTTCTTCATAGTAAATTAAATGGTGGAGATTAAAGCAAAGAAACAAGAACAAAAGTTTTACAAGACAGGTCACAAATTGCCTTACAGTGCAATTCAACATTTGGTTGTTTATGTAACAACCTGAACAGTAACCTTATTTCCCCTCTCATCTGTTCCAACAACTCAGCATTCATCACCACCAGTATACTAATCCCCATCCTGATCATCTGCCATAATCTGTACCCGTCTCTTACAGGTATATGCCTAAAGTGATTTTTTTTTTCCTAACTAAAATTGCTTAGTTACCTTAGACGACTAGACTGAAAATGAGAGCCAAAGTCCTTCAGAAAGCCTGGAAAACAATTCCTGAAGACTACATAAATGAAAAACTAGACCTTTCCTGCCTCTTTGAAAGCAAAATATAAATAAAAGAGGGGCAGATCATGACTATTGCACAGTACTGTATATGATGGCCTTCTACAGGTGCAGATATGAAAAAAAAAAAAAAAAAAAAAAAACCAGCACTAAAACCGTTAACGATCCTCAAAACCAAGGCACCATAATACAATGATACGCCTTAATACAATGAGAATGAAATAATGTCACTGCGCATTGCTTATAAAAGTTATATATCGCTAATCTCTGTTCTCTAAAACATGTAAAAATTTTATATTATCCTGCAGGAATGGCATCAGCAGTGGTTATATAAATTTTAATCTAACTTCACTAGACCAAACACAAACAAAATTAAAAACCTACGAATGCATGTACAGTAGGTAAGTTTTACTAAAGGAATAAGGGAGGTGAAACATATTGTACAGTTGCTCCCGGTTGTGGTTACTTTCATGCTTCACTTCGCTCAGTTTTTTATCTAGGTGAACGTGCAGAGATGAACGTGCTGTTCATTACTGACGCTAGTTTCGTCTTGTTGGCAATAAAAATTTACTCTGCACAATGGTTTTCTAAACATACTTTGGTTTTTCTGCTAATTTTGCTACGATACCGCATGGCTCAACGATTTCGCTGCAGGCAAATAGGATGCAAACCTAACTGGGAACAACCTGGCTCAATTTTATCACTCAAATGGATACAAGCGTGTCTAGGAACTCAAGCTGAGAAAGATTTCGAAAATGTGTGCAAATGTTTATCACGGGAAATACCAACAGAGAGTGAGAGAGAGAAAGAGAAAGAGAGAGAGAGAGAGAGAGAAAGAGAAAGAGAGAGAGAGATTCCACATTTTTGGGAGAGACCTGCTAGGGTTTGAAAAGAACACCCTTAGGCTCTTTGAAATATTCTGTATGAAAACAAAGCAAGAATTCTTAGATTAGTTCCCAGGAAAAAGTGCCTAAAGGGTGAATCAGCCTTGGCATACAGATGTGTTAAACTGGTCTGAGAAATCTGATTTTAAAATATATATTGTATAACACTTGTAGTTACTTAGACTAGCTTTGAGCAAACCCTTTTTTTTTTTTTTAGATTCAAAAAAATTGCCGATTCAATTCATTTCTACTACTAGGAGGCATTACGATTTTCAGTTTGATTTATTACTGATTCCTCTCAAAGCAGGCTTTATTTCCAAAATGTTTTGAATTAATAGAAACCTGCTTGAGTAGCTAAATAATCATTGATACGCTGTGTCATGTCTCACACAAAGCAAAGCAATCATCAATTTTTTCAGCCAAACTTTTGCTCCACACTCCAGTCCAGTATTTGGCGATATTGCACAAACTGCTCAAAACCTTAAAGAAGTAATACTCTTGCAAAATATGAGTATTTTCAGAAGCTGGATGCATTTCGTATCTTCTGGACAAGCACATTCTTCAAGGAATTCAGACAACTTAACCCTTGTAATACACCAAATTTTTTTTTAAAGAATAAATAAAAACTAGTAAAAACTAAACTGGCCCATGCAGAAGAGTAATGAAGTTGCATAATTAATTAAATCGCACACCTCTATTCGAAAACGAGTGTGACTAAACCATTTGGGTTTTCAGAAATTCCCCAGATAAACGCTCCTGTTCTTAGAACTGCTCTTCCTTCTTCCAGGGATCTCCGTCAAAGTGCATGCAACATTAATAATATACAAGGCGATTAAGCAAGCACGTACGGCTTGTGATTACAGCTGCCAGTTTTCATTTAGCGGCAGTTCAAAGGAAAGAAAAGCCACTGCACAAATAAGCGGTAATCCTCTCTTAAACCCACGTCTACCAATAAATGCCATCTGAATGTAATTTCCTGGTAATTCCTCTTAACTTACTCCCTCAGTTCTTTTTTAGTTGAACATGTTGTGCAGGGCTGCAGCAATTAGTTGTACAAATTCAACAACATGAAGTTGAACACTCAATGTGTTGCTTATTTAAATCTTTTGGACTATTTCATTTTGATTTCAATTAGCTATCGTAAATGGAACAGGGAATAAGCATTAGATGAAAATTATATATAATTATATATAATTTGCAGTACAGTAAAAGCTTTCTGCTGCCCTACATACAGAGAGCTGACAGAACTTTGTTTTATAGATGATGTAGGTGACCACGTACTTGTAAAACTCTCTACAATGCACTTGTCCCACTCCCATTGTGCAGCTTCCCACACATTAAATCCAATTCCAAACATGCTGAAAACATTGCTGGAGCTTACACATGTGTATCTGCGCTTATTTAAGCTATTCTTAAACTTATTTAGCCATTTTGGTGAGCCACAGCCAAGGTTTAATTGCATTTTCTTATTAAATATTATTATTATTATTATTATTATTACAGTAATGTATTTATTATAATTTTAAAGAAATGCACTGATCCATTAGGTTGAAATTGAAGGTTGAACTAACCCTGATTTTCTCCCATTATTTTAGTCGTGTCCAATTCCTCCCCGTCATTAGGGGGCTTCCACATTAAGACTACTACTACCAAAGTAGTAGACCATCACGCGCTTCCTCCGAACCACGAGACGTCACCCTGCGCATCTTTTCGAATTGCTTTCTCACACACCGCGGGGGCGGCGTAGGACACTCGGAGGACCGCCCCTGATTGGCTGTAGAGCCATGATTAATGTGAAAATTCATTAGTTGTATTTCCGGTTTTGGTTCTTCTACACCATTCATACACAGCTGTGCGGATCCTGTGTGTACCATCATCTCTTCTGATCTCTCCCCTGGCTCAAAAGAATGGGCCGTGAATCATACACCGTTACACCCTTCTTTTCCAAGAAGGCCACATTTGCAGTAGCTTTCAAAATGTGACAGCCTTAGTAGCGCTGCTATGATGTCACTATCAGCCTAGAAATGTGTCCATTAATAGTTGTAGCCCCTAAATTCATACACACCGGTCCTCTCTTAAAGCGGACTCTTAACCGGTCCGCTTTTATCGCGCACACTATCAAACTTTGTTTTTAATTGTTAATATTTTAATTTGTTTATATGAAATGTTATTTACAGACAAAATATGGTATTGGTGCTAAAAAGTGTCTCACCCTAGGTGAAAAAGTGAATTTTCAGGTAGGATCATAGAACATAATTTTTTATATTATTTAATGCTCATCATCTCCTGATCCATGCTTCATTTTTTGGAAATAGGCATACACATTTACATTTTTATCAGATTAAACAAAACCAAAAAAAAAAAAACACATCTGCTAAATACAATTTCTGCCTTTTTATGTAATGTCTGTAACTTTTTTTTTTTTTCCATATGAAGACACAAACCTGAAAAAGTGTATTCTCCTAAAATGCAAAATTGTTAAAATATCGCACCATGAATTTCCTGTTCAATAAAGAAACACGATGTGCCCGAAAGTATGCGGACCCATCATGCCCATATGTGGTTCTTCCTCAAACTCCATTCTCAACCCTGATCCTGGAGGATTTAACTGATTAAAAAATAAGATTTAACTAATCAGCTAATTATACGACTATATATATATATATAAACTTCATATGGCTTTTTGTTTTCCTTGATTTTTATTTGACGTAGTACACTCAGGAATACCTCTTTTTTCTGTGAATAAACCAGAGTAAACATTCATTCAGACACCATTATGCAGTGTGCATTTGTTTTTGTCACTAAATCTCGAAAGGGACGTACAAGCAGCTTGTATGGCTGTAACATTTAGGTGTCCAAAACCTATTAGTGTGCTTTAGTATACGCAATCAAAAATCATGGGTACTTCCAGAATGTGCACTCCCATCAAATGGAAAAGAACTAAAACTGCAGTTCCGAATAAGGAAAGCCGAAATCGGTAGATTGTGTTTGTAATAAAAGATAAGCCTAAAAGGCATTGGCCGCTGTACGACCTTCTGCTCTAGACTGGAAGTGCTTAACTTTAATCCACGTAAGGACAGATAAAAACAGAAATCAAAGAGTGAATACTATCTTCAGTGTTCAGCGGCTTGGTCACAGTGTGCGGACAAACATTAAAAGGCAAACCGAGCCGCTCTGTGCTACCCCGTTGATATAGGAGGCTCGGTTTTGCTCTTTGCTGAATACAGTACAACAGACGGGAAAGGACAGAACGGCCATCTAGCTGCAAGACACGCAGCAGGGGGTCATTAGACGGGCGACTGGGTCTGTTTTGCATGTGATAGAGGAAACAGAGGTAAAGATGTAAACAAGACTTTGCGTTTTTGAACTGCAATTACACACAAACACCGAGAGAAAGAGAGGGGGAGAGAGCACGGTATGCATGCAGGCAGGTTTAAAAACCAATGAAATGAAAGCTGAGCCTGAGCCAGGTGACACCCACATGCATCGCAGTTAGTGCCCCTGGCACACTCGTATTCAGAGGAAGTGGACGATTCAAACGGAAGGAAGGAGAAAGCAAGAGGATGGAAAGAGTCCAGCTGGACGACGCTGTTTTAAAACCTGGGAACACTCACCGGGATAAAATCTGCAAGCACAGGCTTAGCAATATAATACTATTTATTAACGCCATATTAGCCTTCAAGAAAGTGAGAGTTGATGAAAAGCCGGTGATCTCATACGATCACTTCTCCAATTTTGTGTTTTATTTTTAATGATCAGATACAAGCACTTGCATCCAGATGTACTTTGAAATCAGAAACTACACTCGGTCATGTGGACATTATTAATTTAACAGCCGTTGTTGCTTTTAAATCCCTGCGCTCGTGCTTGTTCAGAGAGCACATGGCCTCGGTAACAAGATCTCTCTTATCGTATGCCGTAAACAAGCGCGCTGGTTCACCCAAAGTGAAATCGCTCTTAAACCTAATTGGTACCCGTGCGCCGCTGATTCACCTGGAGCGCCATTGACACCCAGGACACCCAGATTATTCCTTCCTCTTCTTCTGCTCTAAGGAACATTACCTTGCCGGAGCACTGTCTGTACAGAGCCAGCTCTGGAAATGGTGCAAACACCAACAAATGCTATAATTACGATGAACAAGATGAGCAAAACCTGCTGCAGAAATCCTAGTGTGGAGGCAAATAATTACCGTTTTTGTTACAACACATTTTCTTATGCAGAGCACAGAAACACTTTCTACACGCTCTGAAAGGCTCTGTGTGTGCGTGTGTGTGCGTGTGTGTGTATACACGTTTGGAGCACCACTCGTTCTGCAGACTGGATTCTGATATTACTCTCCTGCCACTTTCTACTTCCCTCAATCGGATCATTTAAGAAATGCCATGAAAAATCGTTTAATTGATTTATTTTACTGTTTAGTTACAGCATAAAATGAACTGGATGTGAATCGATTCCAGATACCAATCAAGCACACGACACTGATTAAAGATTTATACAACGATTCGCACGGTTACGCAACGCAACGCCTTGGAAAAGGTGATAAAGAAGAAATAAATATGTAAATAAATTAATAACATTTAAATTTATGAAGCACTGGCCCAGTGTGCAGAGAGAAGATGATCCACGGTTAAGACGGTTGCCAGGGAAACTAAAACACAGTAATAAAATATAAACTAAAAACAATGGTTATATAAATAATAAAATACAATTACAATGTTTTTTGGAACAGGATATCACAGCGGACAAGCGTATCGTCTGGTTGCGTGTGTGTGTGTGTGTGTGTGTGTGTGTGTGAAGGCGTGAACATTTCTTATCTATGGCATAGCAGTACAAGTCAAAGTTTCCATATCCCAGCATCTTTCAGATTGTCCATCATGCATGGAATGATAGTTTAAGTAAACTTGGTTCATGTAGAGTCACGTCATCTAGTAATATACGACTCGACTGGAGCTTGAGGTTTAAGGCCTATCAAATGAGATGGTGTAAACGGCAGTTTGGCGCGGCATGTCGGGTTGTCCATTCTCACGTTTCCCCCTAACTCTGAATGGGTTTTCAGGGTTCTGGGCTCACTGAAAAAACTGTGAACTTTATGCAAAATTCACTTTTTAGACATTTTTTATAGAAATCTTCTCTGTGTGTGTGTGTGTGTGTGTGTGTGTGTGTGTGCACGCATGCGCATATGGAAACAAAAAACATTCCTTGTTTTTGTCATTTTTCCATTTCTGTCCCGCTGAAGCTTAAATGAGCCTATTAGATTTTCCCCTTTTGTGACCTCATATAAGATGATCTCCTCCCCCGGCTTTTGCTCAGCTCTACTGTTTTCTGACTGGCCATGGCTCAGCAGGAGCTCATTCGGAAAAGGAGTCAGAGGTTTGGAAAAATGCATCCAAGTGGTACTGAAGCTAACACGCACATATACACAACCCATACATACACACACACACACATCATACATATACACACACACACACACACACACACACACACACACACACACACATCATACATATACACACACACACACACACACACCATACATATACACACACATACACACACACACACACACACACACACACACACACACACACATCATACATATACACACACACATCATATATATACACACACATATATATACCTACACACACATATATATATATATACACACACATATATATACACACACACATATATATACACACACACATATATATACACACACACATATATATACACACACACATATATATACACACACATATATATACACACACATACAGTCATGTGAAAAAATTAGGACACCCTTTGAAAGCATGTGGTTTTTTGTAACATTTTTAATAAATGGTTATTTCATCTCCGTTTCAACAATACAGATAGATTAAAGTAATCCAACTAAACAAA